>NC_064628.1:416698613-417434816 GCF_023864275.1 Schistocerca cancellata
TATTTAGCGTGGCGTTTGATGAATATTATCATCAAATTATGGCGAGCATTCACTTAAACATTTAATTTGAACAGTGATAGTTGCATCAGCGCATTAGACTCTGACCTGTACTTTCTGGTTGCCAATATTGTAGTAAGAGAGCCAGTGTTGAGAACAGCAAACAACATTTTAATAACAAAAATTATTTCCACCCGCCGCCCCACAATTGGAATAAATAAACCACCAAATTCATAATGAATGAATGATTGAAAGAGCTTCTGCGATTCTAGACAGACCTACTGTTCGCCTCTTTTCTGACTGCACTCGCACTACTACCGTGTGAGGTGCCTTGAGTCTAAGTGTCTCGTGTACAAAACCGAACAAATGTGTGTTTTTGTTGATGAAACATACTGTCAGTTCGTAACTTCTTCTTCTCCAGAGGAACCACGGTTCCAATTAAGTTAAAAGTCACCATCAATTGTGCTCCTTGCTCTCAATCCGTGACACAATTCAGAATGGTTTGGAATTTAACACAGGACGTTGTGGTCATAAGGAGCTGTACGTGGTCAACTCTCTTCGTCTTGCCGGTCATGTTGGCTACGAAACCTTTTTCACCTCTAGGATCGAACTGACTACCTCAGTGCCGAGTGCCATTGCGCAAGACGTTTGCGGTCATCTTGAACGCTGTGGCGGGTTACATTGTTTATTGTAAACTTCCAAGGCTATCTTCCCTCACGTGATATGTGCTTGCGAATTATTGACCCAGCTCTGTTAAAATACACTGGCGGAAAGAGATAAGCTGTGGCGTTGATCGACCACTATCAAATACTACAGTAACTTGTGGGATATGTTGATTATAAAGGTCAAATTATTAAAATGAAGGAAATAGGAGGTCCCTAGCGAAATACCACTCTGTCAGTTGACTACACTGCAACTCCGGCTGAACGAGTAGAGAAAGATTCAGCAAGAAGAAAGGGCACGTGTCCTTCGGTAACAAATATTTTAGAAGAATATGGTAGGATTGTTCGACTGGCTCTGAGGAATAAGAAAAGTTGATATCCGGGTAGATGTTACAGGCGGTGTCACTACAAACCCTCGGGAGCAGATTATTACTGGAAGCAGGCCGCAGATCTCGAGCTGCCATGAGTTGTTTATCACTGGCTTCGTACCACAGTCGACAGGGACTCGATTGGCGTTGAGCCATCTCGTAAAGAGGCACTGACTGGCAGTCTCTGATGTTCACAGACGAGTTTCGCTTCTGTTTGTGGCAATGAAACCGACTGCAGCGTCTCTGTAGAAAACCTTGTGAAAGATTCTCGAGGCCCATCCTTGTACATCTTCGACGATCATGATCTGGTGATCTGTTAGATGTGGTAACAGCACTGATACGTTAATATTTACATCGACACTGAATTCCATGTCAAGAGGTGATAAGAATGCTAAACCCTGTTACCATATCCTTCGTAAACAAGTACCAAATGGCAGATTCTGGGAGGACAACTTACGTTCACACCACAACTGCCTTGTTGAAAGTAAAGATCCTTGACTGGCTCGTCCAGTCCCCTGCTACATCAAATTTGTTTGGGAGACATACACTTTAATGTCAGCTGCCAGGAAACAGTACTAATGAACCGACACAGCATGTGCTCTAAGCAAGCCAAGGAATTCCTCAAGGTGACATATGGAGCCTGTTCACTTCGACACCACAGCGAATTCGGTGGGTGTATTCATGCCCCCTAAGGATAACAACATACACCGATGTTGATGATGGACGTCAATTCTGAGCGGAACAAAAATTTATTCATTTAATATTCGTTATGCGACGAAAACAATCACAGAGTTTGATAAATATCGGTCTAGTGCTTCATGGTGTAAGATGCTACATTTGCATCAGTGTACAAAGTATCTGAATTAGCAGTCTAGTAGTCAGGTGCTGATAGAAGGCTCTAGCGTACGTAATTTCCTTCAGAATACTGTCTGTCATACGTTACTTGAAGTATAGGAATATCGTGACGGCGACGATGAGGGCGGCGAGCGAGACGGAGTAGCCGGTGAAGTACAGCGTCGTGGCCACCTCGACGATGACCTCGTCGATCACCTCGGCCACCGGCATCTTGGGCAGCATCGCCTCGCACGACGAGTAGTTGCTGTAGCTCGACCACGTGCCGTTCGCGTGGCACCACCGGCTCGCGTTTTCTGCAACAATAGACACGTGGATAGTGAGCTAAAACAGCACGTCTTGTTCATCTGTGACCAAAATTCTGTTGGAAAACAGGACATAATAAACACGAAGAAACCCAAAAATAATCGTGCCAGTGTATCGCCCCAATTAAAGACAAATGTGCACATGCAAATATTTGTTATCGCATTTCACCAACCAACCAGGTTTCAGGGACTTTTGAAGTCACCCTGAACATTTCGGCGAATATGCCGTTGATGAACACAACATCAAAGACAAACTTACGATTATGTCTTATGAAAAGAAAATTTTCCGGCGTGCATCTATTTACAACGAGCATGTCATTAAAGGCTGTTGAGTACAGAATATGCAGTATCAGTTTCAACCCGAACAGCGGCTGCAGCCTTAGGCTTGTTACAAACTTAAGCTGATGGTCCGCGCTCCGCCTCCCGTGCGTGGTTTTGGAACCGCGCCGATAGTTTTCACAGTCGGGCGGGTGACCGTGATTCCGTGCAATGGAGGGACGTTGTAGTTCTGTGCTCTGTGCAGCTGCACATCCTGCTCTTTGATCGAAAGTGTAGAGATGAGCTCCCCGCAATTAAAAGTCACTCTATCTGATATTTATCATACAACCAAATGAAAACTAGACAGATGACAAAGGAAGTATACTGTCTTTTGCTTCAAAAGTAATCGCAAAGCCTATTACTACACTTACTCTACTGTGAGACAGAATAGTCAATGCCTTCACGGGAAAATGTTTGCGGTTGCCTAAACAATCATGACTGTACCTCTTTCCCCGAAGCAAATCTACGGCCAGGAATGTATTAAAAAAAAAGGGTTCAAATGGCTCTGAGCACTATGGGACTTAACTTCTGAGGTCCTCAGTCCCTTAAAACTTAGAACTACTTGAACCTAACTAACCTAAGGACATCACACACATCCATGCCCGAGGCAGGATTCGAAACTGCGACCGTAGCGGTCGCGCGGTTCCACATTGTAGCGCCTAGAACCGCTTGGCCACTCTGGCCGGCGAATGTATTTCCTCAGGATTCCAAATAGATGGTAATGACAGTGGGAGAGATCACCTGAATTAACGCACAGTGGTACGAGAGCACTTGGTAAAACCTGAAGCGCGCCATCAAGTCCAGACACCCGAGCGATTTCCATGTTTTTAGAGCCCTGAAGAAAGGCATTCCTGGTTGTCGATTTGCTTCGGAGAGGTGCACGGCTCTGTACCACATGGTTCTGTACGCAGCCGCAAACATTTTACCGTGAGGGCGCTGCCCGTCTTGGCTCAGAGTGGGACAAATGTATAAACAGTTATGGAGATTATTTTTAAATAAAAAGCAATTTACTCACTTTTTCCATCTGTCTCATTTTAATTTTACTGCCCACACAAAAAGAGGAATTCCACATGCGAAGGAAGATTTTGGATGCATCCTGCTTTGGGACATAGATGTAAGAAAGGGAAGTTGGTCACAATGTATTGCAAACTGCGTAACGACGAAGACAAATTTTATAATTAGTAACCTATATCTATTCGTCCTTTTGCCGAGCTTGTCGGTGGAGTGCAAGTCAGTTTGATACTTTAAGATCGCAAACGGATGCCTGTAACTTCGATAGAACGAGTAGCAGCAACAATATGGTAAGAATATGAACAAGTTTATCGAAGACGATTAACGTAAATAAGATTTTTAATCATTCAATTTTTTTCTTAATTTCGTTCGTTTGGTATTAAACAATTTTACTTTTTTGTGTTTTACGTATTAATTGCCATAATTATTGTATTGTCACCCAAGATCAAGTGAGTGTTTATGGCACAGTTCCTCTCTTAGATTCACTGATTAAAAGGTTATACTGACATTGTAGAAAATTTTCAAAATACTCTGATAAACAATCTTATTGCCTCTCTAGGGAAATACTGTGCTGAAATGAAGTTTTCTTGAAACTACCTGACAGATTAAAACTGTGTGCATGACCGAGACTCGAACTCGGGACCTTTGCCTTTCGCGGGCAAGTTGTCTAGCAACCGAGCTACCTAAACACGACTCACGACTCGTCTTCACAGCTTCAATTCTGCCAGTACCTTGTCTCCTACCTTCCAAATCTCACAGAAGCTCTTCTGCAAACCTTGCAGAACTATTACTGCTGGAAGAAAGGATATTGCGGAGACATGGCTTAACCACAGCCTAGGGGATGTTTCCAGAATGAGATTTTCACTCTGCAGTTGGTAGAGCACCTGCCCGCAATTTTCAAAGGTCCCGAGTTCGAGTCTCGGTCCGGCACACAGTTTTAATCTGTCAGGAAGTTTCATATCAGCGCACACTCCGCTGCAGAGTGAAAATCTCATTCTGAATTTTTCATGCTTCTTCTGCGAGATAAGCGTAGGACTGTGCACGCATCAACTTGTTTCTGTATTCATCTGATGCGGACGGTTATCGGCTCCGGGGATCCTAGTGGACTGCTCCACCGCTTGCGGAACGCCCGTGCAACTGTGAAATGCCATAAAAGAAAGCGTGGCTACTAACCGCGCGCATGATACGGGGCACAGACCGTTCGCTTCAGTGTGTAGCGGGCCTCAGTGGTGCATGCTAACGTGCGCTCGATGCTGAAAGGCCAAAGAGAAATAAGCTGCGTCATCTACCAATAACAGGATCAGGATTGGTGCTAACGTTCTTCCACCACAGATATCTTAGACCACAGCTATTTACATGATGATGTTACAGGCTTTCATGGGTGATAGAGAAGCGTGAGTGTTGTAAGAGGTCCGAGCAGATGTAATTTCGATGTATTGCTCATGCGCTGCCTGCGATATGCAAGGTCTCTGACCAGAGAGCAGTGTTGACTGCAGTAGGAACTGTGTAGCTGCAGCAGTAAGTTGTTGCTAGTCTGGAGTCGGCTCTGGTCTGGTCTGGTGTATCGTGTTGGCTGACCCGGTCGCGGTGCAGCGATACCGGAGCCTGAGTATTATTGTATAAGGTAAAACGCAGTCTCGCGCATATGTAGTAATGTTATCTCAAGTCGCATGTAAATGTTTTAAAACTCTCCTAATAATAATCTTCCTCATAAAAAGTAACTTTTAACAACCATTCATTTCAATTTAAAGAATTTACTAATTTCTCCCATCCATGATCATCCCGATTACTGCAATAGAAAAATCAGGTGCTCCCTTTCATAAATGACAGATAGGTCGGCCAGCATTGCACAGAGCTGTGCCGGAAAAAATTATTGTAAGAGCAGATATGTCCGGCGACTTCATTGAGGTAAGAATTTTTCCTTTTTTCATTCAGAATGATCTTTCAGCGCCATGACGCAGCACTGCTGTCGTCCAAAATTTACCAGGTTAAATTCACAGTGAATTATTGAAAAGTCATAAGTGAGCGACAATTTAATTGAGAGGTTACTTACATTGTTTTATTACCGGGTTACTGAATTTATTTTTTTATTGGGACGTTACACGGAATGTGAACGACGTAATTATAATTTTTACTGTTGAGAGTTTTAGGAATTTTTCTGTTGTGAGGTTACGCTAAATGTGAATGAATTTTGAGCTTAGATTAAATCAGAAAGAATTTTGGGGGTAGATTAAATGTAAAAGAATTTTGTAGGGAGGTTGCAAATGAGAAAGAATTTTGTTTTGAGGTTACACTAAATCAGATTCATTAACCAATAATATTTATTTTATTTGTGGGGAGGTTACACTAAAATTAGAATCTTATCCATAATATTTAATTTTATTTTGTGGGGAGGTTACAGTGTATAAATTTGAGGAAGGTACCCTGGTCCGGAAACGCCCGAGCCAAAAGCTAGAAGCGAAAATCGTTCTGGTACCTCCGACGGTGAAATCTATATACCGGTACTGTTGTTGCTAAAATTGTAGGTTAGATAACTTTCAGAGTTGGTAGTGTGGGCCAAAACAAGGAAAAATATCTAGTAAATATGGACTATAAAATGTATACCTTAAGAACTATGAGCAATTACCTGTCTTCGCTACTGTGAAACATATATTCCACTGAACAAATGCGCATAGGTCTTAAGGAAAGTATGTATTTTAGTGCCAATATTTAGTGGAGTTTTTTATTGTTTTGGTCCACACTCCCTCCTCCAAAGATGTGGAAACCAAACAGTTTGCAGTAGAAGGCGTGTGCTTTACAGTATCGTAGATTAACAAATGCTCATAGGCCTTAAAATATGCTTTTTATGGGCCATGTTTACTAGACTTTTTTCTTGTTTTGATCCGTAATACTACCTCTGAAAGTTTCACAGCCTACAGTATTGGCCACAACACTAGCGGATCATTTAATCCCCTGTCAGAGGTATCAGACAAGTTTTCGAACATAACTTTCGACTCGATCGTTTCTGGACCAGCGTTCCTTACCTGCAAGTGATACAGTTCCCCTTCTTCACCATCCCTGAAAAATTTTAACCTCATCGTGAAATCATTCCTTAGACGGCGTAGACCACTAACTCTGTCGTGTTAGGTTCTGAAGTCACATGACAGAGACCAAAAAGGGTGAGATTCTGTCAGTACTTGTTATGCAAATTTGAGTCGTCAGTAACAGTTTCTCTCATTTATAGCTGATTCAAGCATTCACTTTAAGCATTAAATAGCCTGTTTGAGTATTACAAATGCGGTAGTGGAGGTAACGTAGTTTTTTCCGAAATGCTCAATATTAATGCCGTGATTGTTGGTTCTTACATTTGGCTAGGTGAAAAGGTGACAAAAAGTTTGAAACACTGTACCGGCAGATTGTCCTACTTTAGAATGACAGAATTACATTTCTTCTATGAATTTTTGTTTTTGTTGCAGTGAGAGTTAGGTTATACACCGCTTCCACAGGAGTAGAAGCAGAAATGACAGTCCGGCAAAAAGCATTTAGTTTCCTGAAGATTCCTCAACAATAGGCGTGAATTATTTTATTATGGTTTTATAAGAAATGACATCAGTTGTTGTTCATAATATCCAGTTTTACACGAAGTAACTATGACTACTGAGTCTCCTAGAGCAAATTCCGAAGCAATATCAAGGAGCATAATACATAAGAAAACAGTTAAGAGAGTTAGATCTGGAGACTAACACACTAGTGTTATTCAGAAAGTAAGGAACTATCGGTCGCGAAATAGAAACCATAGTGAAAATCAGATGAATTCTATCACAGGTGTGTTGGGAAGTGGCTCTAGTATTCCCGTCGATCGTGTTACGTCAAGTTCTTAGCACACAGGGAACACATATAGATACCTAGAGCAATAGTGTCTCCCGCGAAGCACGAGGGCAAGGTGAGAAATTTCGCCTGAAGCTATGCTTACAACATTACATAACTGTCGTGCGCCTTCTTCTTCAAGACAATTCTCAACCGTATTCTGCAGGTCAATGAAGATGCCCTTGCATCGTTTTCAATTGGAAATGTCTGATTACACACAATACAGCCCATAATTGTGTCCCTCTGAGTTTCATCTCTGCTCACATAAACCGCTGGCTATGAAGACAACATTTTGGCACAGACAGCGAGCTGTAGGTCAAAGCAGATAATTGGTGGGCACTGGCAGCTGCCTTCTATAACGATGGCATTGGAAAGTTGGTACAACGCTACGACAGAAGTCTTCGTCGGATCGGCGATTATGGAGATACGTAGCTGGAAGTTGTAGCTAACTATTGCCAATAAAGCAGTTTTGATTTTCACAGTGGTTTCCATTACTTTCAGAATAGCCCTCGTATATTCTAACTTTCACCAACTGCCACGGAATCCATACTTATTATAAAAGCCTCTTCCTGACCTTCTGGACAGATTTCAACCAAACGTGGTACACTTATCACTTACTGCCTGGAAAGAATCGCTGTGGGTTTGAGAACCACCTACCGATCAGAATGGTGGGGGTGAAAAAGTAGTTTAGCCAACGATGCATGACTATCCAGTATTTGAGGATGAAAGCGCTTACACCCAAACCTCCAGACGTCAGACACTCAGATCGGAACCAAACGTTGTATATCGATACAGTGTCAATAAAAACTCCAATTTGTTCGTACTACGTGCTGTCATCCTGCAGACCGGGCGTATACATTAATTGAAAGTAAAACCTGTTAACGGAGCAGACGAAAAGCACAAAAGTAAATAAGTAATACGTGCAGCTCCCATTGGCAAGTTGGTAGAAGCCTGGGTTCAAACCTTAAAGACGATAATGTTTTTTTCACTCTGTTGTGTGTGAAAGTGTTATATGGAACAAGATATTTATGATATATGAAAGGGCTTTTTGGGGTTTACAGAATTTTTTTCTTGGCAGTCTACTTTCGCTTTGTTTCTTTGAAAGTAGTAAACCTATAGACCATAATTGTAGTTTCATAGAACATGTAATTCGGACGGAAAAATAAGGAAACACTTGCATCACAAGTGCGGAAGTAATAGTAATAACCATAATAATACAAACACTAATAATAATAATAAAACTAATCGTAGTGCTAATAAACAAATTAATAATATATATAGTAAATACATAAAGTTCAACTAACGAAGCGAAGGCAGGCTGCCAAAATAACATTGCTACAAACTCCGAAGCGTCTGTTTACATATCACGAAAATGTTCAACTATATAACAGTTAAAAATAATTCCTCAACAGCGGGATTTCACCACAGTACCATTCGTTTGACGACCGAACGCTTTACCAACTCAACCACGCCACACAAGCAAATCAATTATTCGCAGATACGTTTTTCCTACGCTCCGTAGTTAAGGTGATACTTTTAATTACGTTTTATGCATGCTCTACTGGGCGACAGCACACAGCACGAACTAAATCGGAGCCGCGTGGGATTAGCCACGCGGTCTAAGGCGCTGCAGTCATGGACTGTGCGGCTGGTCCCGGCGGAGGTTCGAGTCCTCCCTTGCCTCGCCAATGCAGTTGTCGCTGCTGGAACTGATAAAGGGCTTGAATAATTTTGTATCCTTTATAATTAGATACCAAGCCGCCGGACACTGCAAATATTTTTCCCAGAAATGCACATACGATTGCACATTACACCAGCAAAGGTTACACTGTAGTCAAAGTGGCTCTATACATTCTTCATACATGGCCAAACCGAGCATCAAAGAATTCCTTGCGGCGAGTATTCTTTGCACAACAGCACCAACTCACTCTGGTGCTGGTGTCCATACTGACTCGTAACACATAGGACCATGGGGTGATCATTCCCCAGATTCCGTAACAGTATAGCGTCAGTTTACTAAATATAACCCACTAGAGAATGACGTGAATGAAACACCTACCACGTCAATACTTTTACTGATAAAATCAGGGACGAAGAGGAAAGGCCTATTCACTCGTTTGTATGTGTACAGGGCTTTCACCGGGTATGTTGGCCAATTCCACATCATGGCAGAGTGTCATGTAGATTTTGCGTGACCATTAATTATTATTAATTCCAGGTGATTGGTGATTGTACATATAACGCTCAACCTCCCCCCTCCCCCCCCCCCCAAAAAAAAAATTCCTATTTTCCGTACATAGCCAGATTGCAGGGTACCGTCGCTGAAACTATGATCCGAGCCCCAAACACACATTGAGCACGTAGCGGCTACCATTTAAAACTTTGATACATAGTAGACACTTATTCCCGGCAGAGAGTTTCTGGAACTCGATAAAATGACTTGAGACTTGTGATAACTGTACTGTTATAACCAGTGGGGAAAAAGATTGCAGAGCGGATGGTGCAATATGTTAATCATAAAAGCTAAATGGCTGCAGTATTCCCAAATTCCCGCCGAGAAATCTTCCATTGAAGAGATTCATGAACCATGTCCAAACTGCTACATCCTTAGTCCTCAGAGCACTCGTGCAGGACATCTCCAGGCTGGACACAAACAAAGCTTAACACAATACACGTTCGTAGAACCAAAATAATGCAGGAAGTTATACTTAGTAAATCAACCAACGTAGTCCGGGGACTTAATTCTGAGTAGGAAGAATCCATGACTGGGGTTGCCCAAGGCTCAGTCTTAGGTTAACTGTTGTTCCTCATATATGTTAAAGATCTACCGTCTAACACACAAAAAGTCGGCCCTTTTTTTGCAGATGACACTGGTATTTTAATCAATCCAATCATACATACAGAAACAGAAGAAATGGTAAACAATGTTCTTAAACGCGTAGTTGGCTGGTTTTCTGCAAACGATGTCACTCTCAACTTTAAAAATACACATCAGAGTCAGTTTGGACATCTATTGGAACTACACCAATGATAAGTGTAACACACGGTGAGGAAATTATAAACAAAGCGAAAACTTCAAAATTCTCAGGTGTCCACATTGATGAAAATTTAAACTGGAACAAGCACATTTTGGAACTCTTAGAACAACTTAGTTCAGCCACATTTGTACTTAGAATCATAGTAAATCTTGGGGAGAGACAAATTAAGTCAACATATTTGGCATATTTTCATTCAATGATTTCGTATCGAATAATGCTTTGGGTGGCTCATCTTTAAGAAAGAAAGATTTCAATGCTCAAATGCCTTCTGTAAAAATGATACGTGATGATCACTCACGATCATCTTGTAGACTGTAGGCATCTGTTTAACGAGTTGGGGATTTGAATAATGATTCACAGTGTATTTATTCCTTCACGAAGTTTGCTGTCAGTAACCACTACCGTTCAAAAGGAACAATGATGCACATAATTAAAAAAATGGCTCCAAGCACTATGGGACTTAACATCTGAGGACATCAGTCTCCTAGACTTAGAACTACTGAAACATAACTAACCTACGGACATCACACACATCCATTCCAGAGGCAGGATTCGAACCTGCGACAGTAGCACCAGCGCAGTTCCGGACTGAAGCACCTAGAACCGCTCGGCCACAGCGGCCGGCCATAATTACAATACTAGAAGGAAAAATAAGAGCCATTACTCCACACTAAGGTTGTCTTTAGCACAAAAAACTGTGTACAAAGCTGCAACTAAAGTTTCTGATGACGTATCCACTCACACTGAATGTCTAACAGACAGCAGAGTAAAAGATGACAACCAATTGAAGAAGTTTTCTCCATAACAAGTCCTCCTATTCCACAGACCAATTTCTATTGCTATAATGTGCAAAAGGTGGTGCAAGCAGGCGTATTTAAAAATTAACTTGCCATGTGAAAGTAAAATCACTCGTTTCTCATCATTATGATTTATCGTGTAAAATGATCCATAGAACATGAAACTAACTACAACTAACTAACTAAGAATTGGAAACGTCAGCACCGCTTGAATCAGTCAAGATTTCAGTGGTCCTCCCAGCAACCACACCTACCAGGAGTGAAGTCCTAGAATCAGCAGCAACATAATTAATGACAATCATCACTGGGGCAGCAGACCTCTGCGCTTTCAGAAAGCAGACGACGAAGTCTCACGTCACATGCATACGTAACACACTATATGGGTGTCCACAACAAGTTCATATGCCGACGATAAAAGTCTTCAGTTTGGCCTTCCGCTGACACCAATAAATTGCAGAGACGGCATCTCATTCCATCCAGGACAACGAAAGACAAGGCAGCGTCTATTTTTCCCTACCGCCCTACGAGGACTCCCACCACACAGGAATCTGCTTCGCTTAGTCGCCCCACCCAGATCATCACTACTCGGGATTTCCCACACATACGGGCGTTTTGTTGGTGGAGGGGTTGATGAATAGCAGTAATGAAGTAGGAGGCAAAATACAGTGTGTAATAACTGTAATTTAATAGTGCCTAAAAGTATTAATTTGCAAGAAAAACCAAAGTGTTGTAGTGTACACTGAAGATGCTTTGAAATAAAGCGGAATGTGTGTGGTGTACATAAGAAAATTATTACAGTCGCAAAACATGGTATATGATTGTATAACTGCGACTGCGGGAAAAAGGAGGCCTAAAAACAAGAAAGACAGTGTGTACAATAATTTTTAAGCGGAATTTTACCTGCTCATTCGATAGAGCGGGCTCATATTAGTCTAGCACGATATTCTGTTTAGCAATGAAGAATAACCAGCATTTCATCAGTGACTGTGTATGCTGCCCTGACCCATGCTGACTTCAACAACCGTGTAGGGGCGCTAGTCAGTCGCTGCTGGAGTACTGATTATTCTTCACGGTTTACTGTCCTTGATAATACATGAAGCTAAACTGAATATCGCAGTAGACTAGTTCTTGAGCGCTCTACGCTAAATGAAGGTGCATCGCGAAAGAATTATCCGAATGGGACAGAAATCGGTACGTGTAACACACATGTACACCAAAACTGATTACAGTTCACAAACGGAGCAAGTCAGTAACGCGTTGACCCATCTCTGGCCCTTATGCGAGCAATTATTCGGCTTGGTATTGATTGAATGAGTTGTCGTATGTCCTCCTGAGGCATATCATGCTTAATTCTGTCCAATTGGCGTTAGATCGTGAAAATATCGAGCTGGTAGATTGTCCTACCCATAATGTTCCAAACCTACTCAACTGGGAAGAGATCTGCCGACGTAGCAGGCCAATGTAGGGCTTGGCAAGCACGAAGACAGGCAGTAGAAACTCTCGCCATGTGCGGAAGGACATTATCTTGGTGAAATATAAGACAAGGATGGTTGTCTTGAAGGGCAACAAAACGGAGAGCAGAATATCGACGAAATATCGCTGTCGTGTAAAGCTGCTGCTATGGAATGAAACTGCACCCCAGACTATCAATCATGGTTGTCGGGTCATACTGCGGGCGACACACATACTGGTATCTTACTGCTGTCCAAGGCCTCTCCAGACACTTCTTCGCTGGTCGTCAGCGTCTGTAATCTCATTAACTGAAATAGAATTGTCTTCAGTGGTGAGTACTGCTCCAAACTGAGGCTCGATGACCAACGAAAGCGTCTGTAGAGACGTCCCGGGCAGCGGTGGAATGCCAACCATCGTGCTGCCCGCCATAGATCCTAACAAGAACTGAAGGTCTGGGGTGTCATTTCTTTTCTTAGGAGGACCCCTTTGGTTGTCATCCGCGACACCCTTCCAGCACAGCTGTAGCCGACGATATACTACGCCCTGTTCTATTGCCATTCATGGCAAGCCATCATTTGCCTACATTGCAGCACGCGGTGGAAGTTTCTATTGCGTATCCTAAGGCTTCCAAAATCCTGCCTCGGCTAGCGAAGTCATTCTATCTCTCCCCAATTGAAAATTTCTGGAGCATTATGGGCAGGACCCTCCAATCAGTTCGGCATTCTAATGACCTAATTTGCAAACTGGACAGAATTTTACACTATATTCCGCAGGAGGGCATCCGGCAAGCCTTTCAATTAGTTCCAAGCTGAATAAATGCTTCCATTAGGGTCAAAGGTGAACCAGCACGTACTGGTCATTGCTCTATTTGTTAAGCTGGTTCTTTTGAATGAGTAATTCAGTTTTTCTGAAATGTTAATCATTTGTTTGTATGTAAATGTACGACACATCTACTAGTTTCCGTCGCATTCGGATAATCCCTTCATGGGGCGCCGTTTTTGTCTTAGAGTGCAATTTTGTTTGTAATGGCTAGCATTATGGAGTTTTTCATTCACCCTGGGTGTCGCATGAAACATGTCATGAGCAGTATTTCTTTGGGTCACCACCAGCTACGCAACACAAACACGAAATATACTCCTTAATACTTTCTCCACATAATATTACAAAAGCCAAAATGTCAATAATGACATTAATAATAATGGAAAGTGAGACGTGAGAGGAAATGTAGAAATGAATAGAAAAGAAGGAAAACCAACAAGAAATAGATGTGCCACTAGTAGTAAAACACGAGGTAAAGAGCAAAATAATTATGTTACTTTTTAGCTATTTGGATCTCAGTGGCCGTGATATTCCACATCCAGTTTAGCTTTCAACACTAGCTTCAAGAATATCGTCGATCCGAAGTCAAGCCGACTGTCTACAAAACTGCTGCCAATTACACGAGCTGTGTGACAGGCATTGGAGAACGAGCCTCGCTGTAAGACTCGTCTTCAAATCCGAAAACTTGTTGATGGTTCACTGGAGGCTCTTCTCTTCGTCTGAAAAGTTCTCATCCTGGTATCGAGCCGTTCCCTTTCTCCTCGGCTTGCGTATCCCTCTGCCCTGAGCACGTGCTATCTGATCAGCACGCTCTTCTTAAGCGGTGTCTGAGAGAACAGCGCCTATTGTGTTCTGAAAGCTATAGACTTCGCATCACACTGTGCCTCGTCGACCAGAGTTTAACGAAAGTTAATAATGCAAAACTTTCAACACGAGATCAAATTTTTAATAACAGTAGTCAAAAGGAAAGAAAATGCAAATCCGTGCATGAAAAATGTGAAATGCGTAATATTCTAGTCTCTCATTTCTAAACGTAATGCAATTAAACCATTAAAATTTCAATCTCTTGTAAATATTTTACTACTAAGAATCAGACAATCTGTGATACTATCCAACGCTACGATAACATTATTACCTGACGGGGAAATGACTGATCTCTTTCTAGTTATCACATTATTTTTTACATGACCCTCCGTTTCATTGTGGGAATATTTAATATAAATAACTTCAATTCCACTATTACCAAGTAAACGTAGGCTAAATGGACAACCATGGACATGAAAGAATATCTGCTGTGTGCCGCAGCTGTCACTCACCCCTGTTATCTATTGGCGGTTTTGGATAGCGCCATTTTGGCATGCACGGTGTACTTTAACTGCGGCGGCACGGAAACAGTCTGTTACTTAGACGTTTCGGAAATCCTTCGATCTCTGGCTCGAAAGTCAAAGATCATACCTTTTGGGCGTCAGATAAATCTCTCTGTTTCCGCATTACTGCACTGTATTCCGCGTTCACCCGAAAAGCTTTATATGCGCTCCACTACTACTGCTGCCACCTGCCGTCTTTGAGTGGTTATTGGACGTCGAACATACGGTGGCCACTTGTCGCAATAGCCCTCGAAGTACAAAGTGGGGGATGGTAGGGGTACTTCGTGCCCAGCTTTTGAAGATATTGTAATCTTCTCTGTTTTTTCATGTTTTAAAATTTTGAAAAAAGGTATTTATTCTTTTTAATTAAACTTTTTAACCAGATACCATAAATGTTTCAGGTATTTCAGGTAAAATTAACCCAAACCTTTTGAAGACATTGTAATCTACTCTGCTTTTTCATATGTTAAAATTCTGAGGAAAGGTATTTATTGTTTTTAATTAATTCTTTTACCAGATACTATAAATGTTCTACATATTTCAGTTAAACTTAAACCAAAAATTTAAGTCGTAGTAGTTGATGTCACTTTTCCAAATGAGTGTCATATTCAATTATTTCAAATTCAGGATCCTACTTACACGTCAGTACTTCTCTAGAAACCATATTGTGAGTAAACTTAAACAGCACTTAACGAAATTTGCATTTTAAGTTTTTTTTGTTCTAGTCATAGTACAGCTGGCAGTACATGCTGATGAAAGTGCTTTCATATTGATAAGAGTGTGCTAAACGATATTTTCAGGTTCTGGACCCTACTTACATATCAGTGCCTCTCTAAAACGAATTGTGTTACTGTAACTCAATAACAATTTACGAATTCCACTTTTTTTTAGATTTTTCTTAGTATGAGCATAAAGTATCCGTGTCGCCCCGCCTCCCTCATCATACTTGTAAGCCACGTTATGGAATATGCGTTGGTATCGATAGTGCTAAGGTGACCGTACGGTGCATTTTGTAGAAATAATAGTACGGATCTTATATGTGTTGCCTTTTACACATGTTAACTGCTATATACGAGAAACATAATTTGTATTACTCGAGACGGTATACAAGAGCCAACAAGAAAATAGATGACACTGATTTCATTACTGAAGTACTAATTCGTCGTGCCGTATTATTGCGCGGAAGTTTCTCATCTATTAACGGCGACAATTTTCACACAACCACATTATTTCCTTCTATTGCCCAAAACATTTGTGCGAGTCACTTTTCCGAGACTGCTCAGGACCTCCGCCGTTACCACCAAGCAGAGAAGCACTTCTAAAACAAAACAAAAAAAAAACAAAAAGCAAAAAAAATCCTTTTCGCTTTTTTCAGTTTCAATATTTTATTTATACGGGACCAGCAACCTTTTCAAAAAATTCTTGTAGCGTTTATTGACAGACACCGTCACAGTTGCGGTGCCTATGTTTGGCGACTACCTTCGAACCAACTGTTTCATTCTCAAGACTGACCTGCACTGAATGTGTCTGATCTTGATAACAAACAGCAAAATCGCTCTACATGCTTTAAAAAGGTAATCGCAGATGACTGTCACTATCAACATGTGCCTACTTAGCATGTCAGAAGCAAACTTGCTAGCTAGGCAGACACATGTCGATTGCGATAGTCATCTGCGATTATTTTGTAAAGCGTTAGCTATTAAGATAAAGCACAGTCAGTGCAGCGGCGGGAAGTCAGGCTTGAGAAAGAACAAGCTGGTTCGAAACTAGCCGCCAAACTTACGATGACGATGTCTGCTTTGTGGAGCGCTCAACTGCGCTGTTATCAGTGCCCGTACAAATTCCCAACCTTTGCTCTGCCCAATCTCACCACTTTCATGAATGATGATGAAACGATGAGGACAACACAAACACCCAGTTATCTCGAGGCAGGTGAAAATCCCTGACCCCGCCGGAAATAGAACCCGGGGCCCCGTGCTCGGGAAGCGAGAAACGCGACAGAGAGACCACGAGCTGCGCACCCAAACAAACGAGTATGTACTGCAACTGTGACAGGTTTCTTAATAAAAGCTTCACAACATTCTTTTCCACTGAAACCGGAATAAAGTAATTACGGTTTAATACAGTGCAAAAAACGAGGTCATCAGAGAAGCACGCCTTTCTCAGATTGTGGTAGTAGATAGGCCAGATACTTTTAGTAGGAAGCATCCCGGCAATTGCCTTAATTGGCGTTTGTAAACCATGGGAATCCTGAATCCGGATGAGAATCTGAACCACAGTCTTCCCGAATGCCACTTTAGGTCTTACTACAGATCCACAAATGCGTTTCCTGACTCGAGGTATGCAGCCTAATTATATGATCCTGCAAGGCCAGGTGAATACGTTGACCACTCGGGCACTAGTCACGTGGGGCCGCTGACATCCGGAGTTACGTGGAGTATAGCTATCTGTAACCCATCATTTCCATTTTCTAATGACAGTCGTGGAATCCCTCACAACTAACCCGAGCAGCCACGTCACATAACAATAAACCGCTGTCTCGACAGGTCGTGATACAGATACAGTTGTATTCTGACACGATTTGGTAGGCGTTTCTCCTTGTTACAAGAGGCATAACAGGATTTTCCCTTCAACAGCTAGCACCGAAATTCAATTTCTGAATGAAGGCTCGCTACGTAATTTTTATATATACACCGCATGTAGATGGCGCTACTCCCACGTACTCTGTACGGTTGTTCACAAGTACCAATAATTTGCAAATTCCAACTTGAAGAGCCGGCAAAGTAAACTACAGGCCATTAAAATTGCTACACCAAGAAGAAATGCAGATGAAAAACGGGTATTCATTAGACAAATATATTATACTAGAACTGACATGTGATTACATTTTCTCGCAATTTGGGTGCATAGATCCTGAGAAATCAGTACGCAGAACAACCACGTCTGGCCGTAATAACTGCCTTGATACGCCTGGGCATTGAGTCAAACAGAGCTTGGATGGCGTGTACAGGTACGGCTGCCCATGCAGCTTCAACACGATACTACAGTTCAACAAGAGTAGTGACTGGCGTATTGTGACGAGCCAGTTGCACGGCCCCCATTGGCCAGACGTTTTCAATTGGTGAGACATCTGGAGAATGTGCTGGCCAGGGCAGTAGTCGAATATTTTCTGTATCCAGAAAGGCCCACACAGGACCTACAACATGCGGTCGTGCGTTATCCAGCTGAAATGTAGGGTTTCGCAGGCATCGAATGAAGGGTAGAGCCACGGGTCGTAACACATCTGAAATGTGAGTCCACTGTTCAAAGTGCCATCAATGCGAACAAGAGGTGACCGAGACGTCTAACCAATAGCACCCCATACCATCACGCCAGGTGATACGCCAGTATGGCGATGACGGATACGCGCATCCCATGTGCATTCACCGCGATGTCGCTAAAGACGGATGCGACGATCATGATGCTGTAAACAGAACCTGGTTTCACCCGAAAAAATGACGTTTTGCCATTCGTGCGCACAGTTTCGTCGTTGAGTACACCATCGCAGGCGCTCCTGTCTGTGATGCAGCATCAATGGTAACCGCAGCCACGGTCTCCGAGCTGATAGTCCATGCTGCTGCAAACGTCGTCGAACTGTTCGTGCAGATGGTTGTTGTCTTGCAAAGTCCGCATCTGTAGACTCAGGAATCGAGACGTGGCTGCACGATCCGTTACAGTCATGCGGATAAGATGCCTGTCATCTCGACTGCTAGTGATACGAGGCCCTTGGTATCCAGCACGGCGTTCCGTATTAGCCTCCTGAACCCACCGATTCCATGTTCTGCCAACAGTCATAGGATCTCAACCAAAGTGAGCAGCAATGTCGCGATACGATAAACCGCAATAGCGATAGGCTACAATCAGACCTTTATCAAAGTCGGAAACGTGATGGTACGCGTTCCTACTCCTTACACGAGGCATCACAACAACGTTTCACCAGGCAACGCCGGTAAACTGCTGTTTGTGTATGAGAAATCGGTTGGAAACTTTCCTTATGTCAGCACGTTGTAGGTGTCGACACCGGCGCCAACCTTGCGTGAATGCTCTGAAAAGCCAGTCATTTGCATATCACAGCATCTTCTTCCTGTCGGTTAAATTTCTCATCTGTAGCACGTCATGGTCGTGGTGTAGCAATTTTAATGGCCAGTAGTGTACTTTCTCGTTCCTCCCTCTCCTGCCCGTCCTTGGCTCGCACCCTGGCCCGCATCAGCATGTGCCAGGCTCTGGGATGCAGGGTGCGTGCCAGCTGCAGACGGGCGCGCCCTCTCCGCGCGGCGGCGCCGGCGCCACGTGGTGACGTCACGGCGCCTGCCCCGCCCGCTACGCGCCGCTGCTACCAGATGGCCGCCGCGCTGCACAGTGGCCGCGTCATTGTCCTCCCCGTCCCACACCTGCCGCCCAATCGCGTAACGCGTAGGGGGACAGGCCTTGGGTGCGGAAGCAGTAAATCCGCGCGCCTAAGGCGCTCGGCGAGGCCTTTGTCGTGGACGGCCTCCGGCTGCGTAATGAGGAACTACGGCACTGGCTACGCGATTGGAAGCCCAGCGCCCAGTCTGATGGAAACTGTCCCGTCCCGTCCCGTCCATTCCCTTCCCAGCGGGCACTAACTCTGGTCACGTGGCTTTCGGCCAAGAGACAACGAAGGAAAGAGGTTAAGAAGTTACAGTTCTGGCATTGACGTCTATCACACTGCATCAGAAAGACACATCGCCAGTCTTACTAAATGAAAAATGTCTTGTGAGAAACTAGTCAACACATGCGCACAGACACTCACAGACAGCACACACACACACACTCACATACATCCACGCTTCTCCCGGAAATACTCCGTGTTGTTCACAGTCTGCACTAATGACAGAAGTACCTTCACTCGAACCATATTAAGTTCTTGAGGTATCGCAAATGTAACGTGTGGAATTTGATAGGGCGGCGGTTCAAATCTCCAGCGAGACATCCGGGCTTTGGATTTACGTAATTACCATAAATCGCTAGATGAAAATGCTGGGATGGTTATTATGAAAGAGAACGTCCGATTTCATTACTCAACCTTCCCAAATCCGAGGTCATTCTATAACTGTTATGTTGATGCACCTTTCCCTGCTACTCTGTCATGTGCAAGCTATTCACCTCCGAATAACTGCTGCAGACCTATGTCGTTCTGAATCTGCTTGCCGTATTCATCCCCTGCTCTCCCCCTACGATTTATATCCCCCACATTTCCGTCCACTACTAAACTGATGAGCATTTGATGTCTCAGAAAGTGTGCTACCAACCGAACTCTTCTTCTAGTCATATTGTGCAACAAATTACTTTTCTCCCCAATTCTTTTCAGTACTTCCCCATTAGTTACGTGATCTGCCTATTTAATCACAAGCATTCTTCCGTTTAACCTCATTTCAAAAGCTTCAATCCTCTACTTGTCCGAACTTTTTATCGTCCATGTTTAACTTCCACGCGCGGCTACACTCCACATACCCTTTCAGAAAAGACTTCCTAGCACATAAATCTATGAAACTTCCTGGCAGATTAAAACTGCGTGCCGGACCGAGACTCGAATTCGGGACCTATGCCTTTCGCGGGCAAGTGCTCTACCAACTAAGTTACCCAAGCACGACTCACACCCCGTCACGGAGAGCACTTACCCGCGAAAGGCGAAGGTCCCGAGTTCGAGTCTCGGTCCGGCACACAGTTTTAATCTGCCAGGAAGTTTCATATCAGCGCACACTCTGCGGCAGAGTGAAAATCTCATTCTGGAGACATAAATCTATATTCGATGTTAGCAAATTTCTCTTCCTCAGAAACGCTTTTCTTTCCATTGGCATTCTTCAGTATTTTTATCCTCTCCACTTCGGCCATCATCAGTTATTTTGTTGCTCAAATAATAAAAGTCATCCACCACTTTTAGTGTCTCGTATCCTAATCTAATTCTCTCAGCATCATCTGATTTATTTCGACTACATTCCATTATCCTTGATTTGCTTTTGTTGATATTCATCTTACATGTTCTTTTCAAGAAAATGTCCACTCCGTTCAACTGCTCTTCCAAGTCCTTTTCTGTCTCTCACAGAATTTTAGTGTTTTCGGCAAATCTCAATGTTTTTGTTTATTCTTCCTGAACTTTAATTCCTACTCTATATTTTTCTCTTCTTTCTGTTTATTGCTTGCTCAGTGTGCAGATTGAACACCATTGGGAGTAGGCTACACCCCTTATCTCTCCATTCTCAACGACTGCTTCAATTTCATACCCCCGACACTTACAACGGCCGTCTAGTTCCGGTACAAGTTTTAATAGCATTTCTCTTCCTGTATTTTACTCCTACTACTTTCAGAATTTCAGCGACAGTATTCCAGTCAACATTGTCAAAAACTATATCTAAGTTTACAAATGCTACAACCGTAGGTTTGCCTTTCCTTAACATGTGTTGTAAGAGATGGCTTGGGGTCAGTGTTGCGTCCCGTGTCCCTATTTACGGTAAAGCAACTACAATCGATACAGCAGTTGGGCAGAACAACATTATCACATTACATCTGCACAGCAGCTGACCAAAATAACAACAGCACCTACATAACTCTGTGTAAGGCCACCGTTGGCAGACACAAAAGTTTAACTTGTGACGTAATGTCACGCAGTAAGCCTGTGAACATGATAGGAATACTTACCACATATTCAACGTCGCTTTTGGTTGCTAACAACAATAATCATTTTGTTGCTGAAACTCAGTTATTTACGCGATTCGGCCACAACCTTGTCGTCAGAGTATCAGAAAAAGAGCTTAATTATAAAGTACTGCGTGCAGTGATAGCAGCCGAATCACTGATGCTCAACAGCACCAACGTTTTGGTTGATACCCCTTGGCATAGTACTGTGTATTACGTTGTTTTGTTTTATATTCTGACAAAGTATTAAATCAGAAACGCGCACATAGAAAATTTTTAATAGAAAACGGTTTGTAATTATTACCTACGAAGAAACAATGTTTGGGACGTTCTCAGAATCGATTAATGGGATATTCCTGCTGGTGACAGTCGCATGAAAGTGTTGAATGGTAATTAATGGTATGACGTACCATTACCCAGTAAGAAACTTCTGGTTAATTGACAGATTTTAGAGGACAATATTGGGGAATTAAGTGCTTATTTTTTAATTTTATTCACAAATATATGATCCAGTTTGGTGAAACAAATAGAGCTGATGTAACTCCATCAAATTCGATAAAGGCGTTTGTGAATAAGAAACGTATTTTTCAAAAAATCACGTGCTCCAACTTAACAATATCAGATTTCATGAACTGTTTCCCCAGTGTTGACATTCGAAATTCATTTATATTGTAGGAGGGATAAAACATACAAGGTTTTCAAAGACATTCATCCCATTCACAATACTACATACTCTGTGTGAATAACGTAAAATTGGGGTACGTTTTAACTTACGCCTAGAAACTTACAGTTTACTATGGCGCCAGTAGTCAATTGCTGGTTCATGTGTTTGCTGGGAACGGTCTGTCTGAGGACCCCTCGTTTTGCAATATATTTTGTTTTCTAACTTTTACGAATACGGGATCTTGGCAGACAGCAGAAGTAATTCGCTGCCTTAAGCAGCACTGCAGAATACGATGGCAGCCAGTCGGGAGCTGGTCACACTGAAGGCAATGTTTGTGATCGGACCATAGGGCATAGTAGTGAGTAATGGTAGTAAAGAGAAGGATTGATTCAGTTGACAATTAAATATTGTTGAATCACTTATCCCGCCAATCACCGACAGGATGTGTTCGGGTCCTCTTCCTAAGTCGTACTCGGTCTCATCAGACTCTCGAATTTTATCAACTTTTTGAAAGGAATTGTTTTGTAATATTAAACTGTTACTGTTTTACGATGTTTGATAATAAACTAATCATAATGGCACCCCGGGAATTAGTTTAAGTAAATAAGCTACCCTTCTTGTCAACTTGCAATCACAGGTAGTCCGCTTGCATCTTCTGAAGTATCCACTACACTACAAGAGCTGCTTCGAGGGGGCAACAATTACGAGATACTCACAGAAAACAGGTAGAAGGACATCCTACGTGCCCATTCGTTAAGATAATCCACGGAAAGATTGGTTTAACTAACGCAGTCTTGGATTGGAAGCCACGACCATTTACATTGTACCTCACCTATACCATACTCAGAAACTTTTATATCGGTTTAGTACAGTGAGGGGATTTTGCACCCACCGTAATCTAGCTCGCTCGACCATTACCCAATACGTGTTTAGTAGTTATGACGATAATTCAGCAACAGCAGGATTTAATCTGACACCTGGTAAGGTGCTTAAAGATCTCTAATTGCAATACTGGCCTCCATGGTCACCTGATCTCAAAGAATATGACTGTTATTGACAGAGAAGTGTGAAACAACCCATCTATGTGTCTTCCCTTAGAAGAACTTTAGATAACTGCGACACTGCTTAGAAACACCAGTGAATCCATGAACTCCAGAAATGTTCACAAAAGTATAGAATGATTATCGTGCATCCTATAGAGGCTCATTGTACATTTGCGTGACGCAGAACATAAATGCAAAAAGTACGCGCTGGTTGTATATACAAATAAGTAAAACGTACTTTGAGATCGTTTTGAAAATGAAAACTTTGTACTCTTACGCGTTACAAGTAACCTCAAACTTATAACTTCTTTCATTTATAAGCTATCATTTTATTTGAAATAATATGCAACCTTTTGCAACACCTTGTGTTCTGTAATATTTAAAAAATCTTCGGTTGAGAATTGTTGTTCAGTCCGACGACTCTATTCATTGTTCACTCGTCTCCCATGAACAATCCACTAACGCAAATTTCTTGGTTTAGTGCCATCGCCTCACTGTTACCGCGGCTGCAGGTTTTCAGACAGTACTGAAGGCAGCCTTTTGCACATCGAGCGTGGAAACAGACAAGCTATAACGACCTTTAATTTGCCGTACGAAGTACAGAGATAAGCCGAATGCGGATGCACGGTCTTTAGCAAACTAGCCTTGTATTCAGGAGGCATATGGTGTTATACACACAGCTTAATTTCTCATTTGTGCATCCCTAGATATGAAAATTCATAATCTAGCAGATGACGATTAGTTTAGAAAAGGTAAAGGCAACATACAAGCAGTTGTACTTGATAATACACGGTCCAGTCACATTAATGTGGCCGCCACCTATATTTGACGTCAACTTGCGATAGGCACTCGCAGACTCCTCTTGGAAACTTTAGCAGTTAGAGTGTATAAAAAAATGTGCCAATGGTGGTGGGAAGTGGAGAGGGAGGGGGGGGGGGGTAGGAAGTACAAGACGTACGCGGGAAACAGTGAAATCGTTGTCATAGAGCAGAACTGAGTGATTTATCTGACGTCCAGAAGGACATGATCATTGCATTCGGGACAAAGATTAAAGTATTTCCGAAATTGCTAAATATATAAACTTTTCGCGTGTCGCCGTGGTTAAGGTGTATGTCGTGCACTGCAAAATGGCGCTATCCAAAACTGAGGGCACAGTGAATCAACACATATATGCATCTATCCTTGGAGACGATGTCTGTTTTTCCTCGGCAGGCGATAGCATCTACCGACAGGACAATGTAACATATCAGACTTGCGTGGTTCAGAGGGCACCAGGATGAGTTTACCGTACTTCCATGGTCACCAGACTCCCTGGGTTTAAACCCTATCGCGAATCTGTGGGACCACCTCGATCGGGCTGTTTGTGCTGTGCATCCTCATCCGAGTAGTCTGGCAAAGCTGCACTCGGCACTGGAATCGACACGGCTCCACATCCCTCTTGGTACCTTCCAGGACCTCACTGAGGCTCTTCCTGCACGTCTCGTAGCGGTTTGCGCTGCGAAAGATGATCACTCAGACTTTTGACAGGTGGTCACATTAACGTGACTGGACAGTGGAGAATGAAGACTCGATAACAAGAAAGACACAAATTTCTTGACCTATACGGAGAGTTAGACAATGTAAAACGGTGCAGGACGTTCGAAATTCTCAGAAAACTACGTGTGAGCTATATAGTAATTCACGTATTAAATAGTATGCACTAGAACCAAGAGGGAACAACAAGAGTGGAAGACCTAGAGGGACGTGCTCGAATGAGATAGGGTTAAAGACACCCCTGTTTTCAATCTATGCATCGAGGAAGTAATGATGGGAATAAATAAAACTTCTGGAACGGGATCAAAATTTATGGCGAAATTATATCAGTGATAAGATTCGCTGATGATATTCCCATCCTCAGTGAAAGTGTGGAAGAATTGCAGAACCTGTTAAATAGAATGAATTTAATGTCCCGTGCACTACAGATTGAGAACAAACCAAATAACGACGAGACTAATGACAGGAGCAGAAATGAGATTAGCTACAAAATTATCAAAATTGATGACCACGACGCAGATGAATCGAAAGAACTCAGGTGCCTTGGAAGTAAAGTAGCACATGACGGGCGAAGCAACATCGACGTAATGAGCAGACTAGCAGAGGCCGCGAGGACACTCCTGGCCAAAAAATTTTTACCAGTTTCAATTATTTTTAGGAACAAATTATTGAAAATGTACGTTTGTAGCACATGATTGTATAGAAGTGAATTATGGTATATAGGAATACCGTACAGAATAATAGTTTTGATGAAGTACAAACACACCGCAATTGAAGGATGTTAAAAATATTAGGTGAAATGATAAGATAAGAAATAAGGAGTTTCTCCACAGAATTAGTGATGAGAAGAACTCCTGAAAAAAGTCTACAAGAATAAGGGCCAGATTGGTACAAGATGTGTTAACACGTCCGGAAATCCCTTCCATTGTGCTGGAAGGAGTAGAGAAGTAAAACTAACAAACGAAGACAGAGTGGAACATATGTTATGTAATGTAACTGAGAACGTTGGGAGCAAGTGCTAGACTACTCTGACGTGGAGTCGTTGCCAGAAGGGGAGCGCCAGGCCGTGTCACAGAAGACAGAAGAGAAGAAGGAAATGACTACATTCCCACATCCCCCCCCCCCCCCCCCACACATACACAGACCAGAGAGAAACCCTTTTCCAACCCAAGTAGGCGACCTGTCTTTAGTGATTTTATCATCAATGGTACTTTGGAACCCCAACCTTCATTCGTTTTCCAAGTGTTTCACAAAACACATAATAACACAAAACACACATTAAAAACATTATGTGAGACACTCAAACCGTACTCTTGGTGAAAGGACCATTATACTGTTATACAGTACATGAAGTTTTATCAATGGAGATAAAACATGCAACATAGATCGTTTAGCTGCTTTGTACCAAATTGTTGTCTCGTGTTTGGGCTGGTCGACAGAAACTTCTACCAAAAATCTGGGAATAGATGTAAAATTTCCAAACTATTGATGTAAGTTAAAGCATCAGCTTATGAAAAGGTGATGTGTTGTCTTTCCCAAATACCAGCTTCATGGATATGAATGGAGCATGAAGGAGAAGAGTAAAATCAGAAATTTTGTGCTTATCATACAAATTTATGTTCATCTGTGGTTCGTGTGTCCACTACTTTATGCCTTAGTCCTGTACCCAACATGCTATTAGACAAAAGTACATTTGAGAAGATCCTTGATCCTGGCAAATTTAGAAATTCCTTCATGTCTTACCTTCATCGGTAGTCGATCGGCCGTTGAAAGTAGTCAAGTATGAAATTCGCTCATTCATACATGTTAAATAAGTTAAAGCTGCCTCCAATCTGAAGATTGGTTTGATCACGATATTGCTTTGCAAAGTGTGGTCATATTGGACGTTTCATGCCCTGGTATTCCTATGACATTTGGACTGACTAATCCAGTGTGTTACAGTGAGAATGAAGATTTTAACATAGACTCTGAATAGTAGTGCAGCGTGACACTTTTCACGTTTTAAAAACCCTGTCACTGGAAAATGCCATAAGTCACAGAAAGAAATCCTAGAACTGAGCACAGATCGAACTCCAGATTAGGTATTATAGAATACTTTTGCTGGAACGCAGCTTGATTTCCTGCGAAATCTACACCAACACAAAAAAGACGCACCATGAAGGAATTATCCTAACTGGACAGAAATCGGATAATGTAATGTGCGTATATAGACAAACCAATAATTACAATTTCAGAAAAATTGGATGATTTATTTAAGATTAAAAGCGTCACGAATAGAGCAAGACAGTAACGCGTTGGTCCTCCTCTAAACGTTATGCAAGCAGGTATCGGGCTTGGCATTGATTAATAAGGTCCTTCTCAGGGTGTTGTGTCAAATTCTGTTTAATTGGCGCATTACAGCGTCAAAAACCCGAGATGGTTGGAGGGCCCTGCCCATAATTCTCCAAACGTTCTCTATTAAGGAGAGATCTGGCAACTTTGCTGGCCAAGGTAATGTTCGACAAGCACGAAGACAAACAGTAGAAACTCTCGCCGTGTGAGAAAGGGCATTATCTTGCTGAAATACAAGCCCAGGATGGCTTGCCATCAAGGGCAACAACTTTGGGCGAAGAATATCGTCGAAGTACTGCTGTACTTTAACGGTGCCTCGTATGACAACCAGCGGATCCTGTTAAGAAAAGATATTGCATCTCATCCCATCACTCCTGACTGATGGGGCGTATGGCAGGCGAGAGTCAGGTTAGTATCCCACCGACGTCTGGACGGTCTCCAGACACGTCTTGGCTGGTCATCAGGGCCTGGAATCTCATTGTCTGAAGCAGAATTGTCTTCAGCGATGAGTCCCGCTTCGAATTGAGACCGTATTATCCATTCGGATAATTCCTTCGGGGTGATTTTGTTTCAGACGAAGATAGTAACAGCATCTTTTGGATAAAAATCTAATCGGTGCCAACGTCTGCGTTCATCACTGTGCGTTATCATAAATATGTAGTTTCCGTGGGGATGGCAGTAATTTTTACAAAAAGGCACTGCTCAAAGCATACAGATATACTAATGTTAGGGTCTAACTTGTAATGCCACAAGACTCGATTAATGTATCCTAAAAAGAAAAAAATAATGGAGATAAATGGTTTGATCGTTTCTTTAAAATTATTAAAAATACAGGGATGTGGTTTAATCGTCAGAGTACATTAAGAGATAATGCTACAACAAAGAGGAGTAAACATACGGCAGCGCCCAACACAAAATAATACTGATGATTGCTGCTACTGTTAGAAGCCACGTAATATCTCAGACTCACCCCTCAGCTGAAGGAATTGATTGATTATTATTTCTGTCATAGTTATCATTTTATCTGAATTTATTTTGATATCGTTGAGAGTTTCATTTCGATGAGTTATCCAGAAAAATTGCTGTTTGTGGATTTCTCTGGGGATATAATGTTAACAATCTTAATGCAGGACTTTTATTTGTCGTTCAACTAAGCAGACATATATGTTGTAACAAAAAATACTTATCACAGAAAACATCAGCAATAAAAACAGGTGAGTCCAATATAGACATCACACCTAAATTATTTGCTACCAATCCATTCGTTTTTAAGGTTTACAAAATAGCGGCTCCAGTCACCTAGTATCGTCAATATAACACAAGCAAACAAATTATTAAAAAAAAGCAGTTATTATGATTCATACAATAAATATTTTATGGCTAGTTGGTCGACCACATGCTCAGTCGCATCAGTTGCATTTAGCAAATTATTCATTGCCATTCATTCGGTAGTCTGAATGTAGTGATTCATACATACCTTACGGCATATGAATAGTGCTGTACGTGATTTTACAGCTGATGATAGCAAAAGAAACCGTTGGTAAGACTCGATGATGGCACTTAGTTTGGGGTTCTCGACTGCAGCAGTGGACTCGCCACTGAGGGACGGACGAATCGCATTAGTAATGTCAACATATCCACACTCCATAAGACAATGCAGGAAGCTACCCCAGAACATTGACGCACATTCGTAGAGTACAATGGATTTTCTCCTGCTACTTCTAGGCATGCCCCACTACCGTAAATACCTCCCACCACTTCGAAACTGCTACCTTAGGTCTAGCACGACAATAATTCTGGATGCAAGTGACCTTGACAGGTTACTTTCATTACAGTCCTTCTCGCAAGCTATTGAGTAATATTGACATTTTGTTTAATGTGGAAAGGAGCTGGGGTAAACCGAGCACTTTTTGGGCTGACTCAGCTCTCTTCCTGTTGTGTATGATACCGCCACTTTACATTTGTTTCGCGTGGCCCACCTCACGTCTAAAATTCCGTTTGGTAGTGAAATCAGCGGCAGAACGTCGTACCTCCCTCCAGCCATCTCTCTCGATTCTGGGCTCCGGAAAATAAGCAGGCCTATTTAAAACTGCGTACTTGGCAGACAGATACAGGACGCCATCTCGAAGCGATATAAACTGTGGCCTGTAATGTAGCAATTTTGAAACTAATCGGGGCAGCTCGGTATGCGAATAAGCCAAGCAGTCGTTTCAGAGAGCTGAAAATATCAGTACTACGAAGTTAATCCATTACTAACAAGATTTTCTGTCAAATATTTAGCACTGAGTGCGAACTTCAGCTACAGACTGTTATGAGGCATTGAAACGTGTTTGTTCTAACGCATCTTCATTCCGCGTACTACACAAGCTAAGGTTAGCTGCAGAATTCTTGACCACGTTGTAATTTTGAATATAATAAATTTCCTTGAGACCTAGAAGTTTGTATCCACGAATCAACACCAATTTGGAAATCATCGATAGTGTCAAATTCAGCTTGCTCATTCCTCGCACGATATCCAGCGAACACTGAATGAAGGACAACGGGTAGATTCGATACTCATGTAATTCCCGAAAGTATTTGACCAAATGCCACACCACAGGCTTTTAACGAAGTTATGATCATATGGAATAACTTCTCAGATATGTGAGTGGCTCAAGGCGAGTGCTCGTCGGAGAAATGGGCATCGTCAGGAATGACCTACAGAAATTTTGATAAGACCGCTCTTGTCCTTTATATACATAAATGATATGACGGATAGGATGAGCACCAATCTGCGACTGTTTGATGAAGACACTGCAGTGTACGGTAAAATGTGGCCGTTGGCTGACTGTAGGAGAATACAGGGTGACTAGACGACTAGGGAGGAACTTCTATTTGTAGCGATAAATGTCAGCTTGCTCTAAATGCAGAAAAGTGTAAGTCAATGCATATGAGTGGCAATTAATATAGTGTTATGTCTGAACACATTATTACTTGTTCGTTGTTTGGCACAGTACCGTCGGATAAATATCAGGGGGAAGCGTTGCAGAGCGACATGAAATGGAACGGTTACGTGAGGTCCGTTGTAGGGAAGGTGAATGATCGACTTCGCTTTGTTGGCAGTGTTGTAGGGAAGTGTGGGACATCTGTAAAGCAGACCGCGTACAGAACACTTGTGCGTAAATATTAATGAGTTACCCCTAGTAACGAAATTGTTGTGGCCAACATTGTACATAGGTAGTTACTATTTAGTAAGCATGATCTCAGGATTGTGCTGTTTAATCTAAAACGGTAGTCACCGAGTTGCAGTTATATTTTATGGTGATCGATACCATTACGAATTTCAACAAACAATATTGATCGCAGTGCCTCCTTCACCCGACGGCATCACATCTTACGAATACTCGACTGATTGTTATTAATATTCATTTCTAATTAACCGTCAGTTTGACTGACTGAACACGCCAATAGAGTGTCGCTTAGTTACATCTACAATCTTCAGATCTACACTAAGGAGAACTGCTTTTAATAATTTGTAGCCCATATTAGAACGATTGCAAATGAAAGAAGTTCTGGAAACGTGAGAATGAGACCCACATCTCTAGGTAATAATTCAATGTGGCTTTGACAACAATCGCTGCAAAGTTAACCATGGCGATAGAGAAATATTTCAGTTACATTACATAGACACTACTTAAAAACCGAATACGTTTGCCTAATTTAGGATCCAGTGATTCTGCTTCCGACTTCTGTTATTGAACAGTTAATACATTCAAGAATTATTACTTTTCCCTCCTGGTCTGCTGACTCCTTCCTGTGGATTAAGACACATAATAATGGTGAGTTAAAAATTAAAAATAGATCCTCATACAATACGTTCTTCCTAAGATCAACCAAGTCTAAAGAAAAAGCAAGAAATTCACATAATTTTCCAACCTATAAAAAACTTTAGACAATGAAATGTTGCAAGATGTTTAAATTGTCAGGAAAGTCGGTGTAAGCTGTAGCATTACTGCAGTATGTACAAGAACCCTTACCAGGTTGGATTAATAGAAGAGATAGACATGATCCAGCGAAAAGCAGCGCGATTCGTCATGGGGACATTTAGTCAGCGCGAGAGCGTTACGGAGATGCTGAACAAGCTCCAGTGGCGGACACTTCAAGAAAGGCGTTACGCAATACGGAGAGGTTTATTATCGAAATTACGAGAGAGCACATTCCGGGAAGAGATGGGCAACATATTACTACCGCCCACATATATCTCGCGTAATGATCACAACGAAAAGATCCGAGAAATTAGAGCAAATACGGAGACTTACAAGCAGTCGTTCTTCCCACGCACAATTCGTGAATGGAACAGGGAAGGGGGGATCTGATAGTGGTACAATAAGTACCCTCCGCCACACACCGTAAGGTGGCTCGCGGAGTATAGATGTAGATGTAGATGTAGATGTAGATGTAAAATGTGCTCGGATTAAAATGGGTGTAAGACAAGGACGCACTCTATCAGTTCTGCTGTTCAATGTACACATCGATAAAACGATACTGGAAATAAAAGAAAGGTCCAGGAATGGCTTTAAAATTAAAAGTGAAAGAATATTAATGATAAGGTTAGCTGACGACATTGCTATCCTCAGTGAAAGTGAAGAAGGATTACAGAACGTCTTTATTTGAATGAATAGTCTATTGAATATACGTTACGGATTGAGAATAAACGTAGGAAACACGGACGTACTGAGGTGTAGGAAAAAATGAGATTACCAATAAAACCACGTATTAGAGAATGTGAAAGAATTCTGCTACCATGGCAGCAAAACATCACGTGACGTACCCAGTAACAAGGACATAAAAAGTTGACCAACACTAAAAAAGAGAGCATTCCTGGCCAAGTGAAATCTACTAGACTCAAAATTTGGCCTCAATTTGTCGAAGAGATTCCTGAGAGCGTACGTTTGGAGCACAGAAAATGAATGGAAGTGAGTCATTAACGTGGAGGATATCCGAAAAGACGAGAATCAAAGCGTTTGAAATGTAGTTCTTGAAGATGACGTTTATAAATTGGTGGGTTGATAAGAGATCAGGAGCTTTCCCTAGAATTGCCGAGGAGACGAACTTGTGGAAAACATTGACAAAAAGAAGAGACAGACTGAGAGAACTTGTGTTAAAACATCAAGGAACTTATTTCCTGTTTATTAAGTGGAACCGCAGCGACTAAAAATTGTAAGTGAAGACAGGGATTCAGATGTATATTAACAGAGGAAGGTGAATCCAAGTGTTACTGTAAGATGAAGAGTTTGGTACAAAAGACTTATCACCCGAAAAAAAGAATAAACTTTACAAACCTGTAACTATGTTCGGTCTCATGACAGTCAACAACGCTATCTGGAATGTATTGATATAAAGTCAGTTCTGCACAAATTAACGTGGTGACTCGCCAGTCAAATGATACTAAGGAGATGCTTGAGGAGGTTGACTTCCATTGCATACTCCTTTCTGTGAAACGTCTCATTGTTATACTCCATGGAGAGTAGCATTCCAATAGACACTTGTAAAACGTAATGCTCCGAGTTTCTTTTTATTCATGAATTAAACAGGTAAAAGGTAAAGCTCCGCGTTTTGGTCCTAGACGGCCCTATCGGGTCCAACCGACCGCAGTGGCATCCCTTGCCAAAGGCGTCCTTGATGCATTATGTAGGGGTATGTGGTAAGCACACCACACTCCTGATCGTTGTCGGGTTTCTGTACCTTTGCACCGCTTGTAATCCGTAGAAATAGCTCCTCCGTTGGCCCCATGAGACTGAGTGCTTCCCATACCAGACCTTACATCAAGGAGAAATCCTTGGTAGTACGGCGAATCGAACCTTGATTTCTAAGCAAAAGGAATGATACATGAAAACAAAAGTTAAATAATCTGTGAATTGTCACAATGCTACCTACATACGGATAGTAAAATTCTTGAAGGTAACTGTATACTAGTTACCATTAGAAGAAATACAGGGCACGTGGCTATGAAGCGACTGTGAACATCGAACCCGTGTGACAGTCAGCGATAGCCTCGCTAGCAGATACGGCCAAAGGATATTAATTTAGTAGTGATCGCAGACAGCGCATCTGTTGTCGACCGACGCTGCGGCATTATCTCTGGCGTCAGCGCGTCTGTCCATTGTTTTTATCTCTGGGTGCCTGCATGCGTGGTATCGCAACGGATCAGAAATCGCTGATACCACACCAACTCTCGACCCGCATACATCCCCTTTGATCGGTGTCCGTAAACCGTGCGCACACGCAGTGGTAGCCAAGTGGATGCAATCTGACGTGCCCGCAGTTAGTGACGTTTACTGACTTAAAAGGTGATTATATCTGCATGTTGTGCAAAGTTTTAAATACGCGGCAAATAACTTGAACATAATTGCTCCAAGTTAATTCTTTTTGCCACCGCGTCGGATCTTCAGTCTCAATTGCTTTTCGCTCCCGATAGGTTTCAACAATGAAGTTGACACATGACGGAAATTAATGGCGTCTTATTTAAACCAAAAACGAGTGCAAAAACCGGCCCACAGATGACGTTGGACTGCAACTTGTCAGTGAAGCCGCATGAGAATCGGTCATAAAACATCAGCGTGATGGATGCTAGGTATGGCGATACGTTGCAGATTTGCATCATCCATAGCCTGGCTAATAAACACGTGATTGTAGATTGTGCGTTACATGAAGTCACATGTCTACTGCAATCGCCCGACCTCATTAGTGATGCTAAGACAGCGTCTGATGGCAGTTTCTCACCACAGCTACTGATAAGCGAACAGTGGTGTTCACAATGCTGTCCATCGACTACAGGTGCTGTTGATGAAGAGAGGCCGACATGCTGGACATTTTTCTTTGCTAAACATCAACTGTTATGCAAATTACACAGGTGTGCAAAAAATATTTTTGGAAAGTTGTTTGAAATTTGATAACTGACTTTTATGTACTTTTCAGCGCTGATTCAAAAATGAAATCAATTTTTTTTCAATCACGTCAGGTTTTCTCACAAAAAGGGAATATTTTCGGTATAATAACAAAATTTAAGCAATTTATTACATTTTTTCAAAGTTAAAATTTTATTTTATTTATAAACCATGTTCTAAACTACATTTCCAGTACACTTCCATTTATCTTTAAGCTCACAAGTCCTATAATAACGCTTTCGCTTTCTGTCGAAGCTTCTTTTATTACTTTTCCGGCTGTGGACTCGTTGAGGTAGAATCTTTCGCCCTGCTCTTCACTTACATCACCAAGGTTTGCATGGAAGTAGTCAAGATGTGAGTGGAGAAAGTGAACTTTCGTGCTCATGTTACAGCCCAGCTTCTTAAAGTTGTCGAGCATGTCTGCGAGAATTGTCCTGTAGTTTGGATCTCTTTTGTTTCCTAGGAACCCGTAACAACTACATTAAAAGATGTCCGTGCTGCCAGTTCTTTTGTTTCCATTTTGTCCACAAAGTTGGGATCTGTCATTAGTTTTCCAATGTCTGGCCCTAGAAAAATTCCTTTCTTTAGCTTTGCCTCGGATAAACCAGGAAACTGTCCATAAAGATACACTCCTGGAAACTGAAATAAGAACACCGTGAATTCATTGCCCCAGGAAGGGGAAACTTTATTGACACATTCCTGGGGTCAGATACATCACATGATCACACTGACAGAACCACAGGCACATAGACACAGGCAACAGAGCATGCACAATGTCGGCACTAGTACAGTGTATATCCACCTTTCGCAGCAATGCAGGCTGCTATTCTCCCATGGAGACGATCGTAGAGATGCTGGATGTAGTCCTGTGGATCGGCTTGCCATGCCATTTCCACCTGGCGCCTCAGTTGGACCAGCGTTCGTGCTGGACGTGCAGACCGCGTGAGACGACGCTTCATCCAGTCCCAAACATGCTCAATGGGGGACAGATCCGGAGATCTTGCTGGCCAGGGTAGTTGACTTACACCTTCTAGAGCTCGTTGGGTGGCACGGGATACATGCGGACGTGCATTGTCCTGTTGGAACAGCAAGTTCCCTTGCCGGTCTAGGAATGGTAGAACGATGGGTTCGATGACGGTTTGGATGTACCGTGCACTATTCAGTGTCCCCTCGACGATCACCAGTGGTGTACGGCCAGTGTAGGAAATCGCTCCCCACACCATGATGCCGGGTGTTGGCCCTGTGTGCCTCGGTCGTATGCAGTCCTCATTGTGGCGCTCACCTGCACGGCGCCAAACACGCATACGACCATCATTGGCACCAAGGCAGAAGCGACTCTCATCGCTGAAGACGACACGTCTCCATTCGTCCCTCCATTCACGCCTGTCGCGACACCACTGGAGGCGGGCTGCACGATGTTGGGGCGTGAGCGGAATACGGCCTAACGGTGTGCGGGACCGTAGCCCAGCTTCATGGAGACGGTTGCGAATGGTCCTCGCCGATACCCCAGGAGCAACAGTGTCCCTAATTTGCTGGGAAGTGGCGGTGCGGTCCCCTACGGCACTGCGTAGGATCCTACGGTCTTGGCGTGCATCCCTGCGTCGCTGCGGTCCGGTCCCAGGTCGACGGGCACGTGCACCTTCCGCCGACCACTGATGACAACATCGACGTACTGTGGAGACCTCATGCCCCACGTGTTGAGCAATTGGGCGGTACGTCCACCCGGCCTCCCGCATGCCCACTATACGCCCTCGCTCAAAGTCGGTCAACTGCACATACGGTTCACGTCCACGCTGTCGCGGCATGCTACCAGTGTTAAAGACTGCGATGGAGCTCCGTATGCCACGGCAAACTGGCTGACACTGACGGCGGCGGTGCACAAATGCTGCGCAGCTAGCGCCATTCGACGGCCAACACCGCGGTTCCTGGTGTGTCCGCTGTGCCGTGCGTTTGATCATTGCTTGTACAGCCCTCTCGCAGTGTCCGGAGCAAGTATGGTGGGTCTGACACACCGGTGTCAATGTGTTCTTTTTTCCATTTCCAGGAGTGTATCTGAAACACTCCCCTTCTTTTGGCAATGCCTTAACAAATCCTTTCATCAGCCCCAACTTAATGTGAAGTGGTGGAAGTAAGAACTTTTTGGGATCCACATGGCTTTTCCTCTCAACATTTTTAACCCCTACCTGTGAGGTTTTTCTCAATGGTCAAGCTCTTTTTATGTGATGTTGCTTTGTGTCTCTACTGTCCCATTCACAGATAAAGCGACGGAACTTTGTATAGGCACTTTGTTGATCAAGCAGCATTGAAATCAATTTTAAATCACCACATAGTGTCCATTTGTGGTGTGAATAGTAGAGTTTTCCTAAAACCAGTTCGAGGTTTTCGTAACATTATTTTAAGTGAACCGGGTGTCCAACTGGTATAGAAGCATACTTCTTGCCTTTGTGTATAAGTACTGCTTGAAGGCTTCTTTTTGAAGAACAAATAAAAACTCTCCGGTCATCAGGAGCATATTCTATTTTGAAACGTACCATGAGTCCAGGAATATCACTGCAAAACACCAGGTCACCTTTTTGAGAGAAGAAAGATACAAACTCCTTTTCCCTCAATTGATACCAAGAAAAGGATTTACCCGGAGCCAACAAACGCTTATTTTTCAATCTAGATCCTAAAACCTCTGCCGATTCTTTACGAAGACCTAGGTCTATAACTAAATAGTTCAGTTCAGATTGTGAGAATGGAATGGGATCGGTTGTGCCAGGACCGTGGCAATCTCTGTCTTCTTCACTATCACGTTATTGAGCCAATGGCTCATGATCTTTTACATCATCCAGAGAATCTGAAGAAGAAGATATTGGTACTTCAGGGCCATGAGGAACAGGGTGCATCGCTGATTGAATGTTAGTGTAAGAAATATCCTTTTTGTTTTTAAAATTAAGACCTCATACGTTGCAAGAACAAAAATAACAGTCGTCACTATGATTTTTGGGCTCCCTCCAAACCATCGGTATTCCAAAACGTAAGGACTGCTTTTTACGTAGAAACCATTGCTTCAGTTCTTCAACACACAGTCAACAGACTTTATGTGAGGCCAAGACTTATCTTGATCGCCTAACGTTATACCAAAATAAGCGAAATTTACTTTTTCAAAAAAATCGGAAATGTTTCTTTGTTGCTTTTAAACGGCATAGCTACCACAAATGTAGCAGAAACAATCTGCCGAGTTTATACATCCTCTGGCAGCCATTGTCCATTGTCCATTGTCCATAAAACAACTTCTCAACAGAAGGAGTCAGTCACTACTTTAAAGCACTAGTAACAACTACACGTGAACAGCACAGAGTGATGAGGTACTGTGAACTGAAGGACAATAGCAGAAGCTCACAGCTTGGTGATGGCGGGGGAAGGAGCAGCGCGACAGACAGGCACTGACATGAAAATACTGCTCGTTTCTCCTAATTACTCTGTATTTTACGTGTATCTAGTATAGAAACGGCCAAAAACAGTTTATGGAGATCCTAAAAACCAAAATTCAAACTCACCAGAGCTCTGAAATATCGTAAAAATCTAAAACTAGACAAGCAGTTTGTGAAATAACTGTACGTGATGGAATTTTTCACTATTTTTCCCGAAATCAGCGTTGAAAAAAATATAAAAATCAATAAATGTGAAACTATGTCGCAGATCTGTGTTATTCTTCTTGCGTCATGTGAAGCGCAATCTGTTGTTAATTTTGTGCACTTCGTTTTGTTTTAAATAAATTCCACATCATTTCAAGTATGTGTTTCAATTTTTATCTCGCTACTTACGTTATTCCATGAAGTATTAAATTTTCAAACGTTAGCGGATTTTCGAGCCACCCTGTTCAAATGGTTCAAATGGCTCTGAGCACTATGGGACTTAACATCTATGGTCATCAGTCCCTTAGAACTTAGAACTACTTAAACCTAACTAACCTAAGGACATCACACAACACCCAGTCATCTCGAGGCAGAGAAAATCCCTGACCCCGCCGGGAATCGAACCCGGTAACCCGGGCGTGGGAAGCGAGAACGCTACCGCACGACCACAAGCTGCGGACGAGCCACCCTGTATTTCGTACATTAGTACCAACAAATTTATTTTCAGCAGTCCTTAATGTTTACCTTGGGTTTGTTTTCTGTCTCTCTTGCTAAACACAGTAGCGAGGTCGCTACTGTGTCCCTCGAACCACGGCAGCACAGTGGCGGCCCTGTGACAGTGCTAGGTATCCTCGTGGAAAATTCCATCTCCGGTGGAGAATAAATCAAGCGCGAAGGGATGCCGGTTGTCCAAAATTGTGTTCATATTGTCCACAGCTGTCTTAATGGCTTCGATTACTTCCTCAGATCCCACGATGACGATGGTGACAGCGCATCATAGCGTTATACTGGCACTCTCAACCTCCATCCGTGACGGGCTGCATGTTTCGAGTAGAGGACATCCTGAATTTCTGTGCACGACCGTCAACCTGGTGTAACAAGAAACGCGTGATTCATCCGACCAGCGGACAAGATTCCACTGGTGAATCTCGATGATACCGTGCCCTCTGCAATCGTAACTGATGATGTCTTTGGGTCAACATGATAACACACTAAAAGCGTCTATGAGGGGGAAGGTTTGTCTGATGTAATTGAAGAAGAAACAGGAGTCGATTTAGAAGAGATAGGGGATCCAGTATTAGAACCAGATTTTTAAAAGATCTTTGGAGGACTTAAGAACAAATAAGGCAGAAGGGATGGATAACATTCCATCAGAATTTCTAAAATCATTGGGAGAAGTAGCAACAAAATAACTATTCACGTTGGTGTGCAGAATGTATGAGTCTGGCGACATACCATCGTACTTTCCGAAAAATATGATCCACACATTTCCGAAGACTGCAAGAGGTGACAAGTGCAAGAATTACTGTAGAATCAGATTAAAAGCTCACGTATCCAAGTTGCTGACAAGAATAATATACAAAAAAATGAAAAGAAAACTGGGAATGTGTTACAGGACGATCGATTTCGCTTTAGAAATGGTAAAGGTACAATAGAGGCAATTCTCCGTTTCTGTTGATAATGGAAGCAAGACTAAAGAAAAATCAAGACACGTTCATAGGATTTGCCGACTTGCAAAAAGCGTTCGACAATGTAAAATGGGGCAAGATTTTCGAAATTCTGAGAGAAATAGGGGTAAGCTGTAGGGAGAGATGGGTAATATACAATATGTAAAAAAACCAAGAGGGAATAATAAGAGTGGACGACCCAGAACGAAGTGCTCGGATTAAAAAGGTTGTAAGACAGGGCTGTAGACTTTCGGCCCTACTGTTCAATCTGTACATAGTAGAAGCAGTGATGGAAATAAAAGAAAGGTTCAAGAGTGGAATTAAACTTCAAAGTGAAAGGATATCAATGGTACGAGTCGCTAATGACATTGCTATCTTAAGTTAAAGTGAAGAAGAGTTACATGATCTTCTGAATGGAATGATCAATCTAATGAGTACTGAATATGGATCGAGAGTACCAGTTGCATTAGCGCTTCAAAAAACAGGTTCAAATGGCTCTGAGCACTATGAGACTTAACATCTGAGGTCATCAATCCCCTAGAACTTAGAACTACTTAGACCTAACTAACCTAAGGACATCACACACATCCATGTCCGAGGCAGGATTCGAACCTGCGACCGTAGCGGTCACGCGGTTCCAGACTGAAGCGCCTAGATCCGCTGGTCCACACCTACCGGCCGCACTTCAATATATATATATATATATATATATACTTTACTTTACTTATCGCGAATGGACCCAGAAGGATCACGCAAAGCTTTCTGACGTCGTTTCTTCCATACTTCTTTCATTCGTTCTCCATGTTTTCTTTTTCTTTCTTCTGTCCATTTTGTTCCTGGTCTCTTTAGTGCTTCCTTCTCCGACAATACAATCCACTTTTCCACCTTATTTCTAAAAGTTTTTCTATCTTTGACATCTTTAAGTGCAATATTTGCTTTTTGTAAATCTAATTTTACTTGGCTAATCCATGGTGTTGTTGATTTGACTTTTTCTATGTAAGTGAGAATTCTGTTGGTGAGTCGTGTGGGGGGGGGAGTCTAGTGACATGTCCATAAAATTTTAATCTTCGCCTTCTTATGTCTGCTGCCAGGTTTGATATAGTTTCTGTGGTTCTTCTTGATTGTATCCGGTATCCTTCTTCTGTTAATTTTGGACCTAAAATCTTTCTCATAATTTTGCGTTCTTCTTTTAGTATTTTTTCTAAGTCACATTTTGTGTGGAGTGTGAGCGTTTCACTAGCATATAGTGCTGCTGGCTTAATTACTGCGCAGTAGTGTCTGATTTTTGTGTTCGAGGAGATGCATTTTTTATTGTATATTTCATGTGTCATACCATATGCTCTCTTCATTTTCTGTTGTCTGATCTTCTGTGCAACTTTCTCTCCTCCGGTTGGCTCCAAAATTTCACCTAGGTATTTAAAATGTTTTACTCTATTTATTTTTCCATATTTTGTGTTCAAACTGTGTATATGGAATTTCGTACAGAAAAATTCTGTCTTTTGAAACGAAATTTGTAAACCTACTTTATCCGCGCATTCCTTAAGGATCTCTATTTGTTTGGTGGCGATTTCTTCATCATCTGCAAGTATGGCCAAGTCGTCCGCGAATGCTAAACAAGATACCTCCACGTTGTCTTTGGTTCTACCAAGATGGATTGGTTTCCAGTAGGATTGATTTTTTAATTCTTTTTCCCATTCCTTAATGACTTTATCCAGGACTATATTAAACAGAAGTGGAGATAGCCCGTCACCTTGACGTACTCCAGTATATATATATATATATATATATATATATATATATATATATATATATATATATATATATATATATATATAGGGTAATATTTTTTCCACCGTGTACCAACTCTAGCGATTGATCGATGAGAGGATACTGAACAAAAATGTTGTAATGAACTGATGACCGGAAATGCATGGTTTCCATGCTAGAGACCATTTATTCAATCATACATTGTTACAGAGACTGCGGTCTAATATACGCTATACCATGCAGCCACAGATACAGTATGTGTGGAAAATGGTTTCAATTTGCCTCAACTCGTCCGTGTACGCGACGAAACATGTTCTCTGCCACACGTTCACATCGGCCAGGCTGCTTACATACCCTTCGAAACGTCAATAGCGCTTCTTCCAGCAGGGGAAGCAAAGTCACGCGCAAGAAACGCCGTTAGTTTTGGCCTGCTAGGCGACTTGGACGGCAGACCGATCCCAGAACACTGTCGCTAACTACCCTGGCCCACACATTCCGGCTGCAGCTATGCTGATGATTCGCTGTCACTATACCATGGGTGATCGGCATACTATCCCACAGATAAATTTTACGAATGTTGAAGATACCATTCCGCGTAAAGGTGGCCTCATTTGTGAATATAATGGCTGACAAAATCCTCGGAATCGTGGCAGCCTAGTGAAGGAACCAGGTACAAAATTGCTCTCGGTGTAGAAAATCTGTCGCTAGAAAGCCCTGCACACGCTGCAAGTGATCAGGGAAGTAACAGTTGTCATGGAGAATGTTCCACACGATCGTCTAACTTATCCTGTACTGGTGGGGCAACTACCTGTTACTAACACGGCGGTTGCCTTCCACAGTGTTAACGTATGTTGCTCCAAGTCTGGTGTCCTAACATTTCAGGTACGTCCTTCTTGATTTCCTGCATCCTGAAACGACCCTGTCTCAGATAAATGGCGAAACACTGTTGTAAATATTGAATGCTGTGGTTGTTGTCGGCGGGAATAGGTCTCCTGATAAAACCTTGCTGCCCGCCGCCCATTAGCAGTTGCCTTTCTGTAAGTAAACACAATGTCGGTAAGCTCTCGATTCGAATGCGGGACCATTGTGTACAACGCTGTATCACATCCTTTACAGGGTGAGTCTGCAAGAGAAGTGAATCCGACACATTAGCAATTACTATGGCAATATAGGGCGCTTAGGCATGAAGTATGAGGAACAGTACCATCCCCCAGCAGGAAACCATTCCTACTGTAACTGAGGCTGCATGCTACAGCACGTATTAGACCGCGGTCTCTGTAAGAAAGTATAATTGAATAAATGGTCTCTATCGTGGAAACCATGCAATTCCGCACGTAAGTTCTTTAGACCTTTTTTGTTCCGTATCCTCTCATCGATCAGTCCCTGGAGTTCGCACAGAGTGGAAAAAATCACCTGTATGAATATAAAACATTTGTTTTGTCAGGTGAAAAAACTTTAATATTTCTTCTTGCGTTTATCTTCGTCTTGAGAGAGATGCCCAGGAATTTCGTAGCTATACCCACTGAATCATTATAAATTTAAGGCATTGTCTGTTATTTCCGATAGTAACGGTAATATATAATCAAACAGTTTTCATTTTGAAAATCAGTTTTGTCGGCACACTTGTTTGTTTTTAAACGGCTGCTGTAATGTCAATGTTTTAATTATAGAATCCTATTCAGTCCCACATTTACCAATTTTCTTTGATGTCGTCCGACATGTGAGATATCTTATTGTAACTTCTCACTTATGTTCAACTTCGTAATGTCCGAATATTGAAGGATTGCAAATATGAATATTAGCTGTAGGTCTTTTAACGAAGGTAGAGACTTACATTACAAACCACTTTCGTCAGTCCATAAAGACTTCATACGTACTGAGAAACCGTTTATTTTACGCACACTGATTGCTAATTGGAGGTAGAAAACGGCGCAGTCACATCTCAACTGTAAGCAAACAGTCACAAATGCCGTGTATAGAGGCCTTTAAACGCCAAGCATGGCAGAGCTCCAGAGCTCAAGTGCCTAGTGAGCAGAAGAGTTACAATCTCAGATGACCGACTGCTTACAGCGGTACCACATGTGTGGGTATTTCCTTCAGTTAAGTTTGCACACTAAAAAGGACGTGCAAAGCTTGATGGTACGTACCTCTGGACTATGGTTATTGGTTTCCACCGCCTATCTGTCCACATATACCTACGTTTTTTATGTCACTCTCATTGCGACATGCACTTGAACCCAAGGGTTCTGCTACAGCGTGGTTTGTAGTCTGTAGCACCATGCGTAACTGTGTATAGCCGAATTTTAGTAAAGTTATAGGACATGGTAGCCATTTTTCTGGTAATTTGTTGGAGAATTTGGTAGCCCTCATTTTCCTTTCATCGCTATATGTACCTTCTTAGTCTAACATGCAAGCCTTTCTGTACTGCCTCTAACAACAGATACCTGAAAAATCACAACCTGACCCCATCGCCATTTCACTCCTGTACACAACCGATACTGTATCAAGAAATGGATGACCTTAAATTTACCGACATCTCATATCTGAGCGCGAGCTTCTAATTATGTCGCGATCCACGACTATATTTAAGATTACTTAGCTGTCACGAATACTTTTACTACATACGTAATTAGTTTTCATAGATTCACGGGTAGAATACCATGCATGGATCTTGTGCTGAATTTAACCAAGTGTTGAGAGGAGTAATATTCAATGAAGTTAGCAAAAGGTTAAAAAAATCAAGAAAACACGGAGATATATTTGCCGCATGATCATAACATTTTCATCCCAATGTCGTATTGGGCCTCGACAAGATTTTGGGAGGGAATTACGAAAACAGAAAGAAGTCTGCGAGGTAAGAGGTCAAAATTCAACATCACTTTGGATGGCGAAGTGCAATGATTAGTCTGTTCTGCTGTAAAGACTTAAGCAGTTAGACTATTTCCTGAAGAACGAACATAAAACTGCAAAAACGAACATAAAATCCCAACAGCAACAAGTAATAGGACTAATTGAAAAACCGTAGGTTAATGTAAGCACTAGCTAAATTATTGTAAATGTGAAATGCTACTACACTAATAAGAGGTGTAACCGCCAGAATGTTGACTGCAAGCATGCAAACGTGCATGCATTGTACTGCACAGGTGCCGGATGTCAGTTTGTGGGATGGAATTCCATGTGTGTTGCACTTCGTTGGTCAACACGGGGGCGGTTAATGCTATTTATGGATGATGCTGGAGTTGTCGTCCGATGATGTCCTGCATGTGCCGGCCCTGGTGGCTGAGCGGTTCTAGGCGCTACGGTCGCAGGTTCGAATCCTGCCTCGAGCATGGATGCGTGTGATGTCCTTAGGTTAGTTAGGTTTAAGTAGTTCTAATTCCTGGGGGACTGATGACTACAGATGTTCAGTCCCATAGTGCTCAGAGCCATTTGAACCATTTGTCACGCATGTGCTCGATTAGACGCAGATCTGGTAATCGAACAGGCCAAGGCAACATGTCGGCACTCTGTAGAACATATTGGGGTTGCAACGACGGTATGTGGGCGAGTATTATCCTGTTTTAAAATACCCGCCGGCCGGTGTGGCCGTGCGGTTCTAGGCGCTTCAGTCTGGAACCGCGTGACCGCTACGGTCGCAGGTTCGAATCCTGCCTCGGGCATGGATGTGTGTGATGTCCTTAGGTTAGTTAGGTTTAAGTAGTTCTAAGTTCTAGGGAACTGATGACCTCAAATGTTAAGTCCCTTAGCGCTCAGAGCCATTTGAACTATTTTTAAAAAACCCTCTGGAATGCTGTTCATGAATGGTAGTAGAACTAAGTCGAATCATCAGGCTGACGAGCAATGAGGCCGTCAGAGTGCTTGGGATAGTTACGAGAGTGTTCCTACTGTCATAAATAAAATCGTATCCCAGACCATAGCTCAAGGTGTAGGTCCAGTATGTCTCGTAGACACCTCCTCCTATTAAGCACACGGCCATCAGTGCCATAGAGGCAGAACCAGTATTCATCAGAAAACACAGTAGCCCTCCACCCTCTGTTTCAGTGCGCTCTCGTCAGACACCATTCAAGTCGAAAATAGTGGTGGTTTGAGGTCAGTGGGATGCACACTTCAGGGCGTCTTTCTCAGAGCTACCCTTGAAGTAAACGATTTGCAACAGTTCTTTGTGTCACTGCGGTGCCAAGTGCTGTGAAACTGCGGCTGCAGATACAGCAGGATGCACAAGAGACATACGCCGAAAACGATGGTATTCAGTCTAGGTGGCGCCACATGATCATCCGGAGCCCGGTCTTTCTGTGACCATATATTCTCGTGAAAACAGTTCCTAGCAACCATATAAGGTAGTTACATTCCTACCAAGTCTTTCTGCAGTATTGCAGAAGGAGCATTTGAGTGTGAAAGGGGTGGTGTAATAGCGGTATGTTACAAAGCCTCTTTCATACTGAGTGAGGTGTTGATAATGGCGACTTTGTCACCTTAAAGGCATTCTTGACCAACATCAACTCACCACGTCCATTGTCAAAGGTAAGGAAATTTCATGACTGTTAAAGCTTGAGTTTAAAGCAGACACCATTTGCTTTCTCATAGTGGTGCTACTGGCACAATTCTTACGCGACTAGCGCGAAACTGGAATGTACATTATCTTTCAGATGTGGAAACACGGCTACTAACATTCGTTTATGTCGCACAAATACTTCCTGGTGTTGCGAATTTATTTTCAGTCAGTGTGTATAGTCACTTTATGTTGTATTCTCGTAAACATCTTGAATGGAAAAGCCGAGACCGTGAATTCTGGCGTATTAGCGTTTGTTTTCCTCAGTTCGTGGAATGTGGCACTTGCATGACTTCGGCAATGTGTTGACAATAGAGGAATTACGAGAGGTTTGCCAACAGAAGTTCTCACGGGCAGCAGTCGTGAGAGTAAGCCGCTTTGGGTGTCTCTAAGCCAGAGTGCTATAAAAGTGCCTTTCAAAGCCATGTTAGTCACGAGAGGAACTGAGAGATTTAAACAAAACCCACAGGTGTTCCAGAAGATGCTAGCGTAAAAGCAGGGACCCCGCTACGTTCCCATTAACAGCGTGTAAAGCAAGCTGCATTTATGTGGGCTGATATTTTTCGGCCAGTCGTTAGGCGAGGCCCGGTATTCTGCCAATTTAAGCTATTTTAAAAGAGAATAAAACAAATGCTGAATGGAAAATTCTGCGGACTTTTATTATACGCAGGAAGAAAGAGAGACAGGCTTTCAGTGTTAGCTGTGGCAAAAAGTGTGAGGGAGAGTCTAGTCGGGGTTCCCTTGAAATGTGGAGGTGTCGATTTCGCGGCGAGCGCCCGAGAGTGACTCGTGTCTCGCTCATTGAAGAGCTGCGGTTCGGTGCACGGCTCCGGCCAGGCGCGTCTGTAGCGATTTTCCAGTTAAGTGTCGCGTTTAGCGTTTGCGTTTGTCTTTGCATTGAATAGCCCACAATTTTCGAGTCAGTTCTGCAACTAGTAACTGCATGTTACCATTATTTCTTTGTCCCATTCCTAAAGATTTGATGCTATCCAGTACATCGGTGGTAGGCAATGACAACCTCGTAACCCCATTTTGTTAAATTTTACAGGAGAAGCAAAATGGGTTTCTTAAAATATAATATAAAGTTATACAGATAAAGCTGCTACAGGTGTAACCAGAAAACAGAAGCCTAGTCATTGACATATTAGAGGAAGCCATTCAATTTCAAATATTTCTTTGATAATGAAGTTTCTGTTCACTGGAATTACGAGGGTTTCACAGACAGATGGAGCTACGTGGTTTTGATTGCCTACCATCGAAATGTGCATTTTATGAGTTGCCTAGACGTAGGAAAGTGAAATGGACATCAATCTACAGTCTTCCAGAGAGCATTCAGGAGCCTTCTGCGCAGGTACAGTTTCACTAACAGTACACGCTCTCTCTTCTCGATTGCAAGACACTTATGGCTTGTCTTATGACAGAGTGGATTTCATACCATCATGCAAGCAGTGTGCAGCGCCAGATTAGCACTTGGTGGCCAAAATTGGAATTTATTTTTACAGCGTAAATAGGTTCCACTGTAACACATTAGCATGTTTACTGTTCGGCTACCACACGATAATTGCAGCCCACAATGGACCTGCGTTAGATACTGTACTTTAATTATAACCAAAAGGTTTACACTAACGGAAGAAAGGTAGCAATACCTACAAGGAGTTACGATACATAAACGAAATTTGGTAGATACGTTTCTACATCTGAAACATGAGGTCTATTCCAGTTGCGTGCCAGTTGCATAAGAGTAGCGCTAGTGGTGCCACGACGAGGGACTCAATCAGGTTTGCTTTAAACTGACTCTGTAACGGTCGTGAGCGTTACTTACCTTTGACATTGGACATGGTGAGTTGACGTCAGTCAAGAATGCCTTTAACTCGACCAAGACGCCGTTATCAACACCTCGCTGAGGCTGAACGGTGCGGTGTTATAGGACTACGAGAAATTGGACGTTCCTTCTGCGATATTGCAGAAAAATTGTGCAGGACTACAGCCACTGATTGATGACAGAGGTGATCAAAAGAATGTACGGTCGGAAGAAGACCACGTAGCACTCCCGAAAGGGAAGACCATCTATAGCTTACTTCAAGGAAAGCTCCGAACCAAATGCCGTGTAGCGTGCATTCGATTGATCCAAACCACCACCATTTTCGACTTCAGTGCTGTCAAGCTAGAGCTCAGTAGAGGGCAGGGTGGACGTCTGGTGCATTTTCTGGTGAAAGCTGATTCCACCTCGGGGCCAGTGATGGTCGTGTATTGGTTAGAAGGAGGCCAGTTGCAGGCTAGAAATGCTGAACCTATAGCTGGCGTTATGGCCTGGAGCGTGATTTCGAATGACGGCAAGAGCACTTGTAATGTTATGTGTGCCTCACTGCTTTTTTTAAAACTAATTTTTGCCTGATTTTATTCTGAGAAGCTCAGTAATGTATGTAAATACCGTAAACGTAAATGTGATTCAAAAAGTACTTGAAGTGAAGTGAAGCGCAGCTGGACAGCAAGAAACTCTTTAGCGCGCAATCCCCGCAACGATAGTAGTTGTGAATATTTGAGAATGGACTCAAAAAAAAATTATTAAAAAAAAGAGGACTGTGAACCTGTATCTAGTGGAAAGAGGGCGTGTTGCTAGGCCGTTGCTCGGAACGTATAGTTATATTTAATGAAAATTGATATTTTAGGCCGGCCGAAATGGCCATGCGGTTCTAGGTGCTACAGTCTGGAACCGCGCGACCGCTATGGTCGCAGGTTCGAATCCTGCCTCGGGCATGGATGTGTGTGATGTCCTTAGGTTAGTTAGGTTTAAGTAGTGCTACGTTCTAGGGGACTGATGACCAAAGAAGTTAAGTCCCATAGTGCTCAGAGCCATTTTTTTATATTTTAGTGATAAAACCGAGTAAAGTACGTGTAAGGACTGCCGAACATCTATGTATACAAATTTTCTGGAAGTAAAGAACAGAAATATCTTGTTTTTCGAAAAGGAGGTGTACTTCATTGTCGTCGCCGTCTATCAATCGACAGAATTGTAAGAGTACAAAGTTCACTGAAATACAGGAAAAGAGATGCATTCTCTATAGTTTTCATTCAATGAGTAACAACCTCTCATAATTTCTTCATTACAGTAATTGGATTATGTTCTTGTATGATAATATGGTGCTGAACTCCACTGACCAATTTTGATGTAGCAGGACGGGTAGTTTGAAGGAAGTTTGTGTGCCAAGAAATCTCCTTTTCTCACGAAAAGCAGATTGCTCTTTGATCTTATTTACTTGCAACAGTGGTCCCTTAGGTATGAAAAGCTACAAAAACGTGGGCTCAAAGCTATTCCCAATACGGCCAAGTAATTAACAGAGTCGTATTTTAAACCTTAAAGAACAATAACATCCTCCAAATTATAATACGGCACCAACTGGTGCAGAAGCTAATCATTCAAGGAGGCAGCAACCAAAATTCAGGTACCAGTTACTACATAAAGTAAAAATCTCAATCAAAAATCAATCTCTCTCTCTCTCCAAACCCATATATAAATATTCATATTACGAGGGCAGTTCAATAAGTAATGCAACACATTTTTTTTCTGAAACAGGGGTTGTTTTATTCATCAATAAAATACACCAGGTTATTCCCCAATCTTATAGCTACACAACACTATTTTTCAACGTAATCTCCATTCAATGCTACGGCCTTATGCCACCTTGAAATGAGGGCCTGTATGCCTGCACGGTACCATTCCACTGGTCGATGTCGGAGCCAACGTCGTACTGCATCAATAACTTCTTCATCATCCGCGTAGTGCCTCCCACGGATTGCGTCCTTCATTGGGCCAAACATATGGAAATCCGACGGTGCGAGATCAGGGCTGTAGGGTGCATGAGGAAGAACAGTCCACTGAAGTTTTGTGAGCTCCTCTCGGGTGCGAAGACTTGTGTCAGGTTTTGCGTTGTCATGAAGAAGGAGAAGTTCGTTCAGATTTTTGTGCCTACGAACACGCTGAAGTTGTTTCTTCAATTTCTGAAGAGTAGCATAATACACTTCAGAGTTGATCGTTTGACCATGGGGAAGGACATCGAACAGAATAACCCCTTCAGCGTCCCAGAAGACTGTAACCATGACTTTACCGGCTGAGGGTATGGCTTTAAACTTTTTCTTGGTAGGGGAGTGGGTGTGGCGCCACTCCATTGATTGCCGTTTTGTTTCAGGTTCGAAGTGATGAACCCATGTATCATCGCCTGTAACAATCTTTGACAAGAAATTGTCACCCTCAGCCACATGACGAGCAAGCAATTCCGCACAGATGGTTCTCCTTTGCTCTTTATGGTGTTCGGTTAGACAACGAGGGACCCAGCGGGAACAAACCTTTGAATGTCCCAACTGGTGAACAATTGTGACAGCACTACCAACAGAGATGTCAAGTTGAGCACTGATTTGTTTGATGGTGATCCGTCGATCATCTCGAACGAGTGTGTTCGCACGCTCGGCCATTGCAGGAGTCACAGTTGTGCACGGCCGGCCCGCACGCGGGAGATCAGACAGTCTTTCTTGACCTTGCGGCGATGATGACATACGCTTTGCCCAACGACTCACCGTGCTTTTGTCCACTGCCAGATCACCGTAGACATTCTGCAAGCGCCTATGAATATCTGAGATGCCCTGGTTTTCCGCCATAAGAAACTCGATCACTGCCCGTTGTTTGCAACGCACATCCGTTACAGACGACATTTTAACAGCTCCGTACAGCGCTGCCACCTGTCGGAAGTCAATGAAACTATACGAGACGAAGCGGGAATGTTTGAAAATATTCCACAAGAAATTTCCGGTTTTTTCAACCAAAATTGGCCGAGAAAAAAAATGTGTTGCATTACTTATTGAACTGCCCTCGTATTAAGATAAAAGTCATTTTATACACTCTCTTGGTTATCCCATGCATCCTAACTGCAAATTTGTACGTAAATCTCTTGATACGATCTGTTGTGCTGCCATACATAAACAATATGAAAGGGGGTGTTTTCTGATGACATAAAGCTCGCCCACATACCGATGCTGTAACCCAGTATGCCATACAGAATGCTGACATGTTGAGCTTACCTAATTACCATATCTGACTCTAAGAGAGACATCGTTGGACGCCAAATCCAGCGTCATCCACAAACAGCACCAACCGCCCCCATATTGACATGCCGAATACAAAAGGCGCGGAACTTTATCCCACAAACTGATGTACGGCACCACTACAACACAATGCATGCACGTTTGCTTACTTTTACTAAAAATTCTCGCGATTAAGCCGGTTATTATCGCACTAGCATTTGACATTTGGAATGGCTTATCTCGCGCTTACAGTAAACTGTGGTCTTGCGATGTTAACCATGTACATGTGTTACCTAGACAATTGTGTTACCAAAAGTTCATTACTTTACGCTACATCTTTTTTTTCCATCAGAATATAAGTCGATCTATGTTGTTGGCAAACTCCGCTACACGGTCTGTTTCAAGTTTTAAATTACTAGTGTTGGCAACTGAATTTGATTATAATTCTGGAATAATTACTACCTCTACTTTGGTAAACCACATACATTCCGGTGCATTGAACCAAACTGAGCCACTATGTAATAACGATTCCCAGTTATGCTGAGTCACGTGGCCCTGCTTTCTGTACCCGGGCGCACCCACATTCGGCAATACGAGAGACCGTAACAACTCAGCACTCACCTTAGGCAACACGAGAGACCGTAACAACTCAGCACCCACCTTTGGCAACACGAGAGAGACCGTAACAACTCAGCACCCACCTTCGGCAACACGAGAGACCGTAACAACTCAGCACCCACCTTCGGCAACACGAGAGACCGTAACAACTCAGCACCCACCTTCAGCAACACGAGAGACCGTAACAACTCAGCACCCACCTTCGGCAACACGAGAGACCGTAACAACTCAGCACCCACCTTCGGCAACACGAGAGACCGTAACAACTCAGCACCCACCTTCGGCAACACGAGAGACCGTAACAACTCAGCACCCACCTTCGGCAACACGAGAGACTGTAACAACTCGAAACACGACCACGGCGGCGTCCCACGTCCAGGCGTCCCACGGGAGCGAAGCCGGAAGCGCCGGCCGGCGGCCGCCTCTGAGAATAGCCTCGCGGATTTACGGCCGGCCTGCGCATCCAGTGATAGACGGTGCGGCATGCGGATCTGCCGGAGGCGTGTTGCGGCGCGGCCGTGTGGCCTTCAGGGGGTCCGCGTGGCTACCGGCCTTGACGCAACAAACTAAATCGCAACACTTAACAAAAAACTATTTTACTCCAAACGGAATTTTCGTCAAGTGCATTCTACTTTTTTTTCTCTCTTCGATGATGGCTTCTTTTCCCAACTTCGATCACTGCGAAGATAAAACCACAATGAAAATCTGATGAAGTTTCGCGCAGCTGTGTTCTGCACTGTCCCTAGTATGCCCGTCGATCGCATCACGTCGTACTTTTCAGTTCTGACTGCACAGGGAGCGTGCTAAGATGCCTAGAACTACAGTCTCCGCCAAGTGCAAAACGCGTACTGTTATTCGATATCTTCATTCTGATGGTATACTCCTGTACACGTGAGGCAACACTGACCCTACGACTTATCTTAGAAGAAAGATTAAGGAAACACAAAGTGACGTTTCTAGCATTTGTAGACTTAGAGAGAGCTTTTGACAATGTTGACTGGAATACTCTCTTTCAAATTCTGAAGGTGGCAGGGGTAAAATACAGGGAGCGATAGGGTATTTACAATTTGTACAGAAACTAGATGGCAGTTATAAGAGTCGAGGGACATGAAAGGGAAGAAGTGGTTGGGAAGGGAGTGAGACAGGGTTGTAGACTCTCCCCCATGCTATTCAATCTGTGTATTGAGCAAGCAGTAAAGGAAACAAAATAAAAGTTCGGAGTAGGTATTAAAATCCATGGAGATGAAATAAAAACTTTGAGGTTCGCCGATGACATTGTAATTCTGTCAGAAACAGCAAAGGACTTGGAAGAGCAGTTGAACGAAGTGGACAGTGTCTTGAAAGGAGGGTATAAGATGAACATCAACAAAAGCATAACAAGGATAATGAAATGTAGTTGAATTAATTCGGGTGATGCTGAGGGAATTAGATTAGGAAATGAGACACTTAAAGTAGTAAAGGATTTCTGCTATTTGGAGAGCAAAATAACTGATGATGGTAGAAGTAGAAAGGATATAAAATGTAGAATGGCAATGGCAACGAAAGCATTTCAGAAGAAGAGAAATTTGTTAACATCGAGTATTGATTTAAGTATTAGGAAGTCGTTTCTGAAAGTATTTGTATGGAGTGTAGCCATGTATGGAAGTGAAACATGGACGATAAATAGTTTAGACAAGAAGAGAATAGAAGCTTTCGAAATGTGGTGCTACAGAAGAATGCTGAAGATTAGAGGGGTAGATCACATAACTAATGAAGAGGTATTGGGGAGAAGAGAAACTTGTGGCACAACTTGACTAGAAGAAGGGATCGGTTGGTAGGACATGTTCTGAGGCATCAAGGGATCACCAGTTTAGTACTTGAGGGCAGCGTGGAGGGTAAAAATCGTAGAGGGAAACCAAGAGATGAGTACACTAAGCAGATTCAGAAGGATGTAGGCTGCAGTAGGTATTGGCAGATGAAGAAGCTTGCACAGGATAGAGTAGCATGGAGAGCTGCATCAATCCAGTCTCAGGACTGAAGACCACAACAACAACAACAACAACTCCTGATTTCCATGGAGCCCACAAACGTACCTGTTATGATCGACAACAAAGTGCGGGAATGGTGGACGAGCTTTGCAACATGACGTACATCTACATCTACATGGACACTCTGCAAATCCATTTAAGTACCTGGCAGAGGGTTCATCGAACCCCCTTCACAATTCCCTATTATTTCAATCTCGTATAGCGCGCTGAAAAAACGAACACCTGTATCTTTCTGTATGAGCCCTGGGTTCCCGTATTTTATGGTGGTGATGGTTTCTCCCTACGTAGGTCGGCGTCAATAAAATATTTTCGCATTCGGGGGAAAAAGTTGGTGATTGAAATTTCGTGAGAATATTCCTCAGAAATGAATAACGCCTTTGTTTTGATGATATCCTTCCCAAATCCTTATCATTTCACTGACACGCTCTCCCCCTATTTCGCCATAGCACAAAACGTGCTGCCCTTCTATGAACTTCTTCTGCTATCTGGTAAGGATCCCACACCGCGCAGCAGCGTTCTAAAAGAGGGCGGACAAGCGTAGTGTAGGCAGTTTCATTAGGAGATCTGTTACATTTCTAACTGTCCTGCCAATGAAACGCAGTCTTTGCAGTCTTTGGAGAGCCTTCCCCACAACGTTTTCTATGTGTTCCTTCCAATTTAAGTTGTTCGTAATTAAAATTCCTAGGTATTTAGTTGAATTTACGGCCTTTAGATTTGACTTATTTATTGTGCAACCTGAATTTAACAGATTCCTTTTGACACTCATGTGGATGACATCACACTTTTCGATGTTTACCGTCAATTGCCAATTTTCGCATCCTACAGTATGTGATCAAAAGTATCCGGACACCTGGCTCAAAATGACTCACAAGTTCGTGTCACCCTCCATCGGTAATGCTAGAATTCCATATGGTGTTGGCCCAACCTTAGCCTTGATGACAGCTTCCACTCTCGCAGACATATGTTCATTCAGGTGCTGGAAGGTTTCCCGGGGAATGGCAGCCCGTTCTTCACGGAGTGCTGCACTAAGGAGAGGTATCGATGTCGGCCGGTGAGGACCGGAACGAAGACGGCTTTCCAAAACATCTCTAAGGTGTTCTATAGGATTCAGGTCAGGACTCTGTGCATACCAGTCCATTACAGGGATGTTATTGTCGTGTAACCACTCCGCCACTGGCCGTGCATTATGAGCAAGTGCTCGATCGTGTTGAAAAATGCAATCGCCATCCCCAAAATGCTCTTCAATAGTGTGAAGCAAGAAGGTGCTTAAAACATCAATGTAGGCATGTGCTGTGATAGTGCAACGCAAAGCAACAAGGAGTGCAAGTCCATGAAAAAACACGACCACACCATAACACCACCGCTTCCGAATTTTACTGTTGGCACAACACACGCTGCCAGATGACGTTCACCGGGCATTCGCCGTACCCACACCCTGCCATCGGATCGCCACATTGTGTACTGTAACCACACAACGTTTTCCCACTGTTCAATCGTCCAATGTTTACGCTCCTTAACACCAAGCGAGGCGTCGTTTGGCATCTACCGGCGTGATGTGTGGCTTATGAGCAGCCGCTCGTCCATGAAATCCAAATTTCCTCACCTCCTGCCTAACTGTCATACTACTTGCAGTATTGCCCTGATGCAGTTTGCAATTCCTGTGTGATGGTCTGGATAGATGTCTACCTATTAAACATTACAACCCTCTTCAACTGTCGGCCGTCTCCGTCAGTAAACAGACGAGATCGGCCTGTACGCTTTTGTGCTATACGTGTCCCTTCACGTTTCCACTTCACTATCACATCGGAAACAGTGGACGTAGGGATGTTTAGGAGTGTGGAAATTTCGCATACACACGTATGACACAAGTGACACCCAATCACCTGACCACGTTCGAAGTCCCTAAGTTCCGCGGAAAGCCCCATTCTGCTCTCTCACCATGTCTAATAACTACTGAGGTCGCTGATATTGAGTACCTGGCAGTAGGTGGCATCACAATGCCCCTAATATGAAAAACGTAAGTTTTGGGGGTGTCCGGATACTTTTGATCACATAGCGTATCTTTTCTAAACCGTTTTACAATTTGTTTTGATCTTTTGATGACTTTACTAGTCGAAAACGATAGCGTCATATGCAAACAACCTAAGACGGCTGCTCAGATTGTCTCCCAAATCGTTTATATAGATAAGGAACAGCAAATGGCTTATAACACTACTTTGGGGGACGCTAGAAATCGCATTCGTTTTACTCAATGGCTTTCCGTTAATTACTAGGAACTGTGATCTCTCTGACAGGAAATCACGAATCCATTCACATAACTGAGGCGATATTTCATAAGCACGCGATTTCACTGCAAGCTGCTTGTGTGGTAGAGGCCAAATGTCTTCCGGAGATCCAGAAGTACTTGTCAATAGCAATCAACACCTCGTGCGAGTAAAGAACTAGTTGTGTTTTACAAGAACGATGCACGCGTTCACGAAAAGAAGCGTGTGTCAACGTAGGATCTTCTTCAGGTAGTGGATCTGGCGATTCGATACAATCGTCTACGAGGTATAATTCAGAACAGGCGTAGATGAATGTTGTCAGCAGGCAATGTCCTGCTTCATTGCAAAACTGGGTCGCACACTGCTGAAAAAAAAAAAAAAAAAAAAAACCCTCCTGCAGCGCTTTCCATGGGAAGTGTTTGACCACAGAAAGTACATCCTGAACCTGGCTCCTTCTGATTTCAGTGCGTTGGGCACCTGGAACGCTGGCTATGAGGGCAGTATTTTTGGCACAGAGAACTAGCAGCAGACCAGTGTATAGAATTGGTGGAAAGCATAGGCGGCCGCCTTCTATGACGAGGGTACTGGAAATTTGGCACCACGCTACAACAAACGTCGAAGTCAGATGTCATCTATGTATGTATTGCTAAATATAGCAAATAAAACGTTTTTCATATTCACTGAGGTTTTCGTTCCAGACTGCTCAGACCTTTAAAAAATAGCCGTGGTACATAAGACATATTTATGACAGTATCAAGATATTGTTAATTATTTGCTGATTCCACTGATACCAGACAATCCTTCTTGAGTTCTATTTTAGGACTACTGTAAGAATTCCATATTTTTACTGTTGAGATCAATTTAATATGTTACACGATATTTTGGTACTATGAACTGAGGATGGATAATATTTCTAGACTATTATAGGATAATACGTTTCATCAAGTTCAATTTTCAGATTCAATTACGAACCGTTTTTTCAAAAGTAACATTTATTCAGCATATGCTGGAGGAAAAATACATCATGTTCTACACATAAAAATCTAATCCAAAGGTGTCAAGTGAATTAATAGTAGCGAAACGTAAACAATAATATTACACTCTACATAATTTCGTAAATACGACAGGCTCGCAAAATCTGAGGCTAGATTTTAAATCAGCACCAAAATTCCTTTAAGATGAGACTCTGCACATAAATTCTCAGTCCTTTTAAATTTCTAAATACATTCATTTACTTTATTTTGCTAAGATAACAGACAGTAGTAATGGCAAATCCGAGAACTTGATTTTTGGTCCTCGCTTTTCAGGTCGCAGTGTTGTGCTCGCTTCTCAGTTCTCACTTTTCCGTTCTCAGGTGTGTGTTTCGTTTCACAGACTAAAACGAGATCAACACTGTTGGTTCTCGGATTTGTGTTTGTTTCTGATGTGTGCACGCTGCCTCTTACTTGCTAAAAATATTACACTAGAACGATTCACTTAATGACGTATGGAAAACATAGGATCTATTTTATTTGCAACAACAAATACATAGAACTATGCCACGAAATATGACATTAGCTTTCAAAAATGGTTATCAGATAGCGAGAACGTTAAATACTTTGAAAATAAGTTCTGATGCCTATAATAAAGTCGTTTAAGTACTGTCGGCATGGGATACGACAGTCTCTATGAGCATTTCCAAAGTGCGGGTAACTGCAATTGAATCGCCGTTTGTCCACGCATGGTAAGCCCTCAATGGCTGTGGTCCTGAGGTAATGTCAACGTTTCTTTTACTACACAGGCAGGGATAACTTAAAACCAGTGCCCTCCAAAAATTTGGACGAAACATTATCATCAATAAGTGCGAGTCAGGATTACGTTTCAGCCTTTGCGCAATGTAATAAGTCAATAATGGTTCTGGTTATGAAAATCATCCTACTAGGAAATCGGAACCACACATTTTCTTGAATAATTTTATTGAGTACAGTGAAGTTAGTAGTAAGCGCAGAACCAAACACCATAATTATATCATCTGCTTCTTATGGCAGTCGCAAATTCCGAAGTGAAAAAGAATTTTCGTCATGCCACCATCATATAGTTGTGTACACAAAAATTGCCCATACATCTGCCTTTTATTAAAAAATCGTAACAAGTATCGTATCATGTTTATGGGACCTTTTCTATTTGTCTTTCAACTTATAAAGTATTATACTGTACATTTCTATGGTTATAATGTTAAAAACTGCAAATAAAAAATAGGAATTTTTTTGCCCAAGGGCACATTTTGCCCTCGGTTGGTACTACATGCGACCATAATTTTATTGTCTTCCCTACAACCATCAAGCAGAATTAAAAATTACCAGTACATTTTTCGTATATTAAATTTCATTTGGCAACATCAAATGTTAAAGTGTCTTATGAGAGTCTAATTGTTAAGTTTCATTTTCATTGTTGATTAATAACCATTATCATTAGCAGTTTTTCACAGTAGATCAAACGCCTTTCTTGTAAAACAGATTTTCTAAAATGAGGTATAGACACTTGAACGACGCAAAAATTCATGCTAAAGTTTTAGTAGACTAAGAATTATCAGATTTCAGTGATTTTGAGCCGGATTACACAAAAGTAGAAGAGAATTCAAAGGAAGAAGCGGAGGACACTGAAGATCCAAGAATGCAGGTACCGCTTCAAACAAATATGTTACAAGTTCTGGTAGAGTGTATCTTGCAGAAGCTCCAATGAACTGCAAAAGGGATTTGGCAACGTGGTCTGTATATATCAGGGAATAGCTACTGCTGGGAAAGTAACAAGTATTTGTGAATCATTCAAGAAATTTTTCACTTCTGAGAAAGCACAGAAATTGTTGACAATACTAATGAAGAAACCGAAAGAAAAAAAAAGTATCTCCTGCTAGCATTCCTGCAATATATGCTTTGATGGACATTTTAATTCTAATGGGAATTACCAGGAACCAATATTTCGTTACCTGATTTACGATCAAATTTAATGGCATGGTCCGTATATAGAGGAACTATGAGGAAGACAAGAGCACATCAGCTACTGAAAATTCTTCGCTTTGATGATAAGAGCACCAGGGCAGAAAGGCGTGAAACTGACAAATTTGCGCAGCTGCGTGGAGTGTTTGAAGAATTAAATGGAATATTCCCAAGGTACTTCAGTAGTGAACTCCGGAATACAGTTGATGAAATGCTATGTCTTTTTGAAGGTCGCTGTCCTTTCAAAGTTTTCCTCAAAGACAAACGTGGAAAATATGGTACACTTGTTAGAATTCTTAGAAGCGCATCTAAACGTTACATAATAAAGGTTGAAGTTTATGCTGGAAAAGAAAGCAGCCCCCCCTGTGATTGAGGTCCTCTTAAGATTGTGAAGAGATTGGTGCAGCCGATAAAGAATACAGACTACAGTATCACAACTGACCGTTTTTACACTTATGTGGAATTCGTGGACATTCTGTATGAAGTTAACAAAATTACATTGGTTGGAACACTCATATCAAACAGCAAACACCTACCGCAAGAACTTAAGACGACAGCAGGCAGAAAGCTGTATCCCTCCAAATTTGCATTCACAGATCCGTCTACTAAGAAGTCTCCAGTAACAATTGTCTCTTATCACAAAGGAAAAACAAAAAAAAAAAAAAATGAACCTGGTGATGTTGTCAACACAACATCGTGACGCAGGAGTAGAAGTTGATACACCAAAAAAGGAAACCCACATAAACCTATATTACAATTATACTAAAGGAGGAGTGGATGCCTTAGATCAAATGGCTAGGACATATTCTACAAAAAGGAGTACGAGAAGATGGCCACTGTCAATATGCTAAGCCTACTTCATATAGCTGCAGTAAATTCATACATACAGTTCAAGATGAGTGTTTCTGAGTGGAACGAAGGGAAATCAAACGCCAGAAAACTGTGTCTCCATGAATTAGGCATTGAACTTTTGAAACCATATGTAGAGGAGCGATCCAAGGACTTGAAAGGCCTCCAGTTTGGGGGAGATCCTTCGAAGAAAACTAGTGGTAACCAAAGTTGCTGCAAATGAGGGACCAACTAGGAAAGTAAGATCCTAGATGTCTACATCTACTCTATTATTCACAACAAAGTGCCTGGCAGAGGGTTCAATAAACCACCTTCAAGCTGTTTCTCTTCCGTTCCACACTCGAAAGGCGCGCGGGAAAGACGAGCACATAAATTTTTCTGTGCGAGCCCTGATTTCTCTTATTATATCGTGATGATCATTTCTCCTTATGTAGGTGGATGCAAACAGAATGTTTTCGCAATCGGAGGAGAAAACTGGTGATTGAAATTTCAGTAGAAGATCCCGTCGCAACGAAAAACGCCTTTGTTGTAATGATTGCCATTCCAATTCAAGTATAATGTCTGTGGCAATATCTCCCCTACTTCGCTATAGTATAAAACGAGCTTCCCTTCTCTGTACTTTTTCAGTGTCATCCGTCCCATCTGATGCGGATCCCACACCGCACAGCAACACTCCAGAATAGGGCGAACAAGCGTGGTGTAAGCAGTCTCATTAGTAGACCTGTTGCACCTTCTAAGTGTTCTGCCAATGAATCGCAGTCTTTGGTTGGCTCTACCCATAGCATTATCTATGTGATCGTTTAAATTTAGCGTAATTGTAATTGTAATTGTAATTGTAATAGGTAAGTATTTAGTTGAATTTACAGCCTTCAGATTTGTGTGACTTATCGCGTAATCGAAATTTAGCGGATTTCTTTTAGTACTCATGTGAATAATTTCACACTTTTCTCTATTCAGGGTCAATTGCCACTTTTCGCACCATGTAGATATCTTATCTAAATCATTTTGCAATTCGTTTTGGTCATCTGGTGAATTTACAAGACGGTAAATAACAACATCATCTGCAAACAATCTGAGACAGCTTCTGGGATTGTCTCCTATGTTGTTAATATAAATCAGGAACAACAGAGAGCCTGTAAAACAACCTTGGGGAACGCCGCATATTATTTCTGTTTTACTCGATGAATTTCCGTCTGTTACTACGATCTGTGACTTTTCTGACAGGAAATCACGAATTCAGTCGCACAACTGAGGCTTGAAGGATACAAGTACCTAAGAATCAGAGACAACACCAAGAAACCAAGAAAGCTAAGCTTAAATGCGGAAACCGTGGTCTCCATATGTGTAAGAGTCATTCAGAATCAACGATTGTTTGTGGAGGTGGTAAATATCATCTTTAAATGACAGTATTGTCTCTAAGTGCAGAGTGTTTTTGGAAGTTCTCAGTGTACCATAACCTGTATTTGTGCAAGTATTGTTACTTTTGTTTTTGAAACTTTTCGTAGAGGAGAAAACTACTTTTCAGTTATTAGATCAAATAGTGCACAGTAACTTGTACAGCCTGTGTAATCAAGTACATACTTTATATTCCATTAAATTTCAGGCTTGCAGCTGTGCAAATAAAATTTCTTCCACTGATATTTCTGCCATGTATCGTCCAGCCATCCTCAGAGTAGGTCGAAAGAAATTTAGTGGACTATTCATTACGCGGTGGAAAGTTGAAAATACACATACTTTATGTTTCTAGTTTATGTAAACTTTCGTTGTCCAAGATATGACCTTTGTTGCTTGTTATTTTCATCCTATGTGTTCGAAAAATTACTTTTCAGTTATGTTGTCAATGTTTCCTGTTACACTGATTTCACATTGGAAACATAATTACTTAAAATAAATATATATTACAAGATTTACAGCCTATTGCTACATGGGAAAAACTTGCCCTTGGTTGGTGCTCCATGTAACCTAAAATACCTTAGTGCTCCTACGATTAATATTAAATATATCACTGTGGATTTGTTATCTAGTATTAGAAGATCGAAAAATTATTGCCTAAAGTACCTTCATTAAAACTGAGACACGTGGTTTCTGAATGCCATAACCACTCGATGACTGCAGTGGTTCCAAACAGATATCACATTAACCTACTGTGCTGGTATACGAATGTGCACAACCACGGAAGTCGTTAGGGTCTTGTGTTCATGTTAAGGAGATGCAGACATACGGTTTTATTTACATCTACATCCACACTCTGCAAACCACTGTCACGTACATGACAGGCAGTACGCTCCATTGTACCATGTATGAGAGCTTATCCGCATTCCATTCAAATACGAAGTAGGAAGAAGAATGATTGCTTAAATGGCTCGGTGCACTCTGTCTAATCCCAGAAAACCCACAATAGACCAAAATTAATGGGACTATTAACTGGTCAAATAGGGGGATTTCAGCCTTCCGTGATCCTCCATACCTACAAAATCCCTGATCACAAGCACCTTCTGTTATGCAAATCTGGTATGGATCTCCGCCCCTCTCTCTTTCTATCACTTCTTACAGTTCCTAGAATGCCGCACACTCCTCCCCTGCCCAAATCCTCTAATAACTTACAAAATTCCTCACACACCCTGCTCTACAATCTTGAACATCTGTGAATATCCTAAGTTATCCGTAAACTCAACATTAATCACCTGCTAGTACCCCTCATGCTATCATATCCTGGTAATCTGACATGTCTGACCCAACATTACACTTCTACACTCTCCACGTAATCTCCCACGGGAAGTTTAATTGTCCCTTACCTGACCATTAAATCCACCCGTCCTACCACATCCAGGAGAACCCACCCTTCGTCCCCTTGTCAGGGATCCCTTTCTCACCAATCCTCTCCAACGAGACAACAAGGCTTGGTTTGGAGACACATCCCTCTTCATTCTCCAGATCTCTCCGCCAAACATCCATCCAGAAAAACATCTGCCTGCACAGAGCCCCAAACGCTACAAATGCCGTATCATGATACCCTTCCATTTTCAGGCTAAGTAAACTCCTTACTTCATTCGTCTGTGTACATATCTTATTTAATCAACAAATCAGGTTTTTACTTTTACAACTGGCGACCTACATTTAATTTTGTGAAAACACTAATTTTTCGAACACCTAGCATAATTTTACTATGTTTTACATTTTTAACATCGATTGACTGAAGAGCAGCGAACTGCAACTGCCAGCAGCCCACTCCCCAATAAAAAAAGATATATCTGTCTAATACTTAGTCTGATCCATTCGCTCATATGTAAGTTTTGAGTGAATATGTGCTCGAGTTTTACCAGTCCCTCCAAATTCATGGATGTCATGCAATCCACCTTGCTTTCTATATCTGTCTACCATCTCTCCTGTGGATTCACTATCATCTCATCAAATTTCCACTCCTCCTCTCCCTCATCGAACAACTCTGCTTATCCTATGCACTACACACAAACTAGATTCCAATAAGCCTATTGCGTCCCCTCTGATCACCAATCCTGGTATGCTGCCATGCCTTTACAAATACAACCCACAGTGTCTGCACCTACATACATGCAGCATACCCTATGCCAACGTAATTTCAACTGACTCCTTTTCCCAGATAGTGAAACCTGATCTGATATTTATCTGTTCCATCAACTATAATTTCCTACCTATGACACTCCATATCAGAGCGCCCATCCCCTCCCTATGCTCTCTCCATCTCTACCCATCGCTTCCCCTCTCAATACCATGGACCTGCTCACCCGCCAAACTCCCCCTCACCTTCTGTCTTCCCACTGGCCACCGTAACGCATGCCCTCATTTCCTATAGGTACCAATCAACAGGATACATGTTTACACTGAAATCCCCCCCCCCCATAAAATTTCCATTTTTTTTCTCTCCCATCTCCCCAAAACCTTTTTCCCCAGTGAAGGTCTTTCAGGCTATTCATGTACAGTTACGCCAGAGAATAGAGAAGCCGCAAAAATTAGAATTCTTCTAATGTTCACCTTGTCACAGCCACAGGCAACACCAGGGAGAGGTGGTGACATAGCAGTGCAGCAGACAGAAACAATCAACACTATCAGTCGACCACATATGTGAACACACATTACTACATTGGCACAAATCGCAACACATATTTCAAAGACTTGACAGTGCAGTTAAGAGTCTGTAATAAATTTTTAAGCAAACATTGTGGAACGAAGACTGTTGACTATTAGTAGATAAGTGGGCCACACTCAGTGGTAAGGAATAGGCCCTCACATGATTACCACTTGCCCACGTCCACAAATACGAAGCTCCGCAGCTCAAAAGTGCAGGTGGTCGTTGGGATCACCCGATTCAATGATTAATATGGTGTAGTGGCATCCTTGTGTCAGGAGAATGCTGGTTACCGTTTCCAAGATGACAGCACACAATTAACGGTCACCTGCTGCTCACGGGACTTCTCTTCAGCTGCCACATACCACATTGTTAATGGGCAGACTGAGGGTCTGAATGTATGCAACCCACACAAACGAAGTGGTGTAGAACGAATTTTGTCCCACTACAGATATTCCTTGATTTTGTCTACTTCATGATCTGCAAGCCTGACGTTAAGTTCCTCATTGTTCTTGTTTCTGCTACTTCTCTACTTTCATCTTTCTTCGATTTATTTTCTATCTTTACTCTGTACGCATTAGACTGTTTATTCCATCCTGAAATTCTTCTTCACTTTCACTGATAATAGAAATGTCAATCAGCAAATCTTGTCATTGATAACCTTTCACTCAGAATTTTAATCCCACTCTTTAACCTTCCTTTTATTTCTGCCTTTGCATCTTCGATGTATAGATTGAGCAGCAGCAGCGAAAGACTACATTTCTGTCTTACACGCTTTTTAGTCCGAGCACTTCGTTCTTGGTCTTCCAGTTTTAATGTTCTCTCTTGGATGTAGACCATATAGTGTACTACTCGTTTATTCCTATAGCTTATGTCACTTTTTCTCAGAATTCGCAAATTTTGTTTTACTTCCGATTGTTGAACGCTATCTGGTATCGAATATAATTTTACACTTTATCTTAACATATGTACTTATGCTGATGTGTAACTGCGCAAGTAACCTATATGGATCAACGACTCTTTACGACTGCGAGAGACAGATTACCTCTGACTCGTGATTTAAAACTTTGTGGATATAATGTGGAACATTATGTGTACGATGGACTTACCTCTGATTTAGCAATTGCGGAGAGTAGGATCGCAGCGGAACTGTAATTATCGGAATTATTGTAAGCTTCCATTTTGAATACGTAATGTAATTTGACTAATTATGATAAAATTTCATCTCATACCAGAGGACGATATATCCTGAAATGTAGCTATGAAGATCATTTGTGGAAAAATATAGTGTCATGAATGGGAAACGTACGTTTAATTCTTTTGTGGTTTTAACTTTTTCGTTGTCTGTGGCTCAGAACATTTTTTGGTGTGTCGTAACTCGTAGGGAAATTAGTATCTTGAGAGATCAGTTAAGCCTGCACTGCGATCGGTTAAGCTCATTTTGAGAGATTAACTTCTGGACTTTTATCTAAATTAATACACAACTTGGACATTGGACACTGATTCCCATGCTGCAGAATGAGTACGTCATAGCACCAAGACGACTTCCCCACAGCATACGATTTGCCTCTGGTTATTTTAAGAATTTTCAGAGACGACGATCGCTGTAATTCTGCAGAGCCACAGAAATTTTATTCCAGGTGCTGACGTCGACAACGAGAAACAGACAGAGTATGATTAGGAGCGGTAGCTATATAATCATTTTGTTTTATAAACATGAGAATTCAAATTGGGAACTAAATTTGTATCTCGGAGTGTGGGGGATATTTGTGTTAAGATATTGGGGAAGGACTCCTCTTGGCCAAAAGTTTCCAGTCAAGAACTATATATTATTCAGTCTTAATAACTTCAACTTATTGGGGAGAGAAGTTAAAGACAGTCTCTTGATTTTTCTTAGGTCTTGCTCTTGTTATCAAACGCAACATCAGAACTGACTGTCTGGGCCGTTTCCTTTTCTGAATTCATGCTGATCGTCGTCAAACAGATCTTAAATTTTCTTCTTATTCTTGTCAGTAACATTAATGCATGAGCTGTTAAGCTGACTGTGTGATCTCGCACTTACCTACCCTTGTTAGTTTCGGAACTGTGTGGATAATATTTTCCCCTAAGTCTGATGGTACATCGCCAGTCTCGTAGATTCTACGTATTTCAGCTTCCACCAATGATTTTATAAATTTCGATGGAGTGTGATCTGTCCTTTCTGCCATATTTGATCTCAAGACTTCTAGAGCTCTTTTTAATTTCTGTTCGTAATACTAGATGCTCTACCTCTTCTCCCATCGCGTCTTTAGATCAGTTCTCTCTCATAGAGTCTTTCAATGTACTCTTGCAACCTATCCGCTCTGTCCTGTGCGTTCACAATTGGAATTCCCATTTCACTCTTAATGTTAAAATCCATGCTTCTAATTTCACCTAACGTTGTTTTGTCTTTTCTATATCCTTTCTTGTTGCTATTTCGCCTTGGCTGCCCTGCATTTACTATTTAATTTTATATCGCTGTATTCCTCTCTTTCTCTGAACAGTTTTGAACTTCCTCCATTCGTCGATCAACTGAAGTATTTCTCGTGTTATGCAAGGTTTCTTCGCAGTAGGCTCCTTGTACCTATGTTTGTCTGTTCGACATCTTTGTTGCCTTTTTTATACATATCCACTCCTCTTGAACTGAAATGTTTACTGTGTTATTCCTGATGGCAGAATCTATTTCAAACACGCCTCCTGTACCTTAGTACTTTAGCTTCCCACTTCCTTTCAGCTGTTTCTTCTAAGCAAATCTCTTAAATTTCATCTTAATCTTCATCGTTACTAAATTATGCTCTGAGCCTGTAAATGCACCTGGGTACGTTCTGCAATCGAATATCTGATTTCGGAATCTCTGTCTCAGTATGACGTAATTCAGCTGGGATGTTCTCATGTCTCCGGATCTTCTGTAAATATACGTTCTCCTCTTACGATTCTTGAACAGAATATTCACTATTATTAGCTCAAATTTATTGCAGAACTCAATTATTCTTTGTCATTCTTACTGACACGCACACATTCTCCCAAAACACTTTATTCTACTTCTTTCCCTGCAACTGCGTTCCAATACCCCACTATTATTAGGATTTTCATCTCCTTTCAGATAATGAATTACCTGCTCAATATTATTATACGATACCTTTATCACCTTGTGTTCTGCTTGCGACGTTGCCGTGTATACCAGAACTATCGTTGTCGGTGTCAGTATGCTGCTGAATCTGATGAGAACAATCCTATCACAGAACTGTTCACAGTAACACACTCTCTACCCTAGCTTCCCCTCATAACGAATCCCGCTCCCTTTTTACCACTTTCTGTTACTATTGATATTACCCTCTATTCGTCTGACCAGAAATCCTTGTCTTATTTCCATTTCACTTCACTGAACCCCCCTACATCTAGATTGAGCTTTTGCATTTCCATTTTCTGAAGTTCTAGCTTTCCTACTTCGCTCAGACTTTTGATATTCCATGCTCAGACTCGTAGAATGTTAACTCGTCGTATGTTACCCTATCTTTTTCTCATCGTCACCTCTCCCTTGGCAGTCCTCTCCAGGAGAACCAAATGAGGGACTAATCCGGAATCTTTTACCAATAGAGAGATCGCCATGATACTTTTTCAATTACAGGTCACAAGTCCTGTGAATACAAATAATGTGTCTTTAACGCAGTGGTTTCCATTGCCTTCTGTATCCTTAGCTCTTAATCATTGCTGATTCTTCCGTCATTTGGGGACCATCTCCCTCCCCAAGCGCAAAAGAGTGCCCTGACATTTTGTCCACTACTCTGATCTCAATGACAACGACGTTGGTAGAACGACTGTCATTTCTGATGCCGCATGTCTTAGGCCACCATTACTGAAGATTTTTATTCAAACTTCAAGCTCAGGTGACGTTCGAATCCAGGAAGTCTTGGTTACTTGTGAAACATGCTACCCCAAAACCACTCCGAGATACTAGCCCCAAGACTTGAGAGAAACTGGCCACATAAGCAATCATTCTGTTAAATTTATTTCTTCGGCAACATCCGTCACTGAAATGCAAAGGGATTGTGAAGACACTGTTGGCAAACTGCACCTCCATAAAAAAACATGTACGGAGAGAGAGGAGTAGCTAGACTACTTATGAATGGTCATTAATATTTCTCATGACGTAATCCTTTTTAGCACTTTTTATGGCTCAAATATAAGATTTTTAAACAACTTCTGGCAAATTTTCTATAACTGTCCTCATTCAAAGAGGTTACAACCTACTATCTGCGCTTGTCTAAAAAGGGTTGCAAAGTATTGCAGGTTTTGTTATTATCACAGTTATTCTGATACGAATGCATCAGAAGTTTCTAGGGAAATTTCTGGCCACTGCCAAAGTGCTACCGCTATCAGACGCTGTACACTGCCTCTTGACTCCACCGGAAAATGCCCTCTTCTCATTGAAGTCAGATGCAGTATCCTGACGTATTCGACACAAGACAATGCGCGTAATTCTTTCGCCGTATGTGGACCGAGAAGTGGAAATGACAGCGATTGTAATACAAGAAAGAAAGCAATATGACGGGTTCGGAAAAGTGTAAATGCCTCAGTTAGCTGTACGAATATCTATTGAATTTTTGTGTGCAGCTTTAGCGTCCTAAGTCGTAACATGTTATTGTTATGTTGTATGTTAATCCTGAAGCAACGTCAGATCAGTGAACTAAAAACTTAAATAATAGGTATGACCAAAACAACGACACGTGGACGCCAGCGTTAACTTGACTGAAATGAAAACGTGGAAGGTTATTTTCTAGAAAGAAATGACTACAGGTAAGGAGATTTTGTCGTATCAATACGAACCTACCGCAGAACGAAAAAGTGCACAAATGCACATCTTTCATGACAGAACCATCGTCCAAGCCAATGTGACACGGGAGTTGAACAACATCCAAAACAAGGATTTTCCTGAAATTTTAGCTTTATAGTATGTACGTTCTCTGCGTTGTACTCAAGGAGGGTGGGGGCGGAAGGAAGGGGAGGAAACTGTGTAGAGCATCTGAAACATTAAAGTCACCATCTTAACGTCGCTATATTTTTTATTAATCCATTGTAATACATTCTTGAAACGTTTTAGGCAGACAAGATACTTGTCAACTGTTACCATGATTTTCCACAACCTAGTTTTCATCAGCGCCGCAATGCATTATTTTTATAAAACGAGCTTTACCTGCGAATAATATTTCTATTTACTCAGCTCTAAGAACACCCACAGCTAAACACCCACAGCTAAAGATAGCTACAACGTAAAAGAGCACTTACTAGCAGCCATGCCACTTAAGAATGTTTCCGGTGTTTGCTACCTCAGAACGATACTTTCCAATCCACCCTCTTAGGTCGGAGACCACCGAGCGAGGTGGCGCATCGCCTTCTGGAGGACGACGGTTCAATCCAGCGTCCGGCCATCCTGATTTAGGTTTTCGTGATTTCCCTAAATCGCTTCAGGCGAATTCCGGGGTGATTCCTCTGAAAGGACACGGCCGACTTCCTTTCCCATCCTTTCCTAACCCGATGGGACCAATGACTTCGCTCTTTAGTTTCCTCCCCCAAACAACCGAAGCAACATCGGACAGGTAAACAACAAGTTAAAGCAAATTTGAGGTAGTAATAAAATAATGTCAGAGCGACGAACAGTAGGGCCAGTACTAGCAGACATATCTTCTTTATTCCATTTCAGAAGTAATTGGGGAATTAGTAGATGGAAATAGACAGCACATTTATAAGAGAATATAGATTAAGACTGAAGAAACCAGTAGCAAATAGACCCCATCAGTAAACAATGATATCAGCATTATTACATAGATAAAATTCTTTTAATATATACCATTACTAGACAGAAAGGAATCATTCGTCTTACTAAAGCGCAAAATCTCGGAAGAAAGTTGTAGCAAGGAAGAGAACTGAAAGAAAAAGACATCAAGAGGAAAGATTAATATAAACGAAAACATCTTTTTGCCAAATGATCGCGACATTGGCCTATAGCTGGAGATGTTTCTGAAGCAAACCATAGAAACTCACGCTATAATCAACAATTATGAAACGTGACAGTTACAAAAATAGGAAAAATAAGCGAAATTCGGAGCACTCTAAACTTGACAATTACAAACCTCTATAAACGTTATTCGAGTGTATGTTACACGAAATGAAGGAACAGTAGATAAAATAGCCAAAACATGATGTTACAGGAAAGTCTTGACAGAAAGTAGGGGTAATTTATTCGGATATTTTCTGGATCATATTTTAAATCTGCAAGAGGGTCATTTGAATGTCCAGAAAAAAGTCCAGTGTCGTAATTAGGACAGAAACGTCCCTTCATTTACAAAAGCTCAAAAACAGCACCCGCTTTTAACATCTATTTGCAAATATTGTCGTAAGAGCACTAATGTTCATAGGAGCAATACTGAAGCTAAGTAAAAGGTTAGACACGGTAATTTATTTCATTGCATGGGACAGATACTAACAAAATTCTTTTATCTGGTGCTAAGTCTGAAACTATCGTTTGAATGCACAGTGTGAAAAATATTGCTTGAATTGTGGTACTGAAAATTCACTGTTGTACCTATATTTCAAATAGCGAACAATAAATGGAGAATTTTTCACCGAGGGCACGTGCTCACCAAACGATCAGCCTGCATGAGAAAAACTGGAGGTGATTCTAAGTGTGAAACAATCATACCTTAGGAGCAGTGAAACTGGCGCGAAAATGGAATCGAGAACCGAATAAGCGATTCTTGCCAACTGCTATAGGAATCCGCTCTCCCGTAAAGGGTACAATAGAATCTGGATTTTACGGTATTCGCAACGCTGCGAGAGTAACGCGTAATGACGTTGCATGAAGCGAGTGCGTAGCGTAGTAATAGGACTGCGCGAGGGATAGGGTGGAGCAGTAAAGCCTTTTGTCTGCGCGCCTGGCTGCAGACTCTTAGGGCTAACTTTACGACGAGAGACGCGAGCTGTTTACGGGAACACGACAATGTGGCACCGGACGGACCACGTCACCATCTCAGGGGATCCACGGCCGGTCGCATCGAGCCGAGTGCAGCACACACCAGTATCTGCTGGTGTAGAACGCCGTGTCTGTAATGGTTACACCGCTCATTCGCTACGTCGCGATAAATTCACTCTGCCCCACTTCAACACCTTTATAGAGGAGTACTTTACGGAAGCTACACGTGATACAAAGAGAAAACGAAAGCTGGTGTAAGTTAACGTAGCTGCTGCAGTAGTTTACTTGAAGCTACGGCGCTTTCAGGGTGAAGCACCGGAACTTAACACACTACAGCATTCACGGATTAGACCTTCGGACTGTTCTGACTGACCGACTGCTACTTACAAGGCAGTACGACCAGCCATTTAGGTCGTGGGACATGTGATCAACATGTCCCCAACCCCTCCAGTCGTTATTGCCACTGGATGAATTCTAATGATGGCACTGCGTCTTTATTCAACAGTCACTCACATGACTTGACGGAGCTGAGTGGATCCCGTTCAACATCTCCTTACCTCAGAAAAATCTGAATGGCTACTGGAATCGAACCAAATCCTTCCGCATCGAAGGCAAAGACACGGAAACACTCCGCTAAGGAGACACTCTGCTTCGGAAGTTTTGTATATGCACAATTAAAAAAATTTAAAAGAGTAGTGTGTGACGCTGCAGCACGATGTCACCGTGCAGCTGGAAAGGCTGGTAAACAGCAGACATGTCGATACCAGTACGTATAGTTCTCACAAATTCCATGCCCTGTACTCAGCTGGACAGTAAATATGCCTCGAAGGCAGGCGCGAGAACGCTATACGCAGATGACAGCATTTGGGAGAGGACGAATCTCTCGACTTGACACTATTCGATGATGTTTGCCGGCATGGGTGAACCATGGTCCAACATAGGGCCAGGAAGGAAGCGGTTCACCTAGAGAGGCGACAGAACGTGAGGGCACATTTGTAGATCGAGAAGTGTCAGAGAGGGAGCCACTCAGAGCCCTGGATTCATCATTATCATTAATCCAGTGTGTAACTGGTGCTTCATTGACCACAAGAACAATTAATAGACGCCTCACAGAAAGGGGGCTGATCTCACAGCGCCTCTCGCGCCAACTACTGTTGAGCTCGGTACATCATAAGCCTATCTCCAGTGGTTTCGGACACATTCGGAATGGAATCTCAACGAATGGAGTAAAATTGTTTCCAGTGATGAGTCCCGCATCGAACTGAGTACCCGACTGCCAGCGGAAACCTGTCTGGAGACGCCCCAGACAGTGGTGGGATACCAACACGACTGTCGCCCGCTATACGGCCCCACAGTCACGAGTGATGGACGGTCTGGTGTGCCACTTCCTTTCATAGCAGCACCCCTTCGGTTGTCATCCTAGAAAAAGTGTTCAACAATGTAAAACGGTGCATGAAGTTCGAAATTCTGAGAAAAGTAGGGAATATCTCTAGGGAAAGGCGGGTACTATACAGTGTGTGCAAGAACCAAGGGGGAACAATTAGAGTGGGAGACGAAGAACGAAGTGCTCGGATTAAAAAGGGTGAGAGAGAGAGCTATAATCTTGCGCCACTATTGTTTAATCTATACACCGTAAAAACAATGACGGAAATAAAACGAAAATTCAAGTGTGGGATTAAAACTCGGGGTGAAACCATGTCAGTGATGGGATTCGCTGATGATTGCCATCCTCAGTGAAAGGGAAATAGAACTAAAGAAACTGTTGAACAGAATGAAAAGTCTGATGGGTACAGAATATGGATTGAGAACAAATCGAAGCAAGACGAAAGTAATGAGAACTAGAAGAAATAATAACAGAAAGAAACTTAACGCCATAATTGTCGATTACGCAGTAGAGGAAGTCAAGAAATTCTGCTACCTACGCAGCAAAGTAAGCCATAACAGATGGAGCAAGGAGAACATAAAACGCAGTTTAGCACTGGCAATAGGGTCATTCCTAGGCAAGGGAAGTCATCTAGCGTTACAGAGAACCTTAATTTGAGGACGATGTCTCTGACAATGTACGTTTTGAGCACAGTATTGCATAGTGGTGAGACATGGACTGTGGGAAAATCGGGACAGAATAGAATCGGGGTATTTGAGATGTGGTGGTACCGAAGAAAGTTGAAAATTAAGAGGACTTTTAAGATAATGAATGATGAGTTTCTCCAAAAAATCGTCGAGAAGAGGAATATGACAAAAACGCTGACAATTAGATGCGGTAGTACGATAGGACACTTGTTAAGAAATCAGGGAATAACTTCCATACCCTAGAGGGAGCTGCGAAGGGTAAAAACTGTAGAGGAAGACAGAGATTAGAATACATCCAGCAAACAACTGAGGAGGTAGGTAGCAAGTGCTGTTTCGAGATGAAAAGGCTCGCACAGGAGAGAAATTGGCGATGGGTCGCGTCTAATCAGTCAGAAGACGAAAAAAGTAAGCGCCAATCGGAGTGAATTTGGCACGATATCCCTTAGGAGGACTTCCAGCAACTCTATCAATCATTGTCAAGCCAAACAACTGCTTGGATAAGAGCCAAAAGTGGACCACCGTGTTTGTCTTGCTCAGTTTCTGAAGCTCTTTATGTCGAATGAATCGTAGAATCCATCCGAAACTGTTTTCATTTGTTTGTCTGTACAAGTAATCACAAATACCTATTTTCATTACATCAGGGTAATTCCTACATTGCGTGTCCTCTTTTGTCTTATGGTGTACTATTTTCGGTACACGATTGTCCGTATAGAAGATGAACTACTTCTGAATTTAAAAATGTGGCAGTAATCGGAATGTCAACGTGCAACACTCTGGCTTTCAAGACAGGGAGGGGTTCATATGTAAATCGGACCTGCGAACCCTATGGGGAAACACTGATGTAATGCTGCAGCCGGCCAGAAGTCTGAAAGTATTGTCTACGAAATATTGGTTAAAAAAATAGAAAAGTAAATTATGGCTCCGCACAAAATAAAGTTTACATGACTCACAAAAAGAGGGGTGACGGAACTTTCTTACCACATAAATGGAAATTGCGTCGACAGTATTATTTGGCAGCAAAATTATAACAGAAATATTACCATATCATAGACGGAGGATTGCTCATAATTACTTTACCCTGCAGCGAAGGGACATTTACTGGAAAAAGAAACTGGAGCGAGGTGGTGGCTCCGACTTCCGTCTGAGTACCTTGTACTTCTACCTGACGTAATTTACTCCCAAATGCATTAGCTATTAGTATGCAGGCCGTATCTATTAAATCACATTTACCATAAATTAAGGAAAAGTAGGATTACGTGCTATCAATTCGTACCGCAATATAGGTTATTACCCATAATAATATATCATCCTTCCCCTCCACCCCAGAGAAATTAAGCAAAAAAAGAATAATTTTCTTCAAAGGACAAGAATTGCAAACAGAATAAATACGGAAATGAAGTTCATGAAGACTCTCTCGTCGACCACGTAAGAATTATATGGGTCAAATAACATTCTCGGAAGGTAGTTCGGAATGCAAAGAAATGAAACACATGGAAAACCAAAGAAAGACAAGCGACAGGAAAATTCATCACTGGAGATGAGAAGATATAATGTTGCAAACCTTTATTGTTTCTGAGGAAAAGTTCCACATAGTGAGTTGCATCTCAAAGCAGTGGACTCAGTAACAGAAAAAAAAGGATTTTTAAAAAATCTGCCAACATAACTAAGTTTTCTAACTACAAACTCAGATATCAAGGAAAATTTAAAAAAAAAACATCTTTGAAGAATTTAAAAAAGGAAAATGGGCTCTAGGTGAGACATATCAGCTCATGGTGAAGTGTTTATTCTCCAAAATGTATATTCAACACGAAGGTAATTTCAAGAAAATTAAAGATGGCTGCTAATTGAGATGTATTTCAAAAGTAATTAAAAGATTTCTGATTTAGTACTATTCTTTTCTGGTAGGTAACGTGTATTTTAGCAGTAACAGTTTGAAAGGCCCATTTACAACGAATTTTGAAATTCATTTTGAAATATCAGCAATTGTAAAGTTGCAGTGAGAGACGGTATGCACCTCACATACAACCACGCATATTGGTGTACGTCACAACTTTAGGTTACTGACCCCTTTACTTGTATTGATTTCGTAAAGTACGATGCGGTGTGCAACAAAACTATCAGAACTGAACCACAGCACGCAATCATAACGACTGTAAAATCACGCAGATATTAGAAAATCTGTAATCAGACTCCAGTATTAGGACAAATGAAAAACGAGCGCAACGAGAATACCCAACAAAACCGACTCATTTCAAAAAATTTAGAGGGGTCACCCTGATAATCAGAAAATGGCAGACTTTCGAATCCAGACTGAGACATACCATACACGAATATGTTATAACTCCGCCGTCTTTGGATGACTATAGATAACTTTACGGTATCTAAATACTCACGTCAAAAAAGTTTTGCATCACCCCCGTTTCCAGAACTCCTGAAGGTTGACGTTGACTGCGGATATTGTATCACAGTGTCAGTCCCTTTGACTGTTCAGAGATGTGACTAACCCCGACCAAAGATGTAAACAACCATGCATGAGCAGCGCCTATTAGACGGAGGGGGTCCGACAGCCGACCAATTCCAGTCATTCCACCAGCAAGGAGGTACACAGCTCGTGTTGTCTGTAGTTCAACCACGCCTAGACGGTCAATACTGCGGTTCGATCGCGTCCACATTGTTACTTTGAGCCAGAAAGGGCTCACAACAAGGGAACTGTCCAGGTGTCGCTGACTGAACCAAAGCGATGTTGTTCGGACATGTAGGGGATACATTGAGACAGGAACTGTCGATGACATGCCTCGCTCAGGCCTCCCAAGGACTACTACTGCAGAGGATGACCGCTACCTATGGACTATGGCTCGGAGGAACCCTGACAGCAACGCCGGCATGCTGAATAATGATATTCGTGCAGCCATAGGGCATCGTGTTACTACTCAAACTGTGAGGAATAGGCTGCATGATGCGCAACTTCACTCTCGGCGTCCATGCATTCCCGACGTCCTTGGTGAGGTCCATCTTCACAACCACGACACCATGCAGCGCCGGACAGATGGGCCCAACAACATGCCGAATGGACCTCTTAGGATTGGCAACACGTTGTCTTCACCGATGACTGTCACATATGCCTTCAACCAGACAATCGTCGGAGACGTGTTTGGAGGGAAACCGATCAGGCTGAACGCCTTAGACGTACTGTCCAGCGAGTGCAGCAAGGTGGAGGTACCCTGCTCTTTTGGGGTGACAATATGTGTAGCCGATGTACTCCGCTGGTGGTCATGGAAGGCGACGTAACGGCTGTATGATACGTGAATGCCATCCTCCGACCGACAGTGCAACAATATCTGCAGCATATTAACGAGGCATTCGTCTTCATAAACGACAGTTCGCACCACAATCGTGTACATCTTGTGAATGACTCCTTCAGGATAACGACATCGCTCGACTAGAGTGGGCAGCGTGTTCTCCAGACATGAACCCTGGCGAACGTGCCTGGGATAGACTTAAAAGAGCGATTTATGGACGATGTTACCCACCAACCACTCTGAGGGATCAACGCCGAATAGCCGTTGGGGAGGGGGACAATCTGGACCAACAGTGCCTTGATGAACTTGTGGGCAGTTTACCTCGAGGAATACCGGCATGCATCAATACAAGAGGACGTGCTACTGGGTATTAGAGGGACCGGTGTGTACAGCAATCTGGACCGCCACCTCTGAATGTCTCGCTGTATGGTGGTACAACATGCAATGTATGATTCTCATGAGTATTAAAAAGGGCGGAAACGATGTTTATGTTGATCTCTGTTCCAATTTTCTGTACAGGTTCCGGAACTCTCGGAACCGAGGTGATGTGTGTATATTCCGTCAACGACACTAGTGGAGTGACTGTTGTGCTACGCTTCATACGCTGGAGAAAATGTTTGTGGCAGATTCCCACTGCTCCAAATCGCGTTGGTGGACAACGACGGACTGAAATTTAATTCAGCTTCTGTTAGTACGTTGAATATTCAGCTGCTGGAAAAAGTCTGCGCTAAACAGCAGCAGTGGTCGTTCTGCACGTCATCACAGAGCGACGCCGCCGGCGACCGGGTTACGTGCTGCGGAATTATAAAGACTGCGTGCTCTTTCACTGACTCACCCTTTGTACGTTAACACGGCTTAAAGGTGAAACCTGTTTCGGCAACGCCACTTACTCGGAAACACTACGTGAAAGGACTGTCGACGAGTACAATGAAAATTCAGCTAGAAAAAGCTGAAAGAGACAAAATAATACAACCGTTTTAGTCGTCAGAAGAGGAAGAATATAGCACATTCTTGTCCTGTCACTGATAACATTAACTGAGTCCTTTATTAAGAGGTTCCCGTAAAACAAAATTTTATGATCATTGCACTGTTTATGGTACCTGATGGCCTGGAACAAGCCACAGGCCACCGTGAGGTATCGTACTGTCTTATATCCTCAAGTACAACATTTGGTTCACAATATTGCGCCAACTGAAATGGGAATGAAACGGTGCACTGGAAACATGTTCTCTCATGGCAGAGGAGCCACTCTTGGGCACTTTACTGTTTCTTCATGTAGCAGTGACTTTCCGATGTTATCCTCCAGAAAGTACAATATCTGAGCCGATAACCTCCACTTTACTTAAATTAAGGGATTTTTTTCGCAAAGTTACCACACCAATCTCTTCAAATTTGTTTTCGACTCTGCAACTAGTTTCGAGTAAAGCCGTTTTGTTTCAGAACCTGGGTACCATGAACGAACAATAGCATTTACAGTAATTTTAAATACTACATTTAATATTTTTTATGATAAATAGTACATGTCTATAATTCTATAAAGTAAACAAGATTACATATCATTGTGTAAGTATGTGGCCCCAATAGCACCAGTACTATAAACGAAAGAACATGTGTTACATGTCACAACAATTACATTTACATAAGCTGATTGAAGCAACAAATGAAAATGTATACTGACACTAGGAATTGAACCAGGGTCTCCTGCTCACTTTTTTTTTTTTAAGGAACCGCTGCAGGAGCAGAGCGACGCGTAGGGCAGGGGTCGACACCCGAAGCCTGGCCATCCCGCCGCCACGCCCAAGCAACGTGTTCGAGGATCGAAGGATCAGGACGAGGATGTAGTGGGTTCATTCGATCTTGTTTTATTTATTTATATCTTTAATTTTTAGAACATTTTTAATTATTTTTTTTAAATTTTCATTTTGTATTGTATTTATAGATTTATTTTTGTTTCATTACAAAGAAAGATCCTACAACTGCCGTAGCCGAGCGTCCGAGTCGTCTTCTCGTCAGCTGGGAGGGTTCCCCCCTATTCCGTCCGTAGAGGATCAATATGCTCCAGGATTCTTCTTCATTTTCAGCGTCTCATACCCGGAACGCTCCAGTGATCAGGAGCATCCGCAAATAATGAACCTAAATAATTTGCGAAACGAATTCTGTGCCGGCCGGTGTGGCCGTGCGGTTCTAAGCGCTTCAGTTTGGAACCGCGTACCGCTACGGTCGCAGGTTCGAATCCTGCCTCAGGCATGAATGTGTGTGATGTCCTTAGGTTAGTTAGGTTTAAGTAGTTCTAAGTTCTAGGGGACTGATGACCTCAGTAGTTAAGTCCCATAGTGCTCAGAGCCATTTCAACCATTTTTGAACGAATTCTGTACTTCGGGTGGCGACTGAAAGCTGCATGTGTCGTCATCAGTAGGGACCAAAAGTCGAGTGTGCCTTTGGGAGCATCGCAAAATATGTAGTAAAGGGCCATGCCTTTTAGCCAGTTAACGGCGTTCGTCCTGGTTGATGGAAAGTATACTCCGTCGGGGCGTAATATATCATCAGGGGAGATAGACTCCGGCAATCTCCGCAAGAGTAATGACAGTACGCGCTGCGTCAGTAGCCTGCACACGCTGGTCGCGGCACAAGTCAGACGGTGTACAACCGAGTCAACGACTGAGCATGTCGGACACAAGGGGTCGTCCGTCAGATGAATGGAATGTAGCCCCTGACGAGTAGCGAACTTCCCATTCACAACCACGTACCACAATGAACGCACCGTCGTAGGTAGAAAAGACGTGTGTACCGCTTGCCACACCGTGTTCCAGGAAACTACAGGATGTCTGTGGGCGACCGTATTTACAGGTTTCTGCTGTTGATAGAGGCGATAATAGTCTTTCGTGCTGGGCTTCCGTGTCGTCGGAAGTTCTGACCGTAAGTAGCTGAAGTCAATCAAGAACATTCTGATGTGGGTGAGTGCCGGTGAAATGTGTCCTACAGAAACCGGGGGATGCAGAGAGTGTGGTGCCACTTTCGCTATCAGGGTGCCCGTCAGAGTGGCGTGGGCAGAGGTCCACGTGCGACGCATAGAGCTGAGATAAAGCGATCGCTCACGGTTATATACATGAATTATACCGATACCGCCCGCCCGCTGCGGCAGTGTCAGGGTGGCGTATCGGACTTCAAAAACCAGACCGGTGTTTACGAAATGTCCATATGCTGCTTGAAATCTGTCGGCCATAGTAGCCGTCAAGGGAAGGACATGAGCAAAATAGTTCAGTTTTGAGACAAGATAGGTGTTGACATAACGTGTTCTGAGGAGCATATCCAAGCGACGCAGTTTGTTGTCCTGCATCAGAGCGCGTGTGTGGTGTAGGAGCCGGCGGTACGTAGCCGCCGCCGTGCGGCGGACGTTGCTATAGAATTGCACTCCTAAACACTTGAGTACGGGCACCTTGTCAAGGGGCACCGCCGTTGTGTGGGAAAGCCCCCCTCCGACATCCATGTATTTTGTCTTCTTCACTTTGATGACGCCTCCAGCGACCGCCCCCTACTGGCGCAGCCACTGTAGCGCAATATGCATTTGACCCTCTGATCTGGCCAAGAACACCACGTCATCGGCGAATGCACCACAACGAAAGGTTATGTCCCGCAAGGAAATACCAGTTAACCGCTGCCGTAGAGCATGAAAAGCTGGTTCAAGCGGTGCAGCAAATAATATACCCGACAGGGGGCACCCTTGTCGCTCTGACCATCCAACAACAATGTGACCAGACTGATAACCGTTGACCATCATGCGGGAGCGCGCTCCGTGGACCAGTCGAAGGACCACCTGAGCAGACTCTGGAGAGAGGCCCATGTGTTGCAAAACTGCGCGTAAGAAGCCGTGGTCGACGCGGTCGAATGCGTGGTCAAAATCTACGGCGACAAGGGCGCCTCGTATTTTGCAGGCCGCCGTCAAAGCAACTACGTCGCGGTATGCTCCTAACGCCGTATGAATGTTGCTGACACCACCTAAACATGTCTGATCTGTGTGGATGGCTTTCCCGATAGCGGTGTGAAGACGAGAGCGGAGGATGCGGGCGAAGATCTTGTAGTCGTTGTTGAGGAGTGTGAGTGGGCGAAAGTCCTGCCACCTGCAACCACCATTCGGTTTCGGAACTGGGATCAAGATGTTTTCTGTGAATGCAGGGCGGATCAGGTCTTGAAACATTTGGAGCCACTTGTCGCCCATAAGGTTGTAAAAAGTGCGGTAGAATTACAGGGTAAACCGTCCGGTCCAGGCGACTTGTTCGGTGCTCCACGTGCCAAGGCCGATGTCAGCTCGTCGGATGTAATGGGCAACAGCAGACTATCATCGGGTGCCACGTCCCGAGGGGCGGAAAAATCGTGCAAAAATGGTTCAAATAGCTCTGAGCACTATGGGACTCAACTTCTGAGGTCATCAGTCCCCTAGAACTTAGAACTACTTAAACCTAACTAACCTAAGGACATCACACAACACCCAGTCATCACGAGGCAGAGAAAATCCCTGACCCCGCCGGGAATCGAACCCGGGAACCCGGGCGTGGGAAGCGAGAACGCTACCACAAGACCACGAGCTGCGGACAAAAATCGTGCAACAGCTCGCCATAAACACGTACGTTTCGCGGATCTACCATGTACAAGGTCCCATAGTGTCTGGCGAACGTGTGCGCGATGTCCGTTTGTGTCACTGCGCGGCCGCCCTCCTCCGTGTTTACCGCCGTAATGAGCTGACGTTTGCGGTGGCGCCTCTCGCGCACAATGTGATACACTGACGCCGTTTCGTTGGGATGCAGTCTTGCACTCGCGCAAGGATGCGGACACCTTCTAACTGCTCTGTCCTGATGCGAAGTAGACGAGCTTTGATGCGTTGTACGGACATCTGACGTTCGGGAGACGGCGGCTGTGTCGCCAGCTCACGTAACGCTGTATAGTAATATTCCGATGTTGCCCTTTGCCAGTTTGATCTGTCTCGCCCGTAGGCCATCAGGGTCTTTCGGAGTGCAGGTTTGACACATCCCAGCCACCACAGCAACGTGGAAGCATACATGGGCAGGCGCCTAATACATCGACGCCACGTGTCAGTGACTGCTCGCCGACACGCTTCCTCGCGAAGGAGGGAGACGTTCAGCGTCCACAGGCTCCTGCTGCGTCTTTTGAGTTGTCGGGGTAAGGTGAGAGAGCAGATGTACGCGAGATGATCCGTGAAGGCCGTCGGCCAGAGTTCTGCATCACAGGTTGCTGTGCGGAGAGCACGCGAGACGTATATCCGGTCCAGACGACTGGCAGAATGGCTGGTAAAGTGCGTATATCCATGCTGGTTCCCCATGATGTAAGAGCCATGTGTCGTGGAACGCGAGGTCACGTATCAATGCTTGTAGAGCCGGGCATGGGACGTAATGCGGTATCTGGTCCTCGGGCCGCAGAACACTATTAAAATCACCGCCCACTATGTAATGGTTCATGTTTCCTTGCAAAAGTGGGGCTACCTCCTCCGAATAGAAGACATGCCTGTCACCACGGTGCGAATTACCGGAGGGAGCGTAGACGTTAATGAGGCGGACTGCGCCAAGTGTGAGAGCGATGCCTCGCCCGTTCGGCAAGTACGTCACGTCCGTCGCGTCTACGCCATCTCGGAGAAGGATGGCCGTTCCTCCTGCGCCCTCACCTCAGGGTAGGCTGTAGGTGGTGTAGCCATATACGTCTAAACGCAGCTCGGGACTGACCTCCTGGAGAAGGGCAATGTCCAAGTCTGCCGCTCTGATCATGTCGTGTAACATGCGCGTCTTGACAGTGGAGTGGACACCATTTACATTGACTGTTCCCACACGGTATGACTGAGACATATCAAGTGGCGGAGGCAGTGTGCTGGTGCAAGCCCACAGTGATCTCACACACCACACAACCATCCAGCTCCATGCTGTGCATTAGTGTGCCTTTTGAGTCCCTGACTGGCAGAGCCCTCCGGGCTCAATAGCAGCCATGGGCTCTGATGGAGATATCGATGTTTGCTGTGCTTCATCTGCCTCCATATCGTCTGTCCAATCACCAAGAGAGGATTGTGATGTCATTGGTGGCTGGTCGCTTTCACAGGAGCCCACATTTTGGGAGTCGACGCAATGCGCCTCGTTTTCTGGGCCACCAGATTTGGGAGAGTGTTCCTTGTCTTCAGGCAGCTTTTGGTGAATGATGCCACTGGAGTCCGTTGCAACTGTGAACGAGTCAACGAAGTTGATGACTTCCGCCGGCTTCACATCCCTATCCTGTTTTTCAACTGCCAATCGCCTCTTCTTGTGTCGCTTGGGTGATTTTTGCTTTCGGGTCCGAGATTCGACATCCACTGGAGGGCGGGGCTCGACACAGTCTTTGTCACTAGGAATCCCTGTGTCCGATCCCGACAGTGAAAGTGGCTGAGTGCCCACGACGCTGCGGTGGGCAGAGGCTGTAGGAACCTCTGCACCGTAGGGCTGCGGCGTCGTCGACGGCGCTGACTCTCCAACGGAGCTGGCAGCGGCTTGAGGAGGTAGCAGGTTTTGATCATCCATCACATCATGTCGTGCCGCCTCCACATATGTTAGCGGGAGCGAGGTCATAGTGGATCGTTGGGGAAGTTCATTGCGGGACAACAGAACGAGGCGGCGCTGCAGACACTCAGTTCTAACATGGCCCTCCTGGCCGCAGCCCGAGCAGGTCCTCGGTTGACCATCATATATAACAATTGCACGGCAGCCACCAACGAAAATATATAATGTAACGTGCTTCTTAAGTTCTCTGAGCACTTGTCGTACCCCGTTAAGGACAGGGTACGTTTCGAATAAGTTCCATTTCTCCTCTGTGTGGCTCAGAACTGTTCCGTACGGCCGCAGCGCATCAACGACAAGGTTGGCAGGAACTTCGAACGGTAGTTCAAAGATGCGCACGGTACGCATCCCCAGACCAGCGTGGTCAGCTCCTACCACACTCACATTACCGTCTGCGTGACAGAAGCGAAAGCCGTTTGCAGATCGTTGGAGTAGTCTGTCGCAGGCCGCTTCGTCAATCAGTTCAAATGGCTCTGAGCACTATGGGACTTAACATCTATGGTCATCAGTCTCCTAGAACTTAGAACTACTTAAACCTAACTAACCTAAGGACAGCACACAACACCCAGCCATCACGAGGCAGAGAAAATCCCAGACCCTGCCGGTAATCGAACCCGGGAACCCGGGCGTGTCGTCAATCAGTCTGAGGTACACTGTGCTGGATACAATACCCAAATGAATGCCTATCAGTTCTTGCGGTTCTATGTGCATGATGTCTCGAAGAAACCGTTCAATTTCATGGGCCTTCGGTGTCGTGTACGATGCGTTGAACGTTAGTTTGATTGTAGCTGTTCGATATGAGAACGCCATGGCGGGGTGGTACAGGTACTATAAGGCAATACAACGACGCGACCGCGCACTAGCGGGTAAACAACAACACCTGCGGAGCACTGCCCGGCGCGCCGAGCCCGTCCGCACGGTATCACGGCTGAAAGCCAACTGCCGACACTAGGAATTGAACCCGGGTCTCCTGCTCACTAGGTAGATGCGCTAGCCGTTACGCCTCCCTGGCACACCGGCTTTTCACAACTGCACGGATTACCTTAGCATGCATCCGTCGTCAATCCGAATTCCCATTCATGCCTCAGGTGTGTGTGAGATTTGGGAATGAGGGGGGAGGCGTGTTAGGGTAGTGTATGCAGCTGTGCAGAGCCACTGTCTCAGTGTCGCGTATTGTTTAAAGCTTCTGCCTAGTGAGAGAGAGACGCTGGTTCGAATACCTTGGTACAAGTTTTGATTTGTTACTTCGGTCTACATATACACATCAGGGATTCTTTGTGACTTTAAAAAGTCTCTGGAACCGTATAGTTTCGTTTGATAATATACAGTTACATTCAGTCAAAATATACCTTGCATATCACTTGATACCGTCAAGTCTGCGACTGAATTAGAGATCTACGCTCAGTATATTTATAGACCAGACATGATGTCTTAGCTATCAAATGTATATTATAATTAGCATTACAATCTATACATAAAATCATTACAATTTATATGTACATTCACTCAAAATACAAGACAGGTTATTAAAACATTATCAAAAACTATTAATAGAGTACATTATAAAACGGTGTGTCACAAAATATACAAAAGTAAATATCAATGAAAATTTTGCATCGTTTTTTGGCTGTAAAAACTCTTACCCACATGTCTTTTACAAAAAAAACAGACAAAAATCTGTGAATCATTCTATTGTATAGCAAAAATGGTTCAAATGGCACTGAGCACTATGGGACTTAACAGCTATGGTCATCAGTCCCTAGAACTTACAACTACTTAAACCTAACTAACCTAAGGACAGCACGCAACACCCAGTGATCACGAGGCAGGGAAAATCCCTGACCCCGCCGGGAATCGAACCCGGGAACCCGGGCGTGGGAAGCGAGAACGCTACCGCACGACCACGAGCTGCAGACTATTGTATAGCAGACTATAGTGCCATTTGCTATACACTCAACTTCAATTGTTATGATTTTCCTGGATTAACGTCGACAGGAACAGAACCTGCCCTGCCTGTTACGGCAAGAAAGGAAGAATGAATTGATTGCTGGTGTTAATCATCCTCCTTTACCTCCTCTGCATTACTGCAGATGACGTGTCACTGAGCGCATTTGTTCTATGCATGCAGTACACGTGAGGCGCCTAGTTGTTTCCACTGCACTGTGTCGAATACGAAGGTTCTGTTATAGTTCACTAACCTGCTGTCTTCAAGTTGGTGTCCCCAGCGCAGAAAACAGCACGCAGGTCGTACGTTTTGTATCTTCAGGCTGAAACTGACTTTTAGCGAGGTTCTGTTCTGAAATAATATATCACTTCTTTGGGATGCCAGTCGCGTATTTTAATATAGCCACACGAGAAGACTACATGAGCTTAATACAACACCTTCTGATACAGCAAAGTACATGATCAAACTCAATGTTTACGAAAATGTATGTTTACACTATTTGTTGCACGTGTCTGTGCCTCATGACTACTGGAGTGAATCTTTTAATACTGAATACTGACAAACACATCCAACCACAGACAACATGACTGTACATCTCGACTGCCTAATCCAGAGCGACGAACAGGAGCTTAAATAAAAATTGGAAAAACATCCTACGACAGACAACATGTCTGTTCTTGTCGACTGCCTAATCCAGAGTGACGAACAGCCCGAAACACTTCGCGCGCCATACCAGAAAAGGCGTGACCGGAACGCTTCCGAAATGCTTCGTCTGCAATTTCGTCAGTCTTTTGTTTTTGATTTAAATTGTTTTTAATAATTCTAAAATGACTGATTGATAGTCAGCTGTTGAGAGATATTTATATCAAAAAGTGAAGTCATTCCAATGAGAAGTTTAACTAATAATAATAACTACACTTTCAGGCTTTGGCACCCTTGCCCCAAACACACAGCCAATCACAGAGCAGCAACATTATGCAGGCGGTCTTTCTCACGGGAATGGTACCGAATCTAACATCTGCCACAGGTACCTCACACCACATTTCGTCATCTATATACTTCTTGCATCTCCACTGCTCTGGAAACAGCCTCTTGAAGCCTAATATGATGGCTGACTAAGCCAGAAATATTACACTGTCTTTCTCGGTCTCTCTAAGACCAGCGTTTAACTCGTCTGTGAAAATCTCAGTGCAATACTCGAAAATCACAAGTCATAATCACAGGTCAAAGTGCTCCCGTGTTTAATATTTAACCAGAAGGGCTGGCACCTGCATTGAATGGAATACCGTCATAGCGAGGTAAACAAATTAGGAATTTAGGGGCTATATTTGGTTTTAACGGATTGCCTGACCCCCATCAGTTGTAGGATAATAGTTTGTTTCTGAGATTAAAATCAAGTCTCAGTCGTTTATTAATTCAGGGATCTCGACCCATACCACATTAAAGTGATAGAGAATAATTTTCCATTGAAATGAACAGTCTCGTAATTCTGAATGAGAAATTTCTCCAACACAGTGACCACAAAGTCACCTAAAACTTTGAAATAGAAAGCTCTCTAGAAGCTCAGGTTAGTCACGAACGTCCGGCTAACCCTGTCGAAAGTTATCTCATCTAAGTGCAACACTGCTTGGGGAACGCTAAACGCTCTTCTATTCCGTGCAGCTCGCAAATGCAAAGTAAACGAGTCCAAGACCAACGAACTCATATTGTACAATTAATCAGGAAACTCCGCAAATTGTGAGCTGTTGAGGAAGTGGATAGCGCTAATGTGGGATGCAACACTCACTCCAAACTCATCAAACGGCGCTAGACCACGTCAGTTAGCACCGGGTAAGTTCAGCTGAGATGGCGGAGATAAACGCTCGCACCAACGACCTCTGAAACACGAATGCTTGAGACGTCTTCCCCTCGTAAAGTTCCTGACTATGTGAAAACTTTATATGGAGGGTAACTCCGTACCATTTCCACAGTGACCAGCGAAAATTTCCCTTCATTTATGTGAATATAAGAAAACCCTGCAAAAATATCGCATTCGTTGCTTACAGAATGCATCAGAGTACACATTAGGTTGGTATCTGCTGCTAGCGATGTTTTGCTCATTGGTCGAGCTCTTCACGCCCAAGCTCTGTGGCGGTCAAGACTCACTTGATTGGATAACAAGATTTGGAGTACAAGGAAACGCATTTTCTCACAGTACCCCAGTCTTAGATCTACGTACAGGTAGCTGAATCCGTCACGGACAATTATACAGTAGGGACTTACAGTGGTTCAGTGGCAAGTTCCTTCAAAGGAGAAATCCACTTTAGCCGCCAAAGCGAAGTGAAGAGGCCTAACGGAACCGCTTCCGGGAACTGCAGTGCCCTGGGTACCCATTTTCTTTCTTTAGAGCCTCTGAGACTGACATTCTTTGGTCAAACAAGACCATGTTACCAACATCTTGGCCCTCTCTTTTCTTAAGAAGAAATCTGAAGCGTTTCTGCAGAGTTACCAAGCCATGTACTCTCCTCAAAAATAGACAAGAAGTGAGCAGAAAAATAATATCTCTCAGCGATATGTAACTTCACATCACAACATACTATAATGTTGAGCGTGTGTATATTCGACCCAGTATAACCTCTTTTCCAGTCGCCAAGCAATGTCTTCCTCGGTACCCCGCGAGATGGCGTGAGCGCGGTACGGAGCATTCAAAATGGCTCTGAGCACTATGGGACTTAACATCTGAGGTCATCAGTCAACGGAGCATTCACTTAACGCTCCTGAAAATCGGCTCGTCGTCAGTTAGAAGATGGATTGCCGGTTATATGGCACCTGAAGGTTAGAGGCACCTGCTGGAATTAGCCATATTTTGAACAGAAGTCAGACTATTAAATTTCCTTGGCTGGAGAACACGGTTTTATAATTGCAAGACTGTCTCATTTACCCCTGCTGTCTGTTACATGTGGATACACATGCTGAACAGTGCGGCAGAAGTACACGAATTTGTTTGGCGAGCATCGTATTCTATGCTCTGTGCTTCAGTTAACCCACTTGTTAAGAAGTGTTTACCAGTAGCCGCGTTCGTGGAATGGATTTAAGATTACGCTTATAGGCGTCTGCGACCTTTGCGCCTTGTGCATTGTAGATAATTCACAAATATGGTGAATAGTGTCTGTAACATCACTCAGAATGTAGTCCATTTTTATTTTCTTGTTTCAATTAAACACACTGGAGCGTTCTGACTGAGTGTATTCAGGCAGCTTTTATTTAAATTGTCAATAGTGCAAGTGGTATATCAGACTAAGAGTTTTTATAAGTGTCTGTAATAATTATCCTTACTGTTTGATGTTTGAGCCCAATGTGGAATCTGGAGTGCTACTTGTGCTGTATGGGTTACAAATATTCCGTCAGTCGAAGCTTCGTTCTTTTAAATTTACTGCTCCATCTTTTATCGTTAGCCATTGGTTTAATAGTGGTCTCGTTTGTGGAAGTGTGTAGGTGTTCTGGTTTCTGTTGTCAATGCCCACTACTTGGTACTGCGACCAGCTGGGTGCAGTTATGTGAATTCTTTTCTTGTACATATGTTATTGTAGCCAACCTTTCTTACAGGGTGGCCATTTTCATTTAAGCTAATTATTAGTGTCCGGTACTTACTGTTGTAGTCAGTTGGTTTTTTTAAATTTATTCATAAAAATTGTTATCATCTCTTACAATATTAAGTGATTGTGACTCATTTTCTGATTTGCGCATGGAACCAGAAGTCCATTATTGTTAATATTATTGGCATGTAGTTTTACTAATCAAAATATTTGCTGTTTGAGTGCATATCTCCTTACTCAGTACAGCCAGGGACAGAGGCACTTGAGACCTTATAACCAAGTGATCTTAAGGTGCGCAATTCCAAACTGTAAAAACTCTCTTATTTGATTAATTGTACATATTAAGGGGCTCTCATTCTTTTTAAAGGAATTTCAAAGACCAAATTAGTTTTTAGATTGATCTTTGGTTATGGATAAAAAAAACTTCTATACTATGTATGTTAATTTTGTTATCCATCACCTTACCACCCTCTGTTTCTTGCTAAGTATCCTATTACGTATGTATTATGTTGAAAGTCATATTGTATGGCACATGTTCAGTGCTTCAGCACATAATATTTCATACTATCGGCATTAATAAATAAATAATCAAACACCAACGTAACGCAGACACATTCATTACTTCAGAAATGAAGCATTAACTATGAATAAATGTACGTTATAAAATTGAGATCTTCAAATATTAACCAAGTTTGATTCCATCTCAACAATTGTGCACAACGACTGTAGTATATTTCAGAAAGAGAAAGGTTTTCAGCAATCATTCGCAAATCCAATATATATTTTATTGTAAATCTAGATTTCAGCTAGTGAACATCTATTCTCTGTAATGCACTGAGTCATTTAAACTCGTCAGATTTGTTACAGCACGTGTTACTATACGATTTTAACACGCTCATAGCCAGATTCTAACTCTCATGCACTATAAAAAACTTAATGAATCCACTGGACACGGTTTAAATGCAATAGCTATTGAGCAGCTGAAATCAAGATCTTCAAATAAAGTATGTGCTGGATTTCTAATCGATTACTGAACGATAGTACCTTATTCTTCAAACATAAGTAACTGAGAGGTTTACTAACAATCATGGTACATAGAATATCTAACTGCGGTTTTCTTTTGAGATATAAGCATGCCCAAGCCGCAGCCGAATTTCCGAATTTTGAATGAAATGATTCACATTGGCTGTAAAATACTTTTTTAAATTAAAAGTCATACTAGCTCACGTAAATTGAAGATTCTTCTCAGATACTTTTTAATAAGGTATAACGGAAAGGTAATTGCCTTCGAGCTACTCCGTATCGTTCAAAACAAGTTGTAAACAAACAACTCGCTAAAAGTGGTAGTCCACATTTAAAGTGAAGGGGATAATAGCAGGACCGTGTCACAAGCAGAAAGCTGGTATAGTGGCAGCAATGTTCACGTTCTTCTGCAAAGAAGTGAACCGCACTCGTGCATTTTACCATGTAGACTAGTGGTTAGAAAATTAATCTTAGTTTTTGTTTAGGCTTAAGTCTTATGAATATCGTTGTACAGGGCGGCTACCTAGTGTAAATTTTCCCGTCGTCAGAAACTCCGTCACGCCACTAAGTTTTAATTTTGTGCTAGTAGGCAGCTCACAGTTTAGATCAGTGCATTCTAGTTTGAATACTTTCTCGTGCACTAACTTTTCGGCAAACAGGAACTCTAATAACAGGTGTCTGTAAATACATCAACTTCAGTAGAGAAATTTATTTCTCTTTGATAGCTTGCGGTGAAGAGTACTGTGAGAAACCTGCACAGCAACTTTTAGTGTTGCTTTATTCTCCTTCTGTATTTTTTCAAACTCAGTAGCGCCATTGGAGTCCTTATATCTATTTTATACACAGTAGGATATGGCTAGGGACTATGCTTGTTGTGAGCGGACACAAGGAGAGTTGGCTCCTGTTCGTAAACAGCTGGAAGCTGCGTTGGCTACCGTCGACAAGTTTCTAACTAATGCTCAAAGTTGCGGTGACGTCGCGGCGACAGTGACGAGACCTGCGACACCTTTGTTGCCACTGGAACCTCCTGGTGGCCCGGACGTAACTGCGGCTTTCGATACGCAACATCCAATCGGTCCGTCCTCACGCCAGAGTGGGTGGCAGACAGTGGTGGGTTCGCGTGTCACTGGGCGGAAGGCGAAAGAGGGAGCAGGCCGTGCGGCCGGCTGCCTAAGTCTTAGCAATAGTTACGAGGTGCTACCCATTGTTGAGGATAACTCTCAGCCAGCAGGGGATGCCTCTCCTGTTGAGCTAGCGGTCGATTTTCCTGCCCAGTCCGGACAAGAACAGAGGGTGGGTATGCTAGTCATTGAGAGCTCCAATGTCAGGCGAGTGATGAAGCCCCTCAGGGAGATAGCAGGCAAGGCGGGAAAGAGTTCCAGTGTGCATTCTGTGTTTGCTGGGAGGTCTCATCCGTGATGTGGAGGAGGCCCTGCTGGCGGCCATCGAACGCACTGGGTGCAACCAGCTGCTTGTAGTGGCACATGTCGGCACGAACGATGCCTATCGCTTGGGTTCTGAGGCCATCCTCGGCTCCTTTCAGCGGCTGGCTGTTTTGGTGAAGACAACTTGCAACGCACGCGGGGTGCACGCTAAGCTGTCTATTTGAAACATCGTACCCAGGGTTAATCGTGGTCCTCTGGTTTGGAGAATAGTGGAAGGTCTAAACCAGAGGCTCAGAGGGCTCTTCGACGGTATCGGATGCGAATTTCTCGACCTCCACTGTCGGGTGCCGAATTGTAATGTTCCACTTAATATAGGCCTTGTTAGGTTAGAGAACCTCTCCCTTGAGAGCAAAGACGATTTGCCTGTTAAATCAGCCACAGCCTCCTCAGAGAATCCTGGTCTTCGCAGATCAGAGATAGAAGAGATTAATATGATTTTAGTAAACTGCCGGAGCATTCAAGCAAAGGTCCCAAAATTAGTATCCCTTACTGGAGGTTATAATGCACAGACAGTATTGGGAACAAAAAGCTGGTTGAAACCAGACGTCAGTGATAACAAAAACCTAAGTTCGGACTGGAATGTTTAGCGTATGGATAGGTTAGTCGCCAGTGGTGGAGGCGCGTTAATCGCAGTAAGAAATTCGATAAAATCTAGCGGGGTTATCTGGATTCCGTATGTGAATTAGTGAGGGTGAAATTGAGTATCAAAGAACGGTCAAATATGGAGACGGATGCTTCTATAGAGCACCTGGGTCAGGATCTGTAGTTGTAGATCGCTTCAGACAGAACTGGTAGATTATCATTAGTAATTTTCCTGATTATGCTGTTGTAATAGCGGGTGACTTCAACTTGCCAGGTATAGAATGGTGTTATTCCATAAAAACTGGTACCAGAGACAGGGAATCATGTGGCATTGTTCTGGATGTCTTGTCCGAAAATTACCTTCAGCAGATAGTAGGAGAACCAACTCGTGAGGGTAACGTCTTAGACCTCCTGGCAACAAACAGACCTGAACTTAACGAATCAATTAACGTAGAGGAAGGTTTAAGTGATCAAAAGGTTGTGACAGCATCTATGACGACAGGTCCTGCAAGAAATGTTAAAAAAGGTAGGAAGATACATTTGCTCAGCAAGGGTGACAGGATTCAAATTTCAGAATATCTCAGCAGTCAGCATTAAATATTCAGTGATCAGGAAAAAGATGTGGAGAACAAATGGAAAAAAGTCAAAGGCATCGTTCAATATACCCTAGACATATCCGTTCAGAGCACGGTTTTAACGGATGGGAAAGATCCACCACCATGGTTTAATAGCTGTATAAGAAAAGCGCCACGTAATCAAAGAGCACTTCATCTCAGTCGAGAGAAGTAATAACGTAGCTGACAAACAAAAGCTGAACGAAGCGAAAATGAGCGTAAGGAGAGCAAGGAGAGAAGCGTCGAATGATTCCGAAAGTAAGACGTTGTCACCCGACCTGAGTAAAAAAAATAAGGGATTTTGGTCGTATGTAAAATCAGAAAGTGCGTGAAATCGTCTATCCCTTCGGTCATTCGAAGTTGTTTCACTGCGGAATATAGTAACACTGTCGCTCCTTTCAATCATCGTGCGCACATCTAAATGGAAGATGATGAGATAACCGACCGCAGAATTGAAAAGCAGCCACAATCACTTAGTAGTGGGAAGGCTTCAGGACCAGATGAGATACCTATAAGATTCTATATAGATTATGCGAAAGAACTTGCTCCCCTTCTAGCGATAATTTATCGTAGATCGCTTGAGCAACGAAAGGTGTCTAACGACTGGAAAAAAGCGCAAGTCATTCCCGTTTTTAAGAAAGGCCGTAAGACGGATCCACAGAATTATATTCCTGTATCGTTGACGTCAATCTGTTGTAGAATTATTGAACATGTTTTATGCTCAAGAATTAGGACTTTCTTGGAAAATGAACAGCTCTTCTATAAAAATCAACATGGATTCCGCAAACAGAGGTCCGGCGAAACTCAGCTCGCTCTAATCATAGCGTGTAGGCTTTCACGGCCGGCGTCTTCAGTAATTAAAACTTCCGGGCTAAGAGGCCGTGGTCCAATAGTAGAAATACTTCTCCCTGACGTTTCGTTTCCAGCTGCGGGCAGGTTGGTGCCGTGTTCCTTGATTTCAGTAAGTCATTTGACACCGTTCCACACTGCCGGTTAATGAAAAAAATACGAGCTTACGGAGTATCGGAGCAGACCTGCGATTGGATTCAAGACTTCCTTGCAGATAAAACTGAACACGTCGCTCTTAACGGAACTAAATCGACAGATGTAAAGGTAATATTCGAAGTACCACAAGAGAGTGTGATGGGACCGTTGCTGTTTACAATATACTATGGTTCAAATGGCTCTGAGCACAATGGGACTTAACTTCTAAGGTCATCAGTACCCTAGAACTTAGAACTACTTAAACCTAACTAACCTAAGGACAGCACACACATCCATGCCCGAGGCAGGATTCGAAACTGCGACCGTAGTGTACAATACATATAAACGATCTAGCAGAAAGCGTCGAATGCTCTTTAAGGCTATTCGCAGATGATGCAGTTGTCTATACCAAAGTAGCAACGCTAGAAGATAATAAGAATTTGCAAAACGACCTGCAGAAAATTGATGAATGATGCAGACTCTGGCAGTTGACCCTGAACGTAAATAAATGTAACATATTGCGTATACATAGGAAATGAAATCCACTACTGTACAGCTACACTATTGATGACAACAGCTGGAGACAGCGTCTGCCGTAAAATATCTAGGTGTAACTATCCAGAGCGACCATAAATGGCATGACCATATCAAAGAGATAGTGGGAAAAGCAGACACCAGACTCAGATTCATCGGAAGAATCTTAAGGAAATGTAAGGCATCCACGAAAGCAGTGGCTTATGAGGCACTTGTTTGTCCGGTTGTTCATTTATTTGGGATCCCTATCAGGCAGGACTGACACAGAAAATAGAGAAGATTCAACGAAGAGCGGCGCGTTCCGTCACGGAATCGTCTATCTGGCGAGAGAACTTTACGGAGATACTAAATAAACTCCAATGGCAGACGTTACAATAGAAGCGTTGTGCATCACGGTGAGATTTTCTATTGAAATTTCGGGACAGCACTTTTCAGGAGGAGTCACAAAACACATTGACCACTAGGAGAAAATTCGAGAAATTCGAGCCAATATAGAGTCTTACCAACAATCATTCCCACGCTCTATTCGCGGGTGGAACAGGGTTGGAGGAAACAGATAGTGGTATCGGAAGTACCCTCCACCACACACCATTAGGTGGCTTGCGGAGTGTCATGTAGCTGTAGATGTAGATGCACTATCACAAATAATATACTGGTAACTTTCCTTGTGCCTACACCCTGTGTATATATGGGTGTCTCACCTAACTTTGCCACCTCAAATATTTCTGAAACAATAATAGATATTCAAAAACGGTTTTCACCACCATGAACGTACGGCAGGGACTGAGGAAACAAAATGCTATGTGAAATTTTAAAACGTAAACAAACACTATTTTCAACACAAACTTGTGTATTTTTAAAAGGACACCCCTATTATTTTGTATGCAATCAATAGCATGAAAAGTCACAAAAATAATGGCTTTGGTTGCATCGCAATACGTCAATTACATCCCGAGAAATTGCGAAGCTAAGTCGATGCTTGAAATAAATGAAGCGCACAGCTAGCGCACGTCCTGAGACTTAAGCGTACACCTCACGCTGGCGGTAAACGTGATGTGATTGACGTACTACGTCAGTGGAGTATTCATGTATGGTGTGGTATTGTATGACAACACTTCATTGGCCCATACTTCATTGATGGCACTCCTAAAGGGGGATGGTTTATCCCATTCTTGGGCTGTACCTAACTTGAACCGGCCCACCTCTTATAATGTGTCAAATATTGCGGTATCAGAATTATGGATGTCCTGCGCAAAATGTTTATTGTTGCGAAAAGACAACTGGAGGTACAATTAGTGGTAACACATTTGGTTTCACGTTTCTAAACTTCATAAGTTCTGAAATATGTGGCTTGTAAAGAATAGCAACGTCGTCACAGTTTCTGCCGTAATGCGTCGCATGTAGTAGTGTGCTCAGAGCACGGGTTGCCTGCACAGGTGCCTGTATCCTGCCGTAAACATACCAATATTGCCACGGCACGCTCTACCTTCAGTGTACAAGTGTCTCCTAATCTGTCTGCTGAACTGCTCTCATACTGAAATGTAATTCACATACGTTGCCACATTAAAACCTGTTTCCTTGTGCCTTGTTACATTTGCCGTCATCTAGTCAATATGTCAGCCTTCAGTAATGAAGAAACACTATATATCATTTTAATTTATGACGAATGTCACAGAAATGAAACCGCAGCAGTGACACTGTATGCTGAACGCTACCAAAATCGATAGTATCCGTCACGTCTAACAATTGGCAACTTCTACAAGACACTCACGGAAACAGGAAGCTTGGCTCTCTCCACAAAACGTCGACGTACAACGCCAGCGACTGGCAATGGAAACGAAGTTGTGTTCTAGCTCCTGTAGCGCACAATCCTCAGGTAGATGTACGAGAAATTGCGCGAGGTGTAGGAATAAGCCACAGTAGTGTGTGCAGAACCTTGCATCGGCATCGGTTTCATCCGTTCCATATCTCACTGCATCAAGAACTGTACGGGAATGACATTGAATCCCGCATTGCATTCTGTCGTTTTTCACTTCAGCATTTGTAAGGTAATCCAATATTCCTAAGCAGTAAGTTGTTTACGGACGAGGCTTCATTTACAAATCATGGTAACGTGAATCTACAGAACATGCACTACCGGTCCATGGAAAATTCCCACTGGATTCGGCAAGTTGCTCATCAACGACAGTGGAGTGTCAATGTTTGGTGCGGTATCATTGCTAACTGTATTGTAGGTCCCTATTTTTACCGTAGAACAATGAATGGACAGCGACATGCATCATTTCTGCAACACACACTAGCGCTCCTCATGGAGAATTTAGGATTGGAAACTCCTCTATCAATATGGTTCCAACATGATGGATGTCCCGCACACAATGCAAAAGTTGCCAGAGAGGTTCTAGATGCGACACTGCCAAATAGGTGGATGAGGCTGGGAGGTACTGTGCGATGGACACCACGGTCGTCTGACTTGACGCCATTAGACTTCTTTCTCTAGGGTGCAGTGAGAGACGGAGTGTATCAAAAAACCCCAACGACAGTAGACGATGTGCAACATCGTATTACTGCGACGTATGCGGCAATATCTGTAGAAACTCTGCAATCTGTGCAACACTCTCTCGTTACCCGTCTGCAAACGTGTATTGATCGAAACGGAGAGCACTTCGAACATATGTTGACGTGACACAGTTTTAATGGTAAAGATGTGGGTGTATTTTCGATGCTGGATGTAACGCGCAACAATACAGTTTCTGTGGGCGACGTAGCAGTAGTAAACGTGTTTAGAAAAGTGAATTCAACTATGTTATCTCTAATTGTAGCTCTAGTTGTCATTTCGCTAGTATAAACATATATTCACAATTTGGAAAACGTAACTTTGCGTTGGACGTGTCACTTGTTTATTTCTGTGGATTGTGCATACCGTCCCATTGTGTGAGCCCCTGACACAAGCAGTGTGAGGTGCACACTTGAGTCTCAGGAAGTGTGTTAGCTGTGCGCTTCATTTATTTCAAGCGTCAACTTCGCAATTTCTCGGGATGTAATTGACGTATTTCGATGCAACTAACGCCATTATTTTTGTGATTTTTCATGCTATTGATTACCTACGAAATAATAGGGAGTGTCCATTTAAAAATACACAAGTTTGTGTTGAAAATAGTATTTGTTTACGTTTTAAAATTTCACATAGTATTTTGTTTCCTCAGTCCCTGCCGTATGTTCATACTGGTGAAAACCGTTTTTTAATGTCTATTGTTGTTCCAGAGATATTTGAGGTGGCAGTTTTATAATATAATTAATCTGTACTACATAGAAATTAGTTGATAGTCTTTTGTTAATCTGCTTTTTTATTCTGAGACAAGCTACAATGTAAATTGTAGTATAATATCGATAGAAAGTACCTAATGTATGAATACTAATTATCATACACATTGACAGTAAAAGTTTACTTGTCTAGCCTATTATCAGAATAAGTATAGAGTTCTCAATTCACTTCTAAAATTTATAATATCATGCCGTAAGCAAGGTGTACTATGACTGAATAGAAATGTAGTTGTTTTGATAGGTAACATATGTTCTTTTGTTTATCTTAGTTGTACTTACAGGGCCACGTGTTTACAGTGTGATAAGTAATGATTCCAGAAATTTTGAATGTAAATGTTTCATAGTTCTAATGATTCCCATGGTGAATTTCGTCTTTTCTCATAATAAAACGTTTTATGGTCTTCTTTATGTACCTATGTCCACGCTCTGCCGGAAGATGATTTGTTAGATCGAAACTGCTTGCAAAGTAATAAAACAAAACAATTTGTTTTGGTTATTTTACAATGAAAGTATTTTACGAAAGTTGTGCCAAACAATTTTAGGGAGACTTTTCTGATAGTATTAACACTGACACGATGCACGACTGGTGTAAACCTGTACCTGAAAACAAATGTGAAAATTAACAGTTTATGCCGTCTAGGTGCACTCAATCTGCCGGTGGTAATGGTGATGTGTACTCCTTGTTTTCTGCAGTGTGCTATGGCCGACCTTGCTCATGACGCAGTGAGTTTGCATTTTGTATTTAGATTAGATCTGCAGTATTTGAAACTATCTGAATAACAGAAAATGCTGGGATGTCTCAACCAAGTAGGAAAGACATTTTGAAGTATACTTTCGATGGAAAGTATGTTAGACAGACTTTTCTCAAAGCTGAAAATTTCTTTGAAAAAGTATGTGAACTGAGTTTTGGTGATAATATTAGAAGCGAAATGTCGATTAACACCAGTGTTAGTTTTGTTAAACTGAAGAACGCAGAATATAGTGATAAAGTAGTGAAACTGCGTGGAGGTTCGTTAAAATTTAAACACTGTGATGACATTGCTTAAGAAGTTTGTGTTTTAAGTACATAGATTTGGTATCGGAACTGTCAGAATTTTTCAACTACCTACGAAGTACGATGTGAAATATTAATGCAGTTGTCTCAACTTACAGGAGAGCCATTACCAATATTCTGGATAAATCGTTTAATGCACAGAGGTTTTCGGCGTTGAACAGTGTGAGACAATGAACAACGTATTACATCAGCATGTGCGGGTATCGAGCCATAGTCATCTTTGACAGACAACCACGTCCAAGCACTGGGTGCAGGGGAAGTCCTCAGCAGTGTACGGCCCAGACGCCGGCCGGAGAAGAAACAAGAACCGCGGCTATGTCTACTAGACCGCTATCCTACGCAGCGACTGCCACTGGACAAAAACACCAAACCCCGTTTTTGCCAACGACCCTGAATGACACCAGCCCTAGTGAACAACATGCCACGAAACGCAATAATATCTGAGGATTTGTAACTGAGAACTGCAGCGGACAGTTCAGGAACTTCAACAAGAAACCGTTCCCCTAGAAAACACAAAAACGAAAGCTTACGCATCAAGGCACAGAGAAAATTACTACACCAACGCGTGAAAAGAGTAAACAAGTAGCCAGTAAAATGAATGAAGGACCTGTGGGAACCTCTGCGCAAAATACAGCAGTATCAGCCTCCAACAGCGTATCCACCTCTGCTACTTTAACCCAAATTGAAAGTGCAGCCACTACAACCATACAGAACGGACCCCTCGCGACTTCCAAGTAATGGAAACAAACCTCCTACTCAACGTAACTGGGCAGACGAACCAACCGAGGACGAAGAGAAGAGTGAAATACCGCCACCTAATGATGATGCAAAAACGGATCATACGATGGGATGCAATTATGTGTCAGATATTCATCAAAATTGTCACTGGAGACTGTCAGTGATGGGAGTTTTTAACCCCATAACATTCAATAAATTATGACGCCTTGCAGCCTACCGCTACAGTATAAAGCAGTTTTTAATTCGGGACAAGAAAGTGAATTACGGACAGCGACAGTGATGAAAGAAAGAACTGTAATTAAAGACGTTGAAAATCTTCCTCAACGTAGAGGTATCTACACATTGTACAACAAGAGGATCATTAATATATATATGTGCCGTTAGGAAGTAATAAGAGACACAGTAGAGAAGAGCTTTTCAAAGATGAACTGATCCCCTATTCGGTGAGAACGATGACAATATCACATTTGAGTAAGATTTTAGCTGTGTTCTAACTTTCAAAGATGAATTCTCCAGTTGTAACCCCTCCATAGCGTTAGCATACATACTCGTACATAGGGATAGAGTGTAACGTATCCGACACGCGTGAGCCTATGCACTCTTCCCTTCTATTACGAATACCTCAGCGATTGGATTCGATAGGATCTACATCTCTGGCCACAAAACACTTGCCGATCACGGGGATGCTGGGAACCAAATGTTGCGCACCTGCAAGATACAGCGTGCCACGAGTTTTTTGGATCACATGAGAGGAATGTGACGGCAAGTTTTTATAACTCTGTATTGACATGATAGCTCCAATATGCCAAACCAAAGTGAAAAATGTGTTCGTGGATTATTCGCGCGGGAACGGTTTCGGTCAAAAGACAACGCATGCATTTGATAAGTTTCTGCGGACTTTCACAGACAAGATACGACAGCTGTTGGGAACTAGGTTCATATCAAGAATATTAAATCCAAAATCTTGGCTTTGAAGCGCAAACAATTAAAAGGTGTTTTCCATGCTTCAAGTTAAAAGAAGAGGGAGCAAAGGAAAGTATTTGCAGAAGTTAAAATGTACGATGGAACACTATTAACCACCCAAAACCAAATTAAGGAAAGAATATACAGACATTTCGCACACGTAATGTCCCACCGTGCTGTTGATAACAATGCACAGGTAGAACTGATACAAAATCTTCAAGAAGAACTTAGTGTTACAGCATCTGACAGTGTCAGTGTGAAGATTAACGAAGATGATCTACACGCCGCAATAACACATACTCCGAAAAACTAATCGCGTGGGCCAGATGGCATATTTGCAGTTTTACCAGCCTTCCAGGCGCAAATGACACTTAAACTATTACAAACGTAATGGACAGTCACATGATAACAAGGCAGATCGTAAAAAATAAGTAGACTGTATTTTATTTCAGAAGTAATCACCGTAACTGTTATTAAATTCATCCCATTGTGAAACGTGAAAGTCAATGTCTTCATGAAAAGATGTTGGGGCTTGCCTGCTGATGCATGATTGGACCCCGGCGTGCACTTCGTCGTAACAGATTGACGTCCACGAATGTCTTTCTTCGTGACTCCAGAAATATGGAGTTCGTATGGGGAGAGATCGGGACTGTAAGAAGGATGTGTAAAGGCTCCCAGCCAAACTTTTTCAGCGTAGCCGAAACAGCTTTGGTGACATGTGGGCCAGGGGCAAAAGATTCCAATTTAAAGGCGAGGTAATCATGAGGAAAAGACTGAGTAACTAATGCTAGGGAAACATACTGCGTGTCGGAGCGTGGAACGTGAGAAGTTTTAACGTGGTAGGGAAGCCAGGAAATCAGAAAAAGAAAATGAAAATACTCAATGTATTTATATTGGGGGTCAGTGAAGTGAGGTGGAAAGCAGACAAATATTTCTGCTCAGATGGGTATATGGCAATGCAAGCAGCACCGGAAGATGATATAACGACCAAATGATACATTATGAGTAGGAAGGTAGGTGACATAGTGAGTTGCTGCGAACAGTTACGTATTCCTGCTGTTCCCATCAGAATCTACAGCAAATCGCCAACAACAACAATAGTTCAGGTATACATGTCGACGTCTCAAACAGAAGATGAGTGGATAGAGAAACTATACGACGATATAGAACGCGCGATTCAGTACGTAAAGGAGCTGATTATCTAATAGTCATGGCGGCTCTGAACGCACTGGTAGCGAAGAAATAGGAGAAGGAATTACGGGAGAGTATGGACTTGGTAGTACGAATGAGAGAGGAGGAAGACTATTTGCGTTCAAGTATCATTTTCAGCTAGTAGCAGCCAGTAGACCAATAATAACAAGTGAGGCATACTTGTAAAAGGCCTGGAGAATTGGAAAGTTTCTAGCTGATAACATTAGGGCCAGACGGAGCACCAATTATAGAGTTTTATGGTGCACTCAGGACTAGGTACAGATTCACATCACAAAATAGTAATGATGAGGATCGGGCTGAAGTTTAACAGAATCATCTGGAAGAGTCACTGTGAAACGAAGTGGGATATTGAAGTACTGGTAAGTACATTTGAAGCTCTCAGAGGCAGCAGATACCGCAATAATGAATACCACAGTAGACAGTTCAGTACAATAGTAATGGTCATCTCTAAAAATGACAGTCACAGAAGCTGGGCAGACAGAGGTACAAGAAAAGTGACTGAAGAGACCTTGGGGAACAGAAGAAATCAATTGCTCGAAGAAAGAAGAAAGTACAAAAATGGTCAGGAAACTTGGGGAATACCTTCGGAATGAAATAAATAGAATGTGCAAGGAAGCCAATACTAAATGGCTACAGGAAAAATGAGAAAAAATCGAAAAAAATTGACGTTGGAAGGACTGCCTCAGCATATAGAGAAGTCAGAACAACTTTCGATGAAACTGAAAGCAAGGGCAACGTTAAGAATGCAACGGTAATACCACTGTTAAGCGCAGAGGAGAGAATGGATAGGTAGAATGTAGATGGTTGAAGAGGGAGAGAACTTTCGTGATGACGTGACTGAGGAAGAAATGGAAGACGCAGAGTATCCAGTATTGCAAAAGAGTGCAACAATGCAACAGAAATGTACCAGTCTTCGATCAAGTAAGGCAGAAGGGATAGATATCATTCCCTCCAAATTTCTCAAACCATTGGGGAAAGTGACAACCAGGCGACTATTCAAGTTGGTATGTAGAAGCTACGAGTTTGAAACATACCGCCAGTCTTCCAGTAAAATGACATTCACACAAACCCCAACGTAGGAAAGGCAGATAAGTGCGAGAACTATCGCCCAATCAGCTTAACGTCTTATGTAACCAAGTTGCTGACAAGAATTATATACAGAAGAATGAAAAAGAAAATTGGGGTCTAATGACGATAAATTTGACTTTAGAAGTTGTACGGGCATCAGAGTGGTAGATCTGATGTTGTGATTGATAATGGAAGCAAGACTGAAGAAAAGTGTGTCACTTACTAGGATTTGTCAACCTGGAAAAAGGGTCCGACAATACAAAATAGTGCAAAATGTTCGTAATTCTGGGGCATATACGAGTAAGCTCCAAGGGAAGACAGATAAATTACAACGCGTAAAATAACCAAGAGGGGACAATAAGAATGGAAGATCAAGAAAGAACTGCTCAGTTTGAAAATGGTGTAAGAGAGAGATACATTCATCCGAGTTCATTGCTCAATCTATGCATCGAGAAGCAATGACGGAAGAAAAAAAAATTCGAGAGAAGGACTAAAATTAAGACTAAAGTGTATCAATGGCAAGATTCGCAGACGACATTCTTATCCTCTGTAAAAGTGAAGAAAAATTACTAAAAACTACAGGACTTCCAGAATGAAACTAAGTCTGTTGAATACTGAAGATAGATTAAAAGTAAACCGATAGAAGACTACAGCAATGAGGACCAGCAGAGAATAGCGACAAACCAAACATTAAATTGGAGCCCACGAAGTAGACAAAGTGAAAGAATTCTGCTACCTTGGGCCGGCCGGTGTGGCCGTACGGTTCTAGGCCCTTCAGTCTGGAACCGCGTGACCGCTACGGTCGCAGGTTCGAATCCTGCCTCGGTCATGGATGTGTGTCATGTCCTTAGCTTAGTTAGGTTTAAGTAGTTCTAAGTTCTAGGGGACTGATGACCACAGATGTTAAGTCCCATAGTGCTCAGAGCCAGTTGAACCATTTTTGCGCCGGCCGCGGTGGTCTCGCGGTTCAGGCGCTCAGTCCGGAACCGCGGGACTGCTACGGTCGCAGGTTCGAATCCTGCCTCGGGCATGGATGTGTGTGATGTCCTTAGGTTAGTTAGGTTTAAGTAGTTCTACGTTCTAGGGGACTGATGACCACAGTAGTTAAGTTCCATAGTGCTCAGAGCCATTTGAACCATTTGAACCATTTTTGCTACCTTGGAAACAAAATAACACCGGACAGATGAAGCTCGGAGGACATAAAAAGCAGATTATCAAAGCAAGAAGCGCAGTCCTGTCCAAGGGACTTCTAGCAGTATGAAATATCGGCCTTGATGATGAAGTCTCTGGAAAGGTACGTTTGAAGCACAGCATTATATGGGAGTAGGAAAACCGGGTAAGAAGAGAAACGATACTTCTGAGATGCGGTGCTGCTGAAGGACGTTGAACGTTATTCTGAGTGATAAGGAATGAATAGGATCCCCGCAGAATCGACTAAGAAAGGAATATACGGAAAACACTGACAAGAAAAAGAGACGGGATAATGGGACGTGCGGTAAGACATCAGGGAATAACTTTCATTGTATTAGAGGGAGGACCAGAGGCTGAAAACTGGTAAGGAAGACAGAGGTGAATGTAGCATAAGCTCCGTTCACAGGTCCTGGCCCCCCCGTTGGTACGACTGACTGCCGTGTCATCCTCCGCCAATGGTGTCATGGCAGGTGGTATAGTGGCTCTTTGGGTGAACACAAAGGCTCCCCCCCCCCCCCACCCGGTCGTTGTCAGTTTTCGTGATGTGGAGCCGGTACCACTTGGTCAAGTAGCTCCTCAGTTAGAATCGTGAGAACAGTGCACCCGTTCAAATCCTCCCACATTGGGATAACACCTGACAGTAATGGGACCCGAACTCAGGTTCTCCAGAATGCAGTCAGCCGTGCTGACCATTCAGCTATTTTTTCCTTCTTAATACTTTAATATTGAGACCTTCTTCAGATCTACAACTGTGAAACAGGCGGACGGTTGCTAAAATCGACATCAACTCGTGACCGTTGTTAACACCGACAATTTTGTATTTGTTGATAACCAAATTCAGCTGAAGCTGATTATTACAATTAAGAAAAACGAACTGTCATCTAGATTGTTTTGTTGATATATTTACTCATTCGCTAAGGTGAGCCATTCTGTTATGTATAGAAGCATGCATTCTTTATTAAAGGCTTCATCTTTGTTAAATTAGATACATTTCGTTTGGCATCGAAGAAGGGAATCTCTGTCCAAACTCCAGCAGTGTTAGCACCCGACACTATATTGACCCCTGTTAAAATAACCTAAGCCAAATTGCAAGTGCAGCCAGTAACAACGATACAGAACAGACTCCTTAGACTTTCAAACAAACAGAAATATACCTTCCACTTAACGGAATTGGACAAAGAGATGACTAAAAGGCTGATTCTAAGAAATATCGGTTAGGCAATGAAAGGGTGACTAACTGATGAGACAGCGTGATGTAGGTGTGTGTCAGATATTCATTAAAATTGTCATGATGACTGTCGGTGATGGGGGCTCATAAACCCATAACGCTCAATAAATTAAACGGCTTTGACAAAGGTCTAAATCGGCCGAAACTGTGTTTCACAGTTAAATAAAAACAACATTTGGTCTCTTCACATAATTTTAAACCAAGATCGCTGTTTCTCAAAATAAATACGAGGTGGTTCTAATTAAATTTTCGCTACTGAGAGGGTCCCAATGAAAAACTAGTCATCGTAGGACAACGAAACTTTGTAGAAACATTTGTAAGGACAGCAGAAGAGAAATAATGAATAAACCATTGGAAGAAACACATTTTCATTTCCAAGTGAGAAGGTGATGTTTGTTAACTGAGTACCATGATTAGGTTCAAAATTAGAAACTTTGCTCAATGTGACGACCATCTGCTTCCAGGACAGCTGGAACTACACCTGAGGTACCAGTTCACAACTGTTCGCAGCAGTTTTCAAACAGTGTACCACGGAAAGTTCAGCTGTCATGACACACCTCTTGCAGTGATTGAAGGTAGCACATTGCTCCTAGCATTCTCAGCCATTGCAACAGTAAGTTCTTCAATCAGTGGCGCAGTTGGCTCTCTGCCTCTCCCAGGAGCGATTCCAAAATCGTCAGTTAAGTTGAACTTCCAAATTACGTCCTGCAACCTCGTTACGGAACGAGGACGTTTCCGTATTCTTTTAAAGCGTCGTGAACAGGGGCACAATTGCTGTTGTTTTGATAAAACAGCTTTACGAGTAAAGCCCTCGCCTTGTCCAGACCTTGTAAACAGTCTGCAGTTGTAATACACAACGAAGCTTGTGTTTCAACCCTACGTCGCCGTATAAATACCAGTGCCTAATGGCAAGTCATGACGGTAAACTATTGTCAATGCAGATCCTGCAGCCGGCTGGAGTGGCCGAGCGGTTAAAGGCGCTACAGTCTGGAACCGCACGACCGCTACGGTCGCAGGTTCGAATCCTGCCTCGGGCATGGATGTGTGTGATGTTCTTAGGTTAGTTAGGTTTAAGTAGTTCTAAGTCCTAGGGGACTTATGACTACAGCAGTTGAGTCCCATAGTGCTCAGAGCCATTTGAACCAGATCCTGCAGCGCGCAGTCTAAACATAATTCCTACAAAGTTCGGTACACGTAGGGTAAATATTTTCCGTCTGAACTGGCTCAATTAGCCGAAGTTTAATTAAAACCTTCCCGTAAATCAATAAACTGATAATAGCGTCAATATAACACTCAAACAAAACTATGATGGTGTTGCTGCGGCACTTTTTTTCTGCCGTCTCAGTAACGTATTGTTCCGATCCTTTGTGTTCCAAGTTATATGGCTGCCTTCCTCCGTCGACTTTCAAAGTGTATCCAGACTCCGCCGTCACCTGACACTGCAATATAGCCTGACTGTGCCCTCAACGTCTCGCCCTGCTGCTCCTCCAATGGGGCTTTGGTTACCTTGCGCTCCCCACTAGCCGACTAAATCGAATATTCGCCGCTAACATTATCAACGTTCTTACATTTCTTGCAATACATGTACTCTGCTATCCTTCTTCGTAAACTGTGAATTTTATTATAAAGAGAACAGCATCAAATCTGAGTTAAACTGTATTCAGATGTGATATTCACCCGACTAGGTTCCACGGATTGAAGATCACGTGACACACCTTGAGGAGCGGTCTGTTTACGGAAGACCTGCTGTCACTAAGTACGAGTACCGTCGACCTAAAACACATGGCGATTCCGGGATGTTATTACAAACTACCGCGAAATATATCCCTTCTACTGAAAAAAACTCCTGCTAGCTCTTAAGCTGTGCATTTTACATCCCATGTTTACCAGATATTTTTATTGATTTTCTTTTTCCCTTTCTCCCTCCTTCTAAGATATGAAAAGCAAAGACCATGTATTAGAAGAGGCCCACTGAGGTACCAGAACGATTTTTGCTTACAACTTTCGATTCGGTCGCTTCCAGAGCAGGGTCCCTTACCTCGAATTGATAATTAACCCTTCTCTACCAACCCTGAAAATCTTTAACATCATCGTGGTATCAACATTTATAAACGACTCACTCTGTTCTCTAACACTGCAGTCCACAATTTACAGAGGGAAATAGACTTCCTTAAAATCAATGAAAACTATATGGGTCTTTAAATTCCTCACCAGTCTTTCTTCTGCGAACTGTTTAGGCAAAAAACATTGTTTGTTCATGATATTCCGGCACTGAACCCCTCTGTTCTTCTTCTCCCAGAATCTTTAATTCAATTTTCACCTCTATGAGTTTTCCATAGAATGTTGAAACTGAATTTGTTGCACTCATATGGTTGGAGCACTTTTTCCTGTCCGCCTTTTTTCTATGTTGAATATGTATTTTCCATTCGTCTGGTGATTGTATCCCCCGCTTCCCCATCCCCACCCCTTTAGAACGCAACTGAAAATTAAGACACATCAGAGATAAACAATTCACAGTCAATTTTTACAAAGAATTCTAGGTGGTTTTCAGTAAACAGATTCTCACAGTACTTCTTTCAATCTTTCATTGGAGTTAAGGTAATGGGAAATTTTTCTGTCCTGTTACATCACAGGGATTTCATAGTTCTGTATGCTTCATTGCTTCGACCACCTCAAGTATACTGATCTATTGTCCATACTTCATTCTTGGTACTTCTGAATGCTTTCTTCACCTATGATCTACATTTGCGTGGTTATGGCCATTCCTGTTCTCCTTGTTATTTGCCATTAACAATATACTGTATGTTCTCTACTTTTCTTATACTAGTTTCTCAGTGTTTTCATTCCAACATGAATTTCTCTTTTGAATTCCTGAGTTACGCTGCTGTATTCCTAAAGCTTTCTTAATTGCTTCCCCCGTACATGTGACAATATTGTGATACATATCAATCCCAAAGAGTATGTTAAGTTATTAAGTTACAGATTAAATCCAAGACTATACAGGAATAACGTTGATTCGTTCTCCAGTTTTTAAATTTATACTTCATTTTTAAATCTCTTCATCATTGCATTTTGCTTGATTTATAAAAAATGTAGCTGCTGAGAAAAATATTATAGTTTTTATATGGTTATGGTCAGTACCACATTCTGCGACTCTATACAATCTCACGTCAAAAATTTTAAGAAAAGTATTTCTATCTGCCTCTGACGTAGTCAGTTATAGATTTTCTTTGGACCACAGCCTGTGTCCATGTAGATTTATGAGTATCTTTATGGTTAAAATAGCCATCTTCAATCCTAGGTGATTAAGACTTCGACTGCTTGATGAATTCACTGTTAATAGTTTGGAGTTAGGTCCTGAGCTTTTATTTCATCATGTAGTACTTTCAGCCGGTTTTCCACTTTAGTCCTACAACTGAATATTTATTTTCATCGTTTTATTTTTGATTATACTTACCTGATCTTCGCCTGAAGTAAGCGACCTAGTGACATGGCCTTTGTTTTGTGAGGGAGTGCTCTGACGTGCGCCTAAAGACCACTGAACGGAGTTTTTCATGCTTTACTTCATTTCTAAATTCGCTTTAGTATTTATTCCGGAAATGTAAAATCTTTGCTATGAAATTCACGTGACTTTAAGATCTACACTCGTTTCAGTGTCAGTCCGTTGTTGGTGAGCACACCACATCGTCCAGTACTCGATTAAAGCTGATCCTGAATTGCTTATGTGAACGTATTATCATGTTAGCCATTTCACGGTCGCGCTTTTGAGAATATGTCCATCAGTATTGAGTGATTTTCGCTCGATTCTGTATCTACAGGACATTAGCAGAATCTTCCTCTTATCGTTTATTTGGGACCAAGCTGTGCTATGCTTCATATTGTGGTACATAAAATTACAATTTACAAAAAGTGTCGCCTAACAACATTGTGCTTCTAGGAGTTGTTTTATTTAGATGATCAATTTTTGCGTCTCTTATTAAAGCTATCCTCACGCCCCTATATACTCCATGTACAGAGAGCCATATCAATAAATGAATAACTGGAGCCATCAATATCTGGAATCTGTGAATTCCTACTTGTAAGATCGCTGACCCGTATCGTCGATGGATCAACAGAGACCCGTTTCAGCCGGCCACAGGGGCCGAGCGGTTCTAGGCGCTTCAGTCTGGAACTGCGCGACCGCTACCGTCGCAGGTTCGAATCCTGCCTCGGGCATGGATGTGTGTGATATCCTTAGGTAAGTTAGGTTTAAGTAGTTCTAATTTCTAGGGGACTGATGACCTCAGATGTTAAGTTCCATAGTGCTCAGAGCCATTTGAACCATTTTAGACCCGTTTCAGTTCGTGCCGGCTTCACTCAGCTACCGGGGGTGGACACCCTGTCACTCAAACTGGCGTAATGAGAGCTAAAAAGGCAGATTGTATTAGTCACTGAGATGCATGACAAGTTTCTCCATGCTGTAGCTCGTATAGCAAGAAGAGCTCCATGTTAATGCTGTCAGTGGCTAAATCAAAAAAGTCAGATTTAAATCATTTGCTTACATACTTGGCTCACACAAGCCTTGTGAAACGATACAATCTTCTTCCGTACTGGAACATGTTATCTTTCGTTTATAACTGATTTAAATTCATTACAATCTAAGTTCTATTCCTGTCAGTTAATAAATATGTGAGGCTAGTAACAAATAACCTAATTGATTTCGAGGATTGAGGTGCCTCTTTTCTGGTGGCAATTTTGCGTGTGTTGTTTTCTGTAGTTTACATGAGGCCATCACGAAACAAGGAAAAACAAGAGCCAAAAAGCAACCACTGAGTCCTGTAAGGCTTTCCCCCCATCCACAGCCCCCCACACAACTGAGAATTTCGTCCATCTTTCAGAGGTGAAAGCGAGGGGATGGGGAAAGTGTCTACTAGCGGCAGGTAGATTGCAATGGCGTCTAGGAGTTGCCTCCCAACAGTTTTCCACATAATATGCTCTGTGCAATATGGGATCCCGGCCTCTATGCAAAGAAGACATAACGTGCTGTGACGAGCGCCTGGGCTTGCGTACTTTGCCTAGGAATCCTTTTCTCTCTTTTTGATAGCGATGGACTGACATTCTGGCACCAATCCACATGGGGTGAACACTGTCCTGCCTAGAATGTCATAAGAGACCACGTCACTGATTAGTCCTTAAAAATACCAGAGCGGAGGAAGACAGGACGCCAGTTTCAGAGAAATTCAGACTTGGAGACAAACACAAACAAGTGAAAGCGTAACAGAAGAGTGTAGTGTAACGGAAAACTGTTGAAGACCTGCGTGCATAGGAGTTCGACAGTTGATGAACATTGTAAAACTTTTGCGAGGTGGGGAGTTATTTTGTTAACGATTATATGATTGACCAGCACTTCGCAGAGACTTTCCATTGGCTCACAGAAACTGAGCGGTCTTGGTAGAGCAGCGAGAGCCATCAGCAGTTAATGGGCTTCTGAGAGCAGCAGATCACGACGATAGCTAGTGTGGTGAGAAATTACAGCATAGGTGCTCGCTTGTATGTGCATCTTTTAGGGTCAAATATGTTCCGCGAATCTTATGCTTTTCTTTAGCGATTTAGAGCTTAATCATACTCGACCAGTGATGTTTTGATCCAGTAGTTTTCCGTTCTTTTAGCGCAATTAGGCCACAATTTGTCTTTCAGTAACTGATTTATAATATGCCGGTCTTCCCCACTCACCTTACCTACCCCGTCCTTGCCGGTCATTTAATTGTTAGATCAGATTTCATGTTTAGCAACTGTCAGTTTCCGTGTTCTCTTTATTTGTCGATCTCGAGCAGACCCTATGATTAACTCTGGTCCATGTTTATGCCAGCAGAGAGTTTCATAGTAAATTGGGTTAATTTGGACCATTATTTTCTTTTAGTTGTTTTATGGGAGGTGCAACATCAATGACTCAGGTTTGATAGGGCCGCCCTCCTCCTCTCACTAATACGTTGTGGTACCTTTCTTATGTTTTTTTTATTGGTGAAAGATCTGAGTAATGGTCAGTTTTCAGCCGATGCGGACAATTCCGATATCCACAGTGGTATATCAATCCCTGCTGGTGCCTTACATCTGTTACGAAGATACGAAAAGTAAGGACCCTACATAGTATTGCCCTTTTGGTTACCCCTTCTTGTGAACAGAGTAAGTTAAAACATATTAAATACATGTGTTTTAACGTGGCTTGATTTGCATTTAATGGAGCACACACTTCAATTACAACCACTTCAGTCCTTTTGCTTCAAGCTGTACCTTTATAATCCAACCATCTGTTGCATCCCAATGCTTAATGTCTTTAGCTGATTTTTGCTTGGTAAGCGTGGAAACCCAAACTTTGCCCGGTCTTTATCGATACCACTGCGTAGATAGATATAACAGTCCTGCTGTTCACTTTCTTTCCCCTTTCGTTCAGTCTAGGTATGGGCCACCACGTCGATTTGAAATTGTCTTACTTCATCCCTAACCTTTTCTTTTTGTTACAGGCCTTATATATTTATATCAACTTTTTTCTTTGCCGTGGAATGACGCTAGTCTGGCTGTTACAGAATGGAAAGGGTGCTGGTTCGAGACCAGATCCACCACACGGTTTTACTGTATAAAGACGTTTCGCCTATTTTCTTTTGATTCAGTTACAGTTGCTACAACTGCCACTCCCCCCCGAAATAACCTTTTAAAGTTTCAACTTGAGCTCGTCCTTCCTTTACGCGAGTCGCAGCAGCAAAACTGGACCCGGCGTTTAGAATATTCATTGCCGCGAAGTGTGTAGCTGTATACGTGAAAAGTGCCGTGTCATGGCCGAACGGGGAAGCCAGCATTAAAAAGCAGGGCGGATTGCAAGGAGCTCGTGACAGCCTTGCGAGAAATGGAAAGGAATAAAACAAGTCCGCTCACGTCTGAGAATCGCCGTAAAAAGTCGGGAACGCGCAGTAAAGGCGGCTATGCAAGCATCTCGGGTGCCCCACTGCTCCCTACGCCGGCTAACCGAGCGCGGTCGACGAACAGCTCGACGACCCGCAACTAGCTACACTACAAGCCCTCATGGTTTTACAGCGCGCCTTGGCCGCCGAGAGGAATTACGTTCTCCGACTTTGACGCTGTCCGCAAGACAGTACCGCGCAGACGGCAACAGTACGTGCCGTGAAACTGCTCGTCACCAAAGGGAGGAAGCCATCGTCTACGTAGAGAGATGGGTGTGGAAAATATTTCACGGTAGTAACATCAATCTTTACGTCGCAGATTCTAACACACTCACCAAATTCCAACACATTTTATTCTCCGGATATGTGTAACTTCACCAATACAAAATCTCTATCAGAAAATCAATTCCTCTCCCCCCTCCTCCCCGCCGCCACCATTTTCCTCGTTCACACCTCTATATCCCGCACGCCCGGTAACATCCGCTCTGTCGTTTCTCCCTAATTTGTAGTCGTTGTACGCTCATGCATCAATGAAATCTCACATAGACACATTCTTTGCAACGTAACTTCGATAGAATCCAATTTTAATATCAGCATAACGGTCAGATCTTCCCGTCCTACCAGCATTTCGATTCTGCGTCTTTCATCAGCACCTCCTCCTCCACATCATGGCTCCGTCCAATCCTCTCACACCTTGTGACCTAATTCTATTGAACCAGCTGCTCTTTTTGTTAATTCGACATCAACTGCGATTACTAAATTTTTTTCCAAATCGACTGCTTGAGATGAAATCTACTCTGTAGACTATAATCTAAAATTCTATATAATATAAGTTCATGCGGATGTATGAGGGAAGATCAAAAAGTTTGCGATTAAGGGCTTTGCTGCAGCACATATACAACCCAGCGCGACTCGGATGCTGGTATATAAGCACCACCATGTAGGCAAGTGGATGCTGTGGCCTTCGAACGGAAACATTTTAATCACTCCTTGTAATACAGCACAAGTTTTCGGCCGCTGGTGCTTGAAATTCTCCGATCTTTACCTACCGCTCTTTTCACTTACATTTACTTTGAGATTTCCTCGTGTAGTTAATATTTTCTTATTAGGCTTTGCTTTGAAGAACTATCCGCAGCTTTACTTACATATTTTTGGCAGTCATGACTACCTCTTATTCGCAGTGACAAAATAGATTTTGCACGGCATGGCTTCCATCAGTTAATCTTGCGTATCTGATATGAGACTACTACTCATCTTAGTCATGACACTTTTTAGAATATAGCCTCTTGAAGCAATTAAGTTATAGCAGCGGAAGCATGGTGTCAAAATACATCGCTTCTGATAAATAATGTTACTTAAAAGCGATTTTTAAGTGATGTTAATTTATTAAATTATCGATAAAGATTCATTGACAACTCTCGTAACACATCACTGGGACAAAGTATAATTTCACTTTCGTAATCCCCTGAGAAAACTGGATCGTTTGCTACACATCATGATAGTATGGTTTGCTTTCTGTTTGGGATTTTTTTCTAGTCATTTGTGTATTTGTATGTTTTTAGGCCCTTCAACCGTTTTTAACCCAGTTCAATCAATATATTATAACCATGACTTGCATCTGAACAGAGGTGGCAATGTTTGACGTATTCCTAGCGTAATTTGGATATACTGAAGTATCTATATAATTGACCATAAGAGTAGCTTTAAATTACGTCAAACTTAATCTGATTTATGGAAGATATCATACTTCTAACGAAGAGTTTGTGCGACGCCTTGAGGAGAACATAATAAGCCACCACAATGAAAGCAGTGGCCCCAGTGGAAAGCGGGAAATAGCGGCAGGTGACGTCACAGACTTCACACGATATCAGTGGGTGTAGCAAGCAGACACTTTGACAGCCATCATTACGCACGTCTTCAAGATTGTGTTGTACTGGTTTCGCCTAGAGTGTAGGAGGCAACACTGATGCAGCGAAATATTTCAGTTCATCTTACTCGTGTTATTATTTTGTACCGAACATAACCACCAAACATTACTCAATGCCCTGTTTCATTTTTATAAAGCCAAGGTAACAATAACAATAAACTGGAACAGTGGACCTGCAACTCTAGGCAACGAACCATCACAGGATCCGCGGGAATTATGGGTATGGGATTCTACATTATTTATTAGTAGCTCGGAGCAGTAGCATTTCAAATAAATTGCAGGTTAATCTCGACGTTCCAACCACAGCCCAGTTATATTCTCAAACCCCACCCTCTTACGACTCGAACTCAGAACCCTCCATTTCGCGAGCATGCTCTCACCGACAGTGGTATGCAGACACTATTCAAAACTCGCCCTGACTGCTACAAATTAGGCAATACCTCTCGCTCGCTGGTGCTCCTAACCCACAAGGGAATGTAACCAAGCCCTTCAAAACTGCACCTGCGATACAGAAGAGAGAAAAGTGTATTTTGTGTGGCCTAGGGTTCTGTCCCTTTTAGAAGCATCTACTTGCCCGTTTACAGCGAAAATTTAAAATAACTTCGCTTATGCACCTCTCCAGAGTAGACAAAACTTTCTCCTCTTACTTTAATGGTGCTGAACTGTTTGACTCAATTGTGCTAAAGAGAATTTTAGAAGATGGCTGTGGATGTGGTTGCTCGCAGGCTAAGCATGAAGTCTTTTCCTGATAACAAAAATTTATTTCTACGGAATCGTGCTGGATACAGCTATGAGGCTTACTACTTTAATCCTAACGGTTTTTTTATACACTTCCTGATGCGCTCTGTTTGTTTCCGGAAGAACGTCTAGGTGACATTCAGTTCCTTTCCATGTCTTTGCCTATTTCTCTTTCGTTACCGACACTACGGAACCTCCCATTCGTGCCGTAAGTGTAGGCTCAGACTTAGACTGAAAAATGCTACGCGACAAATAACATATAAACACCATAGACATATTATACAGAAGTAACAAATGAAACAAAATTGTCACTGAGGAGATTCGATCCCATGTTAACAAGAAATTACGAATTACAGAACAGCGCGTACCGACTGCTCCACATCAACACTGCAACAACCCGCTCTATAACGTGTACCGACACTGTCGGGACAGTTGAGATTACTATCACGGTGGATACGCATTGTCAGTGCACCGATGTGACGCAAAAAGAAAAAAAGTGATGAAGAAAGCTGCCAGGAAGACGAAGTTAGGCATTTAATTAGTGTGTACGAGGGAAGGCCAGCGTTGGAATGTACAGTTACAGTCGGTGAGAGCATGCTCGCGAAATGGGAGGTTCCGAGTTCGGGTCGTGAGAGGGTGGGTTTTGAGAATGTAACTGGGCTGTGGTTGAAACGTCAAGATAAGAAGCAAAGTTTATTGACTCAAATGGCTACAGGCTAAACACCTCCACAGAAGAAATTTACCAGAATATCGGCAGTTGAAGGTATCTGGCAAATTAGTCTTTTAAAACAGGTTAATTAACATAGAGAAACAAGTGAAGTTATGTTTGAAAATAATTATTTCGGAAATCGCAAAATTGTTATTTAACTTTAAGTAATCCAGCTAAATCTATAATTTTCTATGACGTAATATTTTGTGATTTCATTATTATACTGGGTGTTGAAGAGAAGATCTTCAGTAATTTGCCGGCCGGTGTGGCCGAGCGGTTCTAGGTACTTCAGTCTGGAACCGCACAACCGCTGCGGTCGCAGGTTCGAATCCTGCCTCGGACATGGATGTGTGTGATGTCCTTAGGTTAGTTAGGTTAAACTAGTTCTACGTTCTACGGGACTGATGACCTAAGATGTTAAGTCCCATAGTGCTCAGAGCCATTTCTACATTTCAGTAATTTACTAGTCGTTCCTTAAGTCAATACAGTTAGAAACGTTCAAATAACATGTATCTCCGGAGATGCTTCATTTACCAGATATTCACCTTATTTGGCCTTTGACGTCTATGGGCATCAAGATGAAATTTGTGTAATGTCATCTCACCGTAATTGTCACTTTCCCAAATATGAAACAGACTAAACATAGGTGATGGTTAGTTGGTTTGGAAAGAAAGGGACCACACTACAGAGTCACCAGTCCCCCATAGATGATGCTAGGAATATTAGCATCACAAGCAATCTGTCTTTATTGCTAAGGGATTTCCGCATAATGCTACCTAGATTGGCAACTTTGGATCAAATTATAAAGAGTATCCTTCCATCTCCATTGCTGTCATTGTCGTAAAGTTTATGTGGCTTTTCCATCACATGACCTGTAACGAGGTTCTTGCATGCTCCTGAATCATCTAACAGATAATCCAGTCTTATCCTACAGGAACACATAGTTTATATTTTTTTTCCTTTTGCATTAACAGTATTAAAAGCGTAGCTGCAGCCTGAGGCTCTTCTATCGTAACCTCTTGCTTCAGGAGCACAATTGCGACCGAATTATCTCGGAGAGGGTTATCTATCAGCCTTTATATACACTCTCACCATGCTGTGTGTAAACGCTTCCGACATCTGCTTTCGCAAAACTCTTACTTACGGAAAGTACTCGCAAGAAACTATCAGACAGTGGCTCTAAGCGAAAATTCGGCCCTAATTTAAATAATTCTGCGAGTGCTATCTGAGAGAACCAAACTGTCTGAGAGCAAAAATCTTTCAAGTGTATCCGTGCACTTACCCTAATCATCAAAATTTCTTTACAGATTTACTCTAAAGAACGATACAGGTTTATCAACGAAATGGAATGATGATAGAGTTTGTATGTTTGAAGAAAGATCTATAAATCTAGGAGACAAATGTAGTAACGCTTTAGGTGAAGGCTGGGAATATGACGGATCAAGAAAACTGTTTATTCATGGAGATGTGAGAGCGCCAGTAAACAGCCGACAAAACCCCCAATACCGCTCGATAACAGCAAGAGCGATGCGCCCCTGCAACTGTCATATGCAAAAGTGATAGCACGGGCCGTGTGTTGCAGTTATCAGCCACAAGCAGACGGTCCCACTGTAGAATGTCAATACATTTATATTGCATCCAGAATGCAGGCTACACAAACACGCGCGGCGCTGACACCGACAGCAATAACGTTAACTTGGTCTGTTGCTCCACACGTCCATGGTTTAGCAGAGTTTTTGGCCGGCTACAAACTACGTATAATGTAATTTGTTCATTATATTTACAACACATCTAAATAGTTTGTACATTTCGTCAAGACAAGACTTCGAAGTTACACTGAAATAGTTTGGCAGGGTCAAGTTATGCATTTGCGTGAGAAGGAAGATCGCAGATTTAGGGAAAAAATTCACCAATGATTCATTTCAGTTCCCACGAAAGAAATGTAGATAGTTGAAGAGCTGTCTTCTAAGGCCAACAAGCAAGTGACGGTTAGGAATATAACTGGCGTAAATTTGAAGAGAGAAGGGGGTGATGTGGTGTTATCTGTGACTAAACAGGACATATCAGTGAGAAATCATCTGGGAAAATTAACATTATAAATGCCACTACTGTCTGTCTAATAGAGCTGTTACTAGTTCTAATATACAATTATAAACCACATCTTCATCATCAGGGTTTCCGTTGTTACATTAGGAAATATTTGATCACGGGAACTTCTCAACCGAGGAATATTCGATATTAACAAAATAAGAAATCCACTTCAGTTGCCAGTAATAGGCCTATCTTATTTATTGCATGACCTGTTTCGAAGCCTAAACCTACATTTTCAGGTGCGACCAAATAATTACGGAAACATACATGTGTCGCAGTTGGGCCAGTCAGTCATGGATGGAGGGTCACTCACCCACGTCAAACAAACGCGTGCGACTGGAACAAAGACGCTAACACGTAGATGGCAAAACTAATATTTGCAAATAACTTATATTGTCTGGAAGGCCAAATAAATTGCGTCACTTGGTGGCTTACAGTTTAACCTGCCTTTTCTTAACTGAAGGCAACGTACATCTGATGACTGTATTGTTAAAAAGGTTACAGTGTATTACAGTTCTGTCCGCTGCTAACAGAATGAGGAACGTTTACCTGCTGTAGTAAGATAGCAGCGAACAGTTCCTTAGTACTAACGTGTCTGCAGAAACCGACACGTTTATTTTTGCTTTTTTACTGTGATCTTACACTCTATTAACTTTTCCAATAGTACAATGCAGTTTTTCAGATTCTTTTCTGTCTGTGGTGCACTTGCGAAGGACTGGCTGTATCCCAAACAATGCGTTTCCTAATGAACGCCTGGTAAAGGCCGATATTCTAGCCACCATAGGTGTTTTACAACAATAGAAATATTGCTGTACTATCGTTGACATGGAACGTCTCAGTCCAAAAGATTTATGTAAGAGCTTTCATCTTTGACAGTTTTAATGACGCAGTTGTATCTTCATTACACAATGACACACCTAAACATATCATAACACAAATTCTTCAATCACTGAATGTTTTACTTATATTTGCACGTTTAGATAATTGTAATTATCAGTTAGAATCGATGTAAAATTCAGTGACGTGTTCTGTAGGTGTGTGGAATGGAACCTGCCCTCAAGTTTGTGTCCGGGAGCCCAGAGCTCCAGCAAGGTTTGGGTAGTAGTACTAGAGAGATTTTCAGAGTCATACAAAAATATGTTGCTGCTGTTGGAAAAGCTGATGGAAACATTACAAAGTTATTTGGAAAGTCTGTGATCTTCGACCTACTTTCGGGACTGAACCTGAATTACTTTTCCAGATTTCATGGTCATAAAAGGTAACAACGAAACAGAACTAACTTGTTTCAGAAGTGGATGGATAGCGAGATTTCCAGAAACAGAGTCCCGAATCTGAACAGAGATGCCTTCCTCCCGGTTTCTCAGGAATTCTGATGCATAGAATAAAAGCACGGACACGTAGTCATATGGATAATAACAGTATATCTGCCATTACCATGCTACAGTCTGGAGCCGAGCGACCGCTACGGTCGCAGGTTCGAATCCTGCCTCAGGCATGGATGTGTGTGATGTCCTTATGTTAGTTAGGTTTAATTAGTTCTAAGTTCTAGGCGACTGATGACCTCATAAGTTAAGTCGCATAGTTCTCAGAGCCATTTGAACCATTTGCCATTACCAGCACAGTCTTTTGAGTCATCAGTCGAGACCGGATTACACGCATTTTCATGTTCCATATGCATCTGCATATTTGGCTCCTTTTCGCCGGTTGTTGATATATTAACTAAAAACTAGTGACGATGCATGTTTTCGCTCTATGTTTACAATATTTAACTCGTAAAAATGTATTCGGGTGGTCTCTGGTTCAATCTAGTTTTGGTGTCTCACAGACTGACCGCGACCTAGAACTGCGTGCAATCGCTAAGCGAGAGGCCACTGCCAAGCGAAATCATTACAGAAGAGGAACAGGAACAGACAGGCAACGCTCTTGCGCCCGCACCTCCGGTTAATCCCCTCCGCCGTCTTACCGTATGCGTCGGCAACAATTAAATTAAACTATGCAAGCTTCTAGTCGCACGTCCGTTGTTTCAGTTTAGCTTCCTATTTACTCGTACACAGTTGAACGTTTTTACGACATGTAGTGGGTAACGTGTTGTGCGCCATGCCGTCCGAAAAAAGAAAAAAGAAACGTCGTTTCGTGGATAGCTGACCATTCTGGAGTATTTACATATGACGGTATTGATTTATATTGTTGAGTTTGTGAGGAAAACATTTCGTACAAAAAAAAAAAAAAGTTTCAATCAGACCAGCATGTCTAGACAAGTCTTAATATCGCAGTAATGCAGAAGAAAGGTCCATGACAACAACTTCTGACAACAGCAAGTTGCAGTAACATTGATTTTTCCGAAGGTAACCGAAAAAGTCGGTTTAACATGGATCTACGTAAAGCATTCATTGCAAGCAATAACCCTCTTCACAAACTTACAAACCCTATTCTCAAAGGCTTCCTGCGCAAATACTGCTTAAATCAAAATATACCAGATGAATTAACATTGCGTAAAAATTACATACCGACAATTTACGTAAATGTTGTTGATGAAAGACGCAATGAACTCAAGGCCAGCATTATCTGGATTTCAGTTGACCAAACTACAGACACTTGTGGCCGTTACATTGCAAATTTAATTGTTGGAGCTTTAAAAGAAGAGCCTTCTTCTTCCTGTTTAGTGGCTTGCAAAGAACTTGAAAAAGTAAATCATTCTATAGTCGCCTGATTTATGAATGAGGGTATTACAAAAATATTTCCAGAATCTTCTGCAGATGTAAGAGGGTTTGTGTTTATTTCAGATGCTGCTCCCTTTATGATCAAAGCAGGAAAAGCCCACCGAGTATTTTATCCCAATTTGATTCGTGTGACATGCTTCGCTGATGGAGTACATCGCCTTGCTGAATAAATATGTAAATAAACTGATTTCATCCACACAGAAAGTGTTTCTGAAGGCTCCAGCTCGCATCAAGACCTACAAATAAAATTACAAAATGTGCCTTTACCTTTCGAACCAGTGGTAACACGTTGGGGTACATGGGTTGAAGCTGTGTTATTTTACAATTAACATTTCGAGTCCAATATAGGGGTTACACGACTTCGACAGTGCAGAGGCTTTGGCAGTTTGCCAGTGCAAGAAAGCTTTTGATGATTCCGATGTTAAAAAGACATTTCTGTGATTATCACTCATTTATCCGATATATCACCAAGTATTCAAAAGCTTGAAACTCAACGTTTGGCGTTGAATGAAGCTATTCATTTAATGAATAAAACTATTCTAGTGAACTCCTCATTGCCGGAGGTATTCCCAAGAAACTTAAAGAAAAGTTTGTAAACGTTTTAAGCATTAACCCAGGCTTTGAACCCTGGTGCCAAATTGATAGTTTTATTAATGGGATGGGTGAACTATTACCAGAAACAATAAGTGCAAACATTGCACCCTAATTCAAATACTGCCCAGTTACCTCAGTTGCTGTAAAACGGTACGCCTCTGCTTATAAAAATGTTTTGAATGATCGAAGACACAATATTAATCCCGAACATTTGGAACAGTACTTGGTCGTTTATGTCCACTACAGTAGAAAAATGTAAAATAAATTGTAAATTATGCTTTGGTCCAAAGTTAATGACATTCAGAAAAATTCAAGATTTTATGTTGTTTTTTTAAATAAAATATTACCGAGTTTTTGAGCGTGCCACTCTGCAGGCGGCGTATCGCGAAGTTGGTCCTGTACATATCGACTGTTTCGCTGCGACTCACTCGCATCCCATCTGCTTGTTACCGACAACAAAAGCAAAGAAGGAACAATTCTTGAAAGACGGTATGCGTCCCCATTTGCAAGTTTTTAGAAAATAATCCCAGAAATGCCCCCTTCCTAACATGAACCATAAAGTACTCAGAAAATGACATCAGCGTTCTAAATGTACCAATTTTTAGCCTGGCCGGTACTCTTCCTCGTAATTGATATAGTTCACCCAGTAACTACCATGTTTTCTTATTATTTGATCTTGCATATTTCGACACTTTTTTTGCATTTTTAAGTATTTTTCATGCATATTTGCATGTATATTTTGAGGTTTTTATGATGCATATAATCCGCTATCTAGTCATCAGTCTTCTGACAGGTTTGATGCAGCCGATACTGCATTACCATGCTGAACTGACCTTTTCATCCTACATTAGCAGTTGAAACCTATGTCCTCAATTATTTGCTGCATCTACAGTTTTTACCCTCTACATCTCCCTCTAATACCATGAACGTCATTCTCCTCAAATGGGTGAAAGGTCTCTGTTGGATTCCTTTCATGCTAATTTCTTAAATCTGTTGTCATTTACGACATAAATTCCTCTTCTAAATTTACTGTGGCGTTTCTGACTATCTGAGAGAAGACTGAGTAGTGGAACGTGTTACTTTTACACATAAACAAGAACGATCTGTCACACTACTACACTTTAAAACACTGTTTATATGTAATTCATGTCACACAGTCTCATACGGAACCTACATCCGCTTTCTTTTATATACTGTATATGATAAGATACTGTCATCCCCCTTCCCTTCTGTGTGAGAGGATGAATGAGCAAATGTATTTCTAGTTGCGTGCTGGATGGTAGCAGACAAGCCTGTCTGCTAGAGAACAGTAGGACCAACGTCGGAACAGGTAGCTACGCTTTCTAAAAGCAGAGAGGTTTCTATTCTTAGTGTGGTCCTGTCCATCCCTTGTCATGTTGGTATAGGAAGCTGCCCCTCTGGCCACTTCCGTTTGTATTTGTGAGCCACCCTCAGGAAGGGAACAGGGCAGTCTGTCCGAGGCGAGCGTCTGAAATGGTAAGATCTCCGGCTAAGCACGTGTCTGCTAAGTCCGTAGGACAATGGATTTCTTGAGTTCAGCCTAACTGAAAATTTAATCACCTTTATGTCAGGTTTAGCTCTAAAATATCTAATGTTATCTTAAATTGCAACGCAGTGTGATTCGAGTGTACAGTTCAGAATATCTTCCAGTAGTTGCTTTGTCACTACTTTGTGAGTAAAGTGAAACCACGTGTTGATCAGTAACTAACTAAGATCATCAATCTTAAATGCGAATGTGCGTGAGATTATAATGCCTCGTCTTGACAATATTTTTCAATACAGTAACTTTTCTTTTTGTTCAACCCACGTGGGGTGTACTTTGTGAGACAAGTACCACGTGCTTCTACAATTGTTTGACCCATCAGGTTAATAGTAAGACATTAGTAACTAGTTCGAAGTTTTTCTTTTGTAAATTGCTTTTCGATCTAATTTATTTTAATTATCAAAATTATTGTGGAGTTACACTATTTGTGTAAACCAAGTTGACCATGTGAAGCATGTGGTGAAATCATCAAAGTAGCCCTCAGCTATTCTTTTCGGGAAGATTTCACAGAGAGTTAGTATGAATTTAGTATACCAGTGTGTGGTAATTACATGACGGACAGGATTGTGCTACGAACGTAACTTCTTTGGGTGAAAATTGAATCGGTTGGTAGTGGTTAATTTCCTCTTGCATATGCTTCAACGTTCTTCGTGTGTTATTTTATGAATGCAGTGTTGTATGCAGTCTCTCAATCTTGGCTCCATATTTGATGTGTTCTGTAAGATTACAAACTCACATTTTCACAATCCTAAATAAGGCACCAGTTTAATATGCTGAAATTTCAATGATCAATGTTAAAATAAATTTCCAAATATAAACTGATTTATTTCTTTTTATTTAAATTCTCTTATATATATATATTGATTCATAACTAAACTATATATATATCACCAGTTGTCATATGACTATTAAAAGATTATAATTAATGTTATTCTGGTTGGGAATTTGGTAAGCTAGACTGGATACCTGGTGAAACAGTTGCTCAGTAATGCAAGGTTAACTTCCCCAGACAGCTCACAGCTTTTAACCCGCTTTTATTGTCTATCAGCACCGCTTTCAGAAGAAATTAAAGCAACAACGTTACACATGACGACCCTGTTCTGTGATTCCGCTAGACTCTGGAATCTCTGAAATGTTAGATTGCGAGCGTTGTATAATCTTAATTTTTTTTCCCTACAATGCTCAAACAACTTCTGCGTTGTTTCTGAACAGACTTTCAAAATATTCACGGCGTTGTTGAGCGGCGTTTTGTTGTTTGTCTTGTTTTGTTTTCTACATTTGTTTGTTTTATATGTATGTGTTTTTTTTCTCGCTTGTAAATTGCACTGACTTCGATCAAAGATATAAATTTGTTTTGCGTGTGAAAAAGTGCGTACTAGGTTGGGTACCTTTCGTGTGACTGTCGTAATTTTTGGGGGATGCGTTCATTCTGATTAGTGTGTTGCGTACCCGGTATAAATTTAACTAATGCAGACACGTAAACAAGCTAAAAGTAGGCGGTCAAACAACTTAAGCAACATGGACCAAGGGGGTAATCTGATATCGAATATTAACGCGTCGGACGGTTCCGAAAATGCAATGGGAAATACTTCAGACGAAATGCAGAACAGGACGAACGGGCTCACAGCAGAGCCAGAAATTAATTTGCCTCCTACTAAGCAAATTGATTTGGAAGAACTCATGAAAGCCTTATTGCAACAAAATAAAGAAAACGCAGAGAAATCAGAAAAATCGTTCCGAGAACAGAAAGAATCATCTGAAAAATCGATTCGAGAGCTAGGCGAACAAATGACAGAGAAATCTGAAAAATCGATCCGTGAGCTAGGCGAACAAATGACGCAGAAATCTGAAAAATCGATCCGCGAGCTAGGCGAACAAATAGACGAAAAACTAATCCAGCAGACAAATAAAGTCGACAAGTCGATGCAGAGAGTGTCCGATGACATCTCACAAAGAATAAACAATCTGGAAAGTGAAATAAAAAGCGATATTATGAAAGAATTAGGCCGTACATTTGAACAAATCGAAGACCATCTGCAAGCCTTAGAACAGGGCAAGCGGAGTCGCGATGCAGAATCGAAAGAGAGTGAAGAATAGCTACTTAGCAATTTCCAAGCGCTGAGAGAAGAATGCCAAAGGGGACGCCAGCAGGTACTCTCGAGGGTCCAGGAGGCGGAAACGCATTGTCCAGCGTCCATTAGCAACACAGTAGCGGGCAACAGTCAAGCGATACACGCACTCGAAGAGCAAGTAGAACAATTGAAGCAGACTGGGGCGGAGGACAACAGACAAATACATGATAAGATTGCGGCATTAGCGGACATCGTAGGCACGATGAAGGTGACGGAAAGCGAGAACAATACTACACCGGTAGCGGTCGCAGAGACCGATGAAGTGCGTTCGCTTCTTAGATTTCAGAAGGGACAGTTCGAAGTGAACAGGCGGCACAAAGCTGTAACAGGCGAATTACAAGAACGCGTGGCGCATCTGGAAAACCGCATGGCATGTGATTCTGAACTCGCCAATAGCACTAAAAATAGCCGTACGAACAGTGCAGAGAGGGACTCCGACCACGAGGGAGATTTTGACGACAGGGAAGAATGTATTTTGAGGGGCAGACATGAGAAAAATAGAAACATTCAAGGGCCTCGCTGGGAGGAAATGCGGGGATTTGATTTTAAACATTTCCTTACGGTGAGAAAGTTTGAGATATTTAGAAATTCGCAAAAAGGAATACATCCACGAGCATGGCTCGAGCAATTTGAGCTTTGTCTTCTCCCCTGACTGGGCAAGTTCACATAAGATAGAATATATGTGTGGCTATTTGGAAGGCGAACCGGCGATTCGCATGAGGTCGGCAGCGCGTCACTGCAACTCCACTCGGGAGTTTCGACAAGCCTTTCTGTCCGCCTATTGGTCGGAATCGGCACAAGATAGGGTCAAGCATGGCATAATTATGCTGCCAAATTTGAAACAGTCTGGTTTAGGCAGCCCAGAACGCCTATTCGACCACATGCTGCACGCAAATCAATTTTTATACCATCCATATGGGCCTGCGGAACTAATTAGGATATGCATCACCAAATTGCCGATGCACTTGCGCCACGTCATTCTTGCGGGACTATGCAAAAAGGACGTGGAAACGTTTAAGACACTTCTCCAAGAGTTGGAATACAATACAGGAGAATGCCAGCCTAATCAGGCACAAAGTTATTACGGGGCACAGTAGCGCGATCACAGTCGTGGCCGTAGTACTAATCAACGGCGTGACTGGTCGTCGCGACGCGAACGGAACAATAATCGGGACCGGACGTATAGAAACTGGGGTAACAGTCGCGAACACAGGTGGAACAACGGAAATGATCGAGGACGTGGACAGGATCGTGAACGCAACAGTTACGGCAACCAGAATCGATACTACGGTGAACACGGTGGGAATAGGACTGTAGGCGGAGCACCTCATGATGAAATTCGGCCGGCTAACCCTAGACATAATTCAGCAAATGGAAATGAACAAAACCGGCAATGGCAAACGATCAGCGCAGAAGTCGCCCAATCGGAACAAATGAGCGACATGGCAAAGGAGTGCAAACGTATATAGGGAGGGAAGATATTAGAGAGGATTTGTTGCAAGAAACAACGAGTGCTAAAATTTCGGGAATAAATCCAGTCGTGACAGTTGCAGTAAACGAAATATGTTTTAAGTGTGTCATTGACACTGGAAGCCCTTTCTCGATAGTGAGCGAGGCAGCATTTCAAAAATGCGAAGGGACTGGGACTTGGCCCGTTTTTCAAGTGCGATGAATAAAGGTGAAGGGTGCAATCTGCGGTAAGAGCGTAGAAATCCGAAGGCAGACTCGGCTTAATTTTACCTGCCAGGAAAGAGAGTTTGAGTACAACTTCTTTGTGCTCCCAATGCTGTATGTGGCTATGATTTTAGGAAATGACTTCATGAATGCCCACCATTCAGTAATTGACATGGGTGGAGGAGTAATGACAGTTCAAGTTGGGGATCAGCCAATTAATTTAGTATTTGATGAATGCATATTACGTGCCGAGTCAGAAATTAGTTGCCTAAAATTTCAAGCTCAAACCGAGTCGCAACCCAGACTGGAGCTACTCGTAAACTATGTAAGTGAGTCGTGCTCTATGTCTGGTGAGCAGGGGAAAGATGTTGTTTTTGCTGATGCACTGAGAAAGAGCATCGCGGGTGTCAGAACCACGGACAGGGAAAAGGAGAAATTGTATTGCCTACTTAGGAATTATGAATGGGTATTTTCTGAGACTCCGAGGGCATTTAAGGGTTTTACTTGCCAATTCATAGTACGTGACCATCAGAAGTTTTCTGTTAGACCATACCCTATTCCCGTGGCGTATAAAGCCCAGGTGGAGAAGGAAATAAACAAGATGTTAGAACAAGGAATAATTGACCGGGCAGTAAGCTCGTACAACTCACCCTTGCTTGTCGTACCAAAACGAGACAACTCAGTTCGTTTGGTGCTAGGCTCGAGACAGATAAACACAATTATTATGTCGGAAACGGACAGGCCTTATATCCTTGAGGAACTCTTACAACGTTTCCACGGGGTAAAGGTACTATCATCTGTCGACCTCCGTTCGAGTTTTTGGCAAATCGTGCTACACCCATCTTGCAGATTATATACAGCGTTCCTGTGTTACGGAAATTGTTTCCAATTCCGGCGTCTCCCGTTCGGACTAAACGTCTCATCAGCTGCTTTTATAAGGGGATTAAATAGCATTTTACCTGATAATTTGAAACAGCGAGTGACAATTTACGTGGATGACATATTAATTGCGGAAAAGTCGTGGGAGGACCATAATGACGTTCTGAACAGACTACTGGATGTTTTTGAGAAGGCAGGTGTAACAGTCAACTTAGATAAGTCACAGTTCGGACGAGAGAGCATACAAATCTAAGGCCATATTGCCTCAGCAAATGGAATACAACCTGACCCGGAGAAAATTGCGGCGATAGCGGAGTGTGCAATGCCGACAAATAAAAAACAGTTGCAAGCATTCTTCGGCCTGTGTAATTTTTATAAGCTTACCACGGCTATTTTCATTCTCTGATTTCGTATGGCATCATATTCTGGGGTAACTCATCATTGAATAAAAGAGTGTTCATTGCACAAAAGCGTGCAATCAGAATAATTGCTGGAGCTCATCCAAGATCATCCTGCAGACACTTATTTAAAGAGATCTTCACTGCAGCCTCACAATATATATGTTCACTTATGAAATTTGTTATTAACAATCCGAACGCATTCAAAAGTAATAGCAGTGTACAAGGCTACAACACTAGGTTCAAATGGCCCTGAGCACTATGGGACTCAACTTCTGAGGTCATAAGTCCCCTAGAACTTAGAACTACTTAAACCTAACTAACCTAAGGACATCACACACATCCATGCCCGGGGCAGGATTCGAACCTGCGACCGTAGCAGTCCCGCAGTTCTGGACTGCAGCGCCAGATCCGCTAGACCACCGCGGCCGGCTACAACACTAGGAAAAAGGATGATCTTCACTACTCAACTTTCGCTCAGAAGGGGGTAAATTATGCTCCCACAAAAGTCTTTGGTCACTTACCTAATAGCATCAAAAGTCCGACAGATAGCCATACAGCATTTAAAAGAAAATCAAAAGAATTTCTTAATGGCAACTCCTACTCATTAGATAAATTTTAGGATATAGTAAGTGGATAATTTCTCCAACCCCCACAAAAAATATTAAGTGTCACGTAATATTTTGTGTAATGTAATACCTTGTATATACACCTTTTATTAACCTGACACGTTCCACATCATTACGAAGTGTCGTATTCATGATCTACAGAACAAGTAGTAATCTAATCTAGTCACTAATGTCCTAACAGAGGTTCTATCATCCTGTCCCTTTTTCTTGTCAGTGTTTTCACACACTCCTTTCCCCGCCAATTCTTCGCATGATCTTCTCATTCCTTACCATTATTTTCGATACTCTTCTGTAACACCACATCTCAGAATCTCATATTCTCTTCTGCTCCGGTTTTCCCACATTCGTTGTTTCACTACCATACAATACTGTGTTCGAAACGAACATTGTCAGAACTTCCTTCCTATAATTAAGGCCTATGTTTGATACTAGTAGAATTATCTTAGCCAGGACTGCTCTTTCTGTCTGTGCTAGTCTGCTTTTTATGCCCTCATTTCTCCATCTGTCGCGACCTACACTCCTGGAAATGGAAAAAAGAACACATTGACACCGGTGTGTCAGACCCACCATACTTGCTCCGGACACTGCGAGAGGGCTGTACAAGCAATGATCACACGCACGGCACAGCGGACTCACCGGGAACCGCGGTGTTGGCCGTCGAATGGCGCTAGCTGCGCAGCATTTGTGCACCGCCGCCGTCAGTGTCAGCCAGTTTGCCGTGGCATACCGAGCTCCATCGCAGTCTTTAACACTGGTAGCATGCCGCGACAGCGTGGACGTGAACCGTATGTGCAGTTGACGGACTTTGAGCGAGGGCGTATAGTGGGCATGCGGGAGGCCGGGTGGACGTACCGCCGAATTGCTCAACACGTGGGGCGTGAGGTCTCCACAGTACATCGATGTTGTCGCCAGTGGTCGGCGGAAGGTGCACGTGCCCGTCGACCTGGGACCGGACCGCAGCGACGCACGGATGCACGCCAAGACCGTAGGATCCTACGCAGTGCCGTAGGGGACCGCACCGCCACTTCCCAGCAAATTAGGGACACTGTTGCTCCTGGGGTATCGGCGAGGACCATTCGCAACCGTCTCCATGAAGCTGGGCTACGGTCCCGCACACCGTTAGGCCGTCTTCCGCTCACGCCCCAACATCGTGCAGCCCGCCTCCAGTGGTGTCGCGACAGGCGTGAATGGAGGGACGAATGGAGACGTGTCGTCTTCAGCGATGAGAGTTGCTTCTGCCTTGGTGCCAATGATGGTCGTATGCGTGTTTGGCGCTGTGCAGGTGAGCGCCACAATCAGGACTGCATACGACCGAGGCACACAGGGCCAACACCCGGCATCATGGTGTGGGGAGCGATCTCCTACACTGGACGTACACCACTGGTGATCGTCGAGGGGACACTGAATAGTGCACGGTACATCCAAACCGTCATCGAACCCATCGTTCTACCACTCCTAGACCGGCAAGGGAACTTGCTGTTCCAACAGGACAATGCACGTCCGCATGTATCCCGTGCCACCCAACGTGCTCTAGAAGGTGTAAGTCAACTACCCTGGCCAGCAAGATCTCCGGATCTGTCCCCCATTGAGCATGTTTGGGACTGGATGAAGCGCCGTCTCACGCGGTCTGCACGTCCAGCACGAACGCTGGTCCAACTGAGGCGCCAGGTGGAAATGGCATGGCAAGCCGTTCCACAGGACTACATCCAGCATCTCTACGATCGTCTCCATGGGAGAATAGCAGCCTGCATTGCTGCGAAAGGTGGATATACACTGTACTAGTGCCGACATTGTGCATGCTCTGTTGCCTGTGTCTATGTGCCTGTGGTTCTGTCAGTGTGATCATGTGATGTATCTGACCCCAGGAATGTGTCAATAAAGTTTCCCCTTCCTGGGACAATGAATTCACGGTGTTCTTATTTCAATTTCCAGGAGTGTATTTTGCTTCCTAGATCGCAGAACACCTTAACTTATTCTAAACGTTAAGCTCAAATTTTAATTTTAAGTTTCTCGCTGTTCTCGATTCTGCTACAACCAATTACTTGCATCTTTCGTCGATTGACTTCGGATCCATATTCTGTACTCATTAGATTGTTCATTTCATTCAACAGGTCCTACAGTTTTTCTTCACTTTCACTGAGGATAGGAATGTCAACAGTGAATCTAATCATTGATATCTATTAACCTTGAAATTTAACTCCATTGTGGAACCTTTCTTATATTTCAATAATTGCTCTTTCGATGTATGGACAGAACAATCGTGGTGAAACACTACATCCCTGTCTCACACCCTTTTCTAAGCTGTGCACTTCGTTCTTGGTCTTCCAGTACTGCTGTTCCTTTTCGGTTCTTGTACATATTGTGTACCATTCGCCCTTCCCGATTGCTTCCCAATTTGTTCTCAGAATTTCGAATATTTTGCTCCAATTCGCACTGTCAAACGTTTTTTCTAGGTCAACAAATCCCCTGAAAGTGTCTTCACTTTCTTTCAGTCTTGTTACCATTATCAATCACCTCTCCGGTGCCTTTAGGTTTCCTAAAGCAAAACTGATCTTCATCTAACAGAGCCTCGATTTTCTTTTCGATTCTTCTGTACATTATTCATGTCAGCAAATTGAATACATGAGCTGTAAAGCTGATTGTGCGATAGTTTTCACATTTACCAGCCCTTGCTATCTTCGAAATTGTGTGAAAGATATTTTTACGAAAGTCTGATGGTACGTCACCTGTTTCATACATTCTACAAACCAACGAGAATAGTCGTTTTGTTGGCATTTCCCATACTCATAATGGAAAATCCGATGCCATGTAATTCATCCCTTCTGCCTCATTTTATCTTAAGTCAGCCAAGTACCTTTTAAATTTTGATTCTAACAATGAATCCCAAATCCATTTCCTGTCGACTCCGCTTATTCTTCTTGTCACGATATCGGACAAGTTCTCCCCTCATAAAGACCTTCGATGCACTCTTTTGACCTATCCACGCTCTCTGCTGCATTTAACAGTGGAATTCCCACTACACTCTTAATGTTACCACCATTCAATTTAATTTCACTGAAGTTTGCTTTGATTTTTTATATGCTGAGGCAGTCCTTCCGACAGTCATTTCCTTATCGATTTCTTCATATTTTTCATGTAGTGATTTCTCCTTAGCTTCCCTGTACTTCCTGTTTATTTCATTGGTAAGTGACTTTTATTTCTGTATTCCTTAATTTCCCTGAATATTATTGCACTTCGCTCTTTCGTCAGTCAGCTGACGTATTTCTTACGTTTCCCGAGGTTTTTTCGCAGTTACTTTCATCGTACCTGGTTTTTATTTCCAGCTTCTCTGATTGCCTTTTTAAAGATGCCCATTCCTCTCCGAATGGAGTGCATAATAACCTATTCATTATCGCAGTAACTATACCCAGATATAACGCTGCGTATCAGTTCTTCCCAATCAGTTTCTTAAATTTCAGCCTACTCTTCATCACTACTAAATTGTGAAATGTGTCCGTATCTGCTCCTGGTTACGCCTTACAATCCAATGTCTGAATCTCTTACTGACCGTTGTGGAATTTTCCCGCCATCTCCCAGCCTTTTGCGTGTATACCTCCTCCTCTTGTAGTTCTTGAGCAGGGCTGCTAGATTTGTTACTGGTAGGTTTGATCATCACGCGAGTGTTACGGAAATGCTTCAGGAACTCGGGTGGGAGTCTCTGGAGGAAAGGAGGCGTTCTTTTCGTGAATTGCTACTGAGGAAATTTAGAGAACCAGCATTTTAGGCTGACTGCAGTACAATTTTACTGCCGCCAACTTACATTTCGCGGAGAGAATTTAATGGAGGCCCTTGTCTAAACGGCTGCGCTGATCTTAGTCTGCTATGGGCTTCCGTCTGCCACTCAAAGTGGGAAGAGGCCTCACACATTTGTGTTGCGTAGATTGCGTACCTCAGCGAGTTTTGCCACTGTTTGTATTTACTTTCCCTTTCTTGTACAGCTGTGTACTAAAGATATCGTAAAAATGGATACCAATATTGTTTTTAAATCAAATGCTGAAAAATATGACAATTTTGATTACATTTCAAATTGTATTTATCATAAAACCTGAAACAAGATGAAAATTACATTAAATTTAAGATCTAACAGCATACGTACCAACACAATCTATACAATTCTATATTCAGTTCCCTTTTTATTTAAATATTTTGCTTTATATGCACACATCAGGGAAAGGTTTTGTATCACCTCGGTTCCGAGAGTTCCGGAACCTGTACACAAAATTGAATGCAGATCAACGTAAACATCATTTCCGCCCTATTTATTGCTCATGAAAATTACACATTGCATGTTGTACCACCATACAGCGAGACATTCAGGGGTGGTTCTCCAGAATTCTGTACACAACGGCACCTCTAATACCCAGTAGCACGTCCTCTTCCATTGATGCATGCCTGTATTCATCATGGCACACTACCCACAAGTTTATCAAGCCGCTGTTGGACCAGATTGTCCCACTCCTCAACGGCAATTCGGCGTAGATCCCTCAGAGTGGTTGGCAGGTCACGTTGTCCATAAACATCCCTTTTCAATCCATCCCAGGCATGTACGATAGGGTTCATGTCTGGAGAACATGCTGGCTACTCTACTCGAGCGATGTCGTTATCCTGCGGCTCTCTCCGTCGGAGGTTCGAGTTCTCCCTCGGGCATGTGTGTGTGTGTGTGTGTGTGTGTGTGTGCATGTGTCGTCCTTAGCTCCGGGTACGATGACCTCAGCATTTTGGTCCCATCTGACCTTGCAAAAAATTTCCATTTTCCAATTTGTCGTTATCCTGAATGAAATCATTCACAACATGTGCACGATGGGGGGCGAATTGTCATCCATGAAAAATAATGCTTCGCCAATATGCGGCCAATATGGTTGCGCTATCGGTCTGAGGACGACATTCACGTATCATACAGCCGTTACGGCACCTTCCATGACCACCCGCGGCGTTTATCGGCTACACATAATGCAAGCAGAAGGTGAAGAGATAGAGAAAGTTTATGAGGACATTGAACTAGGAATTCAGTATGTAAAGAGAGATGAAAATCTAACAGTCGTGGCGGATTGAGATGTGTTTGTAGGGGAAGGAGCAGACGAAAGGATTAAGAGAGAATATGGACTTACGGTAGGAATGAGAGAGGAGAAAGACTACTTGGATTCTGCAATAAATTTTGGACATTCGCGTATCATACAGCTGTTACGGCACCTTCCATGACCACCAGCGGCGTATATCGGCTACACATAATGCCACCCAAAAACAGCAGGGTACCTCCACCTTGCTGCACTCGCTCGACAGTGTTTCTAAGGCGTTCAGCCTGATCGGGTTGCCTACGATGTATTTTTTACCGCGGTCTGATTTCGATGATATAATACCTACAAACTGTGTTGTTCGAAAAACAAGCACAAACTTTACCGAATTTTAATTTGACAAATAAGTTGTTTTATTTTGTAATAATGTTAATGATTAAAAAAAAAGGCCAACATTCTCATTTTCCGTCTTGTTTGAAATGGGATAGACCCCTTCGCCCCCTCCCCCCCTCTCCCCCCAGCATACACCTCACACTAAGGCCACAAAAGACGTGGGATACCTCCTAATATCGTGTCGGACCACCTTTCGTCCGGTGTAGTGTATCAACTAGACGAGGCATGGACTAAGCAATTCGTTGGAAGTCCTCTGCCGAAATATTGAGGCGTGATGCCTCTACAGTCGACCATAATTGAAAAAATGTTGCCGGTGTAGTATTTTTTGGACGAACTGACTTCTCGATTGTGTCCCATAAATATAGGGTGGGACTGATTTCAAGCGATCAGGGTAGCCAAATCAGTCGCTTGAAATGTCCAGAAACATATCGCCGACAATTGTGGTCCTGTGACATCGCGCATTGCCATCCATACACATTCAGTCAGTCTTTTGGGAGCCGGAGTCCTTGAATGGCAGAAAATGGTTTCCAAGTAGCCGAAGATAACCATTTCCAGTAACTGGTCAATTCATTTGGACCAGTGCACTCCGTCAGTTCCACGTAAATAGGGCTCACACCATTGTGGAGCCACTACCACCTTGCACGGTGCCTTGTTGACAGTTTGGATCCATGGCTTCGTGGGGTATGCGTTACACTCGAACCCCACTATCAGATTTTGCCGACTGAAATCAGAACTCATCTGATCAGGTCACGATTGCCTAGCGTCCAGCCGATATGGTCGCGGGCCATCAGATGTTAGCAAAGGAACTGGCGTCGCTCGTCTGCCACCACGCCCATTAACGCCAAATTTAGCCGCAGTGTCCTAACTGATACGTTCGTTGTACGTAGACATTGCTTTCTGCAGTTGTTTCACGGAGTGTTGCTTGTCTGCTAGAACCGACAACTCTATGCAAACGCCGCTGCTCTCGGTCGTTAAGTCAAGGCCGTCGTCCATTGCCTTGTCCGTGGTGAAAGTTAATGCCTGAAATTTGGTATTCTCAATACACTCTTGACACTGTGGAACAAGGAATATTAAAATCCCTAGCGATTTCAGAAGTGAAATATCCCACTGGCATAGCTTCAACTACCACACTGCGTTCAAAATCTGTTAATTACATTATGCGGCCATAACAACGCAGAAAATCTTTTGACATGAAATACGTGAATACAAATGACAGCTCCACCAATGCACTACGTTTTTATACCTTGTGTCTGCAATACTGCCGCCATCTGTGTATGTGCATATCGCTATCCCGCGACCTTTGTCACCTGAGTCTTTACCAGTGGTGGAGGATCACACGATAGTCTACCACCAGTTCTACGCGATCTAAAGATCCCCAAAGTTACTGACGTTCTCTATTACGTGTGTGACTAACAGTTCGTCCGTTGACCTTACGATTAGTCGATAAATGTTCAGAGTACTTACGGCTGGTGTCATACGGCATACCGTTGAGCTCCGAGAAGCAGGGCATCAGCACGAGAGTGTCGGCCGGCGAGGTTGGCCAGCAGGTGACGCTGTCCCAGGCTCGGGGGCAGCTGGCCCCCGACACCGCCGCTTCCAGCTCTGCCCCCGTGGCTTCCGCCAGCAGGCACTGCAGCTCCTCCAGAGTCGTGTTCTCCAGCATAGGGAACATCAGCGACGGCAGCGCCATGGCCCACGTTGCACTTTGGAGTACTTTACTCAACAGGTGGGAGGTTCTCTCTGCAGGGAAAGCGATCTACACTGTCGTTTTGCGTGCTTATACACCAGTCACCTCTCGTCCCCATTATACGCCAACTTGTCGTCCAGTGTTCCTGCACCTCTGTTACCAGTGCGTGCCAAGATTAATTAAGTGTTGTGGAGTTCAGTATTCACAGTACTATCCTCAGAACACAAAAATATTGATCATTTGTACTGTAACACGACACAACAACGACGCTTGCACATTAGACTCTTGCTCATAGAGAAGCCCTTCTATCATTTCCGAGAGTCAGTTCACGCATAAAGGAAGTGTTCATTTTAAAAGACATTCAGAAAGTGCGTTAGGCGTGGTAAACTGATTTAAAACAACACGTTCGTCTGAAATGCTCTACTGCAGAAAGCATAATGAACGAAACAGATATTTTAATTAATTGTACACTTTTTTCTACGTGTTGTGTATCTAGTTCTTAACACAAACGAACTATTGATCCTGACACGGCTTCTCGTCATAGGCGTCAATGGGAGCAGCGATGCAGCAGACAGTATTTGGGTGTGTAGTATCCAGCTTCAGTATGGGCCACTGCCTCCAGATACCCACCAACAAGTCTCCCAACCTGAAACAGAAGATATACCAAACACTCAAGTAAAAGGTGTATTTTCAAATAAAATAATACATAGTTAATACGGAGGTAAACAGTTTCAGTTGTAACACTCTTATTTTCCAGTATCGCGACTACTTTCGAGGAAACAGATGCCCTTCATCACTTGTAATGTTACAGAAAACAAGAAAGACGTGACGCTAAAGAAGAATTATTTATAAATTTTTCTAACGATAAGAAAACTGATACTAATAAGAGATACCGTATCTAAAACTCTACCTGTGGTCGGACTAGTTGCAGTGAAAAATAGAAGAAATGTCGCATAACAGTGACGATCGGGGAACCAAGAATGGAAACAGAGGGGCATACGAGACAGAATAACAGGTTGAAACTTACGTCTCGTGTTGCGAACCCAAGCGCGGCGGGACTGGATAGAGCATATGAGGCCATCACAAGCAATAGCAGGTCACGGAATAGCGAACAAAGAGAAAGGAAGCAATAGGTCAGCCACTAAGTCGATGCGGCGAAGCTGTTACCATCTATTAGGAAGGTTAGCAAGCGAAAGTGTCTAGTCCGGTTCACATGAATTTGTCAGTCTTCCGTACAAATTAAGAAAGTGTACTTTGAAATGTTGTGAATGACGACGAAAGAGCATAAAATGTAGAAAGGTATAATACGACAATCATCCAACTGAGCAGGTTAAAAATGCAAAGTTGAAACAGCATACTGTAAATTAAGGTGAATAACTCCGAAGACACATAAAACGTAGAAAGTATAATACGATAGACTAACGGACTCAATAAAACACTTTCAATAAGAAACCTCGTTTTTTCAAGTCCATACATGCAAATACAGTGAACAATTCTAAGACCTCTTCCCAAGTACTGAGAACAAGACACTTAGTAAATAAACATTTAGTTGAGATGCAGTAAGTCTACAACCGAACGTAATGGAACAATTATCCGAAGCCAGAAAAGAGAAGGGATGAAGCTGGACCCTGTTTCGAAAAAGATTAATTATTGAGTAGGGTCATGTGTTTAAGCGAGGTTTGTTAATTCAAAGTATGCAACGGGTCGTGGTTGGTGCTGCAGATTACTTCGATTTCCTCAAGAATATTCAGGACACCGTCTTCAGGCAGAAGATGTAGAATGCTGCAGACCACGTTGATGTCTGGAAAAGAGTGGCCATTATTTTTATGCCATTGGTTAAGGCTGATTTTGAGGTTTTAAGGTCCAGATGCTCTCTCAAACGTACTTTAAAGGCACAACCTGTCTAGCCTGTACAGATAGGTTATGTGATCAAATGTATCCTGACACCTGGCTGAAAATGTCTTACAAGTTCGTGGCGCCCTGCATCGGTAATGCTGGAATTCAGCATGGTGTTGGCCCACCCTTAGCCTTGATGACAGCTTCCACTCTCGCAGGCATACGTTCAATCAGGTGCTGGAAGGTTTTCTGGGGAATGGCTGCCCATTTTTCACGGAGTGCTGCACTGAGGAGTCCTGGCACGAAGTCGGCGTTCCGGAACATCCCAAAGGCGTTCTATAGGATTCAGGTCAGGATTCTGTGCAGGTCAGCCCACTACAAGGATGTTACTGTCGTGCAGCCTCTCCGCCACAGGCCGTACATTATGAACAGCTGCTCGATCGTGTTGAAAGATGGAATCGCCATCCCCGAATTGCTCTTCAACATTGGGAAGCAAGAAGGTGCTTAAAACATCAATGTAGTCCTGCGCTGTGACAGTGCCATCCATGAAAAACACAACCACACCACAACACCACCGCCTCCGAATTTTACTGTTGGCACTACACTCGCTGGCAGTTGATTTTCACCGGGCATTCGCCATACCCACACCCTGCCATCGGGTCTCTACATTGTGTATCGTGATTCGTCGCTCCACACAACGTTTTTTCATTGTTCAATCTTCCATTGTTTACGTTCCTTACACCAAGCGAGGCGTCATTTGGCATTTACTGGCGTGATGTGTGGCTTATGAACAGTCGCTCGACCATGAAATCCAAGTTTTCTCACCTCCCGCGTAACTGTCATGGTACTTGCAGTGGATCCTGATGCAGTTCGGAATTCCTGTATCATGGTCTGGATAGACGTCTGCCTATTACACATTATGACCGTCTTCAACTGTCGGCGTTCTCTGTCAGTCAACAGACAAGGTCGGCTCGTACGCTTTTGTGCTGTACGTGTCCCTTCACGTTTCCACTTCTGTATCACAGAGGAAACAGTGGACCTAGGGATGTTTAGGAGTGTGGAAATCTCGTTTACAGACGTATGACACAAGTGACACCCCATCACTTGACCACGTTCAAAGTCCGTGAGCTTTGTGGAGTGCAGCATTCTGCTCTCTCACGATGGTTAATGACTATTGAGGTCGCTGATACCGAGTACCTGGCAGCAGGTGGTAGCACAATGCACCTAATATGAAAAACGTATGTCTTTGGGGGTGTCCGGATACTTTTGATCACATAGTGTACATCGGCAATCTCTACGCTGTATCTGATCATTATCTGACTAAGCGTAACGATTGCGCTCTCTGGTTTCGTGATGTTTCAGTTGGAGTCCAACATTACTGGAGGCGTAGAAAGGGGTTTCAATCCCTGCTTTCCTAACCTATTTACTGATCCTAACAGATGCGGGACCCTCAAATGAGTTTTTTACAAGTTTGTCTGTGCGAAAGAGTAATAAAGTATTCTGATAACGGTTATTAGGTGGGACTTTTAATTGTATTTCTTGGATGAATGAATCAACATCATCTGGTTGATCACCAGTAAATCTGATCGTATCCATCTCACGCTGGTAGTCTCGTTCAGAAAGCGGAACGTGACTGACACGATGAAGCACTGCACGGAGAGCAGCGATTTTATGCTGTTTGCAATGATCTGAAGAATAGTGAATAATACAACTAGTTGGTGTTTCCTTCCGCAATTTTTTTATAGTGGACTTTATTATCTCGCAGGATGGTTTCTGCGCGTTGTTAGTAAGAAACGTCAAGAAAATCAGGCCACTATTGTGGCTGCAGTCAATGGCTGTACGTTTGTAGTTTTGTATGAAGCTGATCATTTTCAGAAAGCATAAAGTGTTCTTCCTTCCACTTTAATGCGTCGTGTCCTTTCAATCCCACGGAAAAATTTCCCTAGGACGTTCAGAGGTGTAGTGACGGTTCATAAGCCTTATTCTTTTATTATTTGTGCTACTGACTCATAGATTACAGGCTAACCAATGGACTGAAACTATCCTTAGTAAACAATATAGTTTTCACATTGATTATACTATCAAAAACAGAGTCGGCCTCATTAAACACCTTACACAGGTAAACATAAACAATGACACTAACTTGGTAAGCTTGTATATTGCAAACATGCTCCCAAATATCCCTATTAAAGACGTGACTCATATCGTTGTATCCAACCTATGTCAGCTTCCTACTGAGACCCGCAAATAATTAACAAATTCCTGACATTGCTTTGAATCGTGATGGATAATAATTATTTCTCCTTTATTAACATAGTAACAGACAAATCGACGCGCTGGTTATGGTGTCCCCTTCTGCAAGCGTACCTGCTTACATTTACATTAACTGTATCGAACATCTGGTTCTTTTCCATCCATCCTCAGCACCTTCAAAGAGAATAGTTGAAGCATTATACTCTTGTACAAGGGAGCCGATGCCCAAGTACAACTCTTTCAACAAGATTTTAATAAAACGCATCCTAAACTTGAGTTCTCTTTGTAACACCATAATGGCTTCACATTCCCATTTTTGGATCTGTAAATAACCCTACGAAAAAAATGAAGTCCACTTTAATAGGTTAGTTGTATCATTTATTATTCCTCAAATCACTCGGAACAGCATAAAACGGCTGCTCTCCATGCAATGTATCAGTCGCGTGCCATTTTCAGAAGACCAACAGCGTGAGCTTAATACAATTAGATTTATTGTGCATTCTAACGGATGTCAAGAGAATCTTATTGAATCACTCCTCCAATAAATTCAGTTGGAAGTCCCACCTAAGAACCGTTATCAGATTACTTGGGGTGGGTTGTTTGGGGTAAGAGACCAGACAGCAAGGTCATCGGTCTCATCGGATTAGGGAAAAACGGGAAGGAAGTCGGCCGTGCCCTTTCAAAGGAACCATCCCGGCATTTACCTGGAGCGATTTAGGGAAATCACGGAAAACCTAAATCAGGATGGCCGGATGCGGGAATGAACCGTCTTCCTCCCGAATGCGAGTCCAGTGTTCAGATTACTTTAGTACCCTTCAGCACAGACTGTCTCGTACAAATTCGTTGCAGTCTCCCGTATCTGGGTATCACATCTGATGTGATCGGTAAATGGCTTAGAAAAGCCAGGATTACACCTGCTTTCTACGCTCCCAGTAAAGTTTGACTCCAACTGAAACATCACGAAACCAGAGAGTGCAATCGCTACGCTTAGTCAGGTATTGATGAGATTCAGTGTAGGGACTGCCGACATATCTGTACAGAGACCGATCGTTCCTTTAACGCACATTTTTGAGAGCATCAGGAATTCGACAACTCAAAATCAGCCTTGATCAACCACCTAAAAATTAGTGACCACCCTGTATCGGACATAAACATGAGCTGCAGCATTCTACATCTGCAGCCTGAAGGCGGTGTATTGAATAATCTTGAGTAAATCGAAATACCCCGCAGCACCAACCACAACCCGTTGCATACTGTGAATGAACAAACCTCACTCAAACATCTGGCCCTCCTGAATACTTTTTTTTAAGCAGCGTCCACCTTCATAGCTTCTCTTTCCTGGCTTTGGAATGTTATTGCATTATGTTTGGTTGTAGATTTGATGCAACTCACCTAACTTTTCTTTTCACTACATGACATTTTCTTAGTACTTGGGAAGGTTTCTTAGTGTTGTATACAGTTTTTATATGTCCTGACGTGAAAAAAGTGGCTTTCTTGTCAATGTTAAAAAATATATCGGCTCAACCACTTGTTTATAGTGTAAAACCTGTTTATATGAGAGAGCTGGGGTTTATAAAATTCAGTGTAACACGTGCAAGGCAAGTTATGTAGGCCAAACTGGTAGGTCCTTTAAAGTACGTTACAAAGAACATAGCGATGCTTTCCGGCTTAATAATTTCGAAAAGTCAGCTGTAGCCACGCATATTTGGGAAACGGGACACCCCATGTTTGTAATATATCAGGATCTCGTTATTTTACATAGACAGGACAAAAGAAAAAAGCTGGATCTACTAGAACAACTGGAAATTACGGTACATAGCGTGGATAATCAAAACACACTGAATGTACAGCTAACTGGTGATACAAATAACTTTTTCAAACATTTCACTGGTTTCTTTTAGTAACTACATTTTTAGCAATTGGCAGGATACCATCATTTCATGAGGTCCTTGGAACATGTATACGTTATCTGTTTGTATAGACATCTCTGTGACTTCCTTGTTTACTTGCGCGGTGAGCTCACTCGCGTTTCAGTGTCGTGTTTGGCTATGTGGTGTGAGGTATCAACGAAGACGCACGGGCGGTATACGACGATAGAGGAGAGAGCCATGTGGTTAAATGTTGAACACCATAGGCGACACCATTATAGAGGTTTTTATATTTTGACGACTATGTGGAGATGCACCTAGGAAGACACGGCTGCAACAAGGGAAGCAGCCACGATGTTTTAATTTTATTATCAATTTTATTGTGCCTGGTGCATGTTCCATTTTAGCGAGTTTTAACAGGTTCTTTTACTTTTTATTATTCTGATGATGGAAGCTTGACTTCCGACACGCCTCAATCTTAGTGTTTTACACTATAAAGAAGTGGTTGAGCCTATATTTTTTTAACATTGACATTCACAACCACGACCTCTCATCCAGTATGGATAAAATCAAATTGGCTTTCTCGTTATAATGTGTTCTATTTCTGCCATTAGTCTATCTTGTTACACCTCCTACGTTTTACACGACTTTAGGCGGCGCGACACCTTGCCACGGTTTGTGCGGCTCTTCCCGTTGGAGGTTCGAGTCGTCACTCGTGCGTTGATGTGTCTGTTGTCCTTAGCGTAAGTTAAAGTTAGATTAAGTTGTGTGTAGGCCTAGGGACCGATGACCTCAGCAGTTTGGTCCCATACGATCTTACCACCACCACGTGAGGCTTCGCCTTCTGCGTTATTCACAAGGCTTTATAGTATACTTTTCCAACTTTTTTTCAGCCTGTAAATTGTCAGTTTCATGGTTGTCATATCATACTTTTTGCGTTTTATGCGCCTTCGCCGTCATTTACTTCGTTTCATAATATACTTCCATAGCTTGTGATTAAGACTGTTAGTTTCATGTGAACTGCCATGCTAGTCGGTTTCGCGACACCTCCTAGTCGTCCTAATAGATAGTTATAGCTTCGCCCCATCGACTTACTAGCTTTCCTATTTACTTCCCTTCTCCGTGTGCCCTCCTATTACTTCAGGTGGTCGTCTCTGCGCTACACAGTCCACTGTGCTGAGGGTCGCAACACCTGATGTAAGTTTCAACCAGTTCTACCGTATCTACGTATATAGGCTCTGTTTCTACTCTTAGTTCTCTAATCACCACTCTTCTGCGGCATTTCTTATATTTTTCACTGCAAGTAGCCCGATCGCAGGTAGAATCTTAACTATGATAGCTCTTATTAGAATCCATTGTCTTACGCTTACAACCGTTTGTAAGTAGTGCGTCGCTAGTGGCGTCTATTGCTCGTTTACAGTAACTATGCACCATTTGTTAGCTCGAATCCTGTCGTGATATAGACACAAAATATAAGATATGTATGTATGTACGTATCTATTTACGTTCCACCTCTTCTCCAAATTGCCGGCCGCTGTGGCCGACCGGTTCTAGGCGCTTCAGTCTGGAACCGCAGGTTCGTATCCTACCTCGGGCATGGATGTGTGTGATGACCTTAGGTTAGTTAGGTTTAAGTAGTTCTAAGTTCTAGGGGACTGACGACCTCAGATGTTAAGTCCCATAGTGATCAGATCCTTTTGAACCATTTTGACACGATAGCAGAGATGATGTACCACATTGCTTTTGGCTTGCAGCTCCCCAATTTTGTTTTTTATAACGTTGTTACCGCAACCAAGTGCTAACAAATTTCGATTAATAATACCAGGAAATACTACGTGCAGCTTAACAGCTGTCAGACGTCTGTCTGATGATTCATTATACGACAGAGCTCTCATCTCAGTAAACAACTTTGAAATTTCTTCAACTATATATCGCCATTATCTTGGGCTTCATAATAAGTGTCAATATAGACGATAATGATGATAATAAGGCCCGGAAAAAGAATAGGCCTCCAGTATGTTCTGCCAGTCGTAAAAGGCGACGAAAGAACAAACCACTAATAGGGCTAACCCACTTTTTAGTGTGATTAGTTGGTTCAGGACAGAACTAATGAAGCCTCGGACAAGCGCTGTCATGGTCGGGGACGACGCTTGAACCCTATGCCCGCCCACAATGGTAACGACACTGCTGGGCACAGGGAAAATGATTTAAATCCAAATATAGGTGTTTTGCAGGTATGCTTCCTGCAACCATTCTAGAGGGAAAACAAAGACAGAGGATGAGATGGTCAGATGAAGTTAACCGAAACCTCATGTTGTGTTATTGCTAGGCAACAAACTTAGGAACTAACACAACTGGATACACATCACAAGTATACACAACATTTATTACCAGGTACCCAGAATTAAAATTTTTAACGTAACAACGACTAGCTGATCAGATCCGTGTAATAATCAAAACTAACAGGATACCCCAGTCAGAATTAGAAAACATCAAACAACAAGTACAACAAATACTGGAACAAAATAATGTGCAATCAGAAGAAGAAGAAGAAGAAAATACAGTAATTGACTCAAACATCCCAGAGCAAACAAACAAAGAACTACACGCATCAATTAAACAATCAGAGGAAAACGAAATCTTAATACAGCCACCAAAACAAGCACAAATAGAGCACAAAGTGACACACATGTTACATATAGAAGAAAAATTTCAGCTGACATATATAGAACACAAAGACACAAATACAGACATCAGACGATTCTTACATACACCAACAAATAACCCACAAGTAGAAACAACAATAAAAACTATCAACACAATCATACACAACAAAATAAATGAAAATACAACTATGGAAGAGTTAAAACTACTGGTTTATATAGGAGCATTCACTACACTATACACACTAGGCAGAGATCAGAACCAACCAACACACAGAAGAAACCCACAAAACCAGCATGGCAACACAGGCTACAGATCAGAATAGAAAAATGAGAAAAGACATCGGGCAGCTAATACAATTTATAAGAAATGAAATATCTGACAAAAAACGAAAAAGGTTAGGTAAAATTTCACAACAAAAAGCGATAGAGCAATTAGATGAAAAGAAGCAGGAATTACAAGCATTAGCCAAACGACTTAGAAGATACAAAAAAAGTTAAATAGAAGGAAACAAAACCAAAAATTCAACACAAACCAAAAGAATTGACAGCAAGAAACAAGACAAAAGCTATAAATACTTATGCTATACCAATATTTACCTACTCATTTGGAGTAGTGAAATGGAGTAATACAGACCTAGAAGCACTCAATACACTTACACGATCACAATGCCACAAATAGAGAATACATCACATACATTCAGCAACAGAAAGATTCACATTAAGCAGAAAGGAAGGAGGAAGAGGATTTATCGACATAAAAAACCTACATTATGAACAGGTAGACAATTTAAGAAAATTCTTTATAGAACGAGCAGAAACTAGTAAAATACACAAAGCAGTCACTCATATAAATACATCGGCTACACCATTGCAATTTCATAACCACTTCTACAACCCTTTAGATCTCTTAACATCAACAGATGCGAAGAAAGTAAATTGGAAAAAGAAAACACTACATGGCAAGCACCCGTATCATCTAACACAACCACACATCGATCGAGACGCATCCAACACATGGCTAAGAAAAGGCAATATATACAGTGAGTACGAAGGATTCATGATTGCAATACAGGATCAAACAATAAACACCAGATATTACGGCAAGCATATTATTAAAGATCCCAATGCCACAACAGATAAATGCACACTTTGCAAACAACAAATAGAAACAGTAGATCACATCACAAGTGGATGTACAATACTAGCAAATACAGAATACCCCAGAAGACATGACAATGTAGCGAAAATAATACATCAACAACTTTCCATACAACATAAACTAATAAAACAACACTTTCCCACATACAGGTATGCACCACAAAATGTACTGGAGAATGATGAATACAAATTATACTGGAACAGAACGATTATAACAGATAAAACAACGCCACATAATAAACCTGATATCATACTCACCGATAAAAAGAAGAAATTAACACAACTAATCGAAATATCCATACCTTCGCTTCAATTCTACCTATAGAAATATTTCCCGCCTACCCGATCGACAGATTCATTGCATTGGGTAATTCTCCATCACTAACACATCATCATTTGACCACTGACTTTTGTAATCATCATACTGCTGACTGTTTTGATGTGCATGTCACAACGTCCTCAGCTATGCCACCTGTTCAGCTCAGAGTAGGACTTGCACTCAACGCCTTCAATTTTTTTAGAAGTATATTCCTATCTCTTTCTTCACCTACACTTTTACCCGCTACCGTTCCCTCTGGTACCATAGGAGTTATTTTCCTGATGTCTTAAAACATGTCCTATCATTCTACCTCTTCTTCTTGGCAGCATCCTATTCCTCGCCAACCTGCGAGGAACCTTTTCACTTCTTAGCTTCTCAGTCCACTTAAATTTCAAGATCCTTCCATAAGACCACATTTCAAACACTTAGATTCTCTTCCTTGCCGATTTCTACACAGTCCAAGATTCACATACATCTGTTGCTATGCTCGAAAAGAATGTTCTCGGAAATCTCTTCACCAGGTTAAGACATATATTTGATATTAGGACAGTTCTTGCAAGGAAGCTATTCAGAGGCATGCCACTACAAATGTTACCCATGGTGGGTTGCTGGAGTACCTGTGTTAAGGATCGTTTTCCTTAACAGATCAGGCACCATAATATCGTATTTATCCACCGATATCAGGCAACGAGTTTCAGTTAAAATGTTCTCCCTTGGACGGGAATTACATAATGTGTGTAAGAGTCAGGATGTGACGCAGAAACGACGAATTATGGAAGTTTGGGTCAGGCCATGAGTCCACATGGACCGCTAATGCGCGCAAGGCACCACTGGCGTAAAGTGGGTGATTAGGTTTCGAGTCATGGTCTGGCACAAATTTTCGTTGTCTTCATTCCCTAATACAGCTGAGGGTTGTTCGTAATCGCGGTTGCGAATATGTTTCATATATGTTACTGGTAGGTTCAGTCTACGTGCGTCAATTGCTGAAATGTTCTTTCAAGTCAAATAGAGAACCGATATTTGACTATACTTTGCAGAATGAGAGCTGATAGAAAACTCAGGGATCGTACAGAAGCTTACAGTCATTCACTCTTCGCTCGATCTATTTGCGCGTGAAACAGGAAAGGGAATAACTGGCGACGTTGCAAGGTACCCGTCGCCATTCACCGACTTTCTGAGTATGTAGATGCAGATTTAAGTAGTTCGCTCCTCCCCTGTTACTGTTCATACATGCCTTCAGCCACCGCTCGCTCGTTCTACAGCAACCACGATAGTCGACGTCGTCCCGTCAATTTCCCCCCCCCCCCACCTCACCCTCCTACACCCAAGAGTTGTACGGCATTTACGCGAAACGCCGCGTGGCGCCGCCACTATCCCCGGCGCTGAAGACAAACAACGAGCGGCTGAACACAGGCCGGCGAGTCTGAGCCGAGCGGGGCGCTCCTCTCACCACTAAGCCCCGCTCCCGGGGGTGGAGGTTTTTGGGGGCTGCAGGTCTCTTGCGAGTTGTCAGCCGGCGGCTTCTCCTTTCACACTGGTGAGCAACTTGAAGCACTGCGTGTCGCGGCGTTCCGGGGCTGCGGCGGAAGTGACGTGGGACTAACATAAGCCGCGAAGGCCCATGTGCTCCCGATACGACAGGCGACGCATTCGCCGTGCGACATGGTGAATTATCGTCTCCTCAGACTTGACTGAACTGGCACCGAGATCGGTACAGAGCTTATGACGCACCAGTTGAACACATGTGAGATTTATTTAACTTAAAAACACAACGTGTTTCGGAAAGACATGATTCCATTATCGAGTTCTATAAACAAGGAAGCATGATTTATTATTTTGAATTGCTTCAAGTAATGACGTAAATATCATGGATGTCTCAGTTGTTCCTGTAGCATTGCGTACCATCAAACCATTATGCTTTCCGCAAAGTGAAGAACATGCAAGTAGAAAAATGAGTTTCAGACATACAAAACTCTCCATTAAAAATATCATGCGCTAGCGTAAGTTGTCCTGAGTACAAATGTCGGCAAATCTGCAGCGCGAAGATAGAAAAGTGGGGGCAGAATCAAGTACGCCTATCACGAGAGAGACCTGAAAAACATCGACAAGCAACATACCGCCAGCGCCTTCTCGACAGTATGTACACAAATCAAAAAAAGGTTTGCATCACCTCGGTTCCGAGAGTTCCGGAACCTGTACGGACAATTGGAATAGAGATCAACATAAACATCATTTCCGCCCTTTTTATTGCTTATGCAAACCATACTTTAGTACGTTCTCTTGCACAGATGAATGCCTGTATTCGTCGTGGCATACTATCCACAAGTTCATCAAGGCACTATTAGTCCACCCCCAGAGTGGCTGGTGGGTCACGTCGTCCATTAACAGCCCTTTTCAATCTGTCCCAGGCATGTTCGATAGCGATCATGTCTGGAGATCACGTTGGCCACTATAGTCGAGCGATGTAGTTACCCTGAAGGAAGTCATTCACAAGATGTGCACGATGGGGCGGGAAGTGTCGTACATGAAGACGAATGCCTCGCCAATGTGCTGCCAATATGGGTCCACTATCTGTTGGAGGATGGCATTCACGTATTGTACAGCCATTACGGCGCCTTCCATGACCACCAGCGGCGTACGTTGACCTCACATAATACCACCCCAAAACATCAGGGAACCTCCACCTTGCTGCTCTCGCTGGGCAGTGTGTCTAAGGCGTTCTACCTGACCGGTTTGCCTCCAAACACGTCTCCGACGATTGTCTGGTTGAAGGCGTACGCGACACTCATCAGTGAAGACAACGTGATGCTAATCCTCAGTGGTCCATTCGGCATTTTGTTGGGCGCATCTGTACCGCGCTGCATGGTGTTGTGGTTTCAAAGATGGACCTCGCCATGGTCGCCGGGAGTGAAGTTGCGGATCGTGCAGCCTGTTGCGCACAGTTTGAGTCGTAACACGACGTCCCGTGGCTGCACGAAAAGCATTATTCAACATGGTGGCGTTGCTGTCAGGGTTCCTCCGGGCCATAATCTGTAAGTAGCGGTCATCTATTGCAGTAGTAACCCTTGGGCGGCCTGAGCGAGGCATGTCATCGACAGTTTCTGTCTCTCTGTATATACTGCATGTCCGAACAACATCGCTTTGGTTCACAACGGGACGCCTGGACACTTCCCTTGTTGAGAGCCCTTCCTGGCACAAAGTAAGAATGCGGACGCGATCAAACCGTGGTATTGACTGTCTAGGCATAACTGAACTACAGACAATACGAACCTCCTTCCTGGTGTAATGACTGAAACTGATCGGCCGTCGGATCCCCACCGTCTTATAGGCGCTGCGAATGCGTGGTTGTTTACAGCTTTTGGCCGCTTTAGTGACGTCTCTGAAAAGTCAAAGGGACTGTGTCTGTGATACAATATCCACAGTAAACGTCTATCTTCATGAGTTCTGGTAATCTGGGTGATGCAAAACTTTTGATGTTTGTATTTAGGCCGCCGCTGCTGACCAGAGGGCCTCACTCAACGACTCACTCTTCCAGTTTGGCGTCTGCCAATATACTAACGCAACGAGTATAGTCCATTTCAGGTTACAACATTACATAGCGACCAAATTAGTGACTATAGCGGGACTAGCAGTGAGACTAAACTTTGTAATAGCAAGATTACCGATACTGTCTGTAAGAAGACTATTACTGATGAGCTTGTACCACGACACATGGACTCTGTTCAATATAAAAGAAAGTTCATGTAAATAAAGAACCGTATTAACCCACGTGTGCATTTGTGTTGTAAGAAGAGGCCGGCCGCTGTGGCCGAGCGGTTCTAGACGCTTCAGTCCGGAACCGCTCGCCTGCTACGGTCGCAGGTTCGAATCCTGCCTCGGACATGGATGTGTGCGATGTTCTTAGGTTAGTTAGGTTTAAGTAATTCTAAGTTCTAGGGGACTGGTGACCTCAGATGTTAAGTCCCATAGTGCTCAGAGCCATTTGAACCATTTTTTTGTAAGAAGCCACCCATAACATCCTGTCTTTTGCTTCCTTTCGGTACAAGACTCAACATGTCACGCTGCAACGTTCTCAGTTATCAGTTTCTCATTGTCCTAATCCCACAACTGTTTGTTTAATTAATGAAAAACCGTTCCAGTTGTAGTTGAGAACTTTGCTTCTATACAGCACGATGTAAGTCTTTTGCTCTACATGTAATTAAATGATACATATGTATGTTTCTTTATCTTCCATTGTATACAGTGTTTATATATCTGTTATATTTATGGCTTAAAATCGGTTGTAATTCACCTAACAAGGAGTGTAATATCTTGCTCCAACCAATGATACAGCTATCGACTAGAAGACATCTGAACACCTGTTTCTAAGAAAATTTATAACTATTATCACCCTTATGTTACAGTGATTGCGTGTATAGATACATGATAGAATATTGTCATATTCACTGTTCCCATATACACAACCCTTGGCAATCAATTGGATACCCACGACAAACGCTTGACCCACGTTTCGAATCGTGCTCACTACACGCATTACGTTTAGAATCCAAAAATAAAAAAGCCGTGTTACTTCTAACGGACGTTCTTCTACGTTCGATTATGCATTTTCGCGGCTTGCATGTTTTTCTTTGTGTACCATAGTACAATACTAATGTGTAATTGTACATGTACAAAATAGACATCCATTACACATACCATAGTATGTAACATTATGTGCGAAAATCGTTTGCGGCATTCTTATTTATAGAACTCCTCCTGAAACATGAAGTATTTTTATACTAAACGAACATATTTGGACAAAAATGCAGTCGTAATGATAATATTGATTCCGTTATTTTTGCAGGGTGAGCAGAGCCTAAAAAGCTTGAAGGGTGTTTCTGGAAAGATTTTGCTGACAAGTAATTGTTAAAAAATTGATATGTTGCGCCTTTTACTTGTTAACTAGCATAGAAATTAGTCAGCGAAACCGTTGCACTAGCAAATTCAAGCCGCCTGCCAGAGCTGGTGTCCACAATCGAGTAATTCGTTTTGTTTTCTAAAACAGAGCTCGAATGCGATAGAAAAATTGGACATGGGGAGGTAGTAGGGATGGAACACGAGCCAAAAGCTCAATAGTCCTGTGCGCTATCCTCTCCGCTACTAGAACGACTGATAGTAAATTTATCTCGCGGGCAGGATGAAACTACTCGCGGAACTGCTTGACTGGCTAGCTGCAGGGTCAATGAACTCGGAAACGCTATGTACGCAATGAGACGAACAGAAATAACACTTTTATTAAAAGACAATTCACCGCGGTTCATAATTATCTACTGAACATTACAAACGACTGCAGATGGTTCTTAATGTGCTGTATGATCACCACGAACGGCCACGAGGTTGGAAACGCGTTCTTCACCAGCGTGGTTGGCAACAGGTGGATGGTTGTTGAATTACGTGGATATGCTGCAGTACATCCCTTGGACGCACCCAAACAGGTTCTGTGCGATTTAATTCGGCCGAACGGGAAAGTAAGCAGATTCGCAGAATATACTCCCGTTCCAAGAGTTCCTCCATTTGCTCAGTTCGATGCGATCACAAACTGCGATCAATTAAAATGAAGTCAGAACGAACTGCATGCCTAAAAACACGTGCATGGGAAAGGAGTACAGTGTCACAGTAACGCTGACCTGTGAGTGTACCGTATTCAAAGACGTGGAGGTCAGCTACGTACTTGCAACATTATGGTCCTCCAAGCAGTAACATCGCGTCCGCCAAAACGATGGTGATCGACAATTTTCCTGGGTGCATTACGTGATAGCACTTCTCGCCATATGAGGATACGTGCAGCATTATAGAACATGATCGTTTTCGTGGTCCAGGTGCTAACCGTGTAGCGAGGCATATGCTGTGCCGTGCGGACAAGACACAGCCAGGGCAAAAGCACCACAGGTGCAAAAGTGCGAGCTGGTGCCAGTGCCGTAGATACTCGCCATCTGCGAGAGTTCCACCAGCGCCATGGGCGGAGCTGAAGATGAAGATATCGACTTCGCCTCCGCCAATTGCCAGCCGAGTGCAATCCACCAATGACCGGACGATAACGGACTGAAGCCTGCTCGGAAGATAGGAGAGCAGCAGCGCCATCTTGGTTATAGATCATCGTCCAGGACTGGCTTAGACAGGCAACGTCCTTTAGTGAACTCTTAGAAGTTAACAGATAGTTGTTGTACTGTGAAGTTTACCTACGATTATTTGCACATAGCCATTAAGGGCCTTTTTGTGTTATATTACATGCAGTGTTGCATACTTAATCATTCAACTACCCACAGAGGTAAACAGACCTTTTTTAACTCATTTGTGTGACTTTATTACTAATTTTTGGAGTGTTGCAGAATCTATGTTTTGCTATCCTGTTACCCGACCCTGGGGCATAGCTGTGTAATAGTGGCCGGGAGAAATTATCTTAGCGGTGTGCGGCACCAGAAGCCGTTCCACGAACTCACAAACTCGGCCTACAGTAATAGTGGCAACTCGGCCTCCACAGTAGTAGCGACGAGGTATGACAAAGCTGGCGACGAGGCTTTACAAAAGCATAATGTTGCACTGTGCACTGACCATCGAATCTATGAACACGGTACTGTAACCGGTCAGTGTTATTGTGATTCTATACTCTGCATGGGTGCTTAATTAAAATAAAGATATAAGAATGCAATGCAAATACTTTTTAATTTTCTGTCGCTGTATGTCCGATTACGCTGTTTCGTAAACGGCTGGCCCTGACTAGTTTTTGTACGCAATCTGACTGCATGTAACAACCACAAAGAATGAAATGAAAATTTCAGTTAATACAAATAACTAATTAAGTCCCCAGCAACTATAAAACCTACGAAACCAACAAAGCACAAGTGTAGCTGTTCTGTATGTGGTAGTATGACTCAACGCACATCTGGCACGGTTCTTCTTCAACAAGACAAGAATTTTAAAATACCAATTATACTGACGTGATAAAAGAAAATTACAAATACTATAATTGTGCAAGAAAACCAAAATTACACTCTAATACAAGAACACACGCCAGATTCTTGTTGACTGAACCTGTAATGACACATTATTCAGGTCACTGAAATAATGAGAGAGAAGAATAAAAGTAGTTTGTTACCTTAATTTATATTGACGAAATGCACTCTGATCATTACAATGTCTCCATTAGAATAACATCTGCTATCGCTCCCATCACATAGCTGCATAAAACATGGAACAAACACTCACTACTACCCCATCTCACTCCAACTTCAGCTACAAGCAGTGTCCACCACTACTTCTCGGCAAGAACTGCCTGTTGCTGCGTCTCAATAATCACTGCCAGTGGAGGCGGCGGAACAATACTCTCTGGCGCGATTTCTGGCGCTGTGGCTCAGTGTAGCCACCTTTCATATGCCCTTCCTCCACGGGCTAGAATTTGATGGTATTTTTGCCAGCATTGGTGGTGAAAATACCACCAAATTCGTAAAAAAAAAATACAGACAAAAATAAAAGATAATATTAATACGTAAGTATCATATAACTAGATAAAATTTTGGCTTTGCACTGACCTTACAATAGCCTAATATATAAAATACAGTAAGGAATACAAATTCTTTCATACATATGACTTTACATAATAGTTTACAGAAATATCATGTGGTTAAACAATTCAATCGATAGCGTCAGCAATGACGAATATGAGCAGGTAAGAGTCTTATAACTTTTCACAAACAGTAATACACAAAAAATCAGTTTATACAAATATTCTCATAAAATGTTTTCATAACAAGTGGTTGACAGTTACAGCAGTAGCACCCAGCAATGTTGAGTAGGTGCAGACACCATCAGGTGACATCATTTCAGTAGAAGCAGTCCATCAGTGGCACCCAGCATTGTGGAACAGGTGCAGACTCCAACAGGTGACATCATTTCAGTAGAAGCAGTCCATCAGTGGCACCCAGCAATGTTGAGTAGGTGCAGACTCCAACAGGTGATATCATTTCAGTAGAAGCGGTTCATCAGTGGCACCCAGCATTGTTGAGTAGGTGCAGACACCGACAGATGACATCATTTCCATAGAAGTAGCTCCATCTGTGGCACCCAGCAATGTTGAAGAGGTACAGACAGCAAGAAGTAACATCATTTCAGTAGAAGCAGTTCCATTTGTGGTACCCAGCAATGTTGAAGAGATACAGACAGCAAGAAGTAACATCATTTCAGTAGAAGCAGTTCCATTTGTGGTACCCAGCAATGTTGAAGAGGTACAGACAGCAAGAAGTAACATCATTTCGGTAGAAGCAGTTCCATTTGTGGTACCCAGCAATGTTGAAGAGGTACAGACAGCAAGAAGTAACATCATTTCAGTAGAAGCAGTTCCATTTGTGGTACCCAGCAAAGTAACATCATTTCAGTAGAAGCAGTTCCATTTGTGGTACCCAGCAATGTTGAAGAGGTACACACAGCAACAAGTCACATTTCTCAGTAGAAGCAGTTCATCAATGGCACCCATCAATGTTGAGTAGGTGCAAACAGCAACAGGTGACATCATCTCAGTAGAATCAGTCCATCAGTGGCACCCAGCAATGTTGAGTAGGTGCAGACAGCAAGAAGTACATCATTTCAGTAGAAGCAGTTCCATCTGTGGTACCCAGCAATGTTGAAGAGGTACACACAGCAACAAGTCACATTTCTCAGTAGAAGCAGTTCATCAGTGGCACCCAGCATTGTTGAGTAGGTGCAGACACCGACAAATGACATTAAACAACTATCACTGATCACACTGTTCCTCAGCAGAAATTAAACATGTCCTAGTGGCACCAATCATGTAGAAAAAGTACAAGTAACAGTCCATAATATTTACTATCACTGATCAGACAGTTCACGCATGAACAATAGTTTGAATACACATACAAATGCTTTTACACTAAACATAGAAATCATAACAAACACACAAATGATGTCAGATAATTGTCATATTAACTATTACAAATACACAAACATCAGTAAACCTATAATATTTATGGGTGTCAGTGCAAGCCACTACAAAGAAATAAAATAATATTTAGGAGATAGGTGGGTAGGATTAGGAAAGGAAAACACACAAAACACACTCAGTCATCTTTCATCCACATTAAGTACTACTGTGTAATTGAATAGTGTTAACTGTGTGAATCCACTTCTGTCAAAATTTCATGTTCATCATGTGTATCAAGTAGTAGTGACAGCAATGTATAACAGTCAATAATAGTTAAGTCAACGTCATAGTCATCATGTCAAGAACAAAATGTACGGTTGCTGAACAACTGTCAGTGTGCCAAGATATGCAACTTCCTCTCTCCAAAAAAAAGTACATACTGCTTAGTGATTTAACAAAGTGTGTGTAGACAATCTTCCTTCCAATTTAGTGTTCTAGTCTGCTATCTTTATCCTCCTTGTTCCATATAGACCAACAACAAAAAAAAAAAAATATGCACCTCACTTATTTTACCTCTTATACACCATAACTCCAATCAACTTCATATAATCTCAATACCTCCATAATACCTCTTCAATACGTCGATACATATAAACCTTATTGCCAGTATCATTTCACTTCCATAACAACTCTTTCCTCTAGTCAGTCTCCTTGATCGAGTACAGATAAAATCCTAATGCAAACCTCCTCATCCCATACAATCCGAAGACACACTGTCAACACACAACCTCTGTGTAATCCATCTGACCAAAATCTTCTACTCATTATGAATTATAAACAAAGAATGCATACATGACCTCTAACAGACTTAGTTCGAATAACTCTCAGTAATTAAGTACGATTTCGGAGTGTGAATGATCCTAATATTTCACAGTGTGTACACCACTTCAAGAATTATGGCAAACAGAAGCAAACATGTGGAGTATTTCTTGTGTCAAGTGTCACTTCCTATTTCAATTGCTCACGAGAAATGCAGTGTAATAACTGTGTTGGTATGTCATGTCGTTAGCTTCCTTCCTATTGGCATACATTTATACAGCTTTCATAAAACCTCCAGCTCATGTGACTTCTATGAAGTTTCTTGTACTAATGTCGTTCGTCGAATTATAGCAGTTCATTTTCTTATCTTAAAAATATAAGGCACTGAGCGTAAGCAAGGCAAGCAATAGCGAGTAAATATACCAGTAGTGAACAGAATATCAACAAGTGGATGCAGCACAATTCTTACAACGAGGCTCTGCCAAGCAAACAATCTGTAACTAGTACCATAGTGTAACCTAAACTCTATGTTTGTACACTGTACATCAGCATTGCTATATACCAAATTAAAGTATAGTTATGACAACAAGCAGAAATGTGTAAATGTGCAATCCATACGCATAGCAGTAAACATATATCTTACGTACTAAACAGGTCATTAGCATCGTATCTTAATAAGTAAACATGAAGGCGCAAGCAGATAAATCACAAAGTATAACTTACATACCTAACCACATCAGCACAATTAATCAGGTGACAATTATAATTTAAATAAATAAGCACAGCAGGCACATAATAAAAGAAATATAACATCAGTGAAAAAGCAGTGCAGTCAAGCGATGCATAATATACACAAGTTACAACCCAGTTCATTAATAATCATTGTCAAAATCAGTTAACGTACGCAAGCACGTCGCTTCACAAGTAATTTCATAGAACATGAAATTTAGCACAAAGTATGAATCACGTAATCGCGAGCAGCAAATTACGTCTAAAGTACGTACCTAAGTGGAAATATGTTACCTGAAAAATAAACTCAATTAATAATTACCTTTTTAGTTTATTACTTTCTTCTTCGAAATGACATTTTTCCTGAAATTTTCTCGATAGCAAGTCGTCTTAACGTCGGACACGCACAGAATTTACCTGAAGTTCTTAAATATTTTATAGAACCGTATCCTGAAAAATACTGAATGTTAATAACAGAATTCATCAAGTCACTATAGCTTTATACTGAATTTAGTCGGAGAAATTAGACTGTGTATTTATTTACGGCTGTCAGTGCATTCACACTGAGCGCTTGATCAGCTGTAGGCGCGTGACGTAGGAAGTGATTGTTTGCGGTCAACGACTGCCTTGTGCGGCGCGCAGACTTGACTGTTGCTTTGAGTATATGCCGCCGCCAAAACACAGCGCGGTATCCTTGTACTCTCCGTGTGTTTACATACAACTGTTAGTTTCTCAAAAGTATGTCATTCTACAAAAATTTTTCAAAAGTATATCATTCCACAAAAATTTTAACGTTAGATATATGATGTATTCCCTTAGAGCGTCGTGATTTAAGAGTTTCTACTTCGACGGTGTTATCATGAATAATTTTGCGAATTCTATATGGACCGTTATAAAGCAGAAAAAATTTCCGACACAAGCCCTTTCCTTTGTGAGACAAACGATGAGCCTTAATTAACACCTTCTGACCAACTGACAAGATTTTTAAACGACCAGGACGCTTCGCTGATCTCTCTCTTCTAGCAGCCGCAGACGCAATATTTTGTAGAGCCAGGTTGACAACTTCAGAATGCCGCAGTTTCCGTGTAGGCGGAAAAGGAACGATTTCAGAAATGCGATTTGTCGGTGCTTTGTTTTTTAATATCAGTATAGGTGGTAAAGAAGTTGAGTCGTTAGGAAGTTCATTCAGAATGTTTTGGAAAATATGAAGATACTGATCCCAAGTTCTGTGATTCTGATGACAATAAAGACGACACAATTTATTGATTTCCTTCATCCATCTCTCTGAAGCGTTAGATTGAGGGTGAAAAAGTGAAATGAAAATTGGGCTAATTTTACGACGCCGTAGAGTATGAAGCCAAATTTTAGAACGAAACTGTGATCCATTATCTGATATAACCTTATCAACATGACCCACTTCTTTAAGAAAATGGTTAATGAAAGCATTAGATACTGAACGAGCTGTTGCTTTGCGTAACGGAGTAAAACACACATATTTTGATGTCAACTCCACTGCTACGAAAATGTACGCAAAACCATTAGTAGATCGAACCACTGGACCGAACAAATCAACTGCAGCCATGTCCTTTAATTTTGCTGGAATGATAGGAAACAATGGTGCTCTGTGAGAAACTGTCGGCGGCTTAGCCTTTTGACATAATTTGCATTTGGCAAGAACAAATCGAATACGTTTTTCCATATTATTGAAGTAGCAATTTTCTCGTAATTTATGAAAGCATTTTCTGGGACCAAAGTGTGCATAACTGAAATGCGTATACCAAATCAGCTTATTAACCCACTCATCAGGAATACAAACTAACCAAACAGAGTTGTCGACCGATTTTCGTTTAAAAAGAATGTCATTGCGAACTAAGTAATGCTGTCTAATCGCTACGCTTTCCTTTCTCTTCCACTTCTCCTTAATGTCCTTCCAGATTGGATCCTTATTTTGCTCCTTAGCAATGTCCTGGAGCGAAGACGAAATAAAGTTCTCAAACGCAACACCTTGAATATACATCAAGCAATAATTGTTTTCCTTGCAGTCCTCTTCAGCACTTTGTTTCAAACCCATAGGTGCACGTGATAAAGCATCAGCAACAATATTTGAAGAACCCTGTATGTAAACAATACTAAAATCAAATTCCTGTAGGTACAACGCCCATCGTGACAATCTGCCGTGAGTTAATTTTGTTGACATAAGAAATTCCAGAGCTCGATGATCGGTGTAAACCTTAGTATGTCTGCCAAACAAGAATGTCCGAAATTTTGTAAAAGCCCAAACAACAGCCAAAGCTTCAAGTTCCGCAATCGAATAATTCTTTTCTGATTTAGAAAGAACACGACTTCCAAATGCAATAGTCCTTTGTACTACAACGCCGTTTTCTTCTATCTCTTGAAATAAATGTGCACCTAGGCCTTTGTATGATGAGTCCGTCGCCAAACAAAAATCTTTAGATAAATCCGGGTGTGAAAGAAGTGGAGCACCAACTAAAGCATCACGAAGTTGTTCAAATTCTGACTGAGCTTCCTCATCCCAACACCAATTAGATTTCTTTCCAGATAGTTCACATAAACGAGGTGTGGCCAAATCGTCCAATCTAACAAAGCGTCTAAGAAAATTACAGACACCAAGAAAACTACGAACATCACGTTTTGTGGTAGGAACAGCATAATTACGAATAGCGTCTAATTTCTCTGGATCAGGAAGAATACCTTCTGTAGAAATAATGTGACCGAGAAATTTCACCTGAGAACGACCAAATTCAGATTTTTCTAAGTTCACCGTAATGCCAACTCTTGCAAAAATACGTAATAATGAATCCAAAATTTTGTTGTGCTCACTCCAAGAACGTTTAGCAATAAGAATATCGTCAACATATGAAGTAATATTGTCACGAAGATAAACAGGTAAAATTTCATTTAAGCTACGAATGAATGCTGCCGAAGATACAGTAAGTCCAAACGGTAATTTCCGAAACTGGTAACAGTTACCAAAGGCTAAAAAGGCAATATATTTTCTACAATCAGGGTGGAGTTCTATTTGTCAAAAACTTGCGCGCATGTCAATCGTGGATAAAACTTTAATTCCATGGAAATGTTGAAGAAGTTCATCTAAATTTTGTGGGCGGTCAGTTTCAGGAATGATGATATTATTTATCTGTCTGGAATCCAGAACCAAACGAATTGACCCATCCTTTTTAAGAACAACGTGTAATGGGCTAGTATAAGGACTGACTGCAGGCTCAATAATGCCCTGATCTAACATGTACTGAAGTTCATTCTTAACCTTGTCTCTGTAAGCCAAAGGAATAGCGTACGTTTTCCCCCGAAATGGTGTGTGTTCTTTTACTTTAAATAAATATTGTAAGCCTTGTATAGTTCCCGTGTGATGACTAAACACTGTAGCATGTGAAGTCAAAATTTGGTGCAGCTCTTCTCTTGCAACGTCATCTGGCACTTCAGCTTTCTTAACCTTTTCATTAATCAGTTCTTCGCTATTAATTATATCATCCATCGCGTCTCTGTATCTATTGTCATTGTCATGAATAAACACATTGTCGTCATAATGCTCAACGAAAACATCAGAAGTAAGAAACCTTAAACATTTTGTATCTGACTCAGATCTTGTTAAACACTCGAAAAATTTCCAACATTTCGGCATTCCGGCAACAGTCAAATTCACACTTCCCTCTTTAAAGTTCAAAATTGCCTTATGTGCGTTAAGAAACTCCATACCTAGTATAATTTGTGTACTGAGTAATGGAACAATAATAAAATTAGCAGAAAATTCGTATCCTTGACAATTGAAATTTAGGTTGGTCTGTTGTTTAACTTCTACACCTTTTCCAGAAATCGCTCCTCGAATTGTAGTTTTAGAAATAGGTAACACAGGACAGGCAATAGTCCTTTCACATATACGAAAAACTGATTCACTAATGACCTTCAATGGGCTCCCAGAATCTAAAACTGCAGTGAACTTATTCTTACCCACACATACTTAAATAACAGGATGTAAAAATGCGTCTACATTATTTTCCTTTTCGTCTAGCAAAATGTCTCTCATGTCTTCCAGGCGTACGCAGTGTAAAGCCGTAGTGTCATTACTTTCTGAACCGTCTATATTGCTGCCAGAAGCCGAAGCTGCTAGTCATTGTCGATTGTTTGCGTCACGTCTTTGATTATTCGCGTCATTTCGCGGATCCATTTCTACGATTTGCACTTGTCTCTCTGAAGTTCTGTCACGTGGAGGATGCCAATTAGGTCCCTCCTGTCTGTTAGATACAAATTCTTGGTTGTGTCTGTTATTAAAATTTCTGTTTTGCTGTCTGTCTGCATAGCTACTTCTTGTGTAATTTCGACTGTCACTTCTGAAATTATTGTTGTATCTACTACCCGGATTATTTCTGTAGTAAGAATTTCTATTACTGTTTGAATAATTTCTGTCTTGATAATACCGATTACTGTTTCCGTATGATTGATCATTCCGGTACGAATTACCGTTATTATAATTGTCTGTGTAATTTCTGTTAGAACGTCTGTTATTGTCATAAGGCTGGTATCTATTGTCCTGTCTGTTACGTCTGTCATTGTCAAAATTACCCATATAACGCCCGTTCCGATCACTATTCCTTTTCTCTGAAAATCTATTGTAATTACTGTTACTGAAAAAGTTACAAGAAGTCCCGTCGTCGTTGTCATACTCAAGTTCTTGCAACAAAGTCTTAAAAGTATCGATGTCGTCTTTACATCTTCCAGCTAAAGCAATTTGTCTTATGGATTGTGGCAGCTTAGTTAAACAAATGCGAATTAATTCAGTCGGGCTATAAGGGTTGGAAAGGAACTGATTCTTTCGAATCATGTCTTCAAAATATTCCGCTGGCGTGCGGAACTCAGACTGTTTGAAATTACGCTGCATAATAAGACTGTGTTTGACTCTGTCTTGCGTGTTTTCGGACCAATATGCCGATAGAAATGCATGATAAAAATGATTCAGATTATTACAATCTCTAATGAGTGCGCGCATCCGCGTCGCCGGTTCGTTTTCTAAATATCCACACACAAATTCCAGTTTGTGACTTAGTGGCCAATTTGGTGGAAGTGCGTACATAAATTGATCTAACCATGAACATGGATGTATGTCATTCTTAGAATTGCGGAAGATCTTAAATTTCCGAACAGTCAAGAAGTGTTTATAGTCAAAGTTTTCGCCTCGTGGCGACAAAGACCTACCGCGTCTGTCCCTGTCCCAATGCCGATTATTCTCAAGTTCGCGCGCCTGGCGCTCTCTTGTTGCATCCCGTAAATGAGACAAATTATTTTCTTCAAACCCCTCTGGTATCTGTGATTCTAAATTTCTTTTGCCGTCTTTTCCTACGATTTCGCCTTCAATTTGTTTGACTTGCTTTTTTAATGCCTCAAATTCCCTTTTCACGCGTTCATTAAATTTTCCCTGATTTTCAACATGTTTACTTATGCTCTGGTACTCTTCGGTTTCTGAAAATGGCAATGGAGCTGTGTCATCCGAATCTCTGTCCCCATTTAAACTAAGATTTGTCAATTTATCTGAAATCTCCTCCACTCTTTCCGATAAGTCACCAATTTGTTCTTTCTGTTTATTTACGTCTTCCGTAAGTGTCGCGACTCGCGTTTCAGTATTAACGCATTTAGTAGTTAACTGTTCATACTGTTGTGTTAGGTTATTTAATCTGTCATTTGGTACGGATTCCTTGATTCTCTCAAATATTTCTTCCTTATCTTTTGCACGTTGTAAATTTAACTCTGAAAATTTCTGTACTATCACGCGATCTCTTTCTTCCTGTTCTCTATCCTGTTCCCTTTGTCTAATCTCTACTGCACTTAATCTATTATTGTGAGAATTCCAAATCGGTTGTACTTCTTCTCTGATTTCTTTCTTTAATTCATCTTTCATATTTTTGAAACATGTCCCTATTCGTGAGTCTAACCGTGTTTCCATTGTTCCCATCTGTGTTTTTAATTCAGATCTAAACTGTGTTTCCATTGTTCCCATATCATTTTTTAATTCAGATCCCAAAGTTCCCATCTCAGTTTTAATTGTTCCTATCTCTGTTTTTAATTCAGATCGAAACTGCTCCATTGTTCCCCTATCTTTTTTTATTTCAGATGGTAAATTTAATATTGCACTCATCAACTGCTCCAGATTAACTTGTTCGAAATTCTTTTCGCCCCTAACATTTCCCGTAAAACTAACTTCCTTCGTCATAGCAGTAAAGCTATCTGAGTTCGATACTATTCCAGAATCTTCTGTCGTTAATCTCGGATTCTGTGAATTTTCTGATTGAGAAAAATTTTGAAATGGTTCCGGACTATTTTCCCGACTTATTACATTGTTTTCCACTTCATTATCCATCATACTGTTTTCCTCTGTTGGCGAGTTCGCCATGTTAACAATTTCGTCATTCTCACTATTCATCATTTTTGCCTTTTTCATCGATCGCGTAATCATTTACAAAACATACAAAACTCGTCACTATATGAAAATTACACACAATGACTCTTTATCTTCAACAATACCATTCACACGAAATATTTCCCTCAAACACGATTAATCGAACAATTGAAATAATTGCACCAAATCGTCAAACGCGTATACAAGGCAATAAAAATTAAATTTTGAAAAATACCATTAGAAGAATGCCAATTACCAAATCTACACATGCAAAATAGACTACAATTACTAAACTACAAATTACTACAACAATACTACTGTCTACTATTTTTACAATCAGAAGAATTCCAAGGGACGATCCAAAGCAGCGGTCGCCACGTGCATGGGTGCTTAATTAAAATAAAGATATAAGAATGCAATGCAAATACTTTTTAATTTTCTGTCGCTGTATGTCCGATTACGCTGTTTCGTAAACGGCTGGCCCTGACTAGTTTTTGTACGCAATCTGACTGCATGTAACAACCACAAAGAATGAAATGAAAATTTCAGTTAATACAAATAATTAATTAAGTCCCCAGCAACTATAAAACCTACGAAACCAACAAAGCACAAGTGTAGCTGTTCTGTATGTGGTAGTATGACTCAACGCACATCTGGCACGGTTCTTCTTCAACAAGACAAGAATTTTAAAATACCAATTATACTGACGTGATAAAAGAAAATTACAAATACTATAATTGTGCAAGAAAACCAAAATTACACTCTAATACAAGAACACACGCCAGATTCTTGTTGACTGAACCTGTAATGACACATTATTCAGGTCACTGAAATAATGAGAGAGAAGAATAAAAGTAGTTTGTTACCTTAATTTATATTGACGAAATGCACTCTGATCATTACAATGTCTCCATTAGAATAACATCTGCTATCTCTCCCATCACATAGCTGCATAAAACATGGAACAAACACTCACTACTACCCCATCTCACTCCAACTTCAGCTACAAGCAGTGTCCACCACTACTTCTCGGCAAGAACTGCCTGTCGCTGCGTCTCAATAATCACTGCCAGTGGAGGCGGCGGAACAATACTCTCTGGCGCGATTTCTGGCGCTGTGGCTCAGTGTAGCCACCTTTCAACTCCTTCCCAATGTGCATCTTTTCAGTGAAGCGTTCGGCCCTGACTTTATTTTAACGGATTGCAACGAGCGACCGCATCGATTTGCGTAAGTGGGGTAGCTCCTGGAAAGAGAAGATATTCAGCGAATGGGCTGCCCTGAACATCCTCCCCTCCCCCGATTTAAATCCCACCGAGCACATTTGGGATGCGTTGCGAGACTTACTGCAGCGACGAACCTATCCTAAATCCTGCTTTGCAAGAGACTGAAGCCTGTCAGTAGGCCTCCCCCGATTAAGTATGCATTTTCATTAACCATAAGCCACCTTCTATGCTTACTCCAATTGCCTAGCTTGGTAACTCTGTGCATTACCTTTCCCAGTCTTCTTGTCTACCCTATTGTACGGCAGGGTGTTGTAAAGGATAGTGTACAAAGGAACACATGATGTTTTCCAGGCAGGACTTGCGCCTAGTGCCTGACTTTAGAATCACACGGGGTCCCACCATAATCAGCTTCCGCCATTGTCTACACTTTTTGTGTTGCCAGGTATGAGGTTGTGTTTTGCACAGCATTTGTAGCTTAAATGTGTAGAAGTTCTGCATAATATATTATAGCTATTTGGAATATATTATCAGTTCTTCATTTACACTGATTCTTGATGAGAAATATCTGTATTTTAGAACTATTTAAGTAACACGTGGACAGTTAAGGCTTTACGTCGTCGTTCGTGCACCATCTTTTACCATGAAACATAAAAATAACTTTTAACATTTGAAATGTGTAACTTACAAATGGATTAAGTTTATTTAATGTCTTAAGAATTCTATCTGTGTTAGAAATGCTAATTTATGTCAGTTTTTAACAGCTTCTATTTCAAAACAGTTCTGATAATATTTCTAATTCATTTGATTTCAGTTACTGATAGTTTGTGTGTAGTAGATAAATACTGTAATAGATAGGCTGTTAAATACAGCACTGAGAAAATTTTTTCAATGCAGCGCTTTTAAAATGCAGTCCAATGTTTATTCATAGATACATAACCGTGGTGTAGGTCGACTTTGTAGCATGTTTTCACATTTGGAAGAACCTGAATTTTTTTAGCTTCAGAATGCGACACCAACACATAAAAACGGTATGCCAGCATTTAAAAATGTTATAATAAAATGTACTAAACTTCTATCACACGACCAGGTAGAAGAGAAAATCTGAAAAATGTACCAAGCTAAAACACTCACCCCTACCATTCGAAATATCGTTTCTGTGACTCCTTTCCTGACGATCTACACATCACAACAGGCAGGAGAGTATATACGAGTACATATTTATTTCCTTCATATTATCTCTCTTGTTGCACTGTTGGAACAACTCTTAATATAACTAACTGATCACTTTCTACTTTTGATTTCCATTTGTTTTCGCCATTTCCATTTGTGCATTTCCAGTTACTGTTTTGGTGTTTGGAAACCGATAGTTGTTTGCGGTTGTAATGGTACTTGAATTACGTAACCATTACGGAATCTCACCTCAACCTCTCGATACCAGCAAGATTCTATTGTGTTTCTGTAAAATAGTTAACATATTTCTGTGACTACATTCAGATTTGATTTCATTAATGTAGAGGTACTTTGATACATCGATATGTTTATATTGCAATGATATTATTGTTATGTGTATTCTTTCTTTTGTCACTATGATCTTTGACGTACTTGTAACTCTGATTTTTGGGCGCGTAAGCGGTTATTAGAGAGTCAAGTCTTGGCCGTCATGTTGAAAAGACGCAAATTGTAGTCAGTTTATGAAATGTGAACTTTAACAGTGAGGAAGATATTTTCAAGTATGTTTTATATTGTGAAGTGATGTTGCAACAAAAGTAAAAAAAAAAAAGAAGTGTAACTTTAATTCGGAGTGCTGATTACTTTTTTACATCACCATTGTCTTAACTTGCAAAAGTCTAATCTTCAAGAATGGTTTATGAAACACATCTATAAAACTTTTGAATATCGCAGAATAACACCTAGGCCTCTTTGCATCCGAACTTGGAATCATCACTACCTAGATTTTCGATGATTGAGCCATGAGTTCACAACGAGACCAGCGTGGGAAACACGAAAAGATGATTGCCTAGTTCATCCATTATTTCAAGAAATGACTTTATTAATTGTGCGGTAATCACACCTGCCACATAATATAACTTTGTTGTTGCCCGAAAATGCAATATTTAGCAGCGTGAGCAACACTACAATCATAATTAATTTTTGACCTTGTTTGTGGTAGGGTTGTTAGACGGTTCAACTGCAACAATTTTAGCAAGATTCTGACATAATTAACGCATTTCTTGCTGCAAGCAGTCCCGGAAAAATGCTTCCCGCAGAAACAGTTTTATTGCTGTTAATGCGAAAAGCATTCCTCCTTCAAGCCATGGTGGGTTGTTTACCACACTTGTGGCACACCGCACTTCATTCATCTATTTTCAAGATCATTAATGTGTCCTTCAATGATTCATATTTGACGTCAGTTACTGAAATCGAATAATTGAGACAAATTAGAAAAAATACAGCACAGCGCAGAACAACCGTACAAACGTTACTACATCAGTTTCCAATCATCTTCATCCCATTTCTGTTCGTAAAACAGCGGGTAACTCTGTTTGAATATGTAGATTTGCGACATTACTACCACCTAATTAATTAATATAGACATATAAGGGCTACAAGCCTATATGCAAAATTTACTGAGCAAGATTCGCAGCTTCACACGATGAGAAAGGAGATACAGTCGAAACCATGACAAAAACGTAATATCTCTTAAAACCTGTTACCAATTTAAAAAAAATAGTCGGGGTCGATGTATCACTAATGTGGCTTTAAATACAAAACGTGATTCAACATCTGCAATTGGGATTTGCCTGTACCTTGCCCCCAGACTGATAGAACTCTGAGATGAAGAGAACTACGAGAGCCAAAAGTGTAAAAACAAAAAAAAGGAAAAATGAAATAAAATAATAAAAGAACAAGTGCAAGTAAGACTCGCTCTCTAAGTCCATTTATCCGACGGGGAAAGGTGACCTACAGTTAAAAATTGAATGTGAACAATGTATTACTTTTGGCGACTCCTCACATCGTTGAAAGGTGAAAGCCAGATTAAAACGAAGACTGTAAAATCCGCTGTCCGATGGAGATTCGGTCCCATGACCTCTCGTTTTCCAGGTTGGCACCTCACAGCTTTTTATTTATTTTTTTAAGGGTTCTATCGATTTTTTGTTTTTTATTTTTATTTTTTGTCGCATCACTTTATTTTACACATAATAAATACACTCCTGGAAAAGTGAAATAAGAACACCGTGAATTCATTGTCCCAGGAAGGGGAAACTTTATTGACACATTCCTGGGGTCAGATACATCACATGATCACACTGACAGAACCACAGGCATATAGACACAGAAAACAGAGCATGCACAATGTCGGCACTAGTACAGTGTATATCCACCTTTCGCAGCAATGCAGGCTGCTATTCTCCCATGGAGACGATCGTAGAGATGCTGGATGTAGTCCTGTGGAACGGCTTGCCATGCCATTTCCACCTGGCGCCTCAGTTGGACCAGCGTTCGTGCTGGACGTGCAGACCGCGTGAGACGACGCTTCATCCAGTCCCAAACATGCTCAATGGGGGACAGACCCGGAGATCTTGCTGGCCAGGGTAGTTGACTTACACCTTCTAGAGCACGTTGGGTGGCACGGGATACATGCGGACGTGCATTGTCCTGTTGGAACAGCAAGTTCCCTTGCCGGTCTAGGAATGGTAGAACGATGGGTTCGATGACGGTTTGGATGTACCGTGCACTATTCAGTGTCCCCTCGACGATTACCAGTGGCGTACGGCCAGTGTAGGAGATCGCTCCCCACACCATGATGCCGGGTGTTGGCCCTGTGTGCCTCGGTCGTATGCAGTCCTGATTGTGGCGCTCACCTGCACGGCGCCAAACACGCATACGACCATCATTGGCACCAAGGCAGAAGCGACTCTCATCGCTGAAGACGACACGTCTCCATTCGTCCCTCCATTCACGCCTGTCGCGACACCACTGGAGGCGGGCTGCACGATGTTGGGGCGTGAGCGGAAGACGGCCTAACGGTGTGCGGGACCGTAGCCCAGATTCATGGAGACGGGTGCGAATGGTCCTCGCCGATACCCCAGGAGCAACAGTGGCCCTAATTTGCTGGGAAGTGGCGGTGCGGTCCCCTACGGCACTGCGTAGGATCCTACGGTCTTGGCGTGCATCCGTGCGTCGCTGCGGTCCGGTCCCAGGTCGACGGGCACGTGCACCTTCCGCCGACCACTGGCGACAACATCGATGTACTGTGGAGACCTCACGCCCCACGTGTTGAGCAATTCGGCGGTACGTCCACCCGGCCTCCCGCATGCCCACTATACGCCCTCGCTCAAAGTCCGTCAACTGCACATACGGTTGACGCCCACGCTGTCGCGGCATGCTACCAGTGTTAAAGACTGCGATGGAGCTCCGTATGCCACGGCAAACTGGCTGACACTAACGGCGGCGGTGCACAAATGCTGCGCAGCTAGCGCCATTCGACGGCCAACACCGCGGTTCCTGGTGTGTCCGCTGTGCCGTGCGTGTGATCATTGCTTGTACAGCCCTCTCGCAGTGTCCGGAGCAAGTATGGTGGGTCTGACACACCGGTGTCAATGTGTTCTTTTTTCCATTTCCAGGAGTGTATATATTTAAAAAATACAAATGACATTACGACCGATTCTGACCTTCTTCCTGTCCTGCACAGTGTTGTTCTCCATACCTTGTCCAAAGAAAGGTGCCACATACGCCGTACGAAAGATTGTCCTTTTGCATCTCTCCGTTGGTCCTAACGGAGCATAGACGCTCATCAAACGGACGTCTCCTACAGTAAGCGCAACATCTCAGATCGGTGATAAATAGGTCACACCTTCCGTCACCTCCCTCTGCCGTAATAGAATGGTTTTGCCACTGCCACCTTCACCACCCTCTAAACTACAGACGTCATAACCACCAAATTCCTATGGGGTAGTGTCGCATACCTTCTGTAGGAACACAATGTCCATCTCCATTGCCGGGAACACATCTTTACTCATTTGTGCTTTTATTAGGTTATTAAACAATTGACATTGACTGTAATGACACAATTAGCCTGTGACATTGGCTGGATCGGTTGATGATCCAGACAACATCCTCTCTGGTTGTCTAACGCCCTACAGCTGCTTCATCACGAGCTTAACGTAAACTATGATGGAAATAATGGGCAAATGGATTCCTGTCAGCTCTCTTAGGTCCAGTCACGCTACGTTACTTAAGAAAGTTCAGTTTCGTATGCTTTTAGTCGCGTATATTGTGCTTCAAAAGTGGACTTAAGAGACGTTTTTCGGTAGAAAGAGCTATTGTAGTTCGCATAAATCAACACTAGTATATGATGCAGCACACGAGTAAACACTGCCGTGAGAACCATGAGCGACAAGAGCGCTACACTGCAGTAAGCAGACTGGACAGCTAGGTCATGAGGCTCGACATCTAGCTCATCTATAGTTTTCGATGAGCCAATTAGCGAGTATCAAAATATGTAACACAAATATCCGTATTATTTGACTGCATTGTCTTACATACTTAAATTATTTGCAGCGCTATGGGAACGTAGACCCTGATATCCGACTTAAATTTAAACCTAATAACAGTACCTGTTCCTGAAAAAAGGGATCTTAACATTCAGACGAATGGACGGAGAGACAGGAAAGTGATCCTTAATACACAGCAAAGTGATCCTTAACATGGACTGACAGTCAAACGGAAAATGAGGTTTAGTAGAAAATAGAATAGCGAGAAACGTAAGGTCATAATTGATGATCACGAAGTAGAGGAACTTAAGAAATTGTGCTACCTAGGCAGCAAAATAACCCATGGCGAAAGAATCAAAGAAGACATAAAACACAGACTAGCACAGGCATTGAGAATGTGCGTTTGGAGTACGTCATTGTATCGTAGTGAAATACAGATATTTGGTTTGGAAAACTGTGATTTTACATGAGTCATCACTCGGTTACCCTGTTTTTCTTAGAGGATGAAAAGCATATAAGAAAACTGTTACAAATTGAAAACCCACCTGCCATACCAGCAGCTCGTCTCGTAATTGGCTGCAAGAGATCGCGAGTCGATAATAGGTCGGATCTCAGTCACACACTTCACTCACTGGAGCATAAGTGTTACATTAGTCTGTATCGCTACTATGGACGCCTTAATCATTCACTGTTCAGTATTCTACGTAGAAATACTACTCACTTTATAATAAACCTATGAGTCAACCTAGCAATTCTATGTGAATTCTGTGAGAATTCCAGTTGTCGAAATTAAATTGATACATGTTTCGAATATCAAGTACGTATTTTATGAAAAAAATTTCTTATTTCCAAAAGAAACAAACAAAACAACTAAGAATTTATCTGCCGCTTGCAGCATGCAGACGCATATCCGCAGGTAGGTGAGGATCTAGTAAGGAAGACACAGAAGATTTTTAACGTTCAAAATAGTGAAGGGGAATGGAATATACCTGAGCCACTTCTAGCGAAGCCGACGCTGCTCTTAGGGAGCTGATGTTCCGCTAAGTGCGCAAGGCGAAGAGGAAGATTTGTAACATCTCAAAGTGGCTCGGGCTATTAAGACGCACATGAGGCTTTTGCCAGAGGCCACGCAACTAGCGGCGAGGTGAAACTCCACCTGAGGTTGTGGGGTTGAAAGGAGGATTTATAACGCCATAAACAAGCGTGGACTACAAGGATATACGTGAAACGGCTTCTGCTGTAGCAGACAGGTTCTCTCTGGTAGGCGCAGACACGTATTTCACTTAGCCAGTTCCTTTCACTGGCTGTGTGGTGAAACTGTTAAGAAATATCCTGCTCAGGAATGGATGACCTGATGAACACTACACAACGAAATCAGAGAAAGCTCTCTCAGGGTGACGTACCCGTATTTTGAAAAGGGAATAATTTGCTAACGTAACAAGCCTTACAGAAGTCGATATGTTCGCTTTAGAATTATTCTTACAGTTTGATGTGGTCCGCATTCCTCCAAATGTCATGATCTGCATTGATAAACAGATGCGAGACTGTCACATCGTACCGTGGTTAGTGGAATTCGAAGAAGAATATGTCGAGGCCGATTTATCTACAATTTATTGACTTATTTATTTACTTAACCTAATCAGAATAGGGCCATTAGTTTTTCCCCAACATTAGATTTTTGCTTACATCAGACTATAAGTAGTACTTTTTACATCTTATTGTTAGTTATTTAAGATATTACAATAATTTTCATTTTACAGTATTAGTGGAATTAAAATGATTTGAAAGAGATGTCAATGCGTATAATGTCAGTACCGACTATGAAGAAAGGCGCTGTTAATAGCGGTGTATTTACTATTATTGCTGCTGTATAGCTCCTACTTCTGCTGCTGTACTAATAATAATAATAATAATAATAATAATAATAATAATAATAACTGATTTACATTTATGGGCATGTAAAGGTGATATTGTCTGACACAGTGAGTGATAAGGGAGAGAAATTTAGGTACAATTCACAAGCTAAGGGCTCTGGAAAACGAAGAATTACTGTTAGTAAAGATGGGTATTTACTTGTAATGGGGTTACCGGGTGCTTATAGGCGCGAGGGAGCTGCACCTTGCGGTGGGAAGCGTCTCTTAAAAGGCAGAAGAACCAGCAACAATCAACGGCATGGGGATGCAGAATGTAACTAATACCACTGCTTTAAAAAAAATGGTTCAAATGGCTCTGAGCACTATGGGACTTAACATCAGTCCCCTAGAACTTAGAACTACTTAAACCTAACTAACCTAAGGACATCACGCAACACCCAGTCATCACGAGGCAGAGATAATCCCTGACCTCGCCGGGAATCGAACCCGGGAACCTGGGCGCGGGAAGCGAGAACGCTACCGCACGACCACGAGCTGCGGATCCACTGCTTTAAAGACACATCATATGTATCCATGGGATATGTAGCCTTTAACTGAAAAAGTGTCACCATTGGCAAAAGAGACCAGACTAGTCCCTAATTCTGGTCTCTAGGAGGAGACAGGCAAAGTGGAGGTTATAATGAGGAAAAGATTGAATAACCAAAGAAAGGGTGAAATTCTCCTAATGGGGATGTGGTTTAGGTAAGCTACGAAATCTGAAAAAGGAAAGGCAGAGGGTCAATCTAGATATAGTGAGGGTTTGTGAAATAAAATGGAAAGACGGAAAGCATTATTCGTCAGCCAAGTATAGGATAATATCAACAACAGCAGAAAATGTGATTCGTTGTGAATAGGAAGGCAGGGCAGAGAGTGAGTTAAAGCGAGCAGTTCAGCGATAATGTTGTTCCAATTAGAATCGATAGCAAACAAATACCGAGAGCGACAGTGGTGTACATGCCGATGGCGCAAGTAGAAGAAAATGTGTATGAGGATTTTGAATGAGGAATTGAATATGTGGAGGGAGATGAGAAGTCACGCGGCACTGGAATGCGGTTGTAGGTCAATGAGTGGAAGAAAAGCTAACGAGAGTATATGGATGTGGTAGCAGAACTAATTGAGTTCTGCAATAAATTTCAGCTATTAATAGCGAATAGTCTGTTCAATAATTAGAAGAGGTATTCTTGGAAAAGACCAAGAGGTATGGGAAAGTTTCATTCAGTTACATCATGGTCAGGCAGAGTCTTCGAAATCAGATATTGGATTGTAAGGCATACCCAGGAGCAGATATAGACTCAGATGACAATTTAGTAATGATAAAGAGTAGGCTGGACTTTAAGAGACCAGCCAGTAAGTGTCCGTGCGTAAAGAAGTAGGATAAGGAAGTACTAACGAATGATGACATACGCTTGAAGTTCTTTGACGCCGTCGACACTGCGATAAAGAAGAGCTTAGTTGGTTGTTCGGTTGAAAAGGAATGGACATCTCTGAAAAGAGCGATTAAAGAAGCTGAAAAGAAAAACGCGTGTACAAGGAAAGTAACTCCGAAGAAACATGGGTAAAAAGAGGGATACTTCGTATGATCGATGGACGATGTGATACAGAAATATTGCGAGGAACTCAAAAATACGAATCACTTGGGATTGAATTAAATAGGAAGTTCAGGGAAGGTAAGGTAAAATGGCTGCATGAAAAATGTGTAGAAATCGAAGAAGACACAGTATCGGAAGAACTGAATCAGTAAAAGTCAAAACAACCTTCAGTGAAATCAGTAGCATGAGAAGGTAAGAGTACGCTGAAGGGCTCTTTTAGGTGGAAGACTTGTCTGATAATGTGATAGAAGAAGCAAAATGGTGTCTACAGAGAAAAATGAGCGGTCCATTGTTAGAATTTAAAAGACCTTTGGACGATTTGTAATAGGATAACGCAGAAGGAATAGGTAACACTGCATCGTAATTTCTAAAACCACTGGGGAAAGTGACATCAAAACATCTATTCACTTTGGTGTGTAGCATGTACGAGTGTGGCAACATACCCTACGACGTCATCCACTCAATTCCGAAGATTGCACGAGTCGACACAGCTGGCTTAACATCTCATGCATCCAAGATACTGACAAGGATAAGATATAGAAGAATGGAAAAGAAATTTGAGAATCTGTTAAATGAGGATCAGTTTGGCTTTTGTATAGGTGATGGCACCAGAGAGGCAGTTCTGACGTTGCGGTTGTTAATGGCGGCAACGCCAAAGAAGAAACCAAGACACGTTCATAGGATTTGTCTGCCTGGATAAAGCGTTTCACAATGTCAGATGGTGAAGATGTTTGAAATGCTGAGAAAGGTAGGAGTAAGCTACAGAGAAAGACGGGTAATATACAATATGTACAAGAGCCAAGAGGTAGTAATACGAGTGGGAGACCAAGAACGAAGCGTTTGGATTAAAAAGGGTGTGTCTGGAATGCAGTCTTTCGCTCCTACTGTTCAGTCTATACACCAAAGAAGCAATGATGGAAATAGAAGAAAGATTCAAGACTGGTGAAGGTGAAACGACACCAACGATAAGATTCTATAATGATGTTGCTATTCTCTGTGAAAGAGAAGAAGAAATGCAGGATATGCTGAAGGGAATGAAAAGTACGAGGGCTATTCAGGAAAGTAAGGAACGATAGGTCGCGAAATGGAAACCACAGTGAAAATAAAAACTGTTTTATTTGCAACGGTTAGCTATACCTTCCAGCTACTTCTCTATACTGTCGCCACTCAGACATCTGTCGTAGCATTGTACCAAATTTTCAATTCCCTCGTTATAGAAGACAGCCGCCAGTGCTTTTCGAGAATTTTCTACTCTGGACTGCAGCTCGTTGTCTGTGTCGAAAGATTGCCTTCATAGCCAGCGATTCATTTGAGAAGACGTGAACCTCACAGGTAGCCAATTATGGGGTGTATTGTGGGTGATCAAACACTTCCCATCGAAAACGCTGCAGGAGCATCTTCATTGCCCATGCAGAGAGCGGCCGAGAATTGTCATGAAGAACGAATCGCATGACAGTCATGTTATGTGGATTGCATAGCTTCAGGCGAAATCTTTCGCCAGGCCCTCACATTTGACGGGAGACGCTAATTTCCAACCATCTGTAAGTTCTCACGGTGAGCTCAGGACTGAAAATAGTGGCATGATACGATCGACGCATCTGTGCAAAGCTTCATCAGATTTTCACTGTATTTTCCACTTCGCGACCGATCGTTCCTTACTTTCCAAATAACCCTCGTATAATGGGTATTGGATATGGTATGAGAGTAAATCGAATTAAGACAAAAGTAATAAGAAGTAACTGAAATGAGAACAGCAAGAAACTTAAGATTAGGACTGGTAATCACAGTGCACATGAAGCTAAGGAATTCCGCTACCTAAGCAGCATAATAATTCATGACGAACGGAGCGAGGAGGACATGAAAAGCAGACTAGCACTGGCAAAAAGATCACTTCTAGCCAAGAGAACTCTGCTAGTATCAAACAAAGGCCTTAATTGAGGAAGAAATTTCTGATAATGTACGTCTGGAGCACAGAATTGTATGGTAGTGGAACATGGACAGCGAGGAAACCGGAGAAGAATAGGATCGAAGCATTTGAGATGTGATGCTTCAGAAGAATGTTGGAAATTAGGTGGACTGGTTACGTAAGGAATGAGGAGAGTCTCCGCAGAATCAGAGGGGAAAGGAATGTGTGGAAAACACTGACAAGGAGAAGGGCAGGATGATAGGACACCTGTTAAGGCATTAGGGAATAACTTCAGTGGTACCAGAGGGGTACTGCAGACGGTGAAAACTGTCGAGGAACACAGAAAATGGAATACATCCAGCAAGTAATTCAGAACGTAGGTTGTAAGTATAGCTCTCAGATGAATAAGTGGTCATGGGAGAGGAATTCATGCAGGCCCACATCAAACCAGTTGTGAGGCTGGTAAGCAAACAGAAAAAAAAAATGGGGGAGGGAAGGTGCAGCCATGTTTGTTGTTTTCATAGAATGGCATTATCTCTCTTTAAAAACTGGAGATGGTGATCAGTTCTCTGTAGGGTGCGTGAAATCATTCAGGACTTGTGTTCCTGCCACTGAGAAGGCCTGAGAAAAAACGGCTGAGTGATAGAAACGGACAGATAGGATTTTTCTGTGATGGCAACGAGTGTTTTAACTGAGTTGTTCAGAAAAAATCTGCAACATCGAGAGCTAGTGGTATTCCATTTCATCATCATGCTTTTGTTTGAGATTTTTCGATGTAATTAAGTATTCGCATATGGTTTACGCATTAAACATTCCATAACAAACACGTTATTGGCCAGTGAAGTATTTCAGTCAGTTACTTAAAGCGTGTAGTAATATTGCCACGACATTGGCAGACACTTGTTTCGATGGTGGCATTTTATTCACATTCAGAGCGCTTCATTTCGTAGCAACATCGATAGAATTTTTTTAATAAATTCATGAGAGTAGTAAGGAATTTCGGTACTCTTGAATTATCAAACTGGTTTATTATTCTTTTAAGATATGATATTACTAATACGACCTTTTATGAGACGCCAATTCCAGTAGCTGTACCGTAGTCTTTATTTGCGTACATTTAGAGAGTTCTGCGCAATAATCTTGTCCATTTCTGCTTACAATGCCATTTCTAAATGCAACTGTATGTGTTGTGACGAGTGAACCTTATTTATGTCTTACTTATGATCAATAATGTCATTTTAATTACTTTTATTATTCGGTGGAGTTGACGATCATACGGCATCCAGGAGGCTACTGTGAGCTGCCTTTTATGACTTATAATCACTCAGTTTCTATAATGCGAAATTTTTCGTGATGATTGTTTGACAGCTGTTTGACAGTTGGAATCCTTAATTGCTCTATGTTTGAAGACTTTTCATCTTTGGTAATGAGGGATGGAGCGTTTGTTATGTAGATATTATTTAGTTAATTTTTTTGTATTCATGTGATGTCATATGTTAATCTCTCTCCAGGTCGAAAATTTCAATATAATTTCCTAAGTAGGCCTTGTGTCTCAAGGCAATTTGTTCATTGAGTATGTCGATCGGAAAATTTCTTGTATGTTTTATACGTCTAATTCTTCCAAAATATTCATTGTACGTCCTTTTGATATTTTGTGTAAATTTGTACAGTGTTTTCAGTCTGTCCTGATTTGTCGTTTTCAAAAAATGGTTCAAATGGCTCTGAGCACTATGGGACTCAACTGCTGTGGTCATAAGTCCCCTAGAACTTAGAACTACTTAAACCTAACTAACCTAAGGACATCACACACATCCATGCCCGAGGCAGGATTCGAACCTGCGACCGTAGCGGTCGTGCGGTTCCAGACTGTAGCGCCTTTAACCGTTCGGCCACTCCGGCCGGCATTTGTCGTTTTAATTCTTAATATGTAGGTAGAAAGTTGAGAGATTGCTTCCACGTACTCTCGAATCGGACAAACTGGAAGAATCATCGACATTAGACTCAAAGAAAATACGTGAGCATGTGAAAGCAATCGTTCAACTTTCTACCTACATCTTAAAAATGAAAATTACAAAACAGAACAGATTGATAACACTATAGATATTTTACACAAAGTATTAAATCACGTACTATGAATATTTTGTTAGAACTGGAGATATAGACTCTTATGAGAAATTCCCCGAACAAAGTACGCAGTGAACAAACTATCCTGAAATACAATAACTACTTAGAAAATTTTATTGCCATCTTCGACCACGAAAAAAGATAAACATATGGGATCACAGATAAAACATACACCAAAAATAATTTAATCAAATAATACCTATACAACAAACACTGCATCCCTGATCCCCAAAGATGAAAAAGCCGTGAACACGCAGGATAAGGATCCTCACTATCGAATAGCTGTCAAACAATTACCTCGAAAAATTTCACATTATAATAGCTAGCAGATTATAATGATATTATTTCATAACAGGCAGCTCACAGTTACTCCCTGGATGCATACAATCGTCAACTTCAATCAGATCTAAGTAAAAATGAAATTTATAAAAAATGACGTTATTGGTCATACGTAAGACGTAAATAGGATTCGCTATTCACAAAAGCCAGAGGAGCACTTGGTAATGGCACTGCAGGCCGAAACAGGCAAGCCTGTTGTGCAGAAATCCCTACATACAAGCAAATAACGCTCACGCTGCAGCTACTGGAACTGACTTCTTACAAATTGTCATATTTCATCTTAGTTCATGCTGCATACCTTAGTGACAAAAATATGATACTACGTTCAAAAAAATAAAAATATTCATAAATAGTTAATGAGTTACTCTGTTTTAAGAGTAACTAAAGGTGAAAAATTTTCGGAACAAAAGATAAAAAAGGAAATTCTGCTGTTGCTCTAACATTTTAGATTTTAGTCGTTTCCAGTTAATTACAAAGATAATTTAATCATTAGTTTCTATGGAGTGTTAGTCTACCTCAGAAGATGGCTGCTGTTAATTAAGTTAGAGCAGCGCCGAGAAATAGCGCCTGTGGAACTTGGCTTAGGAAACGTTGCGGATTTTCACGTAGCATTTAGTGCTTAATGGAGCAAGCCACTGGATCCTGCTCTTTGCTCTATTTCCTCAGCAGTGGGTTTACCTGTTTACACATTCGCTGTACAGACTCTGTCCTAACTTGACTGTATTTCGCAAATCGTGAAGATTAATTCTCAGACAACAGCTTAAACAGTGATCAGACGTGGCTACACGAGAGAAAATTTCATTAGAATTCCACATTCTTATTTGCGCTATCGTACGTCTGTCGTTAAATTTAATATGTGTAAGCTTCGGAAACACTACATCTTTGTTCTGCCTTTTAATCTCACATTTTCCACATGATTTGCACAAATGACGTCAACATCTCAGATAAATTTAAATCATAAAAATTTCATTGTAAAACACACAGCTCTAATACTTTATTTTTAACGAAGACACTCGATTTAGAACCTGAATCAGACCGCTTTCGGGTCTCAAGAAGATATTCAGCTATGTATTGTCCAATGAGAATGCGAACTGCCACTTACAGAATACTCGATTGTTATTAATACTTGTCTGTGTCTAATGGTTACGTCTCTCATGTTTCCAGGACATTACCGTTACAAATACATAGCTACTGATAAAAATGGAACATTCTGTAAGTTGCTTTTGGCATTGCAGTTGTATAATACGTAGCTGAACAGCTTTTTAGAGCGGCGAAGAGGGTCTGATTGAGAACCAAGATCGACTGTCTTCTATAAAAATACCCTAGTACAGCTGTGTATTGTACGATGCAGCACCGCTTAGAAGAAATTAAACTGCTTTACGTCAGACTCTATGTCAACAAATAACATTCAGCTGTGATTCATCATATCCAGAATTTTTTCTAAATTCTATTATTTTGGTACAAATTAATTTCAGTTGCTTTTGTTACTTAAGCCTTCCTCGTTTCCTCAGAGACCGTTCCAGCACCCTGCTTACTTAAGTACCTATTACGTTTGTTAAAACGTAACCAATATTGAGACACAATGATGGTACAAAAGCAGATCCTTTTGCTGCAATCACTTAAAAAATGCACCTGTTACAATCACTGTTTTAGAAAGCTTCCACTGCACCTTTTTGGTGTCATCGAGAAATTCTGGACTTTTTTCATTTATTGGTGAAAGCATTCTGACCATTATTCCATTTCACAGGGTCTTGTCCAACAGGTACACTATAGCCCATGCTCACAGTTACAGGCAAATAACACGCAATACAACACCGACCAACCTGCACACACACACACACACACACACACACACACATACACACACACACAATATTGTGGACTTTTTCTGGGACAATAAATTCTATTATCCAGAGATGAATGAACGAGTTCGAGCCAATGTTCTGGAGAATTCCCTTGCTTTTTAGGCAAATACTGGAGCTGGTAACGTCTCCCATTCATTCGCAACTGCAAACCCCTCGCGTCCACTACCAATTCACATGATTAATGGCATAAAAGACTGCTTCAGAAACAAAAACAGCTCCAATCCCATCATGTTCTACCAACAGTTTTGGCTGTTTTCATTGTTTGTGAGGCAATATTGGTTGTAAGGCAAACGCTGGCATTGGAAACCCCTCTCAAGTAATCCCTTCTGGAAAACTCTTCCACCTGACTGGGATTTTGGTGGAAAGAACAGATCTCTGGTAAGGACCAACTCTGAGTACATTTACACAATGGATTAGGGCAAGGTACTTTGCTTCTGGATTTCAAATTAAATATACGCGAGTTCATAATGAGTAAGTGGCCTACATATAGTGTACACATAAGTGGCACATATATAAACGATTTCGCGTGGACATCATTTGCTCATATACTTTTCACAATGACTCTGTATATATTAAATTTTCACATTTCCCGTCCCATGATAAAAAGAGTCTTTCTTACCATGTTACACTGTAACGTACATTCATGAAAATTTTTTAGCAGAGTTTATGATTTTCGAAATGCCTAACTATTATGTAGCTCTACGATGTGTGTGTGTGTGTTTGTGAGTGACGGATCACGACGTAATGAATTATTGGGCAAAGATTTACAAATGCAACTCACTTCCAGTTAAATATACCTAAATGTTTAAAACGACAATTGTTGTTCCATCCCAAAATGAAAATTATTTTCCATCTCTGACTCCTACCAAAGCCTTACTGCTTTTTTTTTTTTTTTTTTTTTTTTGTCTAAGGCAAATGTTGGTACTGGAAATCCCATCGCACGTGTTTCCTATTGGAAATCCCCTTTCCGAATTCCAGTTTCCTGGAACTCACCTAAAAGTAATTCGTGATGATGATGATGATTGGTGTTTTAGGGCGCACAAAAAGTAATTCGTGTTTAAATGGATCGAGTTCTATTAAACAGCCTTCCTGACCGCTTGAGTATGGAATTAGCGATCAAACAAAGCAAGGATTGTCAAATACCATGTACGACAATGGGAAGAAAGAGAGACTGTAAGCTCTGGAATTCTGTGGTGATATTATGGTGAAGAGATCTAAGGTACTTGTCATCATCCCCTACTTCCTCAATAAAATAAATAGGTAGTACGTAATCATTCTTTGAAGTACACTAGTCTCCCATTATTCAGTATTTCATGAATTCTCTAAACTTCTCATATTAAGAACAAAGACAGACGCTAGTTTGTAAACAATTATTTTGCCTGACTACATCACATCTCAATTTTAATTTTTTTTATTTTAAGAGCGTAGTTTACACAGTAACATGCAAAAACGGCTTACACATGTAGAAGTCACGCATTCTTATTTTCTGCCTCGTGGACCATGCTTTGAAAGATGCCAACGAGTTCTCGGAACTGATGAAACAGTTACGCCACTGTACAGTGATTATGTGAGTCAGCTAACTGCTATAAAAATGTTATGCAAACCACAGACTTCCACACATCAATCTTATGTCGGTGTATGGGTAATTAAAGAGGTTTTTTCGTCTCAATTTCGAACAAAGATTGCCGGAAGTTTACGAAAGGCGAAACTGGGTATTCTTAACCTAGTATTCGCTTTTAAAACCACTTGCCCAAGAGATGAGAGTGGGTGTTGAAAGCCAAAGAAGATCAAAGAGGCTGATATGGGCTGATATCTAAGGACACCACGCCAACCAAACTTTGTAACGAGTGGAATCAACAAGAGCGTCTTCCACTTGTGCACCACTGCTACTAAATAGTGTCGTATGCACCAAGCTGAGACTTACGGACTGACGATCTCTTGATTGTAAAAACGTTGGTCCTTTTTTACGTTTTCTTACCGTTATTTTTTGAAATTTCCCAATTTTTCTGTGGTTATTTTTTGTGTTCGTCGGCTTGAGAAGTCTACGGAAATCAATTTCTACCATACATTCTGCTATTTACTTGTCGCCTAATATCCGTTTATACATCCCATACTTTACTGTTAGACCGAACAAGATGGTGCAGTGGTTAGCACACTGGACTCGCGTTCGGGACGACGACGCTTCAGACCCGAGTCCAGTCATCCTGATTTAGGATTTTCGTAATTTCCCTTAATCGCTTCAGGCAAATACCAGGAAGGTTCCTTTGAAAGGGCATAGCCGACTTCCTTTCCTATCCTTCCCTAATCCGTTGGGACTGATGACCCTGCTGTTTGGTCCCATCCCTCAAACCAACCAACGAACGGTACTGTTATAAATACAGCATACCAGGAAATTACGAACACTAAATTGTACATCATTCTTTTGCTGCATTTTAAACAGGTACCGACGTATCAGCGATGTGTGCAGCTGCTCATCTCTGCGATTTGGGCAAATGCACTGAGTGTTTGTGGTAACTATTTATGTGATGTGGCCAACAGCAAGAGGTACAATTGTCAGCAATCTGATACCACTATAATTACCACTAACTTTGTCGGATAAGTGGAAAAGAAATTAAAAACTACACAAAACTAAAACTAAAAGTAACATGAAAATTCTCTGCTACCTAAATATGATGTGCATAAATGGTTGGACATGTTGTGGACAAACTGCTATAACTAACTTATAACCACTAGAAGCTAATCGGGAGGATATCAAGAGGTAAATTGGCAAAGGCGAATAAAGCTAATTTTGGATCGTTCTATGAAATGACCACGTAAAATTCCTCTTTAAAAATTATTTTATTTGTAACAGGAAACAAACTAACACTTTCCGTCGACCCTAGGAGTCGCATGGATAACGTGATGCACATATCTGTTTGTGCTGATGCAAACTACTCAAAGCAAAAACGAAAGTATAAATATCTGCTGAAACACCAGACTTAGGATATATATAGTCAGAAACCGTCTGATGATGATTATGTTTGGCTTGTGGTGTGCTCAACTGCGCGAACATCATCGCCCATGCAAAGGACCAATTCTAACACAGTCCATTTTTTGCATAATCCAATCTAGACGCTGTCACAACTGATGAAGATGATGATGATGGAATGATAAGGACAACACAAACAGCCCGTCTCCAGGCAGAAACAGGGTGAAAAGAAATTTGTAAGGGTGGTCTTGCAGGATAGGCTGTGGTGAGAAATAATAGTTGCACCGTTTGCGAGCTAATTTTCATTGAAGTCAGCGAATCATTTCTTTGTGTATGCAAATTTAAGTGGCCCGCCAGGTACCATTAGTGTCAGTTCATATAGTGTAGATGATAGCGCACGAAACCGTTCAGCCGTTGGCTCTGACTCGATCCTTCCTACCGTCCGATGTCCAATTTTTGTGTCACTTTCTTGTTCGATATTAGAAAACCAATCGAAGAGCACATTCGGCGACACGATCTCTGACGAGACGCTTGAATTCGCTCGTGCAATTGCCTGATTGGCTAACTCCAATGCCAGTTAGTTGGGAAACAGCTCATGGTATCGAATTTCTTTTTCTTAACGATTATTTCTCCCCGCAACCTACCCTGCAATACTGTTACGAGCATTTTAGACTGTCCCTGACCACCCTATATATATGAGATGACATAAAATCATAACTCGTAAGCTATTAAAACTACTGCATCGTGGTTTGTTCTGAAACTTTACCGGGTCTGAAGATTTTTTTTTCTTTTCTTTTTTTCTGCTGTGGCAGAATATTAGTGTAGGCTTGTGACCAACTCGTCGGTCGTAGAACATCTATATGATATTAGAGTAATGCCTATGCATGGGCCAGCAATGTAGCATCAATATTTCTGATTGCTTCACTGATTTGTGCACGAAGGGTAGTAACTTCACTGAGTACACGCAACTCTTGACGTAACCCTAGAAAAAGAAGTGTAATGGCGTGAAACGGGAGTGCACGTGGGCGTACGATAGGACCATCACAACCCATCCCCTCTCAGTAAATGGGTCATACAGCACATCCCGCATGTTCAGACTCCATTGTTGGGGCGCCCTACTGTGCTGCCAGATGACGGGTGGCTGCAGCTCTTCTGTCCGTGATAGCAGAAGCTGTTCGAGCATGTCCAAGTAAACATTTCCCGTTACGGTTTTATCTGCGAGGAAAAACGGGTCTCTCACCTTATCGTGCATTAGGTCACACCAAACAGTCGGGCTGTCAAGGCTAGCTGCTTACAAGATGGCACATTCATCCTTTCCTGGTCTGTTGCCATTTCGATTGATTCCAAGTCCAATCTGCAATCAAGGGCAAAGGACAAACGGAAAAACGTTTTGAGCTCGTAAACGTTTTGCAAACAAACCACGATTCTCTAGGATAGTTTCCAAGACACGATTTTTTGAAACAATACCTGGACTTCATGGGCGTCGTGAACTGTGTCGTCTCTGGACAAATAATGCACATGGTAACTCTCGTGAGCCTTCCTCAGCTTCTCTCCGGTCCACCAGAGTAAATTGGAGAGCTTTGTACATTTGAAAAGTAGAAATGGAGAGTTATTGACAGAATAAAGGCGAAATGTAAGACGTGATTGGATACCTCAGTTGAGTCATTTGATCCTAAAAGAGGACGTCTCATGATTCATAAATTGGTAAGGAGTAATACAAAACATTACACAAGCATTTGTTTGTATTTTCTTCCTGCCGTGTTAAGCAATTCATTCTATTGGCTGGTTAAGGCTAATTATCTTGAAACGTCGTAGCAGATTAAAACTGTGTGCCGACCCGAAACACGAACACGGGAGCTTTGCCTTTCGGTGGAAAGTGCTCTACCGACTGAGGTACCCTAGTTCCACTTCTGCCAGTACCTCATCTCCTAGCATCCAGACTTCACAGAAGCTCTCCTGCGAAACTTGCAGGACTAGCACTTCAGAAAGAAAGGATATTGTGGAGACATGAGTCATCCACAGCCTAGGGGACGTTTTCAGGATGAAATTTTCACTCTGCATCTGAGTGTTATATGGTATGAAACTTCATGGCAAACTGAAACTATAGGTCGACGGTCGTCTCCACAAACGTCGTCGTCAAAGTGAACGGCGGCTCGAAACGTGCAGTGCGCCACGGACGCAGGCTGGTGGGAGCAATATTGTGCTACGGGAGACATTCCCCTGCGCTTGAATGGACCCCGTAACAGTAATCTAAGACACTCCCACAGCTGCGCACCACCTGCATTCCTTCATGATTGATGTCTTCCCCGACGGCTATGTCATCTTGCATGTCTCGGAGCCAGATCCGTGCTAAAGTGGTTTGAGGAGCGTTATAGTGAACTCATGTTTACGTCTCAGCGACCAAATTTTCTTGATGCAAATCCTATTGAATCCATCTGGGCAGCTATCGGGCATCACTATTGCGAATGCCTATCAGCGGCCCGTTATCTACATAAATTACATGATCACTGTGCGTAGGCATCTAATGACACATGCCTCCTCAAACCTACCAACCAGCTGGCGGTTCCCTGATGGGCAGAATCAGTGACGTATTTCGTTCCAGAGAAGGACAAACAAGCTATTAAGCAGGTGGTCATAATGATTTGGCTCATGAGTATGCATACCCATTCGTATAACGATGCGCACCAAAGCACAGAGAGGGAGCTTGAAAATCCTTCGAGCGTCAACTTACGCGGGAACAGCCAACAGTCAGTCACGTGCTGTCTGTCTCTTGGTGGTCGAGCTTCGCCGCATGCCTGAACTTGAGTGCCCTGCTTGGGGAAGCAGCCGCGGGGAAGGCTGACGTTGACTGAGTGACGGATCGCAGAAGCTCTCGCCTCCCCTGCAGGCCCTCCCCTAACGTCAGGAGATGCCGCTCGAGTGCCGGCGAAAGGATGGCGAGGCCAACGAATATACTCTACGATCCAAAGTGTCTAGCACTTCAAAGATTTGAAGTAGGGTAGAGATGTACGCGGAAGGTAAATCAACTCCTACATTATATCATTGTAGTTCATACTTTAATTCTTGTCCGCATAACATTTCTAGTCTGCTGCTTTGTTTGCAGGACGAACGTAATGTGAATATATCGTAACAAGTGAACGACAGGAAACTTCAAGTTATGCCTTACAGTGTTTATATTTCTGGTGATAAATCCTTGGAACATGGAAACCTTTGGAACTATAGTTCTTTTTGTGTTCACGGGAACCATATACTGAAGAAACGAATAGAGGTTATATTACAGGTATTATCCGCCAATACCTTTGCACTTTTTCCATGGTTCTGGTACCTTCTGTATTTACGCCAGTGGTGGACAACTGCCAAAAGCTCGTCGCTGGTGGTGAACTTCTTACTCCGCATGACCTCTCTTATTGCTTCAAATAGGTAATAGTCCCTAGGGGCCTTATCTGGCGAATATGGAGGTTTTGACAGCACAATGAACGGTAATTCACTTTCCGTGGCTTTGGTTTAGAGACTGGCATGTGACTGCGCATTGTGGTGTTGGAGCAGAGCGTCACGGTCCCATTTTCCACGGCGGAGTTGTTGAATGTGTCGGCGGAGTCCTGCAGTGAACTGCAGCACCGATCACTGTTTATGGTGTCATTGGGAAGGAGGTAGTCCACCAGCAGTAACCCTTCCTGACAACAGAACGCCGTCGCCATTTGTTTCTGCACGAATAGTCCCGGCCGTGACTATTGTGCCCTTTCTGGAGTCTCTTTGAAGAACCGTTGACTCGTCGACGATGATCAGACGCTCAAAGAACTCCGATGGACCTTCAGTGTACTTTTGCACCAACAGCTGGCATATCTCCACAAGCTTCCGTTCCTGCGAAATGGTGAGTGAACGGGGCACCATTGTGCAAACACTTTCATCTTCAAACCCTCTTCGATGATGTTTTGTAGGGTTCCCGTGATAGACCTGTTGCCTTAAGTAATTCATCGGACGTGATTCGCTTATGCCTCACTATCAAGACATTGACAGACACGGCATTGATTGGTTTGCGTACAGTTGCTGGACACCCACTGCTTTTGCATTTTTCAGCACAGTCCGTGCCCTCTCTGAACTCTGATACCCAACGAAAAACTGATTTGCGACCTCATGCTGTTTCCCCACCCACACAATCCACCGTCGCCCATGCTTGTATGCTACCATATTGTCTTACGGATGTCACCCAACGTACTTCCAAACTGGAACAAGTGCTGCTGCAATGTTCCACCTATGGGAAACAGCAACACCATCTGATGGCGATGGAGAACACTATCGTCTATCTTCAGGAGTACATCGACACACATTTAGAACTGCTACGTAATCACAACTGAATGGACTTAACTGTAAGCACACTCTATGTAAACAAAGGACTAGTTCAAAAGTTTCTAAATAAAATAACTTCGCACTATTTACGCGACGAGACAAATGTAAACAAAGAACTGCGTCTACGTTATATGAACTTTTCGCTTATTTCTGAGCTGGACTAACAACACAAACTATACTTTACTGAAACAATCCAGTAAATGACAGTAAACGATAATGTAAACAAAACTTACACCAAAAGATCGCATGTGTGAAATGTTTTCTTTTTCCGTAAAATACGCAAATAAAAATGAGACCTTCAATAGATGGCTTACAATTGGTACTAATTAACATATTTATGTAGATAAGCAGTTATCAGTATCTCACTTAGACAGTGAATTGGCAACACTTTGTCCAAGTAAGACGGATGTAGAGGAATTACGGGAGAAGTTTAAGCAGACTGTAAATCACACCTTACAAGGGATGTGGCAGAAAAATCAACCGTAGCGGTCGCGCGGTTCCAAACTGTAGCGCCTAGAACCACTCGGCCTACCCTGCCGGCAAAGGATGGAAAAGATCCACCAAGGTTTAATAAAGAAATTCGGAGGATGCTGAGAAAGCAGAGGCTGTTGTACTATCTGTTCAAAAGGGAACGCACAAATGACGCCAAGCAAGGTTGGTAGAGATTCTTGCGTCTGTGAAAAGGTCTATGAGCGAAGCACACGACAGCTACCACCGTCACACCTTAGCAAGGGATGTTGCAGAAAACCCGAGAAAATTCTGATCTTACGTAAAATCGTTAAACGGGTCTAAGGCTTCCATTAAGTTGCTTGAAATGATGACCGGACACTTAAACCGCTTGTTGATCAGTCCAATGTGGCATTTGAAGACAGCGAAACGAAACCCGAAGATTTAAATTTCACGTTCAAGAAATCGTTCAAACATGCCGTCAATTGACCATCGAACAGACTCCCTTATTTGCAACATATTAATAAGCATCCCTGGCGTAGAGAAACAACTGAAATATTTTAAACCAAATAAATCACCAGGTCCGGATTGAATTCGAGTTCGATTTTACAAATAGTACTCCACAGCATTGGCCCTTTACGTAGTTTGGATTTATCATGAATCTCTCGCCCAGCGCAAAGTCAAAAGCGATTGGAAAATAGCGCAGGTGACTCCAGAAATGTAAACGAACGGATCCGCAAAATTACAGACCAATATCCGTAACTTCTGTTTGCTGCAGAGTCTTTGAACTTATTCTCAGTCCGAATACTTTCTTGACACTGAGAAGCTTACGTGCACGAGTCAACATGGTTTTAGAAATCATCGCTCGGGCGAAACTCTGTTTGCCATTTTCTCACATGATATACTGTTAACTATGGATGAAGGGCAAAAGACCGATTCCTTATTTCTGGATTTCCGGAAAGCACTTGACACCGTGGACCACTGCAGATTGCTAAAGAAGGTACGAGCGTATGGAATAAGTTCAGAGATATGTGAATTGCTCCAGGACTTCTTAAGTAATAGAACCCAGTATGTTGTCCTCGACGGAGAGTGTTCGTCATAGACAAAGTATCGTCAGGAGTGCCCCAGGGAAATGTGACGGGACCGTTATTGTTTTCTACATACGTAAATGATCTGACGGAAAGGATGGGTAGGAATCTGCGACTGTTTGCTGATAATACTGTGGCGTACGGGAAGGTGTCGCGATGGAGTTACCCAGACAAAAGTTTTAGTTGGTGTGATGGATGACATCTGGCTCTAAATGTAGGAGAATGTAGGTTGATGCGGATGAGTAAGAAAACGAAAACAAGTGTTACAGGGTTGCTTCGGAGCTCAAATGGGAATCCCTGGAGTGAACGCGATGATCTTTGCGAGGAGCAATATTGAGAAAATTTAGAAAACCGGCATTTGAAGCTCACTGCAGAACGATTCTACTGCCACAAACATAAGTTTCACGTAACTAACGCGAAGATAAGATACGAGAAATTAGGGCTCGTATGGAGGCATATAGACATTCGTTTTTCCCTCGCTCTATTTGCGAGTAGAACAGGAAAGGAAATGACTAGTACTGGTACAGGGTACCCTCCGCCACGAATGTGCGGTGGCCTGTGGAGTATCCGTATAGATGTAGATGTGGAACCCGTCTGTGAGCTGGAACCACTGGACCTACACCTGGAGTTGAGGTCTGGGGTGCGATTTCATGTGACTCAGGAGCACTGTAGTGATTACCTCACGCATCCTGAAGGCCGGTCTGGTGATTCGACCCGTTGTGATGTTAGTGATGATCAGAATTCTGTATACCGCTGTTGTAACACAACATGCTCTACAGAGTGGCAAAGTTTGCCTTTGCATGCTCGACTACCAAATCTGTCTCCTATCGAGCACTAGTGGGACATGATCGGGCGAAAACTCTAGCGTCATCCACAAAGAGCATTAACCGTCCTTGTATTGACCTATCAAGTGTAGCAGGCATGGAAGTCCACCCCACAAACTGACATCTGACTGCTGTACACCACAAAGCACGCACATATTCATGACTGCATTAAACATTCTGACGGTTGCACCGGTTATTAATGTACCATTATGTCACATTTGCAATGACTTCTCTCGAGCTTACATTAATCTCTGATCTTACAATGTTAATCACTTAATTATGTTTATTCCCGAAATTTCTTTACCCTATATTTTTCCGTCGGTGTATTTTACATGTGGCCCGTCTATCGAGTGAAACACGTCACTACAGGACAGTCATTCGTATCCACAGGCTGCTGTAACCTTTCAATTTCTATCGGACGCTGCTCCCCCTGTGGACTATGTCTGTACTTGCTAGAACGATAATTTTCTATAATATTTGACAATTCGATTATGATCGACAGTAATTTACTCTGGTACACTAGACAAGTACTCTCATGCACTTGTCTCAATATAAATTTATTAGATCATCGCAGTATTTCAGGCACAGCAACCACGTAATAAAATTACTTCGTAAGCTTTCCCAACAGATACGCATCTGACCTTTAAGTATTTATACAATATTTCGACGGCCCACCCGGCCGTCATCTTCAAGTGAGATGCGGCTGTCATTAAGTCTCGTTGAAGTTATCAGTTCTGCGAAACTCGACAGCAGCAGCGTTTCACGTGAAGTCGATGGCCCGGTGGACCGTCGAAGTATTGTGTCAACTTTAGGATTGGGCTGCCAACTCGTGAAGATATCGTATGTAATAATGTTTCTTGGACTCAAATTTGAACTGTATATCTGTCCCCACATGTACTGCGATTCAAGCATGCATCATTATAAATCTAAAAAATTATTTCGAGGTTAAAGTGACCACATCACTTCATGCAACATCTCTTAATTCTCAGTCTGCTCCTACTAGATGATTCTGTCTAGTGTCTTTTAACCAAAACTTGTCGTCATAAATAACGCTCCTTACTATTCTATGACAACGTAATCATATCAAACTTCCTGGCAGATTAAAACTGTGTGCCCGACCGAGACTCGAACTTGCAGAAGAGCTTCTGTAGAGTTTGGAAGGTCGGAGACGAGATACTGGGAGAAGTAAAGCTGTGAGGACCGGGCGTGAGTCGTGCTTCGGTAGCTCAGATGGTAGAGCACTTGCCCGCGAAAGGCAAAGTTCCCGAGTTCGAGTCTCGGTCGGGCACACAGTTTTAATCTGCCAGGAAGTTTCATATCAGCGCACACTCCGCTGCAGAGTGAAAATCTCATTCTGGTAATCATATCATTTCATCTTCATAGACGCTCAGGTCGTCGAAGTGGCTCAAATAAAAAAAAAAAAACTGGCACAGTGAGCCTGAACAACTCCAGAAGGAGTCTTCAATGATGCCGCATGGTCATTCTGTCATTTATTCATTCACTCATTCATTCATTCGCATGCCAATTATGACAGTTACTGTTTGCATATTCACTACTGCTTTGTCTGAACGTCACTGACTCTCCCATTTGCGGTGATGAAAGCCTACAGAAGCCAGAACAAACGTCGATATGTTTGTCCGTACGAATTCGTGATAAATTGCTTACCAGATTGTTTTGTGCATGAACAAAGGGTTACGAGACTATAAAATCAAGACGTGTAACGTTACCTCTCAATTTCCTTACCTTTTCGAAACTTATTTATTCTCTACAATAAATCCCATTTACTGTTGTCATTTGTAATGCACGGTCTTCAAAACGCCTCATTCAAATGATCCCATTTTCGGAAACAGCTATGTCGAATTATTGTCAGTTACTGCTCTGGATGTAGATTCTAGTAATTAGAACCACAGCGTTAATCTCAATAGTTGCCAACAGTATCGCATTGCGTAAAACACCAGTCCAAAGTCAGATCGCGATAACTGTTCAAAGTAAAGTGACTTTCTTCCACTGCCAGAACACGACAAAATTTCCCGCCAGTTTTACTCTTTGGGATCACTCATAAATGTTTTTAAACAGTAATAATGGAATAAAAATACGTTGAAATATTTCTAAAGCATTATACAATGAATGTTTCTACGAACGGATGTCACAGCTGCTGATGAATCTTCCTGGCTGTATGACCTTCGTCGAAGAAACTTTTCGGTTCCTGACATTTCGTCCAGAGCTGCGCTGAACAACTTGCCGACTAACGAGATTCATTTTACAAGACGTGAAGTCGATTCTGTTATCCGTAAATTGCTGCAACTGCTTCTACTAATTGCTAGTTCAGACGGAGCTATGGAATAAAACAGATTATCTTACATTTAGATCTATGAAAGATATAATGGAAACAAACACCATTATGTATAAGAAAATGTTCGAAAAATTATAGACTGATTTACAAAGCAGTAATAATATATTGCCTGACACTGTTGTTCATAAGTCAGAGAGAACATTGTCTTCCGTTCTTGCGAAAGGAGGAAACTACGCTATAACACCTATGAGAGTATCTCCTGAGCAGATTATCGCGAATGTAGACGCAGGGACACGAACACTCCTCAAAGAAACTGTAAATGCAATTAAAATGGACGCCACACAGACTTCTGAGCCACAGTAAACCTGCGAAATTAATTTAACTAATGGTGAGAGAAAGGCTCTCAAAGATTTAAATGCAGATGAGGAGATAGTGGTTCTTCCCGTTGACAAAGGCAATGCTACTGTTGATATAAATTAAGAAGATTATAGAAGAACATTTTTGAAGCTTTTAACTTCAAGACAGTACAGAAAACTTACGAAACCCCATAGCTAGCTCACCTAGCAAATACTCTGGCAAAATCATGTAACAAAAGCTTTTCGTCATCGGACGGCTCAGCTGAGACAGCTCCTGACAGGTTGATCCCAGTGGTTTGAATCCCGTTTCCACGTTCTGACAGTTACACAAGACCTCATGTATTGACGCCAAGTCGGAACACCTGGATGGGGATCGATGGCCTGGTGTGACATAAACGGTACGTCGGACGATCATGCGATCATGTGACGTCCCTCATGCGGTAGCGCAGTGTCTGCTGACGCTGCTGAGTGGGCAAGGCACTGACCAGTAACTGTTACCTCGTTTCAGGTGCTGGGCTGCGGTCCCGGCTGTCGATGTCTGAGCCGTTCCAAACCCCAGCGAAAATGTCTGTGACTATTTGTAACAGTGGGAAGGCACAGCAATCAAAATGTGTGAAGCTTGGTAGCTCTACAGGGTCTACAGAGGTTACCGGCAGTATATGGTACACATTAAGAAACCTGTGGATACACTTCTCCACTCAGGTGAAGGTATTATCAAAGCTACAGGCAGTTTTGCACGATGATAGCGAGATTTAATTACTGTAATCGTAAATTCAAACAGATTGTAGCGCAGTCGTTAGGCATTTGTACAGGTTAGTTCATATATTCTTTTCGTGTTTCCCGTGCGTTATCTAGGCACGGACACGTCTTTCAGTAACTATTGTTCGACATCGATTAGAATGGACAGGGACTGTGATTGCTGTGTTCGGATGAGGGCTGAGTTGGCATCCCTTCGCTCACAGCTGCAAGCGGCGCTGTTTTCGGTCGCGCAGCTTGAGGCTGTTGCCAATGGGCACCACTGTGGGGAGCCGGACTTGGGTATCAAGGGGATGTCAACCTCGTCCCGTCTGTCTCCAGATCGGTCTGCCGCTGTGATTGCCCCGGTTTCTGCCCGCAGTGGGGCTGAGCCCTCACCTGTGGTTGATTGGGAGGTCGTTCCAAGGCGTGGCAGGCAGCGAAAGACGTCCCCGGAAGCTGATCAGAAATCCACCCCGGTGCGTCTGACAAACAGGTTTCAGGCACTGTCTCTGGCTGAGCCAGATGCAACTGCCTGCCCTGTTTCAGAGCATGATTCTCAGCCTTCAAGGTCCGGGCAATCGCAGAGGGTGGGCTTATTGGTAGTTGGGAGCTCCAATGTTAGGCACGCAATGGGGCCCCTTAGGGATATGGCGGCTAAGATGGGGAAGAAATCCAGTGTGCACTCCGTGTGCATTCCGGGTGGAGTCATTCCTGATGCGGAAAGGGTCCATCTGGATGCCATGATGAACACAGGGTGCAGCCAGCTGCAGGTGGTGGCACATGTCGGCACTAATGACGTGTGTCGCTTTGGATCCGAGGAAATTCTCTCTGTATTCCAGCGGCTATCTGATTTGGTGAAGGCTACCGGTCATGCTTACGAGATGATGGCAGAGCTCACCATCTGCAGCATTGTTGACAGAACCGACTGCGGACCTTTGGTGCAGAGCCGGGTGGAGGGTCTGAATCAGAGGCTCAGACGGTTGGCTGCAGATTCCCTGACTTGTGGCATAGGGTGGTGGGGTTTCGGGTTCCGCTGAATAGGTCAGGAGTTCACTACACTCAGCTGGCAGCTACACGGGTAGCGGGGGCTGTGTGGCGTGGACTGGATCGTTTTTAGGTTACAAGGCCTCGGGAAAGTACGGGGTGGGCTGCAATCTCAAAGGGTGCATGGCAAATACAGGACGTGCTTGGATCAAGGAACAGTCGGAATTGTATTTGTAAATTGTTGTAGTTGTGCTGGGAAAGCCCCTGAGCTACAAGCGCTAATAGAAAGCACAGAAGCTGAAATCGTTATAGGTACAGAAAGCTGACTAAAGACTGAAATAAGTTCTGCAGAAATTTTTACAAAGTGTCAGACGGTGTTCAGGAAATATAGATTAGGCAGGATTGGTGGTGGAGTGTTTGTGTCTGTCAGTAGTGGTTTATCTTGTAGTGAAGTCGAAGTAGATACTCCGTGTGAATTGGTATGGGTGGAGGTTATACTTAACAGCCAAGCTAAGTTAATAATTGGCTCCCTCTACCGACCCCTAGACTCCGATGATATAGTTGCTGAACAGTTCAGAGAAAATTTTAGTCTCGTAACAAATAAATACCCCACTCATACGGTTATAGTTGGTGGAGACTTCAACCTTCCCTCGATATGTTGGCAAAAATACTTGTTCAAAACCGGTGGTAGGCAGAAACCATCTTCCGAGATTGTCCTGAATGCTTTCTCCGAAAATTATTTCGAGCAGTTAGTCCACGAACCCATCCGAATTGTAAATGGTTGCGAAAACACACTTGACCTCTTAGCCACAAACAATCCAGAGCTAATAGAGAGCATCATGACTGATACAGAGATTAGTGATCACAGGGTAGTTGTTGCTAGGCTCAATACCGTTTCTTCCAAATCCACCAAAAACAAACGCAAAATAATTTTATTTAAAAAAGCGGATAAAGTGTCACTAGAAACCTTCCTAAGAGACAATCTCCCCAAATCCACCAAAAACAAACGCAAAATAATTTTATTTAAAAAAGCGGATAAAGTGTCACTAGAAACCTTCCTAAGAGACAATCTCCCCAAATCCACCAAAAACAAACGCAAAATAATTTTATTTAAAAAAGCGGATAAAGTGTCACTAGAAACCTTCCTAAGAGACAATTTCCATTCCTTCCGAACTGACTATGCAAATGTAGACGAGATGTGGCTCAAATTCAAAGATATAGTAGCAACAGAAATTGAGAGATTCATACCTCATAAATTGGGAAGAGATGGAACTGATCCCCCGTGGTACACAAATCAGATCCGAACGCTGTTGCAGAGGCAACGGAAAAAGCATGCGAAGTTCAGAAGAACGCGAAATCCCGAAGATTGGCTAAAATTTACAGACGCGCGAAATTTGGCACGGACTTCAATGCGAGATGCCTTTAATAGGTTCCACAACGAAACATTGTCTCGAAATTTGGTAGAAAATCCGAAGAAATTCTGGTCGTATGCAAAGTACACAAGCGGCAAGACGCAGTCAATACCTTCGCTGCGCAGTGCCGAAGGTACTGTTACCGACGACTGTGCTGCTAAAGCGGAGTTATTGAACGCAGTTTTCCGAAATTCCTTCACCAGGGAAGGCGAATGGAATATACCAGAATTTGAAACACGAACAGCTGCTAGTATGAGTTTCTTCGAAGTAGGTACCTTAGGGGTTGCGAAGTAACTCAAATCGCTTGATACGGGCAAGTCTTCAGATCCAGATTGTACACCGATTAGGTTCCTTTCAGATTACGCTGACACAATAGCTCCCCACTTAGCAATCATATACAACCGCTCGCTCACCGATAGATCTGTACCTACAGATTGGAAAATTGCGCAGGTCGCACCAGTGTTTAAGAAGGGTAGCAGGAGTAATCCATCGAACTACAGACCAATATCATTGACGTCGGTTTGCAGTAGGGTTTTGGAGCATATACTGTATTCAAACATTATGAATCACCTCAAAGAGAACGATCTATTGATACGTAATCAGCATGGTTTCAGAAAACATCGTTCTTGTGCAACGTAGCTAGCTCTTTATTCGCACGAAGTAATGGCCGCTATCGACAGGCGAACTCAAGTTGATTCCGTATTTCTATTTTTCCGGAAAGCTTTTGACACCGTTCCTCACAAGCGACTTCTAATCAAGCTGCGGGCCTATGGGGTATCGTCTCAGTTGTGCGACTGGATTCGTGATTTCCTGTCAGGAAGGTCGCAGTACGTAGTAATAGACGGCAAATCATCGAGTAAAACTCAAGTGATATCAGGTGTTCCCCTGGAACCTCTGCTGTTCCTGATCTATATAAATGACCTGGGTGACAATCTGAGCAGTTCTCTTAGGTTGTTCGCAGATGATGCTGTAATTTACCGTCTAGTAAGGTCAACCGAAGACCAATATCAGATGCAAAGCGATTTAGAAAAGATTGCTGTATGGTGTGGCAGGTGGCAGTTGACGCTAAATAACGAAAAGTGTGAGGTGATCCACATGAGTTCCAAAAGAAATCCGTTGGAATTCGATTACTTGATAAATAGTACAATTCTCAAGGCTGTCAATTCAACTAAGTACCTGGGTGTTAAAATTACGAACAACTTCAGTTGGAAAGACCACATAGGTAACATTGTGGGGAAGGCGAGCCAAAGGTTGCGTTTCATTGGCAGGACACTTAGAAGATGCAACAAGTCCATTAAAGAGACAGCTTACACTACACTCGTTCGTCCTCTGTTAGAATACTGCAGCGCGGTGTTGGATCCTTACCAGGTGGGATTGACGGAGGACATCGAGAGGGTGCACAAAAGGGCAGCTCGTTTTGTATTATCACGTAATAGGGGAGAGAATGTGGCAGATATGATACGCGAGTTGGGATGGAAGCCATTAAAGCAAAGACGTTTTTCGTCGCGGCGAGATCTACACTCCTGGAAATTGAAATAAGAACACCATGATTTCATTGTCCCAGGAAGGGGAAACTTTATTGACACATTCCTGGGGTCAGATACATCACATGATCACACTGACAGAACCACAGGCACATAGACACAGGCAACAGAGCATGCACAATGTCGGCACTAGTACAGTGTATATTCACCTTTCGCAGCAATGGAGGCTGCTATTCTCCCATGGAGACAATCGTAGAGATGCTGGATGTAGTCCCGTGGAACGGCTCGCCATGCCATTTCCACCTGGCGCCTCAGTTGGACCAGCGTTCGTGCTGGACGTGCAGACCGCGTGAGACGACGCTTCATCCAGTCCCAAACATGCTCAATGGGGGACAGATCCGGAGATCTTGCTGGCCAGGGTAGTTGACTTACACCTTCTAGAGCACTTTGGGTGGCACGGGATACATGCGGACGTGCATTGTCCTGTTGGAACAGCAAGTTCCCTAGCCGGTCTAGGAATGGTAGAACTATGGGTTCGATGACGGTTTGGATGTACCGTGCACTATTCAGTGTCCCCTCGACGTTCACCAGTGGTGTACGGCCAGTGTAGGAGATCGCTCCCCACACCATGATGCCGGGTGTTGGCCCTGTGTGCCTCGGTCGTATGCAGTCCTGATTTTGGCGCTCACCTGCACGGCGCCAAACACGCATACGACCATCATTGGCACCAAGGCAGAAGTGACTCTCATCGCTAAAGACGACACGTCTCCATTCGTCCCTCCATTCACGCCTGTCGCGACACCACTGGAGGCGGGCTGCACGATGTTGGGGCGTGAGCGGAAGACGGCCTAACGGTGTGCGGGACCGTAGCCCAGCTTCATGGAGACGGTTGCGAATGGTCCTCGCCGATACCCCAGGACCAACAGTGTCCCTAATTTGCTGGGAAGTGGCGGTGCGGTCCCCTACGGCACTGCGCAGGATCCTACGGTCTTGGCGTGCATCCGTGCGTCGCTGTGGTCCGGTCCCAGGTCGACGGGCACGTGCACCTTCCGCCGACCACTGGCGACAACATCGATGTACTGTGGAGACCTCACGCCCCACGTGTTGAGCAATTCGGCGGTACGTCCATCCGGCCTCCCGCATGCCCACTATACGCCCTCGCTCAAAGTCCGTCAACTGCACATACGGTTCACGTCCACGCTGTCGCGGCATGCTACCAGTGTCAAAGACTGCGATGGAGCTCCGTATGCCACGGCAAACTGGCTGACACTGACGGCGGCGGTGCACAAATGCTGCGCAGCTAGCGCCATTCAACGGCCAACATCGCGGTTCCTGGTGTGTCCGCTGTGCCGTGCGTGTGATCATTGCTTGTCTTTTTTCCATTTCCAGGAGTGTATTTACGAAATTTCAGTCACCAACTTTCTGTTCCGAATGCGAAAATATTTTGTTGAGCCCAACCTACATAGGTAGGAATGATCAACAAAATAAAATAAGAGATATCAGAGCTCGAACAGAAAGGTTTAGGTGTTCGTTTTTCCCGCGCGCTTTTCGGGAGTGGAATGGTAGAGAGATAGTATGATTGTGGTTCGATGAACCCTCTGCCAAGCACTTAAATGTGAATTGCAGAGTAGTCACATAGATGTAGATGTAGATGTAGATCCTGGTGACAGTTAAATTTTTCCTTTAGGCTTATTTACATTAAGGTGACAAAAGTCGTCGAGTACCTCCTAATATTTTTTCGTACCTCCTTTGGCCTGGCGTAGTGAGGCAAGGTCACATGGCATGGACTCAACAAGTCGTTGGAAGCCCCTGCAGAAACACTCAGCCATGCGGCCTCTATGACCGTGAATAATTGAAAAAGTGTTCCGATTCAGGATATTGTGCACGAATTGACCCCTCGATTATGTCCCATAAATTCTCGATGGGATTCTTGCCGGGCGATAAGGATGGCCAAATCATTTGCTCGTATTATCCAGGACGTTCTTCAAACCAATCACTAACAACTGTGGCCCGGCGACATGGTGTATTGTCACCCATAAAAATTCTATTGTTGTTTGGGAAAATGAAGCCCATGAATGGCTACAAATGGTCTCCAAGTAGTCGAACATAATCACTTCCAGTCAATTATAGATTCAATTAGACAAGAGGACGCAATCTGTTCCATGTAAACACAGCCCATACGGCTATAGAGTCACCAACAGTTTCACAGAGCCTTATTGACAACTTCGGTACATTACTTTACTGGGCCTGCGCTAATCTCGAAGCGAGTGCCTTTGCTAACGGTGATCGTCTGCATTCGTAGCCCATTAATGCCAAATTTCGCCGCGCTGTCCTAGCTGCTACTTCCGTCGCAAGTCCCACATTGATTTCTGCAGATATTTCACGGAGTGTTGCTTGTCTGTCAGCACAGACAACTCCATGCATACGCCGCTGTTCTCGGTCATTAAGTGAAGGCCGTCCGTAACTTGTTGTCCTTGTTCACGGCACACTCTTCACACTGTGTATCTTTTAATACTGAATTCCTTAACAATTTTCCAACAACCATTCCGCGTCCAGTATCTGATAATTCCCGTCGAGCAGCGTTACTCATGTCGGAAAGCTTTTGACATTAATCACCTGAGTACTCCGACAATGCTCCGACAATGAACTGCCCTTTTATACCTTGTGTACGTAGTACTTCCACAACCTGTGACTGTACTTATCGCTATCCCATGACTTTTGTCACCTCAGTGAATTTATACCTAGTAACAGGTATAGCAGACATGTGCTTAAAAAGTACTACAGTTCAGTGCCTTAAAGGCTGTAGTTCATTGTCGCTTTCATTGGATATCACATAAATGGTTCAAATGGCTCTGAGCACTATGAGACTTAACATCTGAGGTCATCAGTCCCCTAGACTTAGAACTAAGTAAACCTAACTAATCTAAGGACACCACACACATCCATGCCCGAGGCAGGATTCGAAACTGCGACCGTAGCAGCAGCGCAATTCCGAACTGAAGCGCCTATCACATAAATGGTCTTAATTATAAACTAAAGCGAAATGGAAGACATGTTCTCAGCGTTCCAATTTTTCAGAATATTTCGCATTATCTCGAGGCTTACTGCCAGGTACGTCTGTCCTCGCATATTGTTAATTTCCGCTCTTGGAATGGTGCATGAAGGCTCGTTTGTACTTCCACAGGAAAAAGCCGAAGGCTTCAGTCCACCTACGCGCCTTTTAATTACGAAACTTTTGTTATTCTGCCTGAGCTTTGTTACTGCGTACGTTTCCATTAGCTTTGGTCAGACCACTTGCACTTAAGGAGTAAGTGTTTCAGTTTGAAAGTTTTGAAGCTCGTACCTTTCAGGGCAAATTCAGCTGAAGATTTACATATTACAGCATTATGTATTCACAAAGTTCAGAAATGCTAATTTTGGAGGAAGCGATGAAATGTGTTATGACGGTCTTCTCCAATACTTCATGACAGTAGGTATAATGCAGCTCTCGTAAAAAGTCTAAGAATATTTTTGTACAATTTACAAATTTTTATAATGTTCGAGAGGTTTGATAGCGTGTTCCAGCTCTCCCTTTTGTGTGCAATATATTTAATGTATGCACAAACACACATCGTTTTCAGGTAATAGTTTTTAAAAAGTTACTCGTTTTAGATGCTGTAGCATAATTTCCCTCAAACCGCTCTCGTCAGCTAAGCCTGGGAAAGAAAATCTACGGTAGATTTTTCGTCAGTTTATTCCTAGTCTTACCTCTTCAGTTAACTCCTTCTTCTTCGGTTCATATTTAAGAACTTCGTGGAAGACTCCTCAAACGCTGCCAGCATTTTCTAGTCATGTTGTCTCGGTCTGCATGTTAACTTTCATTGTACGTGCTATCCAAAATAAGCAATTCCTTAAACATTTGTCTGATATCAACTCCAGTATTTGACACCAGTCGCATCTTCTATTGAATCATAAAGAGCCCTTCATGAATACTTGAAACCTAGTGAGCACATAACATTGCAACCAGCAAAGGTAAATCCTAGGCCTTAAAGGAACAGTAATTATGGATATAAAGTGGTATACAAATAGATGATAGTAAACAAACAGAAATAACCCTATTCATTCTTTGAACGAATCTGAACTTTCAAAGAACACATAGACATTGTAAATAAAGTAGTATCTATTGCTAAATTAACCAACCTCAAAAAAAAACATTTAAAAGGTAAACTAAGAAGACGAAATATGAACATATCATGCTTGTTCCTATTCTACTGTACGTTACTGATTTGGAGCTCTAATGCAACGTAGTACGATATGGAAGGAAGAAGAGAAGCAAGATAACCATTTAACATCCTGTCCACGACGACGTCATAAGACATGAGGATATAAACTCTGATTCGATAAGGACGGGGAGATAATGTGTCGGGTACATTCCAAAGGAATCATCTTGGCAGTCGCCTTAACCACGGGGATACTAAAGAAGATTTCAGGCCAAATTGTTCCTCATGTAAGATCGATACTTTGTGAAACAAATTTTAATAACTGATATCTCACTGCGTTGGACAAAAAAGATTTCAATTATTTATTTCTGAAAATAATGTCTCCAGTTGTAACTACTTTGCTACTATAATTGCGTAACCGATTTGGACTGCGTCACATTGTTTTCTGCGGTAAGCCTCCAACATTACGCAGTACATAGTTTAAAATAGATTTATTATAAATGAATCGATCGGGAAAAGGTAGTTTATTCACAGGTTGATTGCATATAAAAAATTGCTCATGCTAGTATAAACTCGAAAATTGAAACTCCAGTACACCCATGATGATCAGCTCTTGCAACAACAGGTTGATGCATTCATCCTTGTTTCTGCACTTGATTCTCAGTACAGTGCACCCCATTGGTAAAACAGTCTCATACGGGTGAAACAGAAACGCAACGTCAGTTGTCAGTTGAAAATGTACTCATCAGCTTCCCTTTACATTCATATTCATCTTCACATTCGTACTCAGTCAGTCCGACCATAAACTCGTAAACATCGTATTTGTTGTAAACTTCGCTAAAATAATAGATAAATTTAAATACTTAGGGCAGGAGGCTGTCTCATTATTTTCAATAACATCTGAAACTATCACCTTGACAACATACAAAGAAAATATCTTTCCAAATACTTAAGTGTAGAGGCAGATAGGTTTGTCTGAAAGTGAAATACCATCTGTTGAAATAAAATGTACCGAATTCATCAGCTTCGGTAGCTGCACGGCTTAGCTCGGCGGATTGCTAATCGAAGAGGCCCTGGCTTCGATTCCCAGTCGAGTCGGAGATTTTCTGTGTTCTGAGACTGCGTCTTGTGTTGTCCTCAGGTCCTTGTGGTCATAACTGACATTCCACTCTTGAGATGTCTGTATGAGCATGTCGCCAAGACCAACAAATTAGAAAAGAAATTTACAGGCTTCTGTTCTCCACACCCGCTGAACAGTGGTGGATCCTCTGCTCACAGTAGGAAACTGCGCATTTTTTCACAGTTCAGTCTCGTCTGTGTGGCTTCTCAAGGCGCACAGATTACTGTCCTGTCACTTCCATCTTCTCTTCCTCCAATGACCCACAATTACTTGTATCAAAAGAGGTAACAAGTGACGACACATGAAACTACAGAGATGGTCTGGTTGAATGCAAATAGATATTTTGATTTACATTGTTTCCAAGAGGAAGTTAAATTGATTGGCGCAGTATAAAAATCTCTGAGGAAGAGAGCCGAGTGGTACGAGCACTGAAAACCAGGCATGTCGATTGTAGTACTGGACTCACATTCGGTAGATCCGAGGTTAAATCTAAATCCGAGCACACAGATCTAAATTTCGCTTGTTTTCCTTAACTCGTTTAAGGTGCACATTTGATTCCTCTCAAAAGCATTAGATTGAAGACTGTTTACATTCTCATTCTTTCCCAATACTAACATCACTTTGGTTCCTAATCAAAACGTCGTCCCGTGACGACAATTCTACTTTTCCCTCCTTGCTGCACTGCTCGACTTTTATCCTTTATTCCTTTTCTTTTATTGTTCACTTCATTCTGACAACTGTGATGCAGGTTGTTTGGCAACAGCCACATTACTGTTTTAGCCTAACAGTTGTTTGTTTCAACGGTATAAAGCTACGTAATTATATTTTTATTCTGATAGATTTGTAACAGTTGAAACGAAAAAAAAATTTTGGACTAAAATAACATAAAAGGTGGCTGCTTTCGGCAGCATTACTGTATGAAACACAAATGATGAATGTGTGGGGCGTGCTGCGACCCCGACAATGATATTGCTTCCAGATAGACCATGAACCTAGATCTAGTTATGTGTGAAGACAGGGGGGGGGGGGTCACTATGTCTGGGAGTGAGAATCATGATGTTGAGATGGACAATCTCTGATCGATAAGCATGAGATGAAACGAAAATGGAGCTATGCTTTTTAGGAGGTGGAGGAATGCTGTTGCCTCGAACTAAGCAGACAATATGGAAATAGGGCAGGAGCTGATAAGTAGTTAAACAGGAAGACATAGAGTTATCTTGCAGAGCTACATGGCCATGATTCGTAAGGAAAATAATACAGGATACGCGGTCCAGCCTTCCCATTTATCATGTAAAGGAGGGTTGGTAATGATGGCATAGAGCTGTAGATTAGGAAGAGAGAACATGTTAAACGTTCCCTTCATACTAGAGGTACAGTCAAACCAGAGATTAATTAAAGTGTTCTTCCGCCCCCAGAGACTCATGTGCAAAGATAAGAAACAGTTAGCCGGCCGCGGTGGTCTAGCGGTTCTGGCGCTGCAGTCCGGAACCGCGGGACTGCTACGGTCGCAGGTTCGAATCCTGCCTCGGGCATGGATGTGTGTGATGTCCTTAGGTTAGTTAGGTTTAAGTAGTTCTAAGTTCTAGGGGACTTATGACCACAGCAGTTGAGTCCCATAGTGCTCAGAGCCATAAGAAACAGTTAGTACGTTTCTACACAGACCCTGAAGAAATTACGTTCCTCAATTGTATTGTTTTATTTGATGTTCACTTACTCATTGTCTTCTTCTTCGTCTTCTGGTGTTGATATCTCAGCTAACAGGGCGGATTTGCTCAGCATTATTATTAGACGGAGAATTTATTGGATCAGACCGCTATATTGATAGGCTAGGAGAACAGGCATTGATGTACCACTAAGTTATCGAACCCAGTTTCGAGAAGATATCGTGATATATAACGAAAGGTTTATAATTTTATGCATGTCTGATTATACTCCTGGAGGAGTAAACTTCAACAAAGGTGTACTACTGTATGAAGAAATACGGGTCTCTAAGGGTACATCGTTAATTTCTGGTGTTACCAGCTGCTTGAATTAAATTAACATTTGCAATGAAGAACAGCTGTTACTAAATAAAGACATCGCATAGCTTTCATATAAATAACAAAGAAGTGCACGAACTGTATGCTATTCCATGTCGTACTATTTTCCTTAATAGGCGAACGCTACGAGGATGTGATCTTAGAGAGACCGATGGTGAGAGAAGGGTTATTTACATATTCATTTATAATCCAAAAGCTACTGTATAGTGCTCGATGGAGGGCACTTTGCACCACTGCTAGTTGCACTGTCCCCTATTCCACTCGAGAATGGAGCGAGAGAAAAAGGACTGCCCGTATATCTGCATGCCTCTCTCTGAGCTCTGATATCCCTTAATTTTTTGCGGTTTTTGTGCCTGCGTGATCAGTGCTGGACAGTGGAGTTATTTACCGGCTAGTCGCAATAGCTGTTTCTCTAACTTTCTTCAATACCGTACCGTGAAAAGATTATATTCTTCCTTCTTACCTAACTAAACGCATAGAGCAATTACGTCACATTCTCGTACAGAACGGTACTAACTACTGCAGCACGACAATGAATTGCTTAGATGTCTTCCTTTAATCCTATATGGTAGGGATTTCAGCCATGCGAGAAGTACACAAGAAACGGCAGCTCAAGTGTTACATGTCCCGTCTCTTTTAAAGGAGCGCAATACTTTCCCAGAACTGGGGTAAATCATAGCGGGCCTTTGGCCTACCCTATAATTGATCTTATGGCCTCGTTCAGTTTCATTTTGTTTCGTACGTTACGCTTAGATATTTTGTCGACGTGGCTGAGTCAAGCAGCATGCTAATAATATTATATTCCAAAATTACAGGAGTGTTCCTCCTATCCGTCCTCAGTAACTTACACTTATTCTCACTGAAAGCATGCCGACATTAATCGTACCAAATATTAATTCCGTCCAAGCCTCCTGATCCGCCTTACAATTACTGAATGACAACTCTTTCCCGTAAACACGCCGTCATCAGAAAACACTCTGCAACTACTGCCCAATCTATTCACCACATCGTTTGCCCACCTAGAGAACTGAAACGGTACTAGTCTGTTATTTCTTAAAAATCCTGGAATGATATGCTAATGATGTCTTACTGATCAGTGTTTTTTGCTTATTTCAGTGCTGAATAAGGCCTCTTACTATAGAGATATTCCCCAGCAACTCAGGGAACCTTCAGAATCCGAAAGACAGCCGTTACAGTTTTTACGTGGAGCTCGATAATAATGTAAAACAACGTTTATAGCACTGAAAGTGCTGCCATTGCCATGCTTGCGTATTATAGACAGACTAATGTGTATTAAACCAAATGTAATTGGTAATGATAGTAGTATGAAAAAGAATAAACTTCGCCCGCATATCCGCGAGTGTTAGTATGCCCCTTTGGGGGTTCGGGGAGGGGGATTGGCCCTGGATAAAATCTGCCCGGTGTATTAACGATTTGAACGTTGTTTTTAGGTGGTTTTCTAAATACAACTACCAACGTGCCACTGCTTCAAGTTATTCCACGGTCTTTTTAAGTGTGAACGATCTAGTCGCCATGTCTGCCTGTCTTGCTGCCTTTATTTATTTTGTATGCAGGGTCTATCACAAAAGCATCATTAAGGCTTTCCAATAGTAAATAAGATGACATGAAATTACAATTATCGTCGTCCAAGGAGTCAGATTCGACCGAAAATATTGTAATATTTAAGGTAGCAGTCTGTTTAGTAATCACACTTCGATGATTCTCATATGAATCTTGCGATAGCCTAGGGGGGCCGTTAGTATAAAACAACAGGGAGATACACCATAAGAAAAATGCTCCAACTGCGATGTACTCCATAGAAATACCACTCGACGCTCACCTACGATAACCTCATCTCCTTACTTTGGTTCAGCTCTGTCTTAAGTTGCCTGAAAATCGAAAAGAACGTTCAGTTTGGAATTCGCTTAGAGCAGAAAAACAAACACATCTACAACTGCTACTGAAGAGGAGAAAAATTCAAATAATTTCCTCTATATTTATGACATTCGAGCTGCAGTAGGCGCGTCTGGATATTATCCATAACTATGCTTTAGACCCAAATCATAGTTACAGAAATGTGAATAGAATTCATTGGCTACTGCTACGTGTTTCTCCTCCCAGCCAAAACGATGGAGCCGGTGACGGTGTATCTTAGAACTCTGAGATTCCGCAGCACTACCCAGCTTCAGAAACATATCGGCTGAGGAAATGTATTCTACCTGGCGCTAGTCTAATGCCGTTGGCAACATTGTAGAAAACCTTTGGTACCTACGTGACTATCGATTTACCTCCCGGAGTGGTTCAGAATTATCCTGGTAAGTTCACTGAATATTTTCTTGTCAGTTAGATGAAATATTCTCAATGGTTCTCACTAAAGGGATGACATAGACACGGCATATCTGTGTTTTTGAGTCCAGGAAGCACGTTTCAACAGAAATTGTAGCTGACATCGCGATTTACGTTGCGAATTCTCGGTCTTAGCCTTCACTGGAACGACAAGGGAGCAATGTCAGCTATTAGTCCATGCTAGTTTACTGGTAAATAAAGTGTTCATCCTTGACGTAAAAGACCCCATTAGCTACCAACTCTAGTCTGGCTGGAGACAAAATTTTTACCGTTTCTGTGTAAGAGCCACTTTTAGACAGATCGCCAATCACTAGAGAAACCTTAATACAACTTCTCTTCGCATAAGTATTGTCCCATACATTCTGTACCCTGTAGCTCTAAAGAGCTTGCAGTATTGCACACTTGTTAATGCTTGCTTTTTCTACTTGTGTCAAATGTAATGACCTAATTGTGGCACTTTATGACTTGTTAACGGAATTTTGTTATCTATCCCTACTGCTACATGTGTGTAGTTTCATAGTAATCCTGTAAAAAGTACTTTTCTCGTAGTGGTATCATCATGATTTCTAATTTATTTTCGTAGAGCAGTGCGTGCTAAATAGCCTGGTTTCAGTTATATTATCGAACTCAGCAGATTAAGGTAAGAGGCTAATTAAGCAGAAACGATATAGTCTCCTGGGGTACATAAAACAGTCTGCCAATGCTCGGAGAGTTTTTCGTATCCACTCCTGGAGACAATATGTCAGTAGCAGTTCGTCTCCTTGCTTATAGCGTGTTAACAGACAGCAAGCTGTGCAGTTAAGTATAACGATAAAGTGAGGGAGCTCGCGAATTTTGTCATCTAGTGCACCTTTAATTTTCATTTATACATTAGCTAAACGTCAAGTCCAATATCATCTAATACATTTTACTGCATGAGAGCAAACGGACTATACTTATATATTCGATTGGTGCGTAAGTTCTTAGCGTTTTTGTTTCTCATATTGTTATTCCGGTTCCTAACGGTTTACTTATCGATTTAATTTTTCATTTGTAGTTCGCTGTGCCTACTTGAGTTTACATACTATCATTTTGTCATTTGGAGATAGAGATTGAAGCTATGGATGCTAGAAAATGGTGTGTTAAGTGGAGAAATCGAAACACTTCCGATATATTCTTCTGTATGAGTTCAATAGAGGGGTGGCAGCAGCAGAGGTAGCCAAAAACAATTGCGTCATGTGCGAATACAGCCAGGAAAACTTGCACCGTGTATAGGGATAATGGCATTCGACAAGTCACGGCAAAAAATCGTTTCACTCGTTTTAGGGAGGATCGTTTTGACATCAGTGGCTCTCCACGTTCGGAAGCATCACCAGGGTTTGATGAAGATCGTTTGAACGCATTAATCCACAATGATCCAAGACAGTATAATAGAGAATTGGCCAAATAAGATAAATTGTGATCATTCGGCCATCGTTCGACATTTTCAAGGAATGGGGAAGGTTCAAAACTTGCGTGTTTGGGTACGGCATGCTCTAAGCCAAAATCATAAAAATCAGCGGGCGGCCATATGTGCTTCTCTACTTCCTCGTTATCAATTGGCTCGTGAACAACACTGCCCTTTCCTATCCCATATCGTTACTGGTGTCCAGAAATAACGTCTTTACGCTAATATAAAGAAAAAAGGATTGGTTGAGCCAAAACAGAGTAGCAAAAAATGGTTCAAATGGCTCTGAGCACTATGGGACTCAACTGCTGTGGTCATAAGTCCCCTAGAACTTAGAACTACTTAAACCTAACTAACCTAAGGACAGCACACAACACCCAGCCATCACGAGGCAGAGAAAATCTCTGACCCCGCCGGGAATCGAACCCGGGAACCCGGGCGTGGGAAGCGAGAACGCTACCGCACGACCACGAGACGCGGGCACAGAGTAGCAGCTCCCCGTATAAACACCTATGCTCCTCTACATAATATAATGTGTTATCCATCTGGTGGAACAGCGACGAAGTGGAGAACTACGAATTGCTTCCCCGAGCTGTAACCATCACTGCTGACATTTATTGTCAACTACTGAGACGTCTTTCAGACACAATACAAGAGCTGCGGCCCGAAGGACTGTGTGAAGTGATGCTACACCACGACAACGCCAGCTTGCATTCTGCTTATAATGAGAAACAACACTGTACAGAAGTTAGGTTGAGAAATCATTCCGCAGCCATCATATTTTCCTGATCTTGCGCCCTCAGATTTTCATCTTTTTCGCTCTCTGTCAAACAACTTTCAAGAAGCTTCCTTTCCGGATGAAAATATACTTTGAACATGGCTCGACCAGTTGTTCGCCTCAAAACCACGTGATTTCTACAGTCGCAGAAACGAAAACCTACCCCAGTGTTGGCAGACTATTTAAATAGTGAAGGAGAATTTATTATTGGTGACCAGGAGTCTCTGTTAAATATATCTGTTGCGTTTATGAAACTTACGGAAAGACGCTACGATCTTATGCACCAACTTAATGTATTAAAATACGAAGCTTCGCTGGGTCCCTCCTGACGTTATTTCTGTCTCTGATGAGATAGGTGGTGGCAGCTCGTGGTTAGAGACTGCTGGGGAGACTATGTAGTTTTGATCTTACAGTTTACACAATGTCTCACATTAGCAAAGTTGTTAGAGCAATGAGAAGCGAGGTGCGTTTTCGATCAGTTGGTAAAGGAAGCGCGTGGAAAAGGTGGACGATGAATACAGAAGTCGATATGGAGTAATTGGAGCTCTTGAAATATGTTACTCCAGCTTACAACGAATTATCCTTCTTTGCCAACTTCATTTCAGAGTAGAGTAAAGTGGGGCAAGATTGCGGACTTAAGGTTTAAATAGCGATATACTGAAGGAAACATCACAAATTACAATTATATTTTAACTGGCATTTCATCTAAATTTTGCCTGTTATATGACAGAGTCCGAAATTACAGAAACAATTTAAACTGTAATTCGCACTTAGTAAATAAAAGTAATGCAAATGCGCAGTCTTACCCAACCATGGGGTTAGAGTGCGTTTCTAGTGGGGTAAATTTGCGCATTATTATCAAATGAGAAAAACATATGTGTCATTTAGTTCTTCGTCTTTTATTTAATTTATAGCGTGCATAAACGTAATATACCTTGTTTCTCAGCATATAACAGTTACTGTTGATACAATATTTGACCTAATGAACAAATCTAGGCCTCTCATCAAAAACATGCAAAAATATTCTTGATGGACGAAAACCTTTTTAACAGAGATCACAAATGAAGTGTCCAGAACCTTCATAACAAGAGCAGGATTCATGCTACCACTCATCGCACTTGAGACATTGAATCCAGTCTTCTGTTGGCGGATTATTGTATTTTTCAGTACAGCCTGGACAGTGAAAAGTTTGTGATTTTCCCTAGACGTATTTAAGTTTTGCTTTGCTTTCTTTTTCTTTGCTTGATCAGAATCAAACAGTTTCCTCTTTGGTTTCTTTATTTCTTGTGCTGTTCATTGGGATTCCAGTTGCTTCTTGAATGGGGTCCCAGATACCATTTATGACTTCTTTCCTTTCTTCTATCTTTTTTGGCAATCTTTTCTTCTTGGCAAAGGAATTATTTCTTTTGGGGAAAGGTAGGTACTTGATCCTGGTTGTGGTTCATTTGTAGATGTCTCTGAACTTTGGCTCTGGAGAGATCCAGTTTCAACTGTGGATGCATCATTAAATTTGTCACTTTGGTCTGTAACAGTCGAAGGCAGGAAGTCTTCCTCGGTGAATATGTGACGACTGATTTGATAAATGCCACATATCTTCAACGCCTTTGTTGCCTTCGTCATTGTGGCCGTCCTTTGATTAGCGTTTCCAAACAATTCAGCGATACATTCTTGCGTAATTACGTATCCAGGGTGGTTAATGAGCCACTGGTCGCATTCCTGAGAATAAATGTCCTTCAGTGTCTTGAAAAAGCAGCGATCCAGTGGCTGCATTTTGTGGCTGCTGTGTGGAGGAATGGTAAGCACGTGAATGTTATGGTCCTTGCAGTAAAGAAAGGCGTTCAGACTCAAATGTGACGAGCGATTGTTCAAAATTAACAACACTGTATCATCTTCTGTTGGCTGTGTATGTTTTTCAAAATGTTGTAGCCATGTGACATACAAATCTGAGTTGATGTATCCAGTGTCCGAACACATCATTAGTGACCCAGAAGGGGCACCATTCTTCAAACTCTCCTTCATCCTTTTCCGAGGAAATGTTATTCCTGGAGGGATGTAAGTCCCCCCATCTCCCATACAACACCCAACCGTTATCAGCTGACCTCTTTCTGCAGATGCTATTTTGCCTATGTGCTTCTTGCCGCATGTTTCCATCACTTTCGGAACTTTGTTAGGAATAGTTGTAATTCCTGAGTCATCCATGTTATATATGCGATGAGGTTCAGATTTATATCTCTCCATGAGCGACGAAAGATTATCAAAGAAGATGCTCGTTTGCTGTTTGTTCAACCCCATCACACGTCGGAGACTAGTTTTCTGTGATATCCGAAGGCTAAGATTTCGTCTCTGCAGGAAATCATAAGCCCAGTCCTTTCCGGCCATCTTAGTGTTTTTGTCAAATCTTGTTTTTATGTTCTTCCTCTCAGAGTAGTCATGAACTAATCTGATATCTTTCAGAGTTGTACCATAATAACATTTGTCCAAAGATCTGCAGTGCTCGGCGAGTTCCAGTTCCTGTTCATCATTATAAGTTCTTCCGAATCTTCCCAGTTTATTTACCACAAAACCCTGAAAAAATGGGGGTGGGAGCATTAATTTTAAGCTTATCCCTACTTAGGCAAAAGTTTTCAAAATAAAAAATATAGAGATAAAAGTTTTCTTGCAAGGGCCTCGTACCTCTTTAAGGCGATTTCTGAGGGCAGCTTCACTTATTCCAAGCTCCCTCGCTATTTGTCGTTTAGACTTGCCATTTTTCATGCCCTCTTTTGCAGCTTCCAGCATTTCTGGAGTGCATGGTTTCCGTTCGGTTTTCCTTTTGTAGACGCTAAAATATAAAAAAGGATTCTTAGAGGATATTGTCGATGTATAATATCCACCTCAACGTTCGTAAATATTTCTAGGTCTATGAAAAATCTGATAATTATAACGCATGGTGTAAGCTTACGCACTGCGCAGTTTTGCCCCACCTGTAACGCGTAAACTTGCCCCACACTACGACACTGCAGCTTTTGACTGCACATGGAAACGCTTTGTAGGGATATAGATGTGTTAATTAATATACGACAGGACTGACAATGCATCGTAGCGCACAATGGAATAAAGTTAAAATTGATAATCCCATTATTGCCTGAGTTATAGCTTATTTCCGGAACATGAAATGTTATATGAAAATAACGTAAAACAGTTCTTACCGCATTGCGCAGCCGTTAACATCAGGCCAACAATCAAACTACGGCAATCAGCCACAGAGGGTATTTCGTGCCCTGCAGAGTAGCCAACTGCTGCATCACTAAAACTGAGATACAAGCCTTGCGCAGTCTTACCCGCCGAGCAATCTTACCCCACTCTACTCTACCTCTTGTACCCAACGCACTGAGCCATTTGATAGATATTTTCTACTTTCTTTCGTCGCCTACTGTTTTTTTTTTCTCTACAGCATCCTCATGCACAATGGAACTTATTTTTGATATACTTAGATATATCGTGTTGACCCTCCACTTTGTCAATTATTCAATTTTTCCGTACTTCCTTGCCTCATATATTCGAGGACAAATTCCTTCTCGCTCCATCAAATTTTCAAAATGTTTCTATAGCACACACCTCAAGCGATTCGATTCTCTTCTTTTCCAGTTTTCTACAGTCCGTGATTTGTTTCCATACAATTCTGTACTCCAAATGTACATTCTCAAACGTTTCTACCACAAAAAATAGGGCCGTTGGCTACTAGTAACAGACTACTTTCGCCCAGGAACGCTGTCTTTTCTGTCCTAGTCTACTATATTTGTTCTCCTTGCATCATTCATATCCGTCATTGCTTCTTCGACATGGAGTTTGTGTAGTATAGGAGAAAGACTCAGATCCTATCGTACTTGTATACCTTTTCTATACCGAGCACTTTGTTCTTTCTATTTCGTTCTTATTTTTCACTCTTGTTTCTGGCGCATAGATCCTTTATCCGTCTTTTCCTGTAGTTCGTTCCTATTTTCCTGAAAATTTCGATCGTCTTACATAATTTTACTTTGTCGAAATATTTTCCTAGGTATAAAAATCCAATTAATATATCTTGATTTTTCTTGCTTCCATTATCAAGTGCTAAGTCAGGTCTTCGTTTCCCGTGCCTTCTCCTATCCTAAAGCCGAAATAACCTTCGTTTCACAGATACTCAATTTTCTTCTCTATTGTTCGGCTTGCGGCTCTTGTCATCATCTTTAATGCATGTGCTGTTAAATTGACGGTACGATAGTTTTAGCTCTTATTCTCCCTTGTTGTGTACGGGACTTTATGGACTATATTATTTCAGGATTTTGATGCTGTGCTCCTCAAAGATCCTAGAAACCAACTTGAATAGTCGTTTGGTTTCCATTTCGCATTAGTTATTTTAGAAAATCCACATTATTTAAGCACAACTGTTATAAAGCCCTGTTAAACTCTGAATCTAATACTAGATCACCTACAGTGACTCCAAAACGTATCTGTCCGATCACAGCGCATACAACATAACAAGCACAATCGTAAAAATATTGCTAAAAACGAGCAAGAACTATGTACATACATCGGTTTGTATCTACATTTAGAGACAAAACGGTACTGGGGCTTAAATGCTACTTAATTTGTGAAAAATTTACATTATTCAAAACAATCCCTAGCTCATGTCAAACACGTATTCGTCTAGCAAACAGCATTCTAGGTACGGTGGCACACTAACACACACGTCCTCTGTCTTTCCTTATGCAGTTGCGTTTCATCAGCTGTAGTGTACAGTTCCCTCAACGTTCTCTACGTCTTTGAGTGATATTTAAAAAACATAGGTCAAGAACGTCTCTAAACTGCAAAGGAAGCGAGCGATATCTACATTAGGTTTGTCTAAAAGGAAAATCTTTTCAAGGAAACGGAGAAACCATTGGCAGACCTACTAACGCAGTGAAGGCTATAATAAATAGGTTTAATCAGAACAAAACGTACAAAAGTCAGTGACGAAGCGGTCGTCCTACAACTCTATCCCAGAAGGAGAAATGACAGCTACCTAGAGAAGTCAAGAAAAATACAAGACTAAGCGCTCCAAAACGTACTACAGTTCAAAGGTATATAGGAAGGCCTTTTTCACCACAAACTGTAAGAAATGTGCTTTATGAAGCTGGGTATGGATGCTGAACAGCCCGCAGAGAACCATACATCAGTAAAATCAACATGAGGAAGCGAGTTGCATTTGCAAGAGTACATAAATCCTGTGGGCTTGAGAGGTTGTGTTCACTGATGAGAATCGATCTGAACTTTTTAAGTCAAGTGTACATTGTGGAGCAAAATGAATTGTGAACTTGAAGTGAGGCGTATAAGAGCCTCAGTTAAACATGGAGGAGGTTCACTACTTGTTTAAGGCGGCAATGCAAACGACGTGGGAATTACAGTTCACAAGGTTCGCATAAGCAACCTAAAAACGTATCTATACAGAAACGTGATTAATATGGATCCTCCTGGGGCTACAATAGTTTGGTGCGTAAGTTTCTGGTACTTTTCTATAAGTTTAATAAACACACGTATACACATGACAGAGACCTCAATCATCAAAAATATATTCTCTTTCCCTATATAAAACAGTCTGCGACAGCGGGGGTAACTTTTCGATTCTGCAACTGAAGAAATCACGTAGTTTTGAGGTGAAGAACTCGTCTAGTCATGTTCGAAACTCATTTTCACCCGGAAAGGAAGCTCCTTGAACGTTGTTCGATAGAGAGCGGAAAAGGTGAAAATCTGATAGCGCACGTGAATAAGGTGGGTGCGGAATCACTTCCCAACCCAACTAGTGTATAGTTTTATCAGTCTAACTGAATGCGGGCGTATGAGATTGTGGAGTATCATAACTTCATGCAGCCTTCCTGGTACTTACTCTTTGACTGCGTCTGCAAGACTTCTAAGTTGTTGACAGTAAAAGTCAACAGTGATGATAACACCTAGGGGAAATAATTCATAGTACACCACACCGTCGGTTTTCCATCAGATACTTAGCATTATCTCTTGTGGATACTCGCAGGTCTTCGTACGGGGATTTGCTACACGGTTTGGGCTCGGTTTTTCTTTTCTTTTCCTTATGTCAGCATAAAGACACCATTTCTCGTCACCAGTAACAAAACCTAATAGGAATGGCTGGTGTTGTTCACTAACTAACTGATAAGGAGCAAGCAGAGGTGCATGCATAGCCACCCGCTTTTTGTGATTTTGGCTTAAAGCATCCCGTACCCACACACCTTGTCCACTGCATGCAAGTTTCGAACGACAGTGAAATGATCACAGTTCGAGTACGCTGACGTGGATGATTGTGGATTAATGCGTTTAAACGACCTTTATGAAACCGCGGAGGTCTTCCCGAACCTGGAGAGCCACTAATATCAAAACGAGCTTCCTTAATACGAGAAAACCTTTTTCCCGCCGTGCTCTGTCAAATAGTATTATTCCCATACACGGCTCAAATTTTTCTGGCTGTCTCCGCTACTTGCATCCCTCTATCGAACTGAGATAGAAGAATATGTCGAACATGTTCCTATTTCTCCATTTGGCACTCCATTTTCTAGCGTCCACAGCTCCACTCTCTATCTCTAAATGACAAAATTACAATATATTAACCCAAGTATCAACAGTGAATTACAAATAAAATATGAGAATCGATAATGAAACCCATAGCAACCGGAATACCAACAGACAAAACAAATACGATACCAACTTATCTACTAACACGACATTTTCACATAAGATAATGATCCAAAACATAGAGCCTTAGATCTAATCTGAGTTCGCTGTATAACACTCTCTGCTGGACGCCGACACCAACGCAGTCACCAGACATTAGTCCAACTGAGAATTTGTGGAATGTACACGAGGAAAAAATGAGTAATCATCAGAAGTCTAATAGAATGCAAGGGATGCTCTGCCTGAGAAATGGCTTAAAATTTCAGTGGAAAAAGCAGAATCCCCGGTAAAATCTATGACAAGGAGAATACAAGAGATCATAAAGAGGATTGAAGGGCCTACTGAGTACTAACCGCAACATTCTGTGTTCAGAATGTGCTTTTCAGTATAGCAGATGAATGTTTAATTGTGTTTGTGTAAATAGAAATATAGAGGAGTCCAAAAATGTATTCACTGTTTAAAAGTCCATAACTTGCAAACTAATTGACGGAGTTGTCTCATTTTTGGTGAAAGTGTAGCTAAAAGTCCATCTTAAAGATATCACTGTAGGTGTTCGAAATGGTCACCATTAACATCCACACACAAACGATGCCGCCGAACTGCAGCACGAACTACTGACTGCAACGTGTTCAGTTGGATATTTGCACACGAATGTACGATGGATTCTCCAAGTTCATTAATTTTGTGCTAGGCTTTTGTCGATAAACGACGTCCTTTAGTGTTCCACACAGGTAAAAACCCAGAGGAGTTAGGTCTGGAGAAAGTGGTGGATACTCCACAGCACCTCTACGGCCTATCCATCTTCCTGGTAGATTTTCGTCGAGATACGCCCTAACACGATTTTGGTAGTGGACTGGGGCACCATTTTGTTGAAAGTAAACTCTTCCATCTCCATGCAAGTCTCGGATGGCATGTGAAATGGATGTCTGAAGCTTCTGAAGGTACACCTCACCGGTAACTGTGCCGTCAAGGAAGAATGGTCCAATCAAGCCCCAGTAAGACAACCCACACCACACATTTACTCCAGACAAATTCACGGCTTTGTCTACATAGGCGTTCGGATTTTCGGCGGCCCAGTAGATGCAATTGTGGCGATTTACTGTACCATTGAGTTTGAACTGTGCCTCATCAGACCACACAATCATCTCTGCAAACTCTTCATCGTTGCGCAGGATGTTAGTAAACCACTCGCAGTAGTCCATTCTACGATCTGGGTCGTCCTTATTCATTGCGTATAGCAACCGTGGGATGCAGCACTTCCACTTTGCTGCCTTCAAAATTCGCCCAACACTTGAGTGACTCACTCCAGTTTCACGGGCACACTGTCTCACAGACTTTTGTGGTGAGCGAGTGAATTGTTGTAACACACGACAGGAGTTACTGGACTTGTTAGTCTTATAGGTCGTCCAGGTCGTTGTTCGTGTACATCTTTAACACAGCTTTCGGCTTCAAATATGTCTCAAATGCGACGAATCGTTAAACGCGACAGTGGCTCTGTTTGATACTCATTTCGCCATTGCCGTTGAACCTCATTAATGTTTTCGTACTTAAAATACCACTTCAAAACTGACTTCCTTTCATCGAATGTAAGCCTTGCACCAGCCATGTTTACTCGTGTAACTAGGTGCAACTAAGAACAAAACACTGACTATCTGGCGACTGTCATCTGACAAAACAAAACAACGCAATACAACGCTTGTGTGGCGGTTGTTCGAACTACAAACTATTACACTACCAAAGATGAAACAACTCCGTCAATTAGTTTGCCAGTTGTGGACTTTTAAACAGTGGATACTTTTTTTCTTTTTTTGACCTCTCTGTATGTGCGTTTTTAATGTATTCTCCTTTTCACTGATTGGTAAACAAGTCCCTGGTGAATTTCGTTCTCTCAATTTTCCATTACCCACACAGTCTCTAACATAAAGTAGCGCATCAGAACGAATACGTTATGTAGTATGCGTATGTCACACTTATAGATACATGTTTCTTCGTCCGTCAAGTTATCAGACAGTTTTTCCTCCTCATAGATACCTTCATTTTAGTCTTTCAGCGTATCTACCCTCTCGCATACATTTGTGGAATTCGTATTTACCCTTAATGTTGACGCCTTTGCTTTTAATTTCGTTAAGCTTCTGGCGCTGTAGCCAGCAGTAACAGGCCACCATTTTACAGCTAAGTAATGAACGCGCCTTGCTCAAACTGCCGATGCAGTTCGCGCTAGCTTCACTTCTGCTGCGGATTAGCCGGGCGCCGGTCTAAATGTGTTGCAGCTTTCGTCGCCGCACGCCGGTGGGGGCTCGCACGGCCCGGAGCTCACAGGGGCAGCCATAATATTTTCTCTTATGCCTCGGCGACGCCGCCGCTTGAAGCAGCGCCGACTGGAAACTATTCGAGCGTGCTAATTCTGTATCCTCTGACTAACCACTTTATTCTCAGGAAACTCAGGCGCTGAGATGTGCACTAGCGATGAAAAATTGGCCCGATCGAACGGCAACCTTAAAAATATCACATCTTCACGATGGATAACCTGCAGGTCGATTTCTTTACGGATAGTTACATCAAGAAGCTGCATATTTCACACTCTTTGTTTGATTGCCTTTCACATTTTCTTCCAACCCTTCTTGAATGTACACCGAGGTGGAAAGAGTCGTAGGATTGCGACATGCACTTATACAGATGGCGGTAGAATCGGGTACACAAGTTATAAAAGGGCAGTGCATTGGCTGAGCTGTCAAAAAAAAAAAAAATGGTTCAAATGGCTCTGAGCACTATGGGACTTAACTTATGAGGTCAGCAGTCCCCTAGAACTTAGAATTAATTAAACCTAACTAACCTAAGGACATCAAACACATCCATGCCCGAGGCATGATTCGAACCTGCGACCGTAGCGGTCGCGCGGTTCCAGACTGTAGCGCCTAGAACCGCTCGGCCGGGCCGGCCGGCTGAGCTGTCATTTGTACTCGGGGATTCGTGTGAAATTAACGGACTTTGAATGGTAGTTGGAGCTAGACGCATGTGACATTCCATTTCGGAAATCGTTAAGGAATTCAATTTTCCGAGATCCACAGTCTCAAGTGTGTGGCAATAATATTACATCTCAGGCATTACGTTTCACCGAGGGCAACGCAGTGGCTGAAGGCCTTCACTTAACGACCGAGTGCAGCGGCGTTTGTATAGAATTGTCAGTGCTAACAGACAAGCAAACTGCATGAAATAACCGCAGAAATCAATCTGGGACGTGCGACGAACCTATCTTTTAGGACACTGAGGTGATATTTTGCCTTATTGACTATGGCAGCAGACGTCAGACCGACGCGAGTGCCTTTGCTAACAGCAGAACATCTCCTGCAGCTCCTCTCCTCGGCTTGTGACCTTATCGATTGGACTCTAGAATATAGGAAAACCGTGGCCTGGTCTCACAAGTCCAGATTTCAACTGATAAAGGCTGATGGTAGGATTCAGGATTCGAGTATGGCGCAGACCCCACGATGTCGAGGACCCAAGTAGACGACAAAGGTCCTGGCTGGTGGTTTCTCCACAATGGTGCGGGCTAAATAATGGAATGGACTGAGACATTCTAACCGATCATTGACTGGAGATGATTCCGTTCGGTTACTTGGAGACTATCTGCAGCCATTCAAAGCACTTTGCGTTCCATAAGAACGATGGAATTTTTTTGGATGACAATGCGCCATGTCACTGCACCACCGCTGATTGTGATTCTTTTTAAACACATTCTGGACAATTTGAGCAAATGATTTGGCCAACAACGTCACCCGACATGTACCTCAACGAACATTTATGGTACATAATCAAGAGGTCAATTCGTGCTCAAAATTCTACATAGACAACAATTTTTCAATTATTTACGGCTATAGAGGCACCAAGGCACAGTATTTCTCCAGGAGACTTCCAGCGACTTATTGCGTCCATGCTACGTCGAGTTGCTGCACGAGGCCGGGCAAAAATAGGTCGGACACGGTATTATGAGGTACCAGTGACTTTTCGCCTCAGTGTATTGCACACTGTACCGCCAAAGAAGTTCTGCATCAACCACTTTCTTGTTCATCTAAGCCTCATTTTTAACATTTATGTATGTATGTATCTTTGGACACTTGTTTCGTAGTTTCAGTCTTGTGCATTGTTTGGCATAGTTACATATTTTAATTATTTACGTCCCTCTGCAATAAAGAACTCTGTTTATCCTATTCACCAACTGCAATCTGACTCTGCAGTCGCATTTCTTGCTTTGGCACAATGTCCACACTGCACTTTAGTGGTAAGATTTTAGAACCTCTAATATGATAATAGTTGGATGGATGTTATTAACACAAGTATGACATGTCCTATATCCTTGTAAAAGTGATGTACGGATAAATAAAGCTACTATTATTACTATTACTAATACATCTGTCGATTTATGGGCGCACTGACGTAAAATACTGTATTTTTGTTTTATTTGCGCCCCACTTGGAGAGAAAGGATACTTGGCCTTTAGCGGGTGACACCACTGCAGAATTTTCACAAAATATTGTTTCTGTTTGCTTAAAAACGCTGTGAACCTGCTGAAATCTGAGACAAAAGTCTAATCCCTGAAAAAAAATTTCTATGAAATTCCTATCTCCTCCTCTAGCGCCTCGGATGAGCTTATCTGTACCAACCCGATTACCCTGTAGTGTCCGGGTATAGTTAGAAACATTTCAGAACAATACATTAGCTTGGCGTCAACAGGCAGCAGTACGTGTACAGAAAAGACTATTCTTCCGTTTCGAATCTTGATTTTTGTTTGTAGTGTTGAGTCTTGATAGTTAATTTGTGATCTTACAGCATGCAGTTTTATCTTTCAAGTAAGAATGAGTGGTAAGAAAGTGTGCTCGGGCAGAAAAGATACGAAAATATCGTATCCAACGCGGCGTCGAAACAGAATGTCGTCAGAGCGTCCAAAGAATAGATATGACACTGAGACAAGTTTTGAATGATTCAGTGCCTCTGCTAAGAAACTGATAGACAGTGACCAGGATTTTGATATGAATTACGGACTGAGCTACAGTGAAATAAATTTTCCTCCCCGTTTCTCTGTTATTTCTCAAAACGTGAAATTTAAAACGTGCGATGAAGACGTCACGCTGCAAGGTGTTGGAGAATTACACGATTTCCACACTGCGTTGGATCGTTTTCCTGCAGGATCATAATGACGCAGCCATGACTAATCACGGCTGATAGTCGATTCCAGAAACGCATCCCTCCATCAGCGAAGAGCTGCAGCATCTCATAGCTTGTCTCCATTCGCATAGCTTTTTGTGCGAGTGTCAACAGACGTGGCACACAACGGGCACAAACACGTGTCATATGGAGATGATCATGCATAATCGTAAAGACATTGCCACACAAAATTCTCAACACTTCATCGACTTCCAGTAATGCTATCCGCCGATCCTCACGGACAATCACAGTAATTATGTTGATGTTGACAGCAGATGCCGAAACACAGACACGTCGGCCTTCTTTGTAGTCCTTGAACCACCTAAACACCGTTGCACGAGATAGCGCATCTTCATCGTTAGCTGGCTGCAGCTTTCCAGTGTATGTACGGTTTAAATAAACACAGTAATTTATAGCTCCGTACTGCTCCTCTCGAGTCACCTATATTGTTTGATAAGCGAGATGCACAGAGCGTCTACAAAACAGAGCATTACTACCAACCTATCGATACAAGAGTGCTGCCACCTATGAACATTAAACATAATAAACCATTCTTTTCACATATCCATGGTACAGAAAGGAAACTACCACGGAAGCTACAGACTGATCAGGCCTCGTAGTTGTCTCAAATTACTCTGAAACTTGATGGTAAAATAAGAGCAACTGGGAAATGCGATGTCAAATGATATTAAAGAATTGAGACCAAGAATAAGATGAGAGCGAGCGGGAGGTAAGCCTGGACAACATCAGACGCTTGGCAGACGACCTTCTGAGATTGCGCGTTGATCAGCCTGCTGTATTTGAGGTACTATTCTTCATATTGCCAAACAGGCAATTATTTCTCGCACATGAGAAGCAGATACTTGAGTTTTGGTGCTAATATCGGAATCTGTGGGCTGACATGTAAAGATCTGAATGAGTATAACTCTGTGAGGGACAATTTAGCTTTCTTTTCACAGCATGGCTGCATAAGTAACTCGCTGGCGAAAAATTACAACAAGATGGCTGCTTCAGACAAAGAAAAATTACAGTTAGGCTCAAGAATCACTTAAATGTCTTCGGTCGGACATAAATTAAAAAAAAGGAAGAAAAAAAATGAACGCAACCTCTATTGGATAACCGGCTTTTAGGAAATAGCAAAGAATACTGAGTCATGATGCCCTGCCTTCTCCAACTGCCGCCACGTTCCTGAAGAGAGTGTAATCACATGTGGACCCAAAATGAGACACACAATGGCTCCGTAGAGACACTTTCTCGTCATGTTAATGAAATGTGTTATCATGCAGAGCGGAAATGGTATCAAGGGAGAATCTTAGATTAGTAAAGCATATAACCAGTAACATTATATTACAACACAACGGGATGGTCGACCTACATTTAAGTAGTGTAAAAGACCGAACACTCACATGGTGACCTAATCTCATTATGTTGCACTGAACGCAATTAAACTGGGCAGCTAACAGTGATTAATTCCACGTCTGCGATTCAAAGCCAAAATAATGAAATAAAATTTATTGTCCAACTTATAATACCCCAACTTACATGCAAAAAGCAGTGTCAAGAATATTAGATAAACGTCAGTTTCTGACCTGAAATACAGTTACCACAAATAAATAGTACGACTTCTCGAATAATACATACGCACGGTCGCAGAAATGCTTTCAGTTACTCGAAATACACTGACGCCCCAGCACATGGAACTCACGAAATACTGGAAACAGACCAGCTCCAAACACGTGTGACTCGGCTGCCAATTTAGAATACCGTGTGGGCTGCGGTTCGTAGCCACCCGGAACAAATAAATTTGTGCAGGTTCGCGCGCACACCGTATGACGGTGGTTTGCAAATCTCCTCACGAGAGAAAAATATTGTTCTCTACGTGAGAAATCAGAATCTGCGAAACATGTTCAGAGCTCTGAATGAACGGGAGTCTGCGTGCGTATCTTTTCCAAACAATCCGAAAAATTGAAGGGAGGGATGTGTAGCAAGTTCCGTATTTGTATCTTGTTGCTATCGCAGCGACGATGTTGTAGATAGACCGAGTACAATACTACGACCAGAAAATTTTATTTTAAAGTGAATACAGGTACTACATTTATCTTAAAGAGAAAACAGATACTAAATTTTATAGGAGATCAAGAAGTTTCTGTTAGAAGGCTGTACAGTCCATAATAAGAATGCTTGTCGGGACAAATCGCCGTGAGCGTTGAAACAATCATTTTATCGAACCATCAGGTTGAACACTTCCATTTGGTAAAGCACTGTGTCCATCTACCTGGAGAAATCCGTAACTGCCTCCGACAAGAATCGTCGACCGCTTAGGGTCTTTTTTTAGGGACTGAAGACGTGATAATCGCATGGACAGAGATGTGTACTAATTGCATCATCAACTGCCCGCTTGTAGTTGTCCCTAATGGATGAGGCCTTACCTTGCAGATCGACCAGCGTCTTGTGTCGAATAGCGACCAGCAGGGAACTTGCCCCACCATTCCATGACAGTGTTTTTCGACAGACATGCTCCCCACGTACCGTCTTCATTCTCCAATGGATGTTTACCAGCGTTTGTCCTTCGGTATCCTAGAAAAAATAACAGCACATTGCTCCTGATTGAACACTAACACTTTGCCTACATGTCGGTGCTTATGTACTCGCATCGGAGTCGCGCTTCATTCATTGCAGTAACTCCTTAAAACCAAAACTTTTTGGTCCACCGTCACACATTCGCCAATTAACAGGCTCATCTTACTTATCGAAATTCTCATCTTAGACTGCCTCTCACCTTATTGCAGGATCATGTGATAGTGTGGTAATGACGACGGCCAGTGCCAGTATTTGGCGATTCTGTGTTGAAAATTATTTCTTCAGATCAAATATAGAGTTTTGCAGGGGTCGAATGGAGGGTAGAGCCACGGGTCGTAACACATCTGAAATATAACGTCCACCATTCAAAGTGCCGTCAATGCGAACAAGAGGTGACAAGGACGTGTAACCATTGGCACCCCATACCATTACACCCGGTGATACACCAGTATGGCGATGACGAGTACACGCTTCCAATGTGCGTTCACCGCGAAGTCGCCAAACACGGTTGCGGCCATCATGATGCTGTAAGGAAAACCTGGATTCACCCGAAAAAATTACGTTTTGCCATTCGTGCACCCAGATTCGTCGTTGACTATACCATCGCAGGCGCTCCTGTTTGTGATGCAGCGTCGCGGGTAAGCGCAGCCATGGTCTCTCAGCTGATAGTCAATGCTGCTGCAAACGTCGTCGAACTGTTCGTGCAGATGGTTGTCGTTTGGAAACGTCCCCATCTGTTGACTCAGGGATCGAGACGTGGCTGCACGATCCGTTACAGCCATGCGGATAGGATGCCTGTCATCTCGACTGTTAGTGATACGAGGCCGTTGGCATCCATCACGGCGTTCCGTATTACCCTCTTGAACCCACTGATTCCATATTCTGCTAACAGTCATTTGATCTCGACCAATGCGAGCATCAATGTTACGGTACAATAAACCGCAATCGCGATAGGCTACAATCCGACCTTTGTCAAAGTCGGAAACATGACGGTACGCATTTCCCCTCCTTACACGACGCATCACAACAACGTTTCACCAGGCAACGCACGTCAACTGTTGTTTGTGTATGAGAAATCGGTTGGAAACTTTCCTCATGTCAGGACGTTATAGGTGTCGCCACCGGCCCCAGCCTTGTGTGAATGCTCTGAAAAGCTAATCATCTGCATATCACAGCATCTTCTTCTTGTCGGTTAAATTTCACGTCAGTAGCACGTCTTCTCCGAGGTGTAGCAATTTTAATGGCCACTAGTATATCTGTTGCAGGTAACGACAAGAGATCTATATCGTCATTGTGAGCTTGAGCCCATAGGGTTACAGTTCCATAGTGCACAATATGAAATATGTCACATTAACGTACAAAGTGGTTGGGCAAAAATATCGACAGAAATCCACGCTTGAAAATAAATCTAGATTCCAGCCAATCCTGCTGTTTGCGGTGTTGTATTTCACCGAGGGCGACATGTGTGCTTCGCCCTGAACACGTTGCTCGTGTCAGTCGTAGCCAGGACAGTGTTAGGTGTAGTTTCCAGTGCATTATGTCGGAGCTAAATCAATTCGAATGTGGGAAAACTGTTGGTACTCCTATGGCGGGTGCATCCGTAATCAAGGGAGCCGAAGAATTTGCAAAAGGCACTACATCGAAGATATATGCTGCATAAATGGAAAGCAGAAAAAAATCATCCGCTAACTCACAATGCGGACGAAAAGGTTCATTGAGTGATCTTGACGCACGGACACTGAATAGGACTGCGACGAAAAATAAGACTACAGCTGCAAAAGTCACTACAGAACTGAGTGTCACACTCGTGTATCGGCCGGCCGGTGTGGCCGTGCGGTTCTAAGCGCGTCAGTTTGGAACCGCGTGACCGCTACGGTCGCAGGTTCGAATCCTGCCTCGGGCATGGATGTGTGTGATGTCCTTAGGTTAGTTAGGCTTAAGTAGTTCTAAGTTCTAGGGGACTGATGACCTCAGTAGTTAAGTCCCATAGTGCTGAGAGCCATTTGAACCAACTCGTGTATCCTCTCAGCCCCACATACATACGAAGGGAGCTCCTTAAGGTGGGAATTGCAGGAGCGAGCTGAAATCCCTAAATGCCTCATCAGTGATGCAAATACTCGTAACAGGAAACCGTGGTACCGAAATCATAAAACCTGGACTAGGGAGCAATGGAAGACAGTCATTTGGTCGGATGAGTCTTGTTTCACATTTTTATCAACTTTCGAGTTTACACCCTACGACGGAAACAAGCCAGGAGCTCGGCGATGATTTCGGCAGCCAAGTCCTAGTATTCCATGGGTCCCTTGCGTTCTCTGCAAGGTCACATTACTGACAAGGGTTACGTAACCAGTTTGGCTCACCGGGTCCATCCCATTGTACAGGGTTTGTTCTCCAGTAGTGACGATGTGTTGGAGCACGACAGAACTTGTGTTCAAGAAACTAACATCGTCGAGGACTCGTTTTATGAATTATCGCGTCTAACCTGGGCAGCACTGTCTCCAAGATCTCAGTACTATTTAGCGTTTGCAGTCTACTTAGGAGAGAAGGATGAGGGATCACTATCTACCTCCCACATCATTATCTGAACTTGACACTATTATACAGAAATAACAGTATAACATACTCTTTGAAGCCAAACAGGAACTGTATTTGGCCACTCCGAGACAACTGGATGCTTTTGAATGCTAACTGGCTTCCAACACCGTATTAGGCATGGTAATGTTTCATGCTCTTGGTGTTTCCATATTTTTGTCACCCTTACATTTACAGATTATATTCGTCTATACAATGTGCTACTTTGTGGCACCTGCGAAACATTTCCGGTTCAATGACTGATACGTCTTACTTCAAGGTTTGTTCTCGTAAAAGGAATTTTCGAAATGTTCACACCTGATATCTTCTACACGTTAGGATTCGCCAGTGCCCCACCGATGTGTGTCCATTATACATTGCGGAAACTTAGTTCATCCATAAATAAAAGCGCGGCGCACAGGTAACAGATCATTCAACATTAATTTCCTTCTTCCTGCATTTGACGCACAATAAGGAACACACCAGCTACGCCGTCACGTCAATCAACCATTCGATTCCTCAATCTAGACAGTCAAAAAAACGTACGTTGAACAACGCCATCTCTTTATGTAAAGTAAAAGCTGTACATTACACTACTTTTGAGATACGGACAATTTAATGTTTAATGGAATTTTGTATCAACAATAGTAACATCAGAAATTATTTAAGACTTTTACCTCCCTTGGGAGGGGGAAGATGTTGTTAAAATGTTGAAATGTGTGTGAAATCTTATGGGACTTAACTACTGAGTCGTCAGTCATTAAGCTTACACACTTCTTAACCTAAATTATCCTAAGGACCAACACACACACCCATGCCCGAGGAAGAACTCGAACCTCCGAAGGCACCAGCCGCACAGTCCATGACTGCAGCGCCTTAAACCGCTGTTGTACATTAGTTTTTTCTGGAATCACCAATACGTAGTGAGTTTTCGCATCTGTAGGCCTATTGCAAATACACTGCGTAACAGAATCAATCATTCACTTTTCGAAACCACGTAATTGGTCTCCCGCTGCGAAGTAGACGATCGAAATTTGGCTCAAAGGTGCCTACAACCTTGCTCTATAATGGTGCAAAAGTGTGGCAGATAGGGACATCAACATCGCGATCGCCGACGCTTCCAACACGAAGGTGTCGACACATGTCAAAAGAGCCCAAAGCTCAGAAGTTCATGTGATTTGTAAGATGGGTTAGTTGATGTCACACTGGCACCAAATTCCACCACACTTCCGTCTGACACGACATTCCCCACGAAGGGATTCGTCATATCCCCGTTTACCCAATCTGACACGCAGTTCACTATTCCTTTTGATACCTCAGCGATGGTGGTCAGCAAAGATACGCCCATAGTAGAAATCGTTCGGTTTTGCTTATGGGTACAAGATGAAAACGTTTCAAACCCCCAGCGCTTAGAATCGACAAAAACTTGACATAAACATTGTTAATAAAACACGCGTTCCCTCGGGGCGTTGATTCCCACACATTTCATGATCTAAAACAACAGTTCGAAAATTCAACTCTTCTTTAAGGACTTAACGTAATCGTTACCCTTTGCAGTGCAATGGGACTGCAATTTTTGCTCTGTTGCACAGAATGCAACCACTAGGAACCGTTCAAAACCATTCGAGAAAATTTCAACGTGATCCGAAGTAGCCGAGGGTGCTCTGCTTTTTCAGCCCTCCTTGCTTCCCCTCCAACGGTGTGAAATTGTTGAAAGAGGCGGGGGGGTGGGGGTGGAGGGGGAAGAAGGGCTTGCAACATTGACCACCCATTTCGTCAACATCCTTGGTGCCACCTGCCCACTTCGTTGAGCGCTTTCATAATGTAGAGCCACTTTATAGCTGTTTGGAAAATATCACGTGCGATATCAGCCGTTCCATTCTCTCTAACGTGATTTGTAATAAGACTGAATCGTCTACCAATTCTGCTTGTTGAATGTTAAGTGAAACTCATTCACAAACATAGGGAATTGGAGTGGTTCCAAAGTTGAAGCCTCTGGATACTTCCTCTGCGCCTTCTCCATAGTCACTAAATTTTCTACCCATCCAACATTGGTTGAATTATTCAGCACAAAAATTTGCATTCAGTTGGTTAAACATCATTCAGACAAGTTGTGTGAAAAGCCATAAACTCTATAAAACTAGAGGATCGGTTTTGTAAGAGACTACCATGACCTATACAATAAAACACCTTGGAAAGATCAAAAGAAAAACCAACTGTTAATTTAGTATTATTTGAGGCTGTTATTATTTGATGAATGACAATATGTATAAATAATGTATAAATAGCATTCTCAATCGAGAAAGCTATCTATAATGATACGCAAAGCAAATTGTTTCCACTTAAGTGTGATACTCTTGAGTACATTACTTTTTCGACATTTTTTAAAGGAAACTGGACGAAAATTCTTTACGTCTGGTTTGTCACATTTCCTATAAAGAGGTGTAACAATTGCATATTTTTAACCTGTCTGGAAAAATTCCCTAAAGCAGTGTTGCATTGCATATATCACCAAGGACATTACTTTTTAAGTTCGAACCACTTTTCAAAACATTACATCAAGCTTTATATGCTTCATCACACATTATCTCTTTTAACTTACTCTTAAAACATTGTATACTGTTCTCATTCATAAGCCTCACACCTTGTTATGAAACTGCCTCAGGCGTGATGGGTGTCAAACAATTTATTTTCATAAACTATGCATCATTACCAGATAGTCGATTAGCAGTTTCTTCCTGAGCATTGCGTACAAAAACGTTATCAATGAGTGTCCTACTATCTTGCTGCAAATGAGTTCGAAACTAGGCTACTGAATTTAAACATCCGAATAATGATTCTACTCGTAGTTCATTTTTGCTGTCAAGATCTTTTACGGTATCTACACTGAAATCTCCACAAACTGTTAGCTGTTTCTTATTGTCTGAGAGGTAGCTTAATAATGCAACTTAAAAATGGTTCAAATGGCTCTGAGAATTATGGGACTTAACTTCTCTGGTCATCAGTCCCCTAGAACGTAGAACTAATTAAACCTAACTAACCTAAGGACATCACACACATCTATGCCCGAGGCAGGATTCGAACCTGCGACCGTAGCGGTCGCGCGGTTCCAGACTGTAGCGTCTAAAACCGCTCGGCCACTCTGGCCGGCAATGCATCTTAATTTTCCATAGATGATTGAAAGTTTCCTAGAGGGAATCTGCAGGCTGTTACAATTATCAAGGAATTATATTGGAGTAAAAATTCATAAGCAATATTTTTTTATCTTTGTGACCAAATTTTACACATTTTCAGCTCCTGTTTTTTCCATTTTAACTCTATTTGAAAATAATGCTAGTCTACAATACCTGATATTTAACTTCTCTGTCCGTGCGTTTATGTGGTGTTCAGAGAGACACAGAACAGCCACCACTTCAGAATTTTTCCACATTTTCTAGGAATACAAGAAGCTTAATTATCTTGTTTTTCAATCCTCTAATGTTCTGATGAAACAAATTGATTTCATTTATCTGAAACTGTTGCATATACTATGGTCCTGTTCTTTTCTAATTTATCTCAATACTCTGTCTACAGCTTGACTCTAAACTTAAAAATGTGTCCGTCTGACTCCAGTAATCACAGGGATTTTGTCTTGTGAAAGATGTACAGCTAACTTCTCTTTCTGCCTCCCATTCCGGCGCAGGCCACCATATGTGCATTCCCATCTCCGAAGCACAGTCACGTCATAGATACGAGACCTTGTTTCAGTCACAATCAGTCCGCACAACTCTCTGTTAACACCGCTTATAGCCATGTTAACGCAGGGCTGGTTATGGCGCTAAAAAACCTCTACAAACCCCACACGAGTGTGTAATGTTGCAACTCTTATTTCCTCTAGGTCACCTTTAATACCATATTCAATGTAGCTCGCCAGGCTGTTTCCTTCTCCTCCTACAGGAAGTACACCATCATCTCCACCAAAATCTCTGCACAAGGCTCCAATGTTATCTGTCACATGGGTAAGCTTGTCATTAGGTTTCACGATACTTGTAGCCTGATATTCTACACCTAGCTCTTCCTGTAGACTTTGGGATACACATCTCCCGTGACTGCTACACTAGCAATAAGAATCTTTTGTTTCTACGTGACTTTTCTACCCTTCTTGTCACAATGTCGTGTCTCTGATCCTGCTGGACTCTCCTTAGCTTAAAAATTGATTGAGGGTCTTCTCTTGTTTCAGAAAACAAGTCAAACTGATTACTAACCGGAATCTGGAATTTTATTTGTCAGGCTTCCTCCTTCGCCAATTATTTGTTACCTTCTCCCAGATCCCTTTGTCTCTTTCCCCTTCAACCTGTCTATTATAATTCTGCCTGAACGACCCAAATCCTTCCTCCTCGTTCTACGACTTTCTTGTCTCGGCTACATAGTCAATAACTCCATGGAAAAGCCTCATCTGAAACTCTATTGACTTCCTCGCTGCATTCACGCCAATGAAACACCAACATGTTTTTTTAAAACAAATTAAGCTACGACAACATCCACATTTGTCACACAGTAAACTAAAGACATTGCAAAAAACTTAATAATGTTAAAAGGTGAGTTATACAGCTAGCTTCTAGATGGTATTTGGATGTGTAAAACACGAGAATGTAAACGACGCAAAAGTGTTCGCTGAACGTAAGTTTTAGGTAGCATGAGTCACGATGTGAATGGAAATTAAAAAGCATGCTATTTTCGAACGACAGTCTTAAGCCGACGCTATCAATAAATTATGTAAAACACTGTCATGAGTCCAAAACATCACTTAATGACTATAGGGTGGGCTAATGTTAACGTAAGCTTGTAAAGACACCGCCGAACGTCAGTTTTATAACACAGAAGAGACAAAACGGAAGAATCCTAGTTGAAACATATTCAAAAAATAATATTACACAGGCACTATCCGGAAGTTACGAGAACCACTGCAATGTATCCTAAATTTCACAAACATATTTAGTAAAGCTGTAGTAGGGGAAAGCGGGGCAAGACGAGGAGGTGAAGTAAGACGGGGAAGGGCTATAAGCTACAGTTAGAGTGCTGCCATCTGTGGATAGCTACTTCAACATCATCAATACACAAGTCCCAGTGTGTTGATATTGCTGAACCTTAGTTTCGCGGCGGTTTCTGTGAGCTTTGCAAGGTACGTACAATTGTTATGCTGATTTGCAATGTTTTACACCTTTCGAGGTCCTAAAACATGTGTTTCGTGAACATTTGTTCAGACTGTATATATAGCACTGAATAGTACGTCTTATTAACAGTAAACTGCTGTGTCAGTAGTCTATTTTCACTAAATAGGATTCATGTAGGCGTGACATAACCTGACAGCATGGTAGGGGGCAAGACGGGGTGGGGCAAAATGGGGAGCTTCCCCGTCTTGCTCCTACTATTTGTCCAACCATTACGATCTTATCGTCTCATGTGTTTACCTCGCTGCGGGTTTTGAACACGTACATTATATGCTGAATACAATTGTAAATAGAATGGTATTGGTTATTCCAACGTTTCCTAATTAAATACAAAGTATGCCTTAGACTAAATGGTGAATAAAATTATACAAAACGTGCAAAATCAGTATTCTTGCTATGATTTAACGACTGACTATTGGAAATATGGTATTTACTACATAATATAGATTACCAGGAATGATCTGACTCAATAGTACGTTCCACGTGCTTTATTTCAGATGGTTCGCAAGTATCGGCGATAAACGTCTAGGCAAGATTGGTCATTGGAGTCAATGGAAGACGCTGTAAATGCTGTTATAGAAAGTCATATGGGTTCTTTCATGGCTGCTCGACAGTTCAACGTGACACAGACAACAAAAAAATGGTTCAAATGGCTCTGAGCACTATGGGACTTAATATCTATGGTCATCAGTCCCCTAGAACTTAGAACTACTTAAACCTAACTAACCTAAGGACATCACACAACACCCAGTCATCACGAGGCAGAGAAAATCCCTGACCCCGCCGGGAATCGAACCCGGGAACGCGGGCGTGGGAAGCGAGAACGCTACCGCACGACCACGATCTGCGGAGTCACACAGACAACAATTGAACGACTTGTGGCAAAGAAATGTGCTAATCCTGGCTATGCAGTTGTGAGAAGGTTAGGACCAATCACTAGTGTGTTCACCCCAGAACAAGAGGCACAACTTAAACACTACTTAACACAGATGGAAGGACAGTATTTTGGCCTAACACTTAAAGAACTTTGTGAACTTGCTTTTCAGCTAGCTGAACGAAACAACATCAAACATCCATTTAATACTGCAGCCAAATCTGCTGGAAGAGATTGGTTAAATGGGTTTCTTGCACGAAATCCTACCTTAACAATACGAAAACCATAGGCCACATCAATCGCACAAGCAATGGGGTTCTTCGATCTGTTAGAAAGTGTACTATGTGAAAGTAAGAGGCCTAAATAAAACGTAATATCTGATTCTACAATTCGCGGAACCATGTTTCGAAACCTTATCGTCACATGATTTCGTTATTCCAGTCGTTATTTAAGCTTTAGAGATGAATTCATGCTAGTTCCCGATCTTACCCCGCATATGGGGCAAGACGGGGAATTGGTAGTTTATGTTTCAAATCGAGATATTTCTAACCAAATGTAACAAGTTTTCAGGTTTCATTGCATGCTATTGTAATTCAATGGTTAAGTAAACAAATTATAATCAAACCTACTTCAATTTTTTATTTTTATCCCTTTTGTAAGAGTTTAAAGTTAGCTTCCCCATCTTGCCCCGCGTTCCCCTATATAGTTCATAGGGTCTCGGTGGATATAGTTAACCTTAGGCATTCAAATGTAGTCATTATTATGTAATGCCTGTGAACTTTTTAGAAGTAAGAGTGTTATTTCAGTTTTATTTGATACCGACAGATAACAAGTCAGTGTTATCGTTTACTAACAGATGTAAATATGGTTTCAGAGTAGCTGAGTTAGGCTGCCACTGGCGCTTGACGCAGCTCACAGACAAGGTATGCCGCAGAAGTTAATTAACATCTCGACCTGCGGCGGTCAACCACGAATGTTTGTTCCTTTAAAGAGAGGATCCAGCGCACCTCTAAATTATAGACGGTGCTCCCACGTTATCCAAACATCTGTCAAGTGTCTGGGAAAAATAGTTTATATTTTATTTCACTTAAAGGCTTCTTTGATAGACTAGTGGAATTTAAGCATCTTCATTTCTAATAAAACACGATGACAGCAGTTATTAGTCATATTTTAATTTCATTGTTCCTGGGGAAACGATAAGGAATATGGTGCAGTCTGGGACCATGGAGACTGGTTATATTAGTAATAGATCACACTGTATGTGAGATGAAGTATTACAGAACACTAAATGTCAGTCCCACGCGTAGGCTTTTACTAACAGTGCAACACTAACGACTACGTCTAGAGTGAGGCCGCGCCTGGAAATCATGGACTGCTGATGAATGGTCACGACCGTTAGTGACTGAAAGAGCTCTGATGACAGAACGATACATCATGGACGACCCGATTCCCCAAGTGTTACCTTTCGCGCGATTATATGGTAATATGAATTTTTCAACATGACAATGCTCGTCTACAGGTCCTACCTGTCTGTGTGAACTATCTGAATGATGTTGAGGAACACCCGTGGCCGCCAAGAACACCAGTGCTGGTATCAATGATATCAGAAAGACCAATCGCTAAACTTTAATTACTGTAGGGAACTACATGATCTGGTGCGTCACCTGCAGCTGAAGGATGCGTGGGAACTGAAATTTCCTACCCTGGTAAAGTACACGTACCTGACCACCACCGCATGTAGCCGTCTAGACCGTTTGTACATCTCTGAGAACATTTGCCAACATGTTCTGGACGCCGATGTCATTCCGGCTAGCTTCTCCGACCACTGCGCCCTCTGTGTCACAATAAATCTGGACAAACAGCATATGGCATAGGATTCCGTGGAGCCTAAATGTTTCTATTCTCGCCGATGCCTTGCTACAAGATGTCATCTCCACGACATGGGCGGATTGTCTCAAGCAATGCTGCAGATATCCGAGCAAGATAGCCTGGTGGAATGCTGTGGTCAAACGGAAAATGCGATTATCTTTAAGAAACTACAGTTGGCAACGGGCGCAAGATGTCAAACGCACGATTGATTTTTACCAAACAGTTCTGCGGGAGTTGTATGCGACTACGACACCAACCAACACACAGCTGACGACCATCAAGCAAATAAAGGCGAAGCTTATAGGCATAAAGCGAACGCAGCTTGAAGGACTAAAGATCAGATCTAAAGCAAAATCGCTTCAAGAGGACGAACTTGCATCGCTGTATCACCTCATAAAACATCGTGCCCATTGCAAGCGAGCTTTTATCGGGGAGCTGGACACAGATGATGGACTCCGTTTGACCCGACAGAGTGATATTCTTACTGCAGTTTATCGGTACTTCACGGATCTGTACTCGCAATGTGAAACATATGGTGATGACGGCGGCGATATCGTGAGTGCTCTGCCCACCGTAGTCACACCTGCGGACAACTTGGCGGTCGTACACGATTTTGCTCCAGACGAAGTCCTTGAAATGATTTCTGGCTCGCCATCAAATAAATCCCCTGGCCCTGATGGTTTGCCACGGGAATTTTATGTGCGCTTCTGGCCCATAATCGGACACGCATTTACAGATTTTCTCAATGAAGTGATGCGAGGGAGTGACGTGCCGGCCGAAATGAAGGAAGGCCGAATTGTATTGATACCAAAAAGCAAACACCGAAAAACCTTAGATAACTTCCGACCTATTACTTTACTCAATTTTGATTACAAAACCTTCGCCAGAGCACTCAACAGCAGATTGTGTGCGTTAATGAAGCAAGTGATTCACAACCATCAATCATGCATCCCTGGTCGCACTATTATGACGCCCCTTTCGGAATATAGAGATGTAATAGCCATAGCGTCAGTCACTAACGTGAATCTCGCTTTGCTGTTTATCGACTTTTGCAAGGCTTTTGATCGCGTCCGCCACGAGTACCTCCTACAGCTACTGCAGCGGTGTGGTTTTGAGCAACGGGTTATAAATGTCGTGCAACATTTCGTCACGGGCATTACAACCAGAAGCAGCGTAAATGGACCGCTTACTCAACCCATCGAGGTCCAAAGAGGAGTGCCGCAGGGGAGCCCTCTCTCCATGATGTTATTTGTTTTATCGCTCGAGCCGCTCTTACGCTCTATTCATGACAAACTTGCAGGCCTTTCGATCGCCGGGACGTCCTTCGTGGTTCGTGCTTACGCCGACGACGTCGGAGTGTTACTGCGCAACGACGGAGACGTATCAACCCTCAAGACCGCGGTAGACGAGTACTGTCGTGCTTCCGGTGCTAAAATCAACGCCGGTAAGTGCACCTTCGTCAACATTCGAGGATTCGACGCAGTTGTTATACCTTGGGCGAAGCGTGTCGAAAACCACACCACTCTGGGGATGATTATCGACAAATGCCCGCTAAAAATGAATGCAAAAAATTGGAAGCAGGTCACCAATAAAATGCAAGGTGCCATCTATGAAAACAATTGGCGGTCCGTTAACATTCTCCAACGCATACGACTCCTCAGCAGTTATATATTCAGTAAAGCGTACTATATGGCCCAACTATTTCCAGTCCCCAAGATGCAGGCCAAACACGTGATGAAACTCTCTAATAGATTTATCTGGCAAGGGCATCTGTTCAAAGTGAAATACACCACGCTGACGTCTTCCAGACAGGCCGGCGGACTAAACATGCCTGACATTAACCGAAAGTGTACTGCGTTATGTATTAAACGAATCACCCATTTGTTGGACAAGGAAACTCTCAGCGTAACCAGTTGGCTCTTCCGAACCTTACAACCCACCGATACGCATCCACCCATTGATGTAGGTAAAATACATTACAAACTACGACATGTCAAGCAGTTTTTTCTTGAAGTAAGCTATATTGATGGACATTATTTCACGCAGGATTTACCGACGACGCACCTGTCATTAAAAAGATGGACATCTCCAATAGTCCGGAATCCTATTGAACTTAAATACCCGAGTGTTCATTGGAAGGCAGTTTGGGACAACATAAGTTTAACCGTCCACACTGCTGAAGTGGCGTCCACATGGTATAAAGTGGTAAACGATGTTATACCCACTAATGAAAGGTTGCATAGAATCGGTTTAAGTGACAGTGATAAATGCGTCCGCTGTGGCCTGGTCGACACCTTACGCCATCGCTTCACTTGTGGCGGTCATCTCATTAACTGGAAATGGGTGCAGCAGAGGCTGGGCCTGATTACCCGCAGCAGCCCAGCCAACCACTGCACCGACATCCTGCTCTGGCCGGACGCGAAACATTTTCCCGCTATCAAGAACAACACTGTGATGTGGATGTTAGGACAGTTTGTGGCATATATCATCATCCACAATAGTGAAGATAATCTCATTAGTTTCGAGGCTTACATGAGAACGGCACGCTGGAAGATGAAACGTTACCCCAATTTCAGGAAGATGTTTGCTAACATGTTAGACATAATTTTTGAAAAACAAGGCGTAGGGTAATTCTCGATGCCGGTAAGGACACAAATCACATGCAAGACTATGTAGCGAACAAAATACACAACGAGTAAGAGGTTATACCAGTTCCTAGGACTACTCCCGACTTCTCAATGGTGTAATTAGCTTCATTATGACGTTTTCATTAATTTATGTACCTGTGCATCTCTTGTTATCCGTTTGTGTGCTCCAAATTACTTTGAGTTTGGACGGTTATGAATCAAATGACAGAACTGTCATTCCAGTTAAGACAATCAATTATATATATATGTTTGCGTTTCGGATCAATGTCTCTGTCTGGACTGAAGAGGCTACTATTTATGATATATTTTCTAAGCTTACAAATGGCACTATATTGAAATGTGTTCTTCAGTCTATTGTAGGAAACAATTCGTGTTGAATCAGTTCCAGCATTTCAATATTTTGTTTTTGTGCTTATGTAAATATATGGTTGTTTTAATAAAGGAAAAAAAGGTAAAAAAAAGAAACATTCTAGGGGGATCGTCTTTGATTCATAATCAAAACGTCTTCGGTCCCGAGTTCGATCCCCGCCACTGCCTAAATTTTGATAAATAATCAGCATTGGCGGCCGAAGACTTCCGGCATAAGAAGTCAGCCTCATTCTGCCAACGGCCTTGTCAAAGAGGGCGGAGGAGCGGATAGAGGTTCAGGGCACTCTCTTGCCCTAGGGGTGAAAAATTGCCCTAAAGGCGGAAGAATCAGCAATGATAAACGACATGAGGATGCAGAACGCAATGGAAACCACTGCATTAAAGACACGTAACGTGTATCCACAGGACATGTGGCCTGTAACTGAAGAAGTGTCATGATGATCTCTCCATTGGCAAAAGATTCCGGAATAGTCCGCCATTCTGATCTCCGGGAGGGGATTGCCAAGGGGGAAGTTACCATGAGAAAAAGATTGAATAATCTACGAAAAGAAAACGTTCTACGAGTCGGGGCGTGGAATGTCATAAGCTTGAACGTGGTAGGGAAACCAGAAAATCTGAAAATGGAAATGCAAAGGCTCAATCTAGATATGGTAGGGGTCAGTGAAGTGAAGTGGAAGGAGGACAAGGATTTCTGGTCAGATGAGTATCGGGTAATATCAACAGCAGCAGAAAATGGTATAACAGGTGTAGGACGCATTATGAATAGGAAGGTAGGGCAGAGGGTGTGTTAGTGTGAACAGTTCAGTGACCGGGTTGTTCTAATCAGAATCGACAGCAGACCAACACCGACAACGATAGTTCAGGTATACATGCCGACGTCGCAAGCTGAAGATGAACAGATAGAGAAAGTGTAGGAGGATATTGAAAGGGTAATGCAGTATGTAAAGGGGGACGAAAATCTAATAGTCATGGGCGACTGGAATGCAGTTGTAGGGGAAAGAGTAGAAGAAAAGATTACAGGAGAATATGGGCTTGGGACAAGGAATGAAAGAGGAGAAAGACTAATTGAGTTCTGTAACAAATTCAGCTTGTAATAGCGAATACCCTGTTCAAGAATCACAAGAGGAGGAGGTATACTTGGAAAAGGCCGGGAGATACGGGAAGATTTCAATTAGATTACATCATGGTCAGACAGAGATTCCGAAATCAGATACTGGATTGTAAGGCGTACCGAGGAGCAGATATAGACTCAGATCACAATATAGTAGTGATGAAGAAGTTCAGGACATTAGTCAGGAAGAATCAATACGCAAAGAAGTGGGATACGGAAGTACTAAGGAATGACGAGATACGTTTGAAGTTCTCTAATGCTATAGATACATCAGTAAGGAAAAGCGCAGTAGGCAGTACAGTTGAAGAGGAATGGACATCTCTGAAAGGGCCAACACAGAAGTTGGGAAGGAAAACATAGATACAAAGAAGGTAGCTGCGAAGAAACCATGGGTAACAGAAGAAATACTTCAGTTGATTGATGAAAGGAGGAAGTACGCTCCTGGAAATTGAAATAAGAACGCCGTGAATTCATTGTCCCAGGAAGGGGAAACTTTATTGACATATTCCTGGGGTCAGATACATCACATGATCACACTGACAGAACCACAGGCACATAGACACAGGCAACAGAGCATGCACAATGTCGGCACTAGTACAGTGTATATCCACCTTTCGCAGCAATGCAGGCTGCTATTCTCCCATGGAGACGATCATAGAGATGCTGGATGTAATCCTGTGGAACGGCTTGCCATGCCATTTCCACCTGGCGCCTCAGTTGGACCAGCGTTCGTGCTAGACGTGCAGACCGCGTGAGACGACGCTTCATCCAGTCCCAAACATGCTCAATGGGGGACAGATCCGGAGATCTTGCTGGCCAGGGTAGTTGACTTACACCTTCTAGAGCACGTTGGGTGGCACGGGATACATGCGGACGTGCATTGTCCTGTTGGAACAGCAAGTTCCCTTGCCGGTCTAGGAATGGTAGAACGATGGGTTCGATGACGGTTTGGATGTACCGTGCACTATTCAGTGTCCCCTCGACGATCACCAGTGGTGTACGGCCAGTGTAGGAGATCGCTCCCCACACCATGATGCCGGGTGTTGGCCCTGTGTGCCTCGGTCGTATGCAGTCCTGATTGTGGCGCTCACCTGCACGGCGCCAAACACGCATACGACCATCATTGGCACCAAGGCAGAAGCGACTCTCATCGCTGAAGACGACACGTCTCCATTCGTCCCTCCATTCACGCCTGTCGCGACACCACTGGAGGCGGGCTGCACGATGTTGGGGCGTGAGTGGAAGACGGCCTAACGGTGTGCGGGACCGTAGCCCATCTTCATGGAGACGGTTGCGAATGGTCCTCGCCGATACCCCAGGAGCAACAGTGTCCCTAATTTGCTGGGAAGTGGCGGTGCGGTCCCCTACGGCACTGCGTAGGATCCTACGGTCTTGGCGTGCATCTGTGCGTCGCTGCGGTCCGGTCCCGGGTCGACGGGCACGTGCACCTTCCGCCGACCACTGGCGACAACATCGATGTACTGTGGAGACCTCACGCCCCACGTGTTGAGCAATCCGGCGTTCCGTCCACCCGGCCTCCCGCATGCCCACTATACGCCCTCGCTCAAAGTCCGTCAACTGCACATACGGTTCACGTCCACGCTGTCGCGGCATGCTACCAGTGTTAAAGACTGCGATGGAACTCCGTATGCCACGGCAAACTGGCTGACACTGACGGCGGCGGTGCACAAATGCTGCGCAGCTAGCGCCATTCGACGGCCAACAGCGCGGTTCCTGATGTGTCGGCTGTGCCGTGCGTGTGATCATTGCTTGTACAGCCCTCTCGCAGTGTCCGGAGCAAGTATGGTGGGTCTGACACACCGGTGTCAATGTGTTCTTTTTTCCATTTCCAGGAGTGTACAAACATGTTCCGGGAAAATCAGGAATACAGAAATACAAGTCGCTGAGGAATGAAATAAATAGGAAGTATAATGGAAGCTAAGACGAAATGGCTGCAGGAAAAATGTGAGGACATCGAAAAAGATATGATTGTCGGAAGGACAGACTCAGCATACAGGAAAGTCAAATCAACATTTGGTGACATTAAAAGCAACGGTGGTAACATTAAGAGTGCAACGGGAATTCCACTGTTAAATGCAGAGGGGAGAGCAGATAGGTGGAAAGTATTCATTGAAAGCCTCTACGAGGGTGAAGATTTGTCTGATGTGATAGAAGAAGAAACAGGAGTCGATTTAGAAGAGATAGGGGATCCAGTATTAGAATCGGAATTTAAAAGAGCTTTGTGGGACTTACGGTCAAATAAGGCAGAAGGGGTAAATAACATTCCATCAGAATTTCTAAAATCATTGAGGGAAGTGGCAACAAAACGACTATTCACGTTGGTGTGTAGTATATATGAGTCTGGCGATATACCATCTGACTTTCGGAAAAGCATCATCCACACAATTCCGAAGACGGGAAGAGCTGACAAGTGAGAGAATTATCGCACAATCAGCTTAACAGCTCATGCATGGAAGCTGCTTACAAGAATAATATACAGAAGAATGGGAAAAAATTGAGAATGCGCTAGGTGACGATCAGTTTGGCTTTAGGAAAAGTAAAGGGACGAGAGAGGCAATTCTGACGTTAGGGCTAATAATGGAAGCAAGGCTAAAGAAAAATCAAGACACTTTCATAGGATTTGTCGACCTGGAAAAAGCGTTCGACAATATAAAATGGTGCAAGCTGTTCGAGATTCTGAAAAAAGTAGGGGTAAGCTATAGGGAGAGACGGCTCATATACAATATGTACAACAACCAAGAGGGAATAATAAGAGTGGACGATCAAGAACGCAGTGATCGTATTAAGAAGGGTGTAAGACAAGGCTGTAGCCTTTCGCCCCTACTCTTCAATCTGTACATCGAGGAAGCAATGATGGAAATGAAAGAAAGGTTCAGGAGTGGAAGGATATCAGTGTTACGATTCGCTGATGACATTGCTATCCTGAGTGAAAGCGAAAAAGAATTAAATGATCTGCTGGACGGAATGAACAGTCTAATGAGTACACAGTATGGTTTGAGAGTAAATTGGAGAAAGACGAAGGTAATGAGAAGTAGTAGAAATGAGAACAGCGAGAAACTTAACATCAGGATTGATGGTCACGAAGTCAAAGAAGTTAAGGAATTCTGCTACTTAGGCAGTAAAATAACCAATGACGGACGGAGCAAGGAGGACATCAAAAGCAGACTCGCTATGGCAAAAAAGGCATTTCTGGCCAAGAGAAGTCTACTAATATCAAATACCAGCCTTAATTTGAGTAAGAAATTTCTGAGGATGTACGTCTGGAGTACAGCATTGTATGGTAGTGAAACATGGACTGTGGGAAAACCGGAACAGAAGAGAATCGAAGCATTTGAGATGTGGTGCTATAGACGAATGTTGAAAATTATGTGGACTGATAAGGTAAGGAATGAGGAGGTTCTACCCAGAATCGGAGAGGAAAGGAATATGTGGAAAACACTGATAAGGAGAAGGGACAGGATGATAGGACATCTGCTAAGACATGAGGGAATGACTTCCATGGTACTAGAGGGACCAGTAGAGGGCAAAAACTGTAGAGGAAGACAGAGATTGGAATACGTCAAGCAAATAACTGAGGACGTAGGTTGCAAGTGCTATTCTGAGATGAAGAGGTTAGCACAGGAAAGGAATTCGTGGCGGGCCGCATCAAACCAGTCAGTAGACTGATGACCAAAAAAAAAAAAAAAAAAAAAAGCCTACATATTTCAAGAATAATTTAAGCACAGAGCCAACACTCAGATGAACGCCAGTCTCAGCATCGGATATTCACTGAGGGAAGTAAACACAGGATTCCAAATCATTCTGCGCAGTTATGTGACAGAGGTTTTGTTATTGCATCATCAGTTCTCTGCACACAAAATACTTTGAAGAGTACACTTCTTGGGCAAGTGATGAATATTCTCCCATGCGATCCAAACCCATATTCTTAAATACTACTGTACAAGCACCTCAGCCGACCGCCTGCATCTCACGAGACCCATTTTCTTGTACATATCTATGCACAGGGAGAAATTTCTCCCAAATAGTATGGCAGCTGTAGTGAAACTTTTCTCTGTATACACATTCGTCTGTCTCGACCCTTCACCGTACGTTACAAGTACGTCTGCAACCACTCATGAACAGAAATCAGCTTCACTAAGAACACTCCACACCTTCCAATTCAGCAGGAAGATGTTCGTTATGTGACATAAAATGTTTACAGCAGCTGCCTCATACTCACTCTTAATTCCACGACCTCATTTCACGTGAAACATTTCCCCCCTGCGGGTCCGGGGATTAGAATAGGCCCGAGGTATTCCTGCCTGTCGTAAGAGGCGACTAAAAGGAGTCCATCCCCCTCACGGGGGTAGTTAGCGCCTGCGTCCGGAGACGGACGGTTCCACGACCTATAATTGTGGTCTTTCTGGTTTTTCACTTCTCGTTTCTTCCTTCCTTTTGTTGGTTCTTTTCTTTGCTCTTCTCCACCTCACTGTCTTCCTTACTCTTTCCCTTGACTTCTCCTTGCCTTCTCATTGCCTTTTTCTCCTTGCCTTCTCATTGCCTTTTTCTCCTTGCCTTCTCATTGCCTTTTTCTCCTTGCCTTCTCATTGCCTTTTCTCCTTGCCTTCTCATTGCCTTCTTCTCCTTGCCTTCTCATTGCCTTCTTCTCCTTGCCTTCTCTGGTCTCCGCCTTGGCGTTTGAGACAGTCTGTCCTCTTTCTCCCTCTCTCTCTTCTTTTTCCTCTTCTTCCTTCCTCCCTGTGCGTGCCTGAAGGCCGACCCACGCGTTCGCACGCGTAGCCGGTGACGGGGTAACGCGTAAGTCCCCGCCGTGGGTAGACATGTAAGGCACGCGCGTACCCCCTGGTAAAGGCCAGGCCCGGGGAGGGGTGATTGCCTGAGCTGATACCTTCTGACCATGCCGATTGGTCCCTCCGTCTGTTTCTCGGGAGGTGTGACCTGAGGTGTAAACATTCACCTAAGGCGGGAGTGCCCTCTGAGAGGGTCCCCACAAGGAAGGAGCGCGCCATCGGAGACGCTGGCAATCATGGGGGATTCCTCCGCAATGGATTCTACTCCATCGCTTTCGACTTCTGCCCCAAAACGGAAACGTGACCAGCCACCAGTGACAAAAGTACTACCGCCTGCCCCACAGTTCCTCGTCGTTTCTCGATCTGAGGACGGAAAGGATTTTTCCTCTGTCAACCCTTTCGTTATCCAGAAGGGCGTAGATGCCATAGCCGGATCTGTCAAATCTTGTACCAGTTTGCGTAACGGCACCTTATTACTAGAAACTGAGAGTGCCTTTCAGGCACAAAAACTGCTTCGGGCCACACTCCTGTACACGTTCCCTGTCCGGGTGGAGGCCCACCGAACTTTGAATTCGTCTCGTGGTGTAGTCTATACTAGCTCCCTCGACGGATTGACTGACGAGGAGATTCAATCTTTCCTCGCAGAGCAGGGCGTGACGGCTGTCCATAGGGTCATGAAAAAGGTCAACAATGACCTTGTACCGACCCGGACACTTTTCTTGACCTTCGATAGTGTTAAGCTGCCATCGCGCATCAAGGCGGGCTACAAGGTTATTTCTGTTCGCCCCTATGTCCCGACACCTACGCGCTGCTACCAGTGTCAGCGTTTCAATCACACTCGACAGTCTTGTTCCAATGCGGCTAAATGTGTCACTTGTGGCAGGGATGACCATGAGGGTGACTGTCCACCTCCGTCTCCTCGTTGTGTGAACTGTCAGGGTGACCATGCCGTATCCTCCCGCGACTGTCCTGTCTATAAGGAAGAACGCTGTATCCAAGAAATTCGGGTCAAAGAGAAAGTGTCCACCTCGGCTGCTCGCAAGCTATTGGCTAGTAGGAAGCCCGCGCTGCTCCCAGCGGGGAAATACAGTGCTGTCCTCGCCTCTCCTCGTTCTACCAGGGAGGTAGCAACCCAGACATGCGATCTGACCTTCAGCACCACGGTCGTCCGTTCGGCCAGTGCTAAGATAGCGCGGTCGACGTCTCCTCTTCCTCCCATCACCCCACAGACATCAGCCCCTTCATCAGCTTCTGCTAAGACGAAGACCCCGAAGTCAGATGCACGGGCCTTCAAGAAGGAACCATTCCGTGCAGACTTCCTACGTTCCTCGACCTCCCAGCCTTCGACCGGTACTTCCACCAAACGTCCTTCCAAAAAGGCTCATAGGAAGCACAGTTCTCCGCCACGGCGCATTTCTTCTCCTGCGCCACCCAGCGGTTGCCGCCCCAGGCCGTCATCCGTTTCGCCTGGCCGCACCGCTGGTAGCCGTACATCTGGCCGTTCACCGGCGGAGGAAGCTCCCCCTCCCGGCCATCCTCCCGAGATGGCCGATGAACCTATGGACCCAATGGACGATGACTGTCCGCCTACTGATAGCGGCGGCGGTGCTCGCTCGAAGCCATGCCCTCAGCGGCCTTCGAGGTGACCCCTTTTTTCATCTTCCTTTTCTTACGATGGCACTTATTCACTGGAATATTCGCAGCATTCGCTCCAACCGAGAGGACTTGAAGTTGCTGCTCCGCTTGCACCGTCCGCTCGTCGTAGCCCTCCAGGAAACGAAGCTACGCCCATGCGATCAAATTGCCTTGGCACACTACACCTCTGTGCGTTTTGACCTACCCCCTGTGGTAGGTATCCCAGCTCATGGAGGGGTTATGTTGCTGGTCCAGGATGATATTTACTACGATCCCATCACGTTGCACACCGGCCTGCAGGCAGTTGCCATCCGCATTACTCTCCCCACTTTTACGTTTTCCCTTTGTACCGTTTACACTCCATCGTCATCTGCCGTTACCAGGGCAGACATGATGCAACTTATTGCTCAGCTACCTGCACCATTTTTGTTAACTGGAGACTTCAATGCCCACCATCCCCTTTGGGGCTCTCCAGCATCCTGCCCGAGGGGCTCCTTGTTAGCAGACCTTTTCAACCAGCTCAATCTTGTCTGCCTCAATACTGGCGCCCCTACTTTTCTATCGGACACATCTCACACCTATTCCCATTTAGACCTCTCTATATGTACTCCCCAACTTGCACGCCGGTTTGAGTGGTATGCACTTGCTGATACATATTCGAGCGACCACTTCCCGTGTGTTATCCATCTCCTGCAGCATACTCCCTCTCCGTGCTCCTCTAGTTGGAACATCTCCAAGGCAGACTGGGGGCTCTTCTCTTCCAGGGCGACCTTTCAGGATCAAACCTTCACAAGCTGCGATCGTCAGGTCGCACACCTCACGGAAGTCATTCTCGCTGCTGCTGAATATTCCATCCCTCACCCTACTTCTTCTCCACGTCGCGTACCGGTCCCCTGGTGGACCGCAGCATGTAGAGACGCTTTACGTGCTCGTCGACGTGCTTTACGCACCTTTAAACGCCACCCTACAGTGGCGAATTGTATTAATTATAAACGATTACGTGCTCAGTGTCGTCGTATTATTAAAGAAAGCAAGAAAGCCAGCTGGGCTGCTTTCACAAGCACCTTCAACAGTTTTACTCCTTCTTCTGTTGTCTGGGGTAGCCTGCGCCGGCTATCTGGCACTAAGGTCCACTCCCCAGTTTCTGGCTTGAAGGTCGCGAATGACGTCCTTGTGGCCCCTGAGGCTGTCTCCAATGCCTTCGGCCGCTTTTTCGCAGAGGTTTCGAGCTCCGCTCATTACCACCCTGCCTTCCTCCCCCGCAAACAGGCAGAGGAGGCTAGGCCACCTGACTTCCGCTCCTCGAATTGTGAAAGTTACAATGCCCCATTCACCATGCGGGAACTCGAAAACGCACTTGGCCGATCACGGTCCTCCGCTCCAGGGCCTGATTCTATTCATATTCAGATGCTGAAGAACCTTTCTCCTGCGGGTAAAGGTTTTCTTCTTCGTACATACAATCGCATCTGGATTGAGGGGCATGTTCCCGCATGCTGGCGCGAGTCTATTGTTGTCCCGATTCCTAAGCCGGGGAAGGACAAGCACTTGCCTTCCAGTTATCGACCCATCTCGCTTACTAGCTGTGTCTGTAAAGTGATGGAGCGAATGGTTAACTCTCGATTGGTTTGGCTGCTCGAGTCTCGACGCCTACTTACCAATGTACAATGTGGATTTCGTAGGCGCCGCTCTGCTGTTGACCATCTAGTTACCTTGTCGACCTTCATTATGAATAACTTCTTGCGGAAGCGCCCGACCGCGGCTGTGTTCTTTGATTTGGAGAAGGCTTACGACACCTGTTGGAGGGCGGGCATTCTCCGCACCATGCATACATGGGGCCTTCGCGGTCGCCTCCCTCTTTTTATTCGTTCCTTTTTACTGGATCGACAGTTCAGGGTACGTGTGGGTTCTGTCCTGTCCGACAGCTTTCGCCACGAGAATGGGGTGCCACAGGGCTCAGTTTTGAGCGTCGCTCTCTTCGCCATCGCGATCAATCCAATAATGGATTGCCTCCCAGCTGATGTATCAGGCTCCCTTTTTGTGGACGATTTTACCATCTATTGCAGCGCGCAGTGTACACGTGTCCTGGAGCGCTGTCTTCAGCGTTCTCTTGACCGTCTTTACTCCTGGAGTGTCGCCAATGGCTTCCGTTTTTCTGCCGAGAAGACGGTCTGTATTAACTTCTGGCGCTGCAAAGAGTTTCTCCCACCGTCCTTACGACTCGGTCCCGTTGCTCTCCCAATCGTGGAGACAACCAAATTTTTAGGCCTTACATTTGACAGGAAACTTAGCTGGTCTCCACATGTGTCATATTTGGCCGCCCGTTGTACCCGTTCTTTAAATGTCCTCCGTGTTCTCAGTGGTATGTCGTGGGGAGCGGATCGAACTGTCCTACTTCGTCTCTATCGGTCGATCGTCCGCTCCAAGCTGGATTATGGGAGCTTCGTATACTCCTCTGCACGGCCATCCATCTTACGCCGCCTCAACTCCATACAACATCGGGGTTTACGACTTGCGATCGGAGCATTTTATACTAGTCCCGTAGAGAGTCTTCATGCTGACGCTGGCGAATTGCCACTCACCTACCGGCGCGATATACTGCTTTGTCGGTATGCCTGTCGGCTACTGTCAATGCCCGACCATCCGTCTTATCGTTCCTTTTTTGACGACTCTCTCGACCGTCAATACGGGTTGTATGTCTCTGCCCTGCTATCCCCTGGAGTTCGCTTTCGTCGCCTCCTTCAACACCTTGATTTTTCACTCCCTGCAACCTTTCGAGTGGGCGAGAGCCACACGCCACCTTGGCTCCAGGCTCAGGTCCGCGTTCATCTTGACCTCAGCTCGCTCCCAAAAGAGGTTACCCCCGGTTCGGTCTACCACTACCGTTTTTTGGAACTTCGTTCGAAGTTCATCAACATGACTTTCATTTATACAGATGGCTCTAAGACCAATGACGGGGTCGGGTGTTCCTTTATTGTCGGGGCACAAAGTTTCAAATACCGGCTCCATGGCCATTGTTCGGTCTTCACAGCTGAGCTCTTTGCCCTCTACCAGGCTGTTCTTTACATCTGCCGCCACCGACATTCTGCTTATGTCATCTGCTCCGACTCCCTGAGCGCCATCCAGAGCCTCAGTGATCCGTACCCGGTTCACCCTTTCGTACACCGGATCCAACGCTCTCTTCAGCAGCTGGTGGACGTCGGTTCTCCGGTTAGCTTTATGTGGGTTCCTGGCCATGTCGGTATCCCTGGGAACGAAGCTGCAGATGCCGCAGCCAAGGCTGCGGTCCTCCAGCCTCGGACAGCTTCTTGTTGTGTCCCTTCGTCCGATTTTAGCAGGGTCATTTGTCGGCGCATTGTGTCGCTGTGGCATGCCGATTGGGCTGCACTTACAGACAACAAGCTTCGGGCCTTAAAACCTCTTCCTGTGGCTTGGACGTCCTCCTCACGCCCTTCTCGGCGGGAGGAGGTAGTTTTGGCCCGGTTAAGAATTGGACACTGCCGGTTCAGCCATCGCCATCTGCTGACGGCTGCGCCAGCGCCGTTCTGCCCATGTGGACACTTGCTGACGGTTCGACACATTTTAATGTCCTGTCCATATTTTAACACACTGCGTCTAGATCTTAACCTGCCAAGTACTTTCGATGCCATTTTAGCGGATGACCCACGAGCAGTCGCTCGTGTTCTTCGTTTTATCAATTTGACAAACCTCTCTCAGGACATTTGATGATGCTGTTTTTTAATTCTATGCCTGTCAGTCTGTCTTTTATCGTGTTTTCCCTTTTAGTTGTTGTTGTCCACTTGTGCCTCGCGGTGCCTTCTTAGAGTAGTCAGGGCGCTAATGACCATTGAAGTTGTGCGCCCTAAAACCACAAAAAAAAAAAAAAAAAAAAAACGTGAAACATTTAAATTAAAACGGTGGGTTCATATCACCAGAGACGTTAGAAACACCGTCCCTATAATTTGAGATACACTGTACACTGTATTCATTAGAAAATCTTTCTTTAGTGTCTGAAAATATGTCAAACAGGAGACTTACCAAGAAAAAGGAAGCAATTTCTCCGACTGCGGAAGCAAATCAGCCGCCCATGGGGTGTGTAACGGCTCCACCCTGAAATAGAAGGAAACTAGCTTAGAGTTGACCGTCTCGTCAACATAATGGTCATTAGAGTCAAAAGACGAATTCAGACGGGGGAGGGGGGGGGGGAGAGGAGGGAAGCAAATTTTCCGTGACATTTTTCGTAGGACCATCCCCATCCCAGTATTTACCCTACGTTACTGCTGATTAGCCGGGGATCTGAACACTGTCCTGCAGAAAGCGAGTCCAATGTCTTGATTACTGATCCCGTTCCCTCCGTGGATCTGTTCCAGCTTTCCCCTTACGTAGTTCTGGCAAATCAGAAAACTATTTTATATTCCGGGCAATCTCACCTGTTGAGATCCACGATGTTAGGAATAACTCTGCTAACAGCTCGTAAAATAGTTGTTTATTAAAACACAACTGGTTTCGCGACCTAAAACCGCATCATCATCTGGTGCAATCCACATTGTAAAAAGCATTTTGCGTGTATTCAAATTAATAAAGGAATGTCCAAAATATACTCGTAACGTGAAAAGAGCGTAAGCATACATATCGCTCCTAGTGAAAATTTACTATGCAGTGAATATCATCAATACTATGGCGAGTGAAAGATAACGAAAATGTGCTCCATTCTTTGAAATTTGCCTGCATCTAAAAAGAAAAAAGAAAAATATTTTGTAGTGAGCGGACACTAAAAGTCTTCAAATACGAGCCGGATTGGCGATAAAAAATTGTCGGTACAAACATGATCAGTCGTGGCACTAAGCAAGCTTCAGATATTATAAGCCTGTCCAGGAAGCAACCATGATGTAGTACTTAGTAGGATCAAAGAGAAAATGCGCATTTAGTGCTTTTATGGACTTACGTGATAGCAGAATGTAAGCAAACGTCGTCGAATCTCTGAGAAGAACAGGCATACATTATCAACGTGATGCATGATAAGAAATATAAAGAAAATTAAAAACGAAAAATAAAGATATAAACGTTTTCAGTGCAAGGCTTGTTTTAAGCGATCAACGCTGTTGCTAAATTTTATGTCTAAAAAGCAATGAATGACGCGAAAGATTATTTTAGGTTAGGGACTGTGAGGTAACCATATCTTGAGAAACCTTCGATGTCACCTTACATTTTATTAATGTAAAACTAATTAAAACTTTCTGCAGGTAAAAGGAAAATAAATTCATCTCGAACTCAGTCTCAGTTATAGGCATAACTCTGAGAAAGTACCGATTACAATCGGAAATTCTTTGGCAGAATATTGTTCTCATCGGTAAGTAACATTAAGCCATGTGGTGCAACCGGTGAAAAGAATAGTCTGCGAAACAAAGACATGAAACTGGTAGATGGAACTCTAAGCTAGCGTCACATCATCACAGAAGCAGAATGGCCTTGGATGTTCGGAGTGGCGTACAAAAGAGTGAATCACGACGAAGGTAATAATGGAGTGCTGAGGAAATGCTGAGAAAATTATCAATTTTTAAAACAGAATACAGACGGCATAGCATCGGCTTGACTGTGGTATAAAAAAGTTACCGAACGAGTATAATTTCAACAGACTGCTGAAAGTGGTGCAATAATGTGGTGCAATAAATGGTAATGTTGTCTGATAGCAGGTGAAGCCGAAAAACAAATTGGGGAAACTGATAATGTAGGTTTGTTACTTCATTTAATCACCTGCCTACGTTTCATCTTGAGAAAAGATCTATGCACTCAAGTGGAGCTCAACATCATCTTGAAGATCAGATTATATGTATGTGTAGAGGAAAACGTAATCAAAGAAGAATAGACACCAGAACACCTTTTCAAGATAATGATGCGAGAATTTCAGAGAACAAGATTATTGTGCGCATTTTTTCCCTATTTAGTTAGAATACATCATATGAACAATTATGAAAATACGCTGCGCAAGTAAGAATGTAAAAAACCAGCACTTAAAAAATCAAAACCAGTAACTACAGAGTAGACCCATTACACTTGGCACCCAGTGCCAGCGTTTTAAGAGGAAGGAACGGTAGAAGAGGTTGTAACGAAAGCGCAAATTACAGAACACACTCGGGTGAGCCGAAACATCACGGACACAGCGGTTATTCAGTGACAACTGGCAGCACTGCAGGCTCGTGGAGCTGTAAGAACAGTATATAACCGGAGCTGAACGAATAGGATTTCATTCCAGCTACGATATGGAGCCTAGTCGATCAAGACCAAAAAGATCGAATAAGAGAATAATTCTTGCAGTCGCAAATTTTGTACAGTTCTAGGAAGGAAGGCCATAAACAACATACTAAATTTCCTGACCGGTGGTGTGTAAGTGTTAGGGTAGAGTTGGTGGACTGAAACATGATTTTTAACTCGACATCAGTTTAACTCGACCGGAGTCCCTGCGTCACGGATGTCTACCTCACGTCGACCACGCTAAATTGGAGGGGGACTATGACCCCATAATCTGCGAGCGAGCTCTTGAAGCTAGGCTTCAAGGTGCGGGAGATCGCAATCATCTCCAGGTTACTATCTTCGTGTTATGGATCGTTCAGGATTCTCGAGAGGATGACCGCACAGCGCCCGATGCCCAGGTTCGGCGTTGGGTAGAGTGCTGGTCTTTTCTTCCTGACTCCTAAGGAATCTATTGCAGGGGCAATTCCGTTTTTATTCCATCTTTTCTTTGATAATTTGAATACCGCGACTTCTAGCGAAAATCTTTCCTGCTAAAAAATATACTACATTTCCTACATATACTACATTTCCTACAAAAACGTTCCATTCATTTTATCTCTAGGACTTATAGTTTAGGCGTTGCAGGGGATGAAAGAATAGCCAATAATTAGGTTCAATTGTAGAAATTTAATGTTCGCTTCTAAATGACGAGGTTTAAGAACGAATATCACACGTTTGCAACACATCTAAGTGCTGTAGAGCCGTGTTAAGCTATAAACTGTATTATGGGGATGCAATAGGTTGGGGTGGCTGGGAGGAGAGGGTCGTGTGGGGGAAGGCAGGCCCTCGGTTGCGTTCATGCATTGTCCTCCTTCGTAGATCTGAAAACTGAAGAGCGACTAGACAAGACCCCACTTTCTTTACTCCGTCACGTCACAAGAAGCAAGTACAAGGTGATTCACAAAATTATACCGACTCTTCCGCTTCTCGTCTTATGAATCACTAGCGACGCAGTGCACAGGTAAGGGCGAGGGCGTTTATTTTCCACTAAGTGCCTTAACTGGAATACAAGTATGAGGTACTAACAATACTGACGCATATGGACAGACTCTACGTAAAACTCTGCACATTGTTCTATACTGCTAGATGCAGAATAGATGATTCATGCTGTACTGCAGTTGTAGCGTTCTTCTGGGATAGGCGACTTCCTCACCGCAACTGTAGCTCCCTTTTCTGTTAACAGAGAAACTATACCTGCCCGACATTCCCTAACCCGTTCTCCGACGTCATTAGACGAACTTCACTGAGATGTTTACATTGTCGAGTTATTTTTAACTTTTTAACTCAGTAGTGTTAAGAAAGTTTTAATGTAAAATACGGTCCTATAAACAGTGGCTGAGAAGTTTTCAAGTTGTAAGTATGATGTTGTCAGTTACAATGAGGTGACGAAAGGCACGGGATGGCGATATGCCCATATACAGATGGGGGTAGTATCGCGCACGCAAGTAATAAAAGGCCAGTGCATTGGCAGAGCTGTCATTTGTACTCAGGTGACTCATATGAAAAGATGTCCGATGCGATTATGGCCGCATAACGGGAATGAATAAACTTTGAAAGCGGAATGGTACTTGGAGCTAGGTCCATGGGATATTCCATTTCTTAAATCGTTCAGCAATTCAGTATTCAGAAACCCACGGGGTCAAGAGTGTGTCGAGAATACCAAATTTTGGGTACTTCCTTTCACCAAAAATGTTCAAACGTGTGAAACCTTATGGGAGTTGACTGCTAATGTCATCGGTCCCTACGTTTACACACTACTTAACCTAAATTATCCTAAGGACAGACACACACACCCATTCCAGAGGGAGGACTCGAACCTCCGCCGGGACCAGCCGCACAGTCCATGACTGACTGCAGCGCCTTTCACCACGGAGCAAGCACTGGCCATCAGCCTTCACTGAACGTCAGAGAGCAGCGGCGCTTGCGTAGAGCTGCCAGTGCTAACAGACTAGGAACACTGCGTGAAACAGCCGTAGAGATCAATGTGGAACTTAAGACGAACGTATCCGTTAGGACAGTGTGGTGAAATATGGCGTTAATGGGCTATGGCAGTGACGTCCGACGTGAGTGCCTTGTCTAAAGCACGACATCACCTGCAGCGCCTCTCCTGGCCTCGTGACCATGTGGATTGAACTCTAGGCTACTGGACAACCGTGGTCTTGCCAGATGAGTCACAATTTGAGCTGGTAAGAGCTGATTGTAGGCTTCGAGTGTGGCGTAGCCCCCACGAAGCCATGGAGCCTAGTTGTTACTAGGGCACTGTACAACCTGGTGGTGGCTGTACAATGGTGTGGGCTATGTTTACACGGAATGGACTGGGTTCTCTGGTCCATCTGTACCGATCATTGAGTCTAAGTGGCTACGTCCGGCTACTTGGAGACAATTCGGAGCCATTCTACGATGGAATTTTTATGGATGACAGCGCACTCTATCACTGGGCCACAATTGTTCGCGATTGATTTGAACAACACTCTGGACGATTCAAGCAAATGATTTGGCCACGCAGATCACCAGACATGAATCCCATCTAAACTTTATGGGATGATCGAGAGGTCAGCTCGTGCACAAAATGTGACACCGGCAACTCTTTTGCAGTTATGGACGGCTATAAATGCAGCAAGGCTCAATATTTTTGCAGGGGACTTCCAACGACTTGTTGAATGCGTGCCACGTCTATTTGCTGCATTATGCCGGGTAAAAATCGGTGCGACGCTATATTAGGAGGTATTCCATGGCCCTCAGTGTATATACTTATGTGGTTGTACTGGTCCCTGGCTGGCAGTACCCAAGATCGATTGACAACGACAAGGGATCGTACTGTACCAACGTCTCTCTGCCGTTATTGCAGAGTATCCTGTTGCGCAAAGCCACCAGTCGACCACCACAGGTAATTAGGTACAGTTTCTTATTTTAAAATAGATGTTAAGACTTCAGGACGCTATCTAATTGCAGAAGATTCCAGTTGGAGAGGAGCCTCTGATGACGATAAGAATCTAGCCCGCGCCGCAATCACACTGGCAATGAACTAATCGGACACGAAATCAGCCTTAGTACAATTAATATTGCAGCCACCTCAACCGCTGACCATGCAGACAGCCTGTCTGCCAACTGCCTAGACACGACGCTGAAATCGTACCAAGGCACGATAGAACTACGAATAATCACTTAACAATATTCACACAACAATGATTACTGAAGTTAAGCAGTAGTGAATAAATGGGCTTATTTAATGAACCACTCTCGTTGTCTACGATACTGATATCGTCAGAGCAACAAATTACTTTAATTTCAGTACCTGATTATCTTGCGTGATGATAATTGCGACATCTAACTAGCAATTGTTATCTTTCGCAACGAGCTTTTCACAACGCACGACGCACTCTCTGACTCAAACTCGGAAATATTTTATTACTTGTACTAAAATACCAATCTGTCTACCGTCTTGAAATGATTATTCTGTTTATGGACACTTCCATCACTACTGTTAGGAATTAAAACATTTTTAATTCTCCCTTAAATAATTTTACAACTCGACGCAGCGATAATATGTAAGTGATGAGACTTCGCATGCGTCACAGAATAACGAATCTTTGTGAGTAGCAACATCTTTAGCCTTTCCGTAAATAATTCAATTACTTCAATTAAACTTATTCATCATTTAGAAAACTTTTTCCCGTAATTGAAATTTTTTCTTTAATATTGAGAAGATCTACTTTCAGTAGATTATTTATAATTTCAGTCGTTCAAGAACCCTTCACCGAGCACAGTTAAAAACACCACATTATACGTGATATCGACTCCACTGTATCAATATCTCTGAATTACACTCTTTTTATACTTCCGAAAATGATATAGATATATTCACACTAGATACCAATTAAACAGACTGGAAGGTTTCCTTTAACCCCAATAAAATTTGATTTATTTTCCTTCTAGGTATCTCGATACACGTTGGTTATCACCAGTGAACGGGTGCCAGCAAATATATTATCATTCCCCACAATACGGAAACAAGTAATAAAAAAATCAAATACAAAAATCCTAAATGTCACCGCTACTTTTCAACTAACCTTAAGTTACAATTTAAAAGCAAATCTTGACCTCTTCAGGTTCAAATGGCTCTGAGCACTATGGGTTATCTGTGGTTATCAGTCCCCTAGAACTTAGAACTACTTAAACCTGAATAACCTATGAACATCACACACATCCATGCCCGAGGCAGGATTCGAACCTGCGACCGTAGCAGTCGCGCGGTTCCGGACTGCGCGCCTAGAACCGCTAGACCACCGCGGCCGACCTCTTCAGGAGTTGACCACACGCGATCCGCTTAGTTCCCTTACATTTAAATCGGCCACTCGTTACCTTGATGAATCAAGTTTTGGTTTAGCTACGTATAGCTCGTTAAATGGTTCCTTCAATTTACTATCGCTTGTCTACTCAGTGATACGTGCACACCATCACCGTATAGTGAAACAGTTCGTCATTCTATGAGCCAATTCGCTGTCTGCTGCAAGCTAGTGGTCTTGAAAATACAACTACCAACACGTGTTCGAGGCTTTCCCTTCTCGATACACACACGCACAATACCCAAACCACCTCAATAAAAACGACAAGCAACCCAATTACATCTGGGCGCGTCGCGACCACTCAACATACAATGCAGACGGGATATCGATCACACCGATTCCACAAAACTCAGCACCTAACAAATCAATCTCTCAATTAAATCAGGCTCACGCGGGACTCACCCCAGCAAATTTTACGAACGAAACTGTTCCCACAACTATAATTGACAAAATTCCGTGCACTCTCCCAAGACTTAGGTGTCAACTGAGTAGCCTCACTATACCACGCAGTGAAACGCTTTAAGATCAGACCTGATATACACCACTACCACCACTTGGTCGGTGAGAGGTGTATCCGGGAACTAACTAACCCTTTTCGTTGTACAATAGGAACCATTTAAAACGAACAAACACGCAACGCCACGCCAACTTTTAACAATTAATGTAATAATCATCGATGCTATAGATTCTTCGCAATAGCGGCCGGCTGCTGCGCGTCCCTCAGGCGGCATCTCTGGACGCAGCGAGGGCGATGTGGTATAACGCTGCAGTCGCGCATGCTCGCCACCTGCTATTCCGTAGACGCTCTCATATCACCTAGAAGAAAATTTGATTTTGGTTTTACCACATCATTATCGTGACCACCAGGTGTTATCATTGATTTATCACGCAGGACGCTCCGCACCAGTAAGGGCGAACGTACCCCGGGCGTTTTGACACAGCACAAGGTCTAACAGAAAGCTAATATGGCGTCTAACGACTCTGTACTGAAGAGAGACGGCGTGTATATGCCGTAGGTGGCATTCTTCTATTTTATTCGTCTACGTTGAAACACACGTTACATGCTAGATATTGCTCTGCAAAGTTGTAAATGCTTACCAATCCGTTTTTTCCACGCTATGACGTCGGAAACACAGCACGCTCGATGCTCAACATCCGAATGCACGGTCCGTGTGCCGACAGCTTAAGACTTGCAAGGGCATGTGATCAGTTATTCATTTGTTACCCGTACACGCATAGCTACATGACGCTCTTTCTGCCGGGCGCACATCACGTGTGCCAGTACCATCTCTTGCAACAGACAATAACGCGAGAGTCCGACAAACAAACCGAGCCATGTCACGAGACGGAACGGCTGTTTGCTTCCGTTCTGCGGCATTGGTCCTACCAGCAGTGTTTAGTATTCGTGACGCACCTGGGAGCGCGGCGCGGCAGGGGGTTATGCCGTTCCCGCTGGTGACTCGGCGCGGCGATAGCGGCGGCAGGTTATCACGGCAGGCGTGTTTGTTGGCTGCGGGGCGACCCCACGACCTCGCGCTATCGGAACCTCGCGGCGCCGGGCCGCCACGGCCTGTTTACTACTGCTCGGGCGAGCACTGCAAATACTGCCGCGAGTGCCGAGGAGGGCCTAATGTTCCGGCGCACGGGCGAACTGCGTGCGCGACTGTCAACCAAAAATATCGTTCCACGCCCTGCGACAGCGTCTAAAGCCGTCGGCACACGGACCGTGCTGTCGAACGTTAACGTTGAGCGTGCCATGTTCAACGTCCTGCTGAACGCTCAGGAACGATGTGACTTGTGCATACGGTACGTGGGCCCCAATGTGGTATACGCGATTGCAACGCACTCCAGCGGCAGCTGAGGGATATTTCTAGTTCGTAAATCACATTGTTTACTCAACGGGCGCGCTAAAATTCCCACGTTAGCGCTATTGAAATACACGTTTCTTCCATCACCCACGAAATGGAAAGTACCATGTCCAATCAATAAGGACACAGGCTTATAAAAGTTCCATTACAAACAGTGCGGTACAAATTTGGAATACTTCTCCCCATACGATAAACATTATTTCATCACTCCCACATTTTAGTAAAACCCCAAGGTCAGTCTTACTCGATCACTGTTCCTACCCAATAGCAGAATCTTTACAACATATGAATTACGAAGCACAAAAGAAAAAGGAACAAAATATCTTTATACAAGTAGCGCAAGCTGTTCGGTAGATTAAGCCAACCGAACAAACTTACCCCTCGATAAAAGGTGAACTTATATTTACATAACCAAAAATATTATATTATATACTTATATTAAACTAATAATAAGGTATCAGAACCTAATAAAACCGCGAATGTTAGGAAAAACAAAAATAGGAAGTGGCAAGACGCGAACTACCACCCCAAAACACAACTCAATAGAGGACAGTGACGCTAGTCATTACGCTACACCAACAACATGCAGTATGTTTCTAATCATAGTATGTTACCCAGTGCTGAAAACCTTAATCGTATATATGTTACTAATTGAAATTTAATTATAACAAATTGTACCAAGAACAACACGTTTTGGGTGGATCTTCAGTGCTTCGCTGCCTTTAAATAGCCTACTCTCATATTACGCAAGTTACAATAAATCTTTTGCCACGAATATGATGTTTCTCAATATTTATTGGACGAATCACACAGTTAACAACGGGTTTTCCAGTGATTCTCATTGTGCTGTTGCTCAGAAACAGCATATATACATATAGGCTTGAAATGAGTGCCAACATGGCGCCTCACAACTCGGCACGCTCAACGCTCAACGCTCGGATGCAAGGTCCGTGTGCCGACGGCTTAAGGAGTCTTCCGAGTCTCATCTGCTGGTGACTGGTCCATTACGGTAGTCGTTCGTAGTCTTACTTCGATGCCTGTTATTAAGTGCAGTTGCGGCACTAAATAATGTGGCAAAGTGGTTGGCAATTAGAATCGTATTCACTAAAAGAGGAGGCTAAAGCCATCGGCACGCGGACCATGCATTCGAACATCTACGTTGAGCATGCCGAGTTCAGCGTTCTGTTGAACGCTGAGGAACGATGCAACTTGTACATGCAGTACTTGTTCTCAACGCCATCGCAGCGAGCTCCAGTGGCGGTGGTCGGCTGCATCTGGTTCGCACATCACACTGTTTAACAAGTGGACGGACGGACGTGAAAAACCTATGTTAGCTCTATTAAAATGAACATTTCATCCCTCGTCCTTATGCTAGTCACGGTGGTATATGTCGTACACATAAATAAAAGCTTCGTTATCCGTAGACGTCTTATAAGGCAAAAAGGGAAGAACCATGGCCAGACAGAAGCGACGTTAGCTTATTACAGTTTTATTACAAATATCGCAATACAACTTTTGAATAGTTCTCCATGTAAAATTAAAACATTTAACCAAAATGTTCAAATGTGTGTGAAATCTTATGGGACTTAACTCCTAAGGTCATCAGTCCCTAAGCTTACACACTACTTAACCTAAATTATCCTAAGGACAAACACACACACCCATGCCCAAGGGAGGACTCGAACTTCCGCCGGGACCAGCCACACAGTCAATGACTGCAGTGCCTGAGACCGTTCGGCTAATCCCGCTCGGCAAAACATTTAATCATTCTCACTTTTTAGTAAAGTCATAAGGTCATTCTTACTTGAACAGTGTTCCTGTTCAGCAGCACAGTCTTTACAGTACGTGAAATACAAAACTTAAAACAAGAACGTGTAAAATATCTTACTCCAAGTAGTGCAAGATGTCTTACAGCTAAAGACACTCGAAAGCTCACTCCTCAGAAAGAGCGCGATTATATCCATTGGTTATTATAGGATATTCTTCTATTATACTAATATGGAAGTATCAAACAGGAAAGGCAGAGGTTGGTAAGGAAATGTTTCGACGTAGTGCGAAGCGAATCAGTTACACATCATGTGTAACACAGCTAAACATCATTTGTAACACTACTAATCTGAGTCTAATCATTGCGCTACACCAACCACGAAAGTTTTACAGCCATATTTTGGCTCTTTCCATCTCCTGAAAGCTTTAATCGTGGGTGTATTAGTAACTAACATTTAATTATAGTAAATTGTACCGGTAACATTGCATTTATGAAGGATCTTCAATATTTTATTGCCTAGAAACGGCATAATACCATAGTAGGCAAGTTACAATAAAACTTTAATCACCAGTATGACGTTTACCGTCACTTTATTACCACAAATTGTACAATTAAAGACGGGTTTTGGAGAGATCCGCAATTTTTTGGTGCTTAGGAACGGCATATTTACGTATGGATTTCAACTAAAAGCCAAAATAACGTCTCGCGGCTTTCTACTGAAGACAGATGGCATCATGTGGCGTAGATGGCGTTCTAATACGTGTTCGTCCAAACGCAGGTGGAGAACTTCTATCATGCTAGATGTTACCCTACACGTTCGGAAACCATCCCCAACGTTCTTTCTCTACGCTGTGACGTCAGAAACACAAGTCCGGTATTACACTATCAAATTTTGTTGACTAAGTTGGTTTGTGAAATATATTTGATGTAGTGTAATAGGGAATTTTTTTCAAATGTTACCTTTCGGCAAATTTATTTGATCAAATGTAGCGCCTCGTATTTCTGAGCTTGTGGTGGCGCTAAAAATATGGAAATGCGTTTTATAATCTGGAATGAAATAACATGTTTCTCTTATTTTAGGCGGGGAGACTGAAACCAACTTTCTTTCTTAAAACGAAATTAAAATAGTCTGCAGTGACAGATTTATATAAGAAGTCAGAACCGCGAAAGACATAAGTTAAATTCGTTGGCTCCACTGATGTTCATTTGTTGACTAAAAATGGAACTAAAGGACTGTTGTTGTTTGTCAAGGACAGAAAATAAGCACAGTGCGACTCACTGATGATGCAACAGTGGTACCTGAAAGTGAATAGGAACTGACTTTTGCGTTAAATGTAATGGAACATGTGATAGCTGTAGTTAAGGATATGCACATAAAGAAGAAAGAGTCAGAAGCATACCGACTGAAAGTTGCAACCAGGAAACACAAAAATTCATATGTACACGCAAGACACAGAAGCAAGAACAAGGCCAAAAGGTCTTTTGTAAGACTAAACTACACGTAATTTCGAGAACGTAAAAATTATGCCTATTTTTGAATCGGCGTATAGCGTCAAAAATTACTTGGCAAAAATTCGGATATAATCATAATTTTTTTTTAACTTAAACGCATCAGGTCACGAGTTATTTCACATGTTAAAGGATTTTGAATGGTGCGATTACGACTCAGCTGCAGTGAACTGTGTACATTACATTGCATTCAGATTTTACTATTATATGTTAACATTAGCAGGAGGTGGGACATTAATTAAATTTCGTATTCGTACTGGAAAATTCACTGACTGACCTACGGAACCAACACTAATAAGAACAATAATTTTTCAGTTGATGTTACGCGGTTGCTCTGTTAATACATTCCAACCCTCTGCGGGAATTATGACGAAATATTTTACGACACTGTATTACCCCTTATAAAATTTGATTCCTTTGTAAAATAAATTTGATAGTGTAATACCGGCCTAATTAAAGAGCTACATTCAATGCAGGACGCAAGTACAAAGCTAAGAAGTTGCATGACAGTCCGGTTTGAAATCTAAAGATGAATGAGACAGCGTTGTCTTTCTCTACCTCTGTCTACAATATATATCGAAGACTTGTTAGTAAAAACACTAGAAGTAAAGAATCAAGTAGTAAGAATATGAGGCTGAAAGATCAACTGCATCAGATTTTCTGATGACATGATACCGAGGGGGATTGCAAGAGTATAGAATGAAAATTAACACATGTGATGAAAGAAACTGACGAAGCAGCTATGAAAGTGAAAGCAACAAGAGGTCAAATTGAGCAGTGTAGATAGTTCAGATTTTCGTGGAGCAATTGACGACTGGATGACTGAAAAAGATATAAAATTAAGAACTGTAGTGGCAAAACCAACTTTCCATAACAGATTTAATGTTTCTTATGGAGTTTCTTTCAGTGCGACTGTGAAAGCTGGTCTTTGAAAAATGATGAAGGAGAGAAAACTGAAACATTGGAGATGTGGACTTGGAGGAGGCCGGCCGGGGTCGTCGAGCGGTTCTAGGCGTTACAGTCTGGAACCGCACGACCGCTACGGTCGCTGGTTAGAATCCTGCCTCGGGCATGGGTGTGTGTGATGTCCTTAGGTTAGTTAGGTTCGAGTAGTTCTAAGTTCTAGGGGACTGATGACTTCAGAAGTTAAGTCCCATAGTGCACAGTGCCATTTGAACCATTTCTTGAACTTGGAGGAGAACGCAGAAAATCAAATGGGTCGATCAAGTGGGAAACAACGAAGTACTGAAAAGGGTAAGAAAACAAAGAACTTGCAACACATATGCTTAAATGCGAACGTAAGAGTGTGGCTTGTTGTAACAAACTAACAGTTCGTATTAGAGTTGCAGGCAGACAAGTACTGTGTCAGGCACACGACGCCGAAGTCTGATACCTCAACTTGCCTCTTGTACAACTTGATTCCCACTCGCAGAAGATCGTCCCGTGGACAACGAGTTCATTAGAGAAGCGACAAAAGCTCCGACTGTTTGAAAGCTGGGGAAGGAAATTGGCCATGCCCTTTCGAAAGAACTGCTCAAACAGAGACTTCTATTTAGACTACCAAAAGGTGTGGAGTAGGAACGACTGCCGCCCTGTCCAAACTTTCTGACAAGGAGAGTAGCGTAACAAAATTCATTTTATCTTTATGACAGGAGATTCAGACTATACGCAAATGCACGAATACTTTTATAAATCACAACGATCGATCCGATAACTATTCAGAAGCCGCGCGGGGTAGCCATGTGGTCTGTTGCGCCTTGCTACGGTTCGCGTGGCTACCCTCGTCGGAGGTTCGAGTCCTCCCCCGGGCATGGGTGTGTGTGTTGTCCTTAGCGTAAGTGAGTGTACGTTAGATTAAGTAGTGTAAACCCCTAAGGACCGATGACCTTAGCAGTTTGGTCCCATAGGAACTTACCACAAATTTCCAAAATTTTACTATTCAGAAACCCGATGAAAGCAATCGTTAATTAAATACTATCAAACAAATTTTCCACGGCAGTCAGATGTCACCGTGACCTTGCCTAACCAGAGGACTGTGGCCTCGTGTGAGCTGAGTAATTTTCCAAGATTTGATTGAAATATTCCTAATAATTTGCAATATGGTGAACACCCGAAACGTTGTTCGAGCCTTTATTTTGAATTTAAGACCACGGCTTCTTCGTGGCGGAGGGACCCCAGTCTGTCCCTCCACTTTCGACGAGGTCCCGCCACTCCAGAGAACCCAACTTCGGAACCGTGAAAGCACGCCTTGCGTGCTGGAACCAAACTCAGCCGTCAGTCCGCTTAGGTTGGCTATGGGCTTTTGTTGCTGCCGGCGGACGCTTACTAAGTTACCATTCTGTCGCCAAAAAAACTGGCGGGAGAGGCCCTCTTGTTCGCAGTTGCTCACAGTGCTTAGTTGGAGCAGATCCATGGAGTACAGACGCAATGAAGTTGCCGCCATCGGCATGTCTTTGTGCTTGCCTGCTGTTCTCGGTAGCAGCCATGGACCATGGACCTTATAACTATGGTTCCAAATGTTTCACATTAAAGGTAATGCAACTACGATTATTTCGATCGTGATCCATCAGAATTGCGCCGATTTGCATATCGATCGGTAGAGGCGAAGAAACTATTCATGTTTGCTCGATAGTACTTTTCACTGCACCATCGTGGGATTCAGTTTATTCTTTTGTGTGGATAATAATCAACGCTCTTTTTCTCTTAGTTTATACATACTCTACCTCTCCCTGATCAAGTGTTGGACGAGTTAACAGAACGCTCGTTTGTATTCCAGATTGTTCCCTTTGTCTAGTCCTGCAGTCTGTATCAGCTTTGTGCTACTCCTACGTGTGTAGTATCCTATATTTCAACTTAACAACCTCACATTACCATGTAACTACAAGCAATATTTTAACCTATCTCTCCCATTTTTTATCCGTTGAATTAGCTTTTTGCTACCTATATCCCTATAATTAACAATCAGAAACCCTTGTCAGAAGAGATGAGTTCCGATTCTGGTCACGGTCAAGACAGCAGAAGATCAGAAGGTAAGGTCAAATGTACCTGTTAATTGGGAATCGTAAGTCTGGCAGCCATTTGAATTTCTACCACCCCTATCGCCAAGTTCGTTTTTTTAAAGACAACCGGCGGAAGCCGTAACATCTACACCATGCCGGCATTTGCCTCTAGCGATTTACAGAAATCAAGGAAATGTAATTCTGGATGGCCAGATGCACGGTTGTGGTTCCGTTGATCATCTGGCTCTGTGAAACTGTTGGAGGAATATACAGGTCTACTTTCCAGTAATGAGTACGCAAAATTTTATGAGATGACAGGAGAACCAACGTTACCAAATAAGGCCAGGAAATGATCAGCTAACAGCCACGCCTTAGCTCATGAGAACGATACAAAATGCTACATAGTAGTTGGATGTAAGCCGTAACTCACAAGATTATTTTTGCACCAGCCCATTTCGCTATAAATTTTACGAACTCTCGTAAACCTGGTCAAGAAAAGGAATCATACTAGGTGTGAGGTATATTTAAAGGAAAAAGAATCCTATCAACAGCTACCTAAGGTGTGATGGAAAGACAGCAGAAAATTCGAAGGAGAAGAATAAAAATGCTGAGTGAAGGAAAAAGAGGAAGACTCAAAACAACAAAGCAGTTTGCCTGGAACAGGATCAGATGCAGACGGCATCAGTGTGTCAGGAACCTGCCAATGGGCAGAACATCGTAAGATGATGACGATATGGTTTCAGATACTCGTCGTCACCCCCGTTTTATGTGTACCGAATTTCCCTAGGTTGTTAAAAGCGAGGGGCAGAATATTTAATTATTACATGGTGTGACATCACTTAGGAGATAGCCTTGCATGAGAGTGAGCAGTTTTTTTTTTACCTGACAATATGTAGTACAAACTTAACTTCTAATAACGTCAGTAACGCATCGTGACTTGGATTCTACGAGACGACAGATGCATTGAGGAAGAGTCTGAGACACAAGCATTCAATGTTCGCTTACTAATCACGGAGATTAGTGATTATATTTAACACAAGCTCATCTTGTTGAATGGCGTCCCAGGCGTTCTCAGTATGACTTAGTTCGTGCTAACGGGACCTTGGGGGCAGGTAAAGGCACAGACATGTCACCATAGTCTTGAAATGTTCCTCAATCCATTCTGACACAGTTCGGCTGGCCCAGTTTAAAGTCTCGCTACGTGCTCCTTTTATTTAAAGATATTTTACTTCCATGTAAAATGTGAAGTTAACACTTAGTAAAATGTTACTTCACTAATTTAAGCACTTACAAGTGATATACGATTTGGCTTTTTCGAACCTACAGCCTCCCCGTAAAATAAACAGCAGCTAAAACGTTAAAACTGCCCATCGTAGTTAACTTCTGCAGTGTTTGCTTTATGTACATTCTTAATAAGAAAATGGTTAATTTGCCGAGGTCGCTGATGCGTTAAAGAGTCTGGACGCATAGTGGTGAATGTTGCGTCCATTCAAACCCACTTCGTTCCGAGTCGTCTCCACCGGCTAGTCTCGATGTGATTTTCACGGTTTCACCAGTGCTCTGATTATCAGCGAACTGAACTAACAGCTGCTGGCCGTTGCCCGTCGCTGATATGTATGGACTGTCTTAAGACTAATTATAAATTATAACAGCTGACGTTAGAAAGTGGTATGAGTTTCGTTACAAAGTTTTTTTTTTCTGGTAAGATTAAAATATCGCGACGAACTCCACTGGGCTATGCCACACGCAAAACTTCGCTACCGCCATTGCTAAATCCAACAGTGTTGGATGACAACCGAACACTCCATTATTCGGCGGGAGAGGACGAGAACATTGGCGTAACTCACTATGTTAAACGTTAAAGCAGTCTGGAAAAGCTTACAAAAACGCGTTGAAATCTAGTAGAAAGAATACTGTAAAGACGTGCTGCGGCTGAACTCAAACTACCCTTAATTAAAACGAACAGTGATTAGACTTTAGGAGTATTGTGGTTGTTAGCCTGTTTTACTTATCAATCCGAGTCGTTTTGTCCTACAGTATATCAGCGAAAACTTATTCCTCGAAAGACCGGACTGTGCGGCTATGGAGCCCCCGACATCGCAGATCCGGTACCGTGAGCTTCTTACGCTACGTGAAAGAACCGCCTCTGCAGCTCTGGACTGACGAGGCGGACCTTGATCTTGCTCGAAGTGCAGATGACCTACAGACTGCTTTACGCAACAAAACGGAAATCGCGATCCTGTATCTTTTGCCGGAGAGAGACGATGACGTATGAAATGTCAGAGGTCCGTGGCACTTCTATCCACTATTGCAGTCTACAATAGTGGTGGTGACCCTCGTCGTCAACATTGCCCACAGAATCTGAGGCTAGCGGCGTCAGTTCCCTCTGGAGAGTCACAGTACACTGGTAGTTAACAGTCGCAGACGTAACTTCACAGGTGCTACATTCTACGGAAGTCTATTCATAGATGTTGGCCACTGATGGGATCGTGTATACGATTGGAGTAGATCCCCTCAGTGTCAGTTAAGGCCTGAAGATGGTGTAGTGAGTCACCGAAACTGGTTGATACGCAATAAATAACATCAAAAGGAAGGCTGTAGGTGTTTCATTGTATTACGTCGTTGATTGATAAGGTGGTGGTGTCAAGTCCAGGATCTGACCGCATCAAATGCGCTAATACTGCCCCATTTTGCTGTCGACAGACCCCACCAGGTGGCCAGGACGTGGTGTGACGGCAACCCAGACACGTCACGTGCCGTTCAGCTCACTTCGGTACACATACTTGGCAGTATTTTCTAATTAGTTTTCTTGCGAGTGTAGTACACCAAAGAACAACCATGTGCGCGTGATGGATATACACTCCTGGAAATTAAAATAAGAACACCGTGAATTCATTGTCCCAGGAAGGGGAAACTTTATTGACACATTCCTGGGGTCAGATACATCACATGATCACACTGACAGAACCACAGGCACATAGACACAGGCAACAGAGCATGCACAATGTCGGCACTAGTACAGTGTATACCCACCTTTCGCAGCAATGCAGGCTGCTATTCTCCCATGGAGACGATCGTAGAGATGCTGGATGTAGTCCTGTGGAACGGCTTGCCATGCCATTTCCACCTGGCGCCTCAGTTGGACCAGCGTTCGTGCTGGACGTGCAGACCGCGTGAGACGACGCTTCATCCAGTCCCAAACATGCTCAATGGGGGACAGATCCGGAGATCTTGCTGGCCAGGGTAGTTGACTTACACTTTCTAGAGCACGTTGGGTGGCACGGGATACATGCGGACGTGCATTGTCCTGTTGGAACAGCAAGTTCCCTTGCCGGTCTAGGAATGGTAGAACGATGGGTTCGATGACGGTTTGGATGTACCGTGAACTATTCAGTGTCCCCTCGACGATCACCAGTGGTGTACGGCCAGTGTAGGAGATCGCTCCCCACACCATGATGCCGGGTGTTGGCCCTGTGTGCCTCGGTCGTATGCAGTCCTGATTGTGGCGCTCACCTGCACGGCGCCAAACACGCATACGACCATCATTGGCACCAAGGCAGAAGCGACTCTCATCGCTGAAGACGACACGTCTCCATTCGTCCCTCCATTCACGACTGTCGCGACACCACTGGAGGCGGGCTGCACGATGTTGGGGCGTGAGCGGAAGACGGCATAACGGTGTGCGGGGCCGTAGCCCAGCTTCATGGAGACGGTTGCGAATGGTCCTCGCCGATACCCCAGGAGCAACAGTGTCCCTAATTTGCTGGGAAGTGGCGGTGCGGTCCCCTAGGGCACTGCGTAAGATCCTACGGTCTTGGCGTGCATCCGTGCGTCGCTGCGGTCCGGTCCCAGGTCGACGGGCACGTGCACCTTCCGCCGACCACTGGCGACAACATCGATGTACTGTGGAGACCTCACGCCCCACGTGTTGAGCAATTCGGCGGTACGTCCACCCGGCCTCCCGCATGCCCACTATATGCCCTCGCTCAAAGTCCGTCAACTGCACATACGGTTCACGTCCACGCTGTCGCGGCATGCTACCAGTGTTAAAGACTGCGATGGAGCTCCGTATGCCACGGCAAACTGGCTGACACTGACGGCGGCGGTGCACAAATGCTGCGCAGCTAGCGCCATTCGACGGCCAACACCGCGGTTCTTGGTGTGTCCGCTGTGCCGTGCGTGTGATCATTGCTTGTACAGCCCTCTCGCAGTGTCCGGAGCAAGTATGGTGGGTCTGACACACCGGTGACAATGTGTTCTTTTTTCCATTTCCAGGAGTGTATAAGTTGCCTAGTTATAGCAAGGGGTATTGACATAGGTGCTGGTTATTGTTATAATAACAGAATTTCTCTGACTATAGTAATATGAAATATTGCACACCTTTGAATTTAAAATCAGAATAGAATTTAGCTGTACAGTGATCATGGTACACGTAATTTATTTAATTGCCTTTGATCGTACAGCTTTTGTCGGCTATCAAATAGTCATCTTCATACTCTACAATAGAAGTAAAAGAATATACCGGTACATTACTAGTTGCTGCAGTAAGAGATTACAAACATTCTGCTGCACAGGACCAAATCATAACGTTTAAAAAATATCACAAGTCAGAACTGCCATCCATCCTTCAACCATTTGTATATAGGATCCAGAACGAACGTAGAAGTCGTTGATGCATGCACGACCTACAAATAAATACGAAAGTTCCTTTAAAAGTACAGTTCGTTAAAATATCATTTGCACTGTATGAAAGCAGGATATTTAAAATGTTTAATCATATGAACAACGTAATCGTCTCCTTACAGTTTAAATTGGTCAGCACTTAACAAAATAAACTGTCTGAAGACGAACACTTTTTACAAATGATTAAATTTTTTAATCATGCTTTCTTATATGCTACTGAGAACAATTTAAAGAACTGCACTTTTAATTTTAAAAGACTGTCATTTTAATTACTTTTTATATTTATTTGTAAGGTATGAATGCATCAAAGACGTCTAGGATCGCTTTGCATCCTATGTTTTAGCGGCTGAATCATGCATTACAGTTTTTACTTATGTTATTTTTACATGTTATGACTTCTTGTAGTGTAACAGAATGAGATGGTATAACGGGTTTTATAACTTCTGTAATTTGTTTTTAATCTCTTAATGTAGTGGCTGGTACTGTATATTCTTTTACTTCTATTGCAGAGTCTGATGACGGCTACTGCACATCCGAAACCGGTAATTCTATTCAAAAACCAGTGCGATCAAGACAATAAATGGAATAACTTTGCACAATTATAATTCACCGTACAATTTCCATACAAAAAGCCATATTATGGATGTAATTGAACTGGTACGGTCGCCAGAAACAGTAACACGGAGATGAGGACAGGGCAAGCTCTACGACAACTGACATGAAAATAGTAACACTTCGATTTCTTAGTACCGGACGCGTCCATTGGCTAGAAGCCGACTACGGCGTGCCTAAAGACAACAAGAGATTCCTTTGCGAGTGATGTGCATGACACTATCACTCCAGATGCGACTTGTTCGCGAGAATTTGCAACACACAGAAGTGCATGGGAAGAGATAAGGAATGTAGAGTGAGGAGTTACAGACTCACCATCGCCCTAGCCCAACTATGCGTGATGCTAGGAAATTGCCTATCCGACACCACCAAATCATCCAGTAACTCAACAAGCGAACAATAAATTCTCCAGTTCCTCCTCTCCACTCCGCCCCCCCCCTTTGTTTCCCTATGGTAACGAGTTAATCAGAAGTGGGTGAATCTGCTTTAAATGTTCCAGGGTGTTCACCACCCAGACTCAAGAAATTTCCAACTGCTGTTGTCACCGAGAACCTGCAAGAAAAACAGCGCCGAGCAAATATCGCCGGACTCATCTCACTGGTCAACGACACCTGTGATACCATATAGGCAGCGTAAGCTATCACATCATGCTCCAGTTGTCTTTAAGTCACCCCTCTCCATCTAGCCCTCCTAATATTTTTATCACAATAACTTCAATAAACGTTCACTAAACGTGCTGCCATTAAACATTTGTTGTTCTCCTTTCTAGAAGCCGAGTCTAACCCTAATGCCAGCTGTCCCTAGCCAGTGAAATATTTTCGCTCGCCGCACCGAGCTTGCCCGTCCCGTTGCAGTAGGATAGTAAGTCAAGGACGGAGCATAGGCGACACCAGCGTGCGGTAAACGCCAACAGTCTGCTACTTCCAGCAGCTAATACTGGAGAATACTGTTATTTTGTGACGTACCAACACAGTGATCTTAATTTCTGTTTATTGCTCAGAAGAAGCTACATACATTACCTACTCCTATAATGAAAGGGAAATTGGAATGTCGGTATCAATATTATTTGAGAATGAACATCAGTTCAGCTGTGTAACGATGGCAAGGAAATCGACAGTATTATTCACGAAACTAGAAAAACCTGAGTCATGACAACAAAACGGAGATTGTAGATCCTATCCTCCGGAGAATAAGTTGAATCGGTTGAATCGTTTGAAAGAAACGACAGACAACTGTTACTGCTAAGTGGAAAATTTCATTCGCCCTCGCAACCTGCTGCAGACTTTTACCTTTTACACTACGATCATCCATGCAAGAGAGGTTCCTTTAAGAAATAAAAATGATGGAAGAGAAGTAAATCTGAATGGCCGGCTGGTGTGGCCGAGCGGTTCTAGGCGCTTCAGTCTGGAACCGCGTGACCGCTACGGTTGCAGGTTCAAATCCTGCCTCGGGCATGGATGTGTGTGATGTCCTTAGATTAGTTAGGTTCAGGTAGTTCTAAGTTTTAGGGGACTGATGACCTCGGATGTTAAGTCCCATAGTGCTCAGAGCCATTTGAACCAAATCTGAATGTTTATGAAGCGAGGTTTTCTCCTTCTTATCATCTTCTCGCCCTTTGATGAGGATATTTGCATAAGTTGCCGTGACATAGGCACATTTTGTTAAATTTTGTACATTCAGTACATTTTAGCAACTTACATTGTCGCGGCTATACCTCAGGAAAGAGTTATGAGTCTCGGTAGATTCCAGAAAAGGTTTTATTGACCCTTCAAAAGCGCATATAATAACGTCTTGGACGTACCTAAGGCTCCTATAAGTACGACATGGCCCATCCGCCATTTTGTTTCCCAGAGCTCTGAAGTGTAAACGTTCTGCGGTGCTATATAATTTGCGTCACGGCACTTTAACACGACATTATAGGTGGTTGTGCTGCCATAAGCTGTTCTAACCATTCTAGAAGTGGATTTAGAGAGGTTCGTTTCCAGCTAGTTACAGTATATTACGTAGCTCCATACAGTAATGCAAAACAGTCCTCCAAAACAGTGCACTCAATTAATGATTTAATTGTTGGATATTTTAGGGAAAGCTTGCAACAGTTAGACTGGGATGAAGTGTACAGGGAGCCTAATGCTAATTAACCTAACCTAACATGTTTCATGATATCTTTGTGAGTATATTTGAAAACTATTTCCCTAAGAAAACAGTGAAACATAGTTATAAGAAAACATCCAAAAAGCCTTGGCTTGCTAAATGAATAATAATATGTTGTAAACAGAAAAGGGAAACGTATCTTATAGCGAGGAGTAATGATCCAGAAACAGTCAAACATAGTAAAAACTATTACACTGAATTAAGAAAAGTTGTTAAAAGTACCAGAAGTATGCGCATTATGTCTGAGATTAGCACCTCTGATAATAAAATTAAAACAATCTGGAATATTGATAAAAGGGAAACCGGAAAACCGAGAACACAGTATGACTGTATTTCTGTCAAACTCAATGAAAAGTTTGTTAACAAAAAGTCAGAGGCAGAAAATGTTTTTAATAATCATTTTCAACTGTTGTAGAGAAAATAGGATCCAGCTGTCCATTAATAAATGCAAGGCTGTATTTGGAGGAGTCAGTACCTACGCAGTTTTCATAAAACCGAAATTCAACCAACCTCTCCTACTGAAATTAGGAATATAATAAATTCACTAATAATTAAAAGCTCTCATAGAATTGATGGCATTTCCAACAGAGTACTAAAAGCTTGTTCCCAAGAGATAAGGAGAATTCTCAGCCACATATGTAGTAGCTAAATGAAACATGCCATTTTTCCAGATAGACTGGAATATGCTGTTGTCAAATCATTGCAGGAAAAGGGGATATGTCTGACGCTAACAACTACTGCCCAGTCTCACTTATGACAACTTTATCCAAAATTCTTGAAGAAGTAATGTATTCAAGAGTAGCTTCATATATTTGTAAAAATGAAGTACTAATAAAATGTCATTTTGGTTTTCAAAAAGGTTTCTCAGCAGAAAATGCTATATATGCTTTCACTAAACAAATATTTCATGCTCTGAATAACCGAACATCACCCATTGGGATTTTTGGTGAAATCTCAAAGGTTTTTAACTGTATGAATGATGAAATTATTCTAGATAAGCTTAAATATTGTGGTATGAGTGGGTAAGTGCACAAATGGTTTACTTCATATTTAACTTTTCAGAATGCAGAAGGCTGAAATTAACATTACAGATAGTCGGCCATCTGTCAACTTTAGTCATTTTCAATATTTACACATAACTTGTGATTTACCTTGGAGAAGGAATCGTGTAGTGTGTAAGTGTTAAGTGTGTTCTTGTATGTCCTGGAAATTCATTCGATTTGAAGTACCGTGTTTGGTGAGTTTCATATACACACTTGGTTAATGCGCAAGTATGCACTTTAGATGCAGCTCGCCAACTCGTACTCACAGGAGCCTGGTACATGTTTTAATAAACGTCATTTAATTTGAATTCCACGAGGAAAATAAAACATAACCATAGTGCGTGATTCTATCATAGAAATATACCTGTTTCTTGCACCCCTATTCTTCATTCGGACTGCAAATAAAAGCAGCAATAATCAAATAAAATGCGAGAATTTTGTTTCTAATACACATATCGATGTAAACATGAGCAGAATGAAAGCTCAAAATAGCACGATCTAAGGCTCTGTGCACGACACTTCTAAAATACTTCAGAAAACTTGAACAAAGCAAAACAGTTCGCATAAGCTACCTGCTGCGTAGCATTCACTGGTGAAACGGAATGGCACATGCGCCAGCCTGTGTTTTTAGGAGCTCACGATGTACTAGTCTAAGTTTCTGTAGAGGTAATTGCTACATGACTGGATTTAGTCTGTTGTTGTCTGTAGTACGATGTAAGTTAAAAAGCACTCAGTATATAAAATTCAAGAATGTCTAATGTCGGAAGTGATACCAAAGTTTCCGAAATACCAGCACACTAGTAAGGTACTACTTTAACAACAGTTTGTGACGAAATTTCCCGCACAGTATAATCAACAAACAAAAGTAATTGTCAGGTATTCGATCATGCTAAAAGGAACACGTGTTTCCTAAGCGAAGAAGATTTCAAATTTGAGCGCAACCAGTAAGCACATTTCACACCACAATACAGTATTGCGTAAGTTCACTTTGTTCAGGAGTTTCGTGAAGGTCGCACTTTCTTCATACGTCGCCTTTAGTGGAAGAATATGTTTCGCTTACTCCACTCCACTGTATGCTTCTTGTCTATTGTTCTGTCTACCGCTGAAGGTACGAAATTCTATTGTTGTGTGAAAACATATGAAACTTAGAAGCTTTACTACCAGATCTTCAGTCAGGTGTATGGGTTCATTTTTCGCATAATACAGGATGTTTCACGAGGAACTCTAAATCTTTTAGGGTCTGTTAGTCCGGACTAATGCGAATAAAACATTCCACATAATATGTACCTAATTTTACAGGTGAACAGCTGTTAGATCGCAACCCCGCACAAATACTCAAAGCAGGCGTTACTCCAGGACAAATCAAATCATTAAGTTCCAAGTTGACTTTCATGAATTCCGCATCCATCTTGAATGCAGTTTGAAATTCTCTTGACAACATCTTCCAAGGTCGTCTTGCCGTTCTTTTTTTTTTAGGTATCACTATCCATAAACGGAACGACCACTTAGTCTCTTGTGTTTATTTTGCAAATTTCGCATTTCGACCATGATCACAGGCTAAAATCTGAAGGGGTTATGTCCGGTGATCTTGATGGCCAAGAAACCTAATCATTTCTGCCGATGTATTTTTCGAGAAAAGTTTGGTTTATATGACGTGATTATTGGAGATTAGAACGTGCTGGGACACCGTCATACTGGAAGAACAAGAACATCCTTGTACCCAAAGAACCCTGTTACAGTAATGCAGAAGCTCGTTATCAAGGATGACTAGATAACGGGGCTCCGTAAGACGATGCTCCAACACAACAGGGTCAGTGCACTGTCTGTCATACGACACCACGCGTTAACAGAGTAGCGTTCTTCCAAAGTTCTACACAAATGCAAATCTGCTTTGGTCCGATCACCGATTTTAGTTGAGGGTGTTACTCATTCCGTGAGGAGTAAAAGTGGCTACATCATGAAACAACAGTTGTGGGATTATTCGACGATATGCTATTACCCAACAAAAATATCCCAATTGACGGCCTTCATATTGTTCGCGAAAGTGTTAAATTTGCTGTAAATGATAAGGATGGAGGCCGTACGTACTTAATTTCTCCCTTGTTCTTACGTTAGGAACACCGATGCATGCCGACACTCTGCATGTGTTTGTTGTAGGGCTATATTCTAATACGTAATTAAAAACCACACTGTTCATTTGCTCGTTCAGATGAATGTATGACTGTTGGGCGCTGCACTAGACTCAAACAGTTTAGTGAAAAGACGAGTAAACATTCATGAATCTGGCACACATTATAATGTCGTTTATAGCATTCCCTACACACAGCAGCAATGTTTCCCTTACAAAACCCGTACACCATTAGCACATTGCCGCACTCATCACCTGTGGAATTCTTAAACGATACAGTGAATTTGGCCAAAAAATCAAAATCATCATTACAATTGAAAAATGCAGTCATGTAAATCCAATAATAACTTCACAATTTTAACTTGAAAACAAAAATGACACTGGCTAATTAAAGACATAGGAAGTGGAGGATTAACACGCAAATTGGAAACTCACCTCCGTGACCAGCTGTACCTCTAAACCCAATAAAATTTAGACACATGTTACATGGGAAGTTTTATACAAATTACTACAATATCCTAAAATATTTATAATTCCTCCTGAAACCCCTGCATTTCGACATACGTGACCCTCGTCAGAAACTGCAAGAGAGATCTTCAACAAGCTCGCTGCGTAGACTCCAACTGGATATTTTATATCGTTAGTCGCAACTCCAATCGAAACACATTGTGTCAATCGTCAAAGTGTTGCCAACGCTGCTGCTGGCTTCTAAGTGAGAAAATCATAGAAATTAAAAAAAGAATTTTTCATATTCTTAGTTAGAAGGTCGTCAGCATATATTCTCCAACTACTTTAGAATCATTCTATAGATTTATATTTAGAATATGTATATATATACACGCATATATTATCCATTATGAAATGGTTGTTGAAAACTTGACAAAAGTATCAATGCCTTGGACCTTCAAAATTTATAAGAAAGCTACAATAACCAACACTACACTTCCTGCAACATCATGGCATCTAACCATTAGTAAACAAACCACATACACGTCAGTATTGCTTCCGACGAAAGTATCCTAGATCCAAGTATAAGTGCAACATGCCATTGTTAAACCAGTGCATAAAAAAGGGGATACGTCTGATGTCAACAACTACCGCCCGATCTCTCTTCCGACTGCCTTATCCAAAATTCTTGAATAAGTAATGTATTGTAGAGTAGCTTCACACCTTTGTAAAAATAAAGTTTTAACGAAATGTCAGTTTGGTTTCCAGAAAGGTTTTTCAACGGAAAATGCTATGTATACGTTCCCTAATGAAATATTAAATGCTCTGAGTAAGCGGAAGTCACCTGTTTGGATTTTTTGTGATCTCTCAAAGGCTTTTGATTATGTAAATCATGGAATACTCAATTACACTGGTACGAATGGGACAGCGCTCAAATGGTTTAAATCATACCTAACTGGAAGAGTGCAGAAAGTTGAAATAAGCAGTTCACATTATATGCAAAAAAAACGGTGATTTCTCAAACTGGGAAACAATCAAGAATGGGGTGCCGCAAGGTTCTGTCTTAGGTCCTCTGCAGTTCTTAATATATATAAATGGCTTGCCATTCTATATTCACAAAGATAAAAAGCTGGTACTTTTTGCCGATGATACAAGAATAGCTATCACACCCTACACACAAGAATTAACTGGTGAAATTGTAAACGATGTTTTTCAGAAAATCATTAAGTGGTTCTCGGCAAATGGGCTCTCATTAAACTTTGACAAAACACAGTACATGCAGTTCCACACAGTAAATGGAATGATATCATTAATAAATATAGACTTAGATCAGAAATCGGTAGATAAGGTAGAATATTCAAAATTTCTAGGTGTATGCATTGATGAGGGGTTGAACTGGAAAAAACACCCTGAAGATCTGTTAAAACATTTGAGTTCAATTACTTATGCTATAGGGTCATTGAAAATTTAGGCGTATACATCTCAGTAAATTAGCTTACCACGCCTATTTTCATTCTCTGCTTTCGTATGGCAACATATTCTGGGGTATCGCATCATTGAGTAAAAGAGTGTTCGCTGCACAAAAGCGTGTAATCAGAATAATTGCTGGAGCTCATCCAAGATCATCCTGTAGACACTTATTTAAAGAGCTACGGATCTTCTCTGTAGCGGCACAATATATACATTCACTTATGAAATTAGTTATTAACAATCCGAACGAATTCAAAAGTAATAGCAGTGTACATGGCTACTACACTATAGTCCGTGAGACGAGTGATTGGTACTGACAGTTCCGGCGGGCAGACGGCGCTGTTGCCGAACGTGGCTCACAGCACGCGGCGCCCTGTCTGCTACACGCATTCTCTAGCATCAGAAATAAAAGCGAGACAAAATACAAGTCGTATTGTTACGCGTGAATTTATTTAAAGTTGATGCTTGAAATATATTAACTCGAAAACTGTTAAGAGCTATTTAGTACAAGTATCTAAGATGCTGAAACATAATAAAGTTATTTGTTAAACTTCACAACTGAAATGAAAACTATTTTCGCAAGTTGTTGAACATTAGCAGTTTTGGTTTCCATTGTTAAGTATTAGCATTATTAATTTGTTCTACTACAAGCTACAGAATAATTGGTCAGTGTATTAAGAGTTATAATCTGAAGAAAGTACTCACAATATGATGATCTGGTTTTAGATCGATAGCAAACTCCCTCCTTACATTCCTGAATACGTTATAGTTACTGTAATGGAAAAACACCACTCACATCACTGTCAGAATCTGATTTGACATTGTCTTCCTCAGCACTACTCGAACTATCACTGCTCTCTCCCAGATGTACAATTAAATTTTCGATGCATTCTTCCACAACCCCTTCGGTTTTGGCCGCCTCTCTGATGGCACTTGCAGTGCTGTTTACAATTTTAGCCCACGTCTCGCTTGTCACTTTATTGATAGCTGCTGGAAAGAGAGTTAAATCTTCTCTGAAATCTACTTTTCGCCGTTTCAACCTCTGAATGATATCGTCTTTTTTTGTTGCCAAGGTTGATGCCTTATCGTGAACAACGGAATGATAAGGCGCATTGTCCATAACACTGATGGACTTGTCAGATTCGTCATAAGCGATGTCTCGAATCATTCTTGAAATACTACACTGTTCATTTCTTCATGGTAATCTCCCGTCTTTTTTGACCGAAACATTTTCAAGCAGTTTGGCACAAAACCTTTCGATGTTCCTGCATGTAAGACAATAATACGCCCTCCTTTGCCAACAGGCACTGCCATTGTCCCCTCGGGCGTTCCATCATTCCAGCCTCTACGTAAAGAATGGCTGGCATTGACCCAAGTTTCACCTAACCACACTATACTTTCGAATTCCACAACCATGACCCTGCGCAGAAATCTGCACCGCCATGTAACTACATCTGTCCTTTCCATTAATATTTTGCGTCCTTTAAACAGTGAATAGCTGAAGCCTATGTCTTTCAACACTGTACGCAATGAAAATTTGCTCCCTTCAAAAAGATCGTCTTTCTGAAGCGACACCAGTAATTTAGATAGAGTGGGATGTTCCTTTCTCTTATAATAGCTGTATATATGACGACGAATAGCGTCTTTCTGAAAATCGACCAAAGCTGTCACCTGCTTATTTCTGGTCGCTTCTTTCCTGGTGTGTGCAGCTTTGTTGTGCCACTCTCGTCACAATCTACACTATACTGTTCTTTCCCTATCTTTACAACAGTGTTCTTACTTATTTTCAATGCTGCTGCAGTTCTGTTCACAACCTGAACAACAGGAACTAAGGGACCACCTTTGTCCTTTTCTTTCTCAAAGTAATCCCTCACAGAGCACACGAATTCACGGGCCTGGGTGTGTAGCAAACTTTTCTTCCTCCGTTCCACTTCTTGTGTTGGGCTGGTACTACCCGCCGCACTAGACATTGTTTACCACTAAACATAAACAAAGAAACACTAAAAACAACAAAAACGAAATAAACTGCGAATTCAACTTCAGACAAACGACGAACGACCGCACCGCCTGCACGCGAGACACTGGTAAGTTTCATAAGCGCGCGCGACCGGGTTTCAGAGCGGCAACGTGGCCCTTGCTACCCGCTCAAAGTCAGGCCGTCATTGGCTGCCTGCCTGCGGTCGCTAGGCAACGGAAAGACGCTACCGAGCTGTCAATACCAACGACTCGTCTCCCAGACTATAGGAGAAAGGATGATCTTCACTACTTAACGTTAAATCTAACATTGGCTCAGAAGGGGGTAAATTATGCTGCCACAAATGTCTTTGGTCACTTACCTAATAGCATCAAAAGTCTGACAGATAGCCATACAGCATTATAAAGGAAATTAAAAGAATTTCTTAATGGTAACTCCTTCTACTCATTAGAGGAATTTTTGGATATAGTAAGTGGGTAATTTCCCCACCCTCCACAAAGAAACAAAAAAAATATTAAGTGTCATGTAATATTGTGTGTAATGTAATATCTTGTATAGACACCTTTCGTTAACCTGACGCGTTCCACATCATTACGAAGTGTCGTATTCATGATCTAGGGAACAAGTACTAACCTAATCTAATATACTCTAAACTTAAAATAAATATTGTGGAACTGGTAGCAACTGCCAGTGGTTGAGTCAATACTGTGAAAAGAAAAAAGAGAATAAAATACAAAGAGGAGAAAGATGCAGGAACAGAGAAAAAATGGAAGTACATCTATATCTAGCATCCGTACACTGAAAATATGTCGCAAATCACTGCAAATTACTTCAGAATAGTTGCAGTTTTTGTATTAATAAACTTGCTGACACATGTTGTGAACCGTGATCCTTATCAAATTCCATATTCTATAATAGCAAAATAACATATATCTAGGCCTAAAAGGCTGAGGTCTGCATTCCAACTTTACAGAGAGCGCAAGAGCTTACAGTCACATCAGAATCACTTGAGTAATAGGCTTATACATACGCAACATACATCACCCAAGGGAAAAAAAGAGCACAGAGTGTAGAAGCGGTTGTCAAAAGCTCTAGGATCAAATCACGGGCAAAAAGAATAACAGTAAGCAAAATTTCCGCAAGTGCTCCAAAATGTCATGAGTCCATTCCCCTCTTGCATAGACATACATCGACTATAGGGAAGGGATAGGAAAACTCTCTACTCTATACAGTTTTATGTGATTTGCCGTTGTGCACAATATTGCCAATTACCAAGTTGAAACACCTCTAAGAAGGTACAGAGCGCTCCTATCTGCAGCGAATGGCTTATGCAGCCAATCCCATAAATTCAAAGTGTTTCTTCCGAAAGTGCTGACAGGTTTTCCTCGCCGATAGTAACAACAGGCCTGTCTCCACCTCGTTCCTCGCCCTGCTTAAAATACAGCACATCACCCAAATAAGCTTTACGCAACCAGCCACCTCAACTTTGCTGAAAGGCTGTTCGCGATTTTCTCTGCCTAGATCGATCGTATTCACTTATTAGCCGAGTAACTTTGTGTGTCAACTGAACATGTATCCGATAGTACCACTGTACGCAGATGCAAACGACTGCATAAAACTTGTCTGTTTATCTAGCGGCTATCAACAAGCCTCGTACTTTAAAACTACAGTAAAATATCTATCTGCTTCGCATCATTCAAATCGAATTCGATGTTAGTCTGAGTAAACAGAAGATGCGACTCGCGTTGCATTTAACCTACTAATTTGTTCAAGTTCCTTCCTTCCAGTATAGTATAGATACAGATCTTGAATCATCTGTCATTTACAAAATTATCTGCAACCAATGAAAATTTAAGCTCAAACAGGCAGATATTTCAGAATTTGATTTATAGAATATTTAGACTGCTGCAGACTGGATGAATGTATCAATTCAGATGTGGCTACACACATTAAAGACACAGGTCATCTTTCGGAAGTCGAAGACAATCTTGCAATTTTGCAAGCGAGAAAATGGATATCATCAAAGAAATGAAAATTTTCATTCGTAATACAAATTATGGACATAATATTCTTAATGAAAATCGAATTCAAGAACACAAAATTCTTCAGCAGTCTTAAGCCAGTTCAGTAGTCTTAAGCCAGTTCTAATGCAAAAAGTTAAAGATACGCCAATGTAAAACAAACTATTAATGTAGGTTAATTCTTACAAAGAAGAAAACAGCAACCAGCCACTATTAATACTGCTAATTATTTAGGTAAATAGCACCGTTACCGGTTTCGAACTGGCAAGTTCATCATCAGACGGCTGTTCACATGATTTTCAACACAGTTCGAAACCGGTAACGGCGCTATTTACCTAAATAAATAGCAGTATTAATAGTGGCTGGTTGCTGTTTCCTTCTTTGTAAGAATTAACCTACATTAATTGTACACAGCCACGGTCTCACCATATCAGTTTTAGACAAAATAGCATGAAACAAACGACTAGCAGACTGTCAATATCGCGATTATTTACACGCTAGGAGTCTACCACATTGTATTACGTATATGGTGTTCATATGTCTGTAGAAAAATTGGTGCAGTGACTTACATCGCAAAGTAGTGCCAAAATGAACAGTGCAGTAGTGCGATGTCCCACAACAGCTCCACTACTAAACCAAAGATATAAACAAAGCTCTAGAACGCCAAAGCCGTAAATGAGACACTGTCAGATGAAATGGTGTGTTAGATGGTTTTCGCACCATAATAACTAATGAAAAACTATCTGCACGGCGCCGGCCGGGGTGGCCGAGTGGTTCTAGGCGCTACAGTTGGGAACCGCGCGACCGCTACGGTCGCATGTTCGAATCCTGCCTCGGGCATGGAGGTGTGTGATGTCCTTAGGTTAGTTAGGTTTAAGTAGTTCTAAGTTCTAGGGGACTGATGACCTCAGAAGTTAAGTCCCATAGTGCTCAGAGCGATTTGAACCATTTTATGTGCACGGCGCACAGGCTGTGATGTCATTCGTAATAAGCAACACGACAACTCCATACCAGCAGAAGTCATTACTGGACAGCCATTGCTCTCCCCCTTCCTTCCTCCAAATACCTCAATAGCCACACTGGCAGCGAACATTAAACGAAAATTCTGGATGTTTATCCCAACAGCGTCCGTGACCAAACTCTGCCCTTTCTCTTATATCGGTACACCTCCAACCAGTCTTCTGGTCGGACAACACAGTTGTTTTCACTGCCCAGCACGCATACGAGGAGTTTTCAGTAAATAGTGCAACACTTTTTCTTCTAACAGCAGGTTGGTTTTATTCAGGAGCCCAATACATCATATTATTCCCCACTCTTTTGGCTACAAAACCATATTTTTCAACATACTCTCCGTTCAATGCAAAGGCCTTGGGCCACCTTACCTGGTGGGTCTTATGCCTGCATAATACCACTCTACTGGTCGACGTCGGAGGCAACGTGCTTTTGCACTGCCACGTCTCCATAGATATTCTGCGTGCGCCTATTATTACAGTGGGGTTGGTAGTTAATATCTTTGGATGAAATTGACATATTGTAGTAATTTTGGGCGATAACGTTATCCATTGTTTTCTCAACAATCTTGGAGCGCGTTTTCAAGCATATAACAGTGCGGCAGTGAATGAAGTAAGATTGTCATTTGCGCAACGCAAGGCCGTATTGATGTGCTACTGGAAGTGCGAAAACATGATGAAGGTACAACGGCAATAGTGCAATGTGTACGGATCTCAGCCACCAACACTTATAACAATTTATGGTATTCGGGGTAAGTTTGCAGCCGGCGGTACTGTTCAGGATGTGCATAAGGACAGGTCTGGCAGACGGGGTACATTCCAGGATCGCTGCACGCTATGAACGAGGATAACCCTAATCGAAGGGTTAAGTACTACGAGCGGTCTGAAGGCATACTTCGCGAGGATGGACAGTTTGCAGGGATGGTCTGGTCTGACGAAGGAATGATATTGTAAACTGCCACAACTGGGTGTAATGGGCTCCTAAAAATCCTCACGTTCCTGTGCACAAACATGTTAATCTACCTGGTGTCAATGTGTGGTGTGGTCTGTCATCACGCGGTTTGATTGGCCCATTCTTCTTTGAAGGTACCTTAACTGGTAAGGTGTATCTTCATATGCTGCAAACATCGATTTTACCTGCCATCTGAGAGGCGTTTGGAAATGAAAGATTCTGCCTACATCAAGATGGTGCTCCGCCTCCCTACCACAGAGATGTCAAAGCCTACTTGGATGAAAATGCACCTGGGCGATGGATAGGTGGAAGAGAGCTGTTGAGTACCCACCACTGTCTCTAGTCCCACTACTGATTTCTACCTACGCGGGATCTTGAGAAATGAAATTTATTAACAGAAGCCAGCTACACTGAATCAGCTATGTGAAACTATCGAGGCATCCTGTGCGGTTATCACACGGGCAACACTGACAGTAGTAGTTCGGTCAACTGTTGTTTGGTTGCCAATGGGTGTCGTTTTTAACACACAAAACAACCTTCCCCCGTGCAAGAACTGCAGCGATATGTCATTTTGTTTCATTAGTATTGACTATTCAAGACTGTCTACATTTTTCTGGGACCCTCTGTACCTGTAGTGCTCTGGTTATCCTCGAAAAGGAACTCAGTCACACCTCTCTGCTTGGAACGTACTTCTGTACAGCGCCAGCACCTGTTGGAACTCCATGAAAGTATAGGAGCTGAAGCATGAATATTCCACGATGTACCACAACAAAATTCGAAATTTTTCAAGCTAAATTGTCTGAGAAAAAGATGTATTGCTTTACTTACTGTACGCCCCTCGTACATTCCTGGTTTGACGAATACCGCACCTCGACTGGATGGCTAAATCAGCAGAGTTTATTGCCATAGGAAGTACCTGAGAGTGTTTGGAACAGCGAGAGAAACACAGGCACTGACAACCCAGTAATTTGTTGCCTCTGCAAGATTTGCCATGAGTGGCTGCAGCTGCATGTGGCATATCTGAATGAACTTATCAACTCTTTTCCTCTCCAAATTCAAACCACTGTGAAGGCTAGAGGTAACGTTACAACTTATTAGTGCAATGTCACATGCCCGTGAGTAATTGTTTTCTATTCAGTGCACTATATCTCAAACAACAGCAGCACTATCACACTGCTTTTGTGATATACTGATTTACCCATTCGATTTTGACGAATCCTAGCAGTTAAGAACATATTACTTGGTTCACTTTCATATGAGGTCCTTCGTTAAATCCGTCATATCTGTCAGCTTATCATCTATGAGCCTGCGTTCTTAACTAGGCGAAGGTGCAGAAATGTAAAAGGGACATTCGTATCTTTGCGAAGTGCGTGCGGTAAATGCGAAAAAGTTTACTATGGCAATGCTATTGTCAAATACGTCCAAACAGCACCGACGCGCTGTTATTCTTTTGCTGCCGAAGGACAAACACGGGACACCCGTCGGAGAATGAAGAATGTGTATGGGGCAGCATGTCTGTCGAAAGCCACCGTTGTCAACTGGTGCTCCAAGTGTCGTGCTGGTTGCGATTCACACAAAATTCCAGTCGATCTGGGAGGCCAGCTTCATCCATTACTGACAATAAATGAAGTGGGTGACGCTCGAGCACCCGCCCCGTATTACTGATCCCCCCTCATGCCATTACCACTACTCTGGTACTTTAAAAAGGGCCTTCAAGCGTCGACGATCCGGTCGGACGAGGATGTGCAGTTGGCGTTTACGGACTTCTTCACGCAGCAAGACACGGTGTTTCACCAAATGGTTATCTTCAGTCTGATGCGTCGTTGGGATAATTTCCTCAAGGCGATTTTGCCTGATTGGTTCAAATGGCTCTGAGCACTATGGGACTTAACATATGTGGTCGTCAGTCCCCTAGAACTTAGAACTACTTAAACCTAAGGACATCACACACACATGCCCGAGGCAGGATTCGAACCTGCGACCGTAGCAGTCGCGCGGTTCCGGCCGGCTTTGCCTGATTGGCATACCGATGGACTGTAGGGCCTTGGAACAGAAACTTTTCGATTGCTTTTTAGATATCAATATAACTGCGTACAGATTTTAATTTGAAGGGTCGCTTAGTGTTGGTCCTTTTTGTCTCAGAAGTTAGCTGTAGATCACAGAGCCGGACTAGGCACTTTATAGTCTAATGGTGGGCTTTATAAGCGGTAACTTGCTGTATTTTAGCTGCCAGCATTTTTATTTCCACTGGATGCTTGGCGCTAAAAGACAACACTTATTATTCAAGAGACAACTTAAGTAATTTTCTGAATCATTGCTAGGATATTTGGTCTCACACAGCTGAATCATAGAAAATTTAAGTCTTTACTCAGTAAACGAAGTTTAAAATCCTTGCTAAGGGTTTACGCAATGTTTGGGATTATACAGTGCCTGTGTATGACATTAAAAGGTCCTTGAGACAAACACTGTCACTCAAAAGATTTTGAACATTAGTGATTTTGAAGAAAAAATCCAACTTTGAAGCAGAACTGTTAGAAATACTCGTAAGTCAGATTTGAAATAATATTTTATTGAAACTAAATACATGCAGTCAAATTTTACTCTCCTCAATGTAGCCTCCTTTAGCTTTAATCACTGCTCTGCACACGCGAGGCATTCGTGCTGTTAGCTTTATCGGGGTTTCCTCGGTGACATGCCGCCATTCCTCTTGTAGTCTAGTCCAGAGATGATGAACGTTGCTAATAGGCCTTCAATTAACTGCTGTACCCAAGTGATACCACAGCAGTTCAGAAGGATTCTGTCGGCGGATTGGTGCAGGCAGATAATATTTTTCAGTTCCTTGTCTTTTTCTAAATATGTCAAATACGCTTTACACAGTTTTGAAGTGTGTTTAGGGCCGTTGTCTTGCTGTAGGACGAATCCCGTGCCAATCAAATGTCTTCCACATGGCTTTGCATGATACTGTACAATGATATGGTAATCTTCTTTCTTCATTGTTCCGTTTATTTGTGCGAGATCACCAGTATTTAGCCTCCAACATATCCCCAGACCATGAGGGAAACCACTTCATTCTTTAATGTTGGAGATACACTTTGGTGTAACGTTTGTTCACCTGGCAACTGGCGAACAAACTTGCACCTCTTTGCGCCAAAGACCTCAAATTTGGATTCATCAGTGAAAAGCCCCTTTTTCCAGTGATTTACTGCCCAGCTTTCATGTTGCCTTGACCAGTGTAGCCTCTTCTGCCTATTAATAGCCGTCAGTAATGGTTTCTTAACCGCCACACGCTCGTTAAGGTTCATTGTCTGAAGACGTCTTTTCACAGTACCTACACTCACCCGCTTTCCGCTGTTATGGTTGACTTCTGGTGCTAAAAATGGAACTGTTTTGAAGCGATCGCGTTTCGTCATGACTGCTATATATTTGTCATCACACTTTGATGTGACTTTTCGCCTACCCTTTCGAGGTCGGTCGATATTCTGGCCAGTATCCGCATGCCTCTGCAAGGTATAATGGACACATCCCAAGGCAATATAATCTTGACGTGTTATTTGTCGCACAGTCAATGCACGTAAAGACAACTACAGAACATTTTCCTGTTCAAAGCTTCTTTCTTCGGCCAATTATTGATGTTTACACTGAGCACTCACTGAAGTTCACTCTTTGATACCTCGCGCGTAACTACATGCCCCGTTCTTACCTATTGATGTTCTATGAACGCCATCTAGTTAGGAAAGATTGTATTATGCCACCACAATACAAAACTAGCGGTATGCAATGCTTGCAACCTGCACAACGTAACAACGAAAAGTTATGTTTTTAACGATTTCATTTTTAGAAACGTGGAACACTACTCTTAAACGTTATATTTAGCGTGACACTGGAGAAACAATATAACTGATTGGTATTTCAATCTGGTAACTAGCCGTATTTATTTTAGTTTCAGAGCGTCCGAAAGCATTTGTGCGATAGTGTATACTGTTTGAAAATTCACAGCTGTCTCCCTGTACGGGATTCACCAATTGCGAGCATAGGCGATAAGGATTATGTATGACATTTGGAGCTTTTTGTCGGTACGGGAGACGTGCATGGTTATCCGAAGTGGTTGAGGTGACCAGTCATGATAAGTGGGTAATCCGGGTTCGAGTTCCAATCCAGCACAAAGTTTCATGTATCACTAATATAACGTACAGTTGATGTCAAACCGAATTCTCAATTTGCTAATCCATTTCGTAAAATCTTTGGCCTATAACAGAATCTAACAGACCAAATAGATCAAACAGAAGCTTTTTGAAGTCTCTGAACTCTCGGTACAGTCGAACAATCCTGCAATTGCCCTTGACCCTTGTGACTAAGCGTAACGTATCTAAGTCGTTGATAGCGATTTTCAGGACTGTCGTTAATCAGTTCGCGATCAGGCATCCTACTCCACAGAAGCAAGTACTTGGTCGTGAACAGTTTCGGCGATTTTCTCACTAAAGTCTCGCAAAATTTTGCATACAAATAGCACATCAAGTAAGACTAGAAGGGAAGGGAAGGGAAGGGAAGGGAAGGGAAGGGAAGGGAAGGGAAGCGAAAGGAAGGGAACGGAAGGGAAGGAAAGGGAAGGGAAGGGGAGGGAAGGGAAGGGAAGGTGAGGGAAGGGAAGGGGAGGGAATGGGAGGGAAGAGGAGGAAAGGGAAGAAAAGGGAAGGGAAGGGAAGGGAAGGGAATATCAACGTTTAATGTCCTGTCGATGATGTCAAAACGGCTCTGAGCACTATGGGATTTAACATCTGAGGTCATCAGTCCCCTAGAACTTAGAACTACTTAAACCTAACTAACCTAAGGACATCACACACATCCATGCTCGAGGCAGTATTCGAACCTGCGACCGTAGCTGTCTCGCGGTTCCAGACTGAAGCGCGGAGAACCGCTCGACCACATCGGCCAGCTCGATGATGTCATTAGGGTGGCTCAAGTTAGGATTAGGGATGGAAGGAGCAGATAATGGGATCTCAATTTCAGTTGAATTAACTAATTGTTTCCTTTTAGCGATAAAGGGTAACATATAAACGTAAGTCTGGATGGACGAAAGAGGAATTACATCACTGCCCTTTGGAAGGCGACTGTAGTATCGCAACCAATGTTCCACCTCGCTTAGTAAATGAGGAGGGTTTTCTACCATGTTTCGTACAAGTGTAATATCTCTTTATATTCGATGAATTACTCTGATACAATTCTACCCTTGAATGACGTTCACTAATTTTAATCTTCATACTCGCAGAATCCATGCGTAAATTAGTTTCATACAATAGCTATGCCATGAGCGCATAATTATTCTTTCTAGTACTCTCTCTGGTGGTTGTTAAAAAAAAAGCTTCCGAGATTGTCTTCGTGCGGATTAGCCTGAGCTTTGTTTGGAGAATTGTAATCTGAATATTGAGATTTATGACAAAAGATAACTGATACGAAATTGTACGATTAAAAGGGAAATATATATAAATATTGCTCCTTCATACAAAAGGTGTGTATTTGACATTTGAGAATTAATGATATTCATCGATATATTGCGTAGTTGTTAATGAGAAGGGAACTTCCGAAAGACTGGATATGAACCTGCATTTAATAATCCAAGAGCTCCATTACTTCTTCGGAAGGTTTAACTTCATCAAAGCCAAATATCCGCTTCATCTGAGGTTTCCCGACTGATTATACAACGCTCCCAAAATTACGAGGCATTTTATTTGTACAGATTAGCAGACTGCCGCAAAGCACGAGCCTGCAGAGAAGAAGAATCGTCGCCTCATTTCATTCTAACAAGTAAAATTTCTGAATCATTTTGAGTGACTGAGCTATGACTGTGTTTCCTACTATGAATGATTGACTGCTCGAACGATCTGAGAACTACGTAATTACATAGATAGGAGGAAAAATTACACAAGAATGATCTGCTTTATGCGCCCAGGTATCGTTTTTAAGTGTCTTGTTATCTCGTCGTCCACGACGTTTCTTATAACGAGAAATGCAGTAACGAATTTCTATAGTCAATGTTCCAGCAGTTCGCATTGTTTCATGACCAAGTCATCTCCTTTCCTTAAGTTCGGCACACGCCTTTGCCATTTCACTCGAAGTGTTTGAATAATTCCCACATTTAACTTCCATTCTCCATAGTCACATTTTGAAAATAAACCTTCTGATTTTTTTAAACTCCTGTTTACAATTTCCGTTGACAACTCACTTGTCTTAAATTGCATAAGTAAACTAATTTGTTGATTGTTTCTGTAGTTAAATTTCAGTCCTACTACGGAGCTGGCTCTGTTTTCGTATGTGCTTTATTTTTCTGCAGACGAGTCAAAAAAAATGTATTTGGAAATAGATTCCCATGTATACAGGTTAGGGGTTCATTTTCTCATTATTTCTACGAAGGTCACAGAAATTAATTATCTCGAAATGGAGCTCTAACCCGTGTTGCAGAATTGAACTGACTACGTGTTTTTCAAGTCCGAAGTGTCTTTGAATCAAGACTATATCCTAGACATCGTGTATATACCAGACACCGTGAAACTATTATCTCACTTATACTTACAGTCAGATGCAGCAGTCTGATTCGTGCATCGAGCAGCCAGGTTGATGCAATATATACATCAGAGTATAAATTTCCTGCTCCGTAGCCAGCCTAATGCAACAGAGAAATTTAAGAACTCACGATCAACTATGATCGAAACAGACTGAGAGGTAGGATGTCGTAAATGTCTTACTCACTACTCTCGTTTAATATTTTGATTAAAGGTCGGTTTGCCCAATGTTACAGATATGTTAATACAAACCACCACCTCCTTTGTCTACTCATTAACTATTAGCCAATAATCCCCACAAAAACGATTTACTATAATAACCTGGTAAGTAGAAGACTGCTGCTGCCGGCATTGTTCTCAGAATATAGCCATATATACAAATGAGCCAAAACATTATGACCATCATCTTATTACCACGTTGGTTTATCTACGGAGCGCAACACAACAGCTATTCTGCTTAACATGGTCTCGACAAGTCCTTGTTAGGTTTCTAGAAGTGTGGGACACAAAACGTCTACCCGTAGGACACACAAATCCCATAAATTACGAGCTGATGGTTTGTGGATGCTGTGATAGTATCCGGTATCGTCCCAGACGTGCGTTCACCATCACGCTCCTCAACTGTAGCGTGATGTCGGGCTTGTAACGTGGACCGTTGTCCTGCTGGAAGACACGATCACCGTACAGGAACACGGAGATGTTCAGGCCGTCACAGCTATCATTGTGCCTTCGATTACTTCCATAGGTCCTATGGAAGCGTGCCGAAATGTCCCTCACAGCAAATATTGCTCCCAATGGCCTGTGTCCATGGCGCGTTGTATGTTTCGAGCAGCAATTCGCCTGTATGACGTCATATGCTGTCACGTCTTTTTATCTACTGTAACGTGATCCAGACGATCAGGTGACCAATTTCCACTGATCCACGGTCCACTCTCGATGGTACCGTGTTCTTTGCAGTCGAAACTGATGATGTCGTTGGTCAATAAGAGAGAAGGTAGTGATGGTCTGCTACAGAGACCACTAGTCAACAATGAGTGCTGGGATATGTTCAGCGAAACACTTGAACCTGGGCCAGCATTGTATTCTGTCATGAGATTTGCCACAGGTCGCAGCCTTTCCTGCTTTGCAGAGCGGGTAAGACTGGACCTCCACGTTCTGTGATGCGCCGTGTACGTCCAACAACCATGTTTTCGGCGCCCTTCAACCTCTCTCCATATACGCTAACGGACAGAACGACACGAACGGTGGTTACCGAACTGCCAGGTCCCAGGCGGCGGGCCGTAACAACCTGTCCTTTGTCACAGTCGCTTATGTAAGTGGTTTTCCCATTTGCGGCCCTTATCGTATCTACAGTGACTCCCCATTCGTCTTCGCTCTCCTAACTGCGTCGCTTGCCCGATGACACTAGGCAGTCTCAGTGCTGTAGTTATATCAAAATTGTGAATTCAACTAACTATTCTGCCTTTAATTGCTTCAAGCCCACATAACTTAAAAGGAGTAATCAAATTAAAATCACCCGCCCGCGTCGCTTGCCCGATGCCACTAGACAGTCTCAGTGCTGTATTTATATCAAAATTTTGATCACTCATTATTGCTAATGTCGACTAATTATTTTGCCCTCAATTGCTACAAGACCACATAGCGTAAAAGGAGTAATCAAATGAAAATCGCCCGCCCGCCACAATGGCGCTACGTAATGGTTCCATTCAAAATTAATCACCACACGAGTTAAGTTACAGGATGTTTATAAATGAATATTTATAATATTTATTATACTATACTTACAGTTATAAATGATACGTCAAAAGAAAGAGCAACTGAAACAGTTTTATCAAGGACCTTATTAATGTTCAATTTGAGCACCATTTGTCACATGGTACACAGCAAGTCTATGGCTATGTTGTTCCCAAATGTTGATAAGTGTATCTTCGGTGATTGGAGCAACAGCTGCTTCAATCCGGTTTCTTAATTCAGGGAGGTCTGCTGGTAGCGGAGGCATGTACACACGATCCTTGATGAAGCCCCAAAGAAAAAATTGCATAGCGTTAGGTCGGGTGAACGTGGAGGCCATGCAAAGCAAGCCCTTGTGGCCCATGCAGTGCTTGGGTACAGTGAAATTCAACCAATCGAGTACTTCACTATACCAGTGAGGTGGCGCACCAACTTGCTGGAAAATGAAGTTTTCTGGCTCATCTTCTTCCAACTGAGGGAAGAGCCATTGCTCTAGTGTATCAAGGCTTAAGCGACAGTTACAGCAGGTTCACCAAAAAAGAAAGGCCCATAAACTTTCTGCCGGGATACTGCACAAAAAACAGTCACTTTAGGGGAATCCCGTTGCATTTGTACCACCTCGTGAGGGTTTTCTGAGCCCCAGATGCGCACATTGTGAGTGTTAAAATGTCCACTTATGTGAAAGGTCGATCCATCACTGAAGACAACATGATCCAGAAAATCTTCATCGTCATGAAATAACATTTATTTTGCGAAGTTTGCACTTAATCCATGGTCTGCCAGCTTTAGAGCCTGTAATAACTGTAAACGGTAAGGACGTAGTGGTACGCGTTTTCTTAAAACTTTCCAAACAGTCGACACGGGAGCTTGTAATTCACGACTAGCCTTTCGCACTGATTTCTTTGGGCTACGAGTGAACGACTCTCTCACTCGCTCAACAGTCTCTTCACTAAGTCTTGGTCGTCCTGTGCTCTTCCCCTTACGAAGGCAGTCGGTATCATCAAATTGATGATACCGTCTGTGAATGTTATTATCACTTGGAGGATCGCAACCGAATTTCAGCCGTAACGCATGTTGCACAGTAACTACAAATTCGGTCTTTAAAAACTCAAAAACACACAATGCTTTCTGTTCACTAGTCGCCATCTTCGCTACTACCGCTGCCTAGTGGATTGCGGCGGCAAAATTTCGCGCTGCGCATGCGCACTGGTGCCAAACACAACTGTTTGAGTTGCTATTTCACTTGATATATCATTTATAACTGTAAGTTTAATGTAATAAATATTATGAAGAGCTAAAACCTCGATATTCATTGATAAACACCCTGTATTTATGTCACTGTCTCTGTAAGCCCATCTTCAGTGCAGATGGTTGCGGAATCTCGGCTGTTGAATACAAAATTTATTTCACCGTCCTTCAACCTCTCTCCACATATGCTTACGACAGAACGACGCGAACTGTGGTTACCAAACTGCTAGGTTCATGTCACCTGTATAGATTTCCATTTGTTATTTTATTTGAGCAACCAAATTCGGCATTACGTTACGCTACTTTCTGTCCCCCGGACCGACGTGGAGGAAGAGTCCCACCCCTGGTCCAGTGAAAATAGTGGCCGGGATTCAGTGACTGGTATTCATGCATTTGCACTTGACACAGCGATCTCTTGGATCATCAGTTGTCGGCTAGTGATGATCTAAGGGATCGCTGTGTCAAGTAAAAATCCACGAATACCAGTCACTGAATGCCGGCCCCTATTTTCACTGGACCAGCGGTGAGACTCTTCCTCCACGTCACTCAGGGGCCCTGAAGATCGCGTAATGTAGCGCCGAAACTGGTTTCTCAAATAAAATAACAACTGGAAATTTAGACTGCTGAAAGGTATTTTGTTTCTACATTTTTGTTTTTCATTTATCCCACTTGGACATGAGACGATCAGTTCCTGTTTCGTATAAAATGGTCGGCCGCTTACGGATCCGCAATTACATCCATTCTGGCAGTTCCTCATCCAACTGAAACCGATGCCCTCGCATGTCTTTTTTCAGGTCGCCAAGGATGTGAAAATCACTCGTTGAAAGATCCAGGCTGTACGGTGGATGTTGCAGTTTATCCCAACCAAATGGTTGAAGTGAAGTTTTCGTCCGGTAGGCAGTATGGAGGCTGGCGTTATCGTGTAACAATATGATTCCATCCGACACCATCCCTGGCTTTCGTCTTTACGGTACGTTGCAATTTCTGCAGAATGTCTTCAAAGCGCTGCGCACAGATTGTGGTTCCCCGCTCGAGGAAATCTACGAGCACAGATCTCCTGCAGTCCAAAGAGGAGATCAACACGGCTTTTCCGAAACTTGTGAGAGCAATTTTGGACTCCTTTGGCAAGGGAGTCGTGGGATGTTTGTATTGTTGCCGTTTGTCCTCCAGCGCCCACTCTGAGCGTGACACGACAAGCTGCCAACCGATCTGTGCTTCACCATGTGTCGATGCTATGTGCAGGGGCATGTGGTCAAAACACCGCTCTCCTGTCCGTTTTGCAGAGTTTCCAGACCGTGGAGCCGTTACTACTCGGTAAGTGGCCCCTCAATTAGCTTAACGAGGCTGAGCGCACCCCGTACTTTTCCTCATACCAAAGAAAATTCCTTGGCAGCACCGGGAATCGAACGTGGGACCTCTGCATGGCAACCATCTGCACTGAACACTCAGCAACGGAGGCGGACAGTAATAGCAGTAGTTGTAAATAGTCTTTCGTAACTCTAGTATGTCTTCAGTTGTAACAATTAATATTTACGTAATCAATATGCAAAAATGTAGAGATTACATGATTTTAGTTTTCAGGGTCTTAACCGTATCGTCATCATCTTCTGTACTCATTACACTGAACATTCCATTCAGCTGCTCTCGAAATTCGTCTTCGACTTGACTGAGAATAGCAATGTCATTAGCCAATATTATTGTTGATATCCTTTGATGAGTTCCGTCGTTACTTCTTCGATGTAAAAATCGAACATTGGTGGGCAGGGTAGTACCTTGTCTCAGACGCTTGTACGCCTCTTACACCCTTTTTCAGTATACCCTCATGGTCTTCCATTATTATTCTTCCCTCTTAATTCTTGTACTATTGAATATTACTCGCTTTTCTCCATAGCTTGATCCTGTTTTCCTGATAATTTCGAACATCTTGCACCATTTTACAATATCAAACGAATTTTCTAATCGTCGTTAAATTGTCAAGCGCATCGTCAGAATTGTATCTCTGATGTCTTCATGTAAACAAAGTAAGAGCCTACGGAATATCAGACCAGCTGTGTGGCTGGATTGAAGAGTTTTTAGCAAACAGAACACAGCATGTTGTTATCAACGGAGAGACGTCTACAGACATTAAAGTAACCTCTGGCGTGCCACAGGGGAGTGTTATGGGACCATTGCTTTTCACAATATACACTCCTCGAAATTGAAATAAGAACACCGTGAATTCATTGTCCCAGGAAGGGGAAACTTTATTGACACATTCCTGGGGTCAGATACATCACATGATCACACTGACAGAACCACAGGCACATAGGCACAGGCAACAGAGCATGCACAATGTCGGCACTAGTACAGTGTATATCCACCTTTCGCAGCAATGCAGGCTGCTATTCTCCCATGGAGACGATCGTAGAGATGCTGGATGTAGTCCTGTGGAACGGCTTGCCATGCCATTTCCACCTGGCGCCTCAGTTGGACCAGCGTTCGTGCTGGACGTGCAGACCGCGTGAGACGACGCTTCATCCAGTCCCAAACATGCTCAATGGGGGACAGATCCGGAGATCTTGCTGGCCAGGGTAGTTGACTTACACCTTCTAGAGTACATTGGGTGGCACGGGATACATGCGGACGTGCATTGTCCTGTTGGAACAGCAATTTCCCTTGCCGGTCTAGGAATGGTAGAACGATGGGTTCGATGACGGTTTGGATGTACCGTGCACTATTCAGAGTCCCCTCGACGATCACCAGTGGTGTACGGCCAGTGTAGGAGATCGCTCCCCACACCATGATGCCGGGTGTTGGCCCTGTGTGCCTCGGTCGTATGCAGTCCTGATTGTGGCGCTCACCTGCACGGCGCCAAACACGCATACGACCATCATTGGCACCAAGGCAGAAGCGACTCTCATCGCTGAAGACGACACGTCTCCATTCGTCCCTCCATTCACGCCTGTCACGACACCACTGGAGGCGGGCTGCACGACGTTGGGGCGTGAGCGAAAGACGGCCTAACGGTGTGCGGGACCGTAGCCCAGCTTCATGGAGACGGTTGCGAATGGTCCTCGCCGATACCCCAGGAGCAACAGTGTCCCTAATTTGCTGGGAAGTGGCGGTGCGGTCCCCTACGGCACTGCGTAGGATCCTACGGTCTTGGCGTGCATCCGTGCGTCGCTGCGGTCCGGTCCCAGGTCGACGGGCACGTACACCTTCCGCCGACCACTGGCGACAACATCGATATACTGTGGAGACCTCACGCCCCACGTGTTGAGCAATTCGGCGGTACGTCCACCCGGCCTCCCGCATGCCCACTATACGCCCTCGCTCAAAGTCCGTCAACTGCACATACAGTTCACGTCCACGCTGTCGCGGCATGCTACCAGTGTTAAAGACTGCGATGGAGCTCCGTATGCCACGGCAAACTGGCTGACACTGACGGCGGCAGTGCACAAATGCTGCGCAGCTAGCGCCATTCGACGGCCAACACCGCGGTTCCTGGTGTGTCCGCTGTGCCGTGCGTGTGATCATTGCTTGTACAGCCCTCTCGCAGTGTCCGGAGCAAGTATGGTGGGTCTGACACACCGGTGTCAATGTGTTGTTTTTTCCATTTTCAGGAGTGTATATAAATGACCTAGTAGATAGTGTCGGAAGTTCCATGCGGCTTTTCACGGATGATGCTGTAGTATACAGAGAAGTTGCAGCATTAGAAAATTGTAGCGAAATGCAGGAAGATCTGCAGTGGATAGGCACTTGGTGCAGGGAGTGGCAACTGACCCTGAACATAGACGAATGTAATGTATTGCGAATACATAGAAAGAAGGATCCTTTATTGTATGATTATATGATAGCGGAACATACACTGGTAGCAGTTACTTCTGTAAAATATCTGGGAGTATGCGTGCGGAACGATTTGAAGTGGAATGATCATATAAAATTAATTGTTGGTAAGGCGGGTACCAGGTTGAGATTCATTGGGAGAGTCCTTAGAAAATGTAGTCCATCAACAAAGGAGGTGGCTTACAAAACACTCGTTCGACCTATACTTGAGTATTGCTCATCAGTGTGGGATCCGTACCAGATCGGGTTGACGGAGGAGATAGAGAAGATCCAAAGAAGAGCGGCGCGTTTCGTCGCAGGGTTATTTGGTAACCGTGATAGCGTTACGGAGATGTTTAACAAACTCAAGTGGCAGACTCTGCAAGAGAGGCGCTCTGCATCGCGGTGTAGCTTGCTTGCCAGGTTTCGAGAGGGTGCGTTTCTGGATGAGGTATCGAATATATTGCTTCTCCCTACTTATACCTCCAGAGGAGATCACGAATGTAAAATTAGAGAGATTAGAGCGCGCACAGAGGCTTTCAGATAGTCGTTCTTCCCGCGAACCATACGCGACTGGAACAGGAAAGGGAGGTAATGACAGTGGCACGTAAAGTGCCCTCCGCCACACACACAGTTGGGTGGCTTGCGGAGTATAAATGTAGATGTAGATGTAGATGTAGATCTTTCCAAAACCCAAAATGACCATCGTCTAACACACATCAAATTTCTTTTCTGTGTTCTAGTGAACATCTTGTATGCTTAACATGTTAAGGTTTTGCGCAATAGTTCTCACAGTTATCTGCGCTTGCTGTCTTTGGTATTGCGAGGATGATATTTTTTCGAAATTCAGAAGTTATCTGTCCACTCTCATACATTCTAAACACCATCTTTCGCAGTCGTTTGGTTGCCACTTCCCTCGATGATTGTATAATATCTGATGGAGTTTTATCTACCCCTATTGATTTATTTAATCACAAAACTTCCAAAATATGGTTAAACTCTGGCTATGTTATCGGATGCCTTACGTCTGCAAGATCGACTACCACTAATTCTTCTGTTACGTCATCAGACATTTATTTCTCCTGGTAGATGCCTTATACGGATTCCCACTTTCTCCTCTTCACTGAGCAATGGAATTACCACTTGATTTTAGTTTCAATGATTGTTCTTTTGAATTTTCTGTATGTTCAATCACTCCCTCCAACGATCATTTCTTTTTCAATTTCTACAATTTCTCACCCCACCATTAAGCCTTGACTTCACTTGATATTAATTTAATTTCTAAGTGAATTATGTTGCGGCGTTTCTGTTTCTTTCCCTGGAGATGTTTTTTACTTTCTTCTTTCGTCGATCAGTTAACGTATTTATTCTGTTAGCCAATGTGTCTTCGCAGTCACATTCCTTGTGACAGTGATTGTCTGTACGACATCTGTGATCGCCGTTTTTAGTGATGTCCCTTCCTCTCCAACTGAAGTTCCTTCCGTAGTACAAATTATCGCGGTAACTACAGCCTTACAGAACAGGAAAGGAAACCTCATCGTTCCTGAATCCTTTACTATCGCATATATTTCGACGTAGATTCTTCCGAGTGATTCTCTTAAACTTCAGCCTACTCTATTAAATTACGTTCGAAGTGTATATTTGCTCCTCGGTATATTTTAACAGTCCTACAAATGATTTCGGAACCACAGGCTGACCATGATGTAATCCAGCTAGAAACTTTCCGTATCTCCAGGCCTTTTCCAAGTACAACCTCCTCCTCTTGTAATTTCTGAACGGTGTACTGGCTATTATTTAGCTATTAGGCTGAAATTTACTGCAGAACTTAGCCTTTCTCCTATTTCATTCCCACTGTCAAAGCCCATATTCTCTCTTAACTGCCTCTTCTGTTCCTTCCCCTACTACTGCGTTCCAGTCCTCCATGATTATTTACTTATATCCTGCCCTTATACACTGAATCATCTCAAATACTCTCTCTAGGGTCTTCATCTTCTGCTTGTGTGTGACGTCGGCAGTTATAACTAAACTACTGTTTTTGCCATTGGTTCGACATCGTTACTGATCAGAACAACCCCATCGTTGAACTCTTCACAGTAACTCTCTGCTCAATCCTTTTATTCAAAACGAATCCAACCCTCGTTTCGGCCACTGTTGATGTTACCACATACCTTCTGACCAGAAGTTCGTCTCCTCTTTCCACTTATCTCAATGACCCCACTATATCTAGACTGAGCCTTAGCATTTACCTTTTCAAATTTTCTAGTTTCTCTATCACGTCATATTTCTGACGTTCCACGTTCCGACTCGTCGAATGTTACCCTTTCGTCGGTTACTATCTGTCCAATGTCTTGTGGATATGCATTACGTGTCACTGATGCATTGGTTTCCTTTGCCTTCGGCATCATCATGCCGTTGACCGTTGATCACTACTGATTCTTCCGCCTTTTAAGGGCAGTTTTCCACCCCAGGGGCAAGAGATTATTTATTTATTTATTCCACTGTAGCCTCTTACCTATAATTTAATCACAAACTGAAATGGTTTTTAATACGAATTATGCAATATACGTTAATACTTAATATTATCCTACACACTACTATCTCCCATCACCCACATTATTTTCTACTGTTAATAATAATAATAATTAAAAGGACACTATTTCTGGTATGAATAAAAATTACACCTATTACCAAATCCATGTCTACTGCTATTATAACAACTTCAGTTCTTGTCTCTCATTTTTCACAATGCACTCCATCACTCCCCGGTCCACAAACATGTCCAGCCAGCTCCCTGGGCACTTGGCGAGCGTTACATTTGCCTCTGTATCTTGGGCAAGAAACTGCCCTGAACCTCTGTCCGCTCTTTCTCGCTTATTGACAAGTTCGTTAGCAGAATGAGCTGACTTCCAATGTCGGGATTATGCAGTTGCCATTGCAGAAAATCTATGATCTAAATTTAAGAACTGTCTCTGGTCGCGAACGTGTCTATCCCTTTAGACATTTCAGCTGATTGCTATCCTCGTGATGCTCGTCCTTGTTGATCCTGTTAAACATCCGGACACGTGTCTGAAAATGACTTACAAGTACGTGGTGCCCTCCATTGGTAATGTTGGAATTCAATATGGTGTTGCCCCCCCCCCCCCCCCCCCCGTTAGTTTCCACTCTCGCAGGCATACGTTCAATCAGGTGCTGGGAGGTTTCTTGGGGATTGGCAGCCCATTCTTCACGGAGTGCTGCACTGAGGAGAGGTATCGATATAGATACGTGCGGCCTGGCACGAAGTCGGCGTTCCAAAATATACCAAAGGTGTTCTGTAGGATTCAGGTCAGGAAGAGTGGGAAGCAAGAAGGTGCTTAAAACATCAATGTAGACCTGTGATATGATAGTGCCACGCAAAAAAACAAATGAAAAACACGACCCCACCATAACACCACCGCCTCCGAACTTTACTGCTGGCACTACACACGGTGGCAGATGACGTTCACCGCGCATTCACCATACCCACACCCTGACATCGGATCGTCACATTGTCTACCGTGATTCGTCACTCCGCACACCGTTTTTCCACTGTGTCAGTCAACAGACGTGGTCGGCCTGTACGCTTTTGTGATGTACGTGTCCCTTGATGTTTCCACTTCCCTATCGCATCGGAAACAGTGGACCTAGAGCTGTTTAGGAGTGTGGAAATCTCGCGTACAGACGTATGACACAAGTGGCACCCAATTACCTGACCACTTTCGAAGTCCATGAGTTCCTAGGAGCGCCCCATTGTGCTCTCTCACGATGTCTAATGACTACTGAGGTCGCTGATATGGAGTACCTGGCAGTAGGTGGCAGCACAATGCACCTAATATGAAAAAAGTATATTTTTGGGGGTGTCCGGATACTTTTGATCACATAGTGTATTTTCTAAAATGTTCTATCTATCTATTTTCTAATGTCTTCTATCTTTCTAGCGTTTCCTTATCTCTTGGAATGAAAAAAATTTCTTTCGTCTGTCTTCCATCAATGAACCTGCATAACGCATAAGTGTGTAAGTCACCTAAATTTGATGTTCATTACAACACTGTTCCTTGATGCATTCCTTTCCCTGTTCCTGCAATTGATAGTTCGGCATGTTTTGGTTTTTGTATCAAAGAGCAGTCCATCACGCCATATATGAAATATAGGAATACATAACGACTCTAAAACTTGTTTTTTTCAGACCTACCAGAATCTTAGAAACCAAATCACTCCTGATAGCGGTTTTTTTTCTGCCTATCTTATTTGTTGTATTTCTTGCGTAAATACTACATAACAGTAGCATTAGTTGGAGATTTTGTCCGCTCAGGGACTGGGTGTTGTGTTGTCCTGCTCATCATCATTTCATCCCCATCGACGCGCAAGTCGCCGAAATGGCGTCAGATCGAAAGACTTGTACCCGGCGAACGGTCTACCCAACGGGAGGCCCTAGTCAGACGACATTTATTTGTAGTAGTATCAGTACAATAATAGTAATCCACATAACTGATGGTAACTGTGAAATAAGAAATAAATAATCCTCCAGTATGTTTGTTTCACATGGATAAAACTCATTTACAGGACCAGAGTTGAAACCCGAATTCTCTATTTGACAGCCAAACTCCTCAATTACACTAGGTAAAACTACACGCAGATATCTGCTGTTGGGTATGCAGTGAAGCCATATCATTCCAGCAGCCTACCCGATATCAAAGATCATTAAAATCCGCGAGATACTAAGAGCCGTTGATATTGCTAATTTACATAATTGTAATGGCTGGTATGGTGTCTAGGAAGATAGTAAAACGGAGGGTTGGTGCTGGAGGAGGTCTGGTGGTCCACTGGCCGTGAGAAGTGTGTCGAGTAATATACACTCCTCTAGCGGTTAATGAGAAGGGTCTGGCGGCGATGGAACATAGGGCGCTCATAAAATGTCGGGGTAATTCAACAATTCAGTGGCGTCATCCGGACGAGGGTACGGCACTCGACGTGGGCCGCGTTGCTGGTCTTGCCCCGGGGTCTGCAGACGGGGGTAGTGAAAACTTTGGGTCGTAAACGTCGCCAGCGCGGGCTGGTTTATCGAATCAGGTCGTGGCACGGCACTAAGTAACTCTGACTTACTTGCACGTGCAGCTACCCAACCAGCCATTCAGTCGGAAATGACATGCTCCGAGAGGCAGGAGGGCTTTCCCCGGGCGCCACAAAATGCGGGACGAGACGTAAAACCGAATTACCGATGCAGCCTCGCACTCCCGCTGTAATTAGTTCCTTTCGCCGGCGCCCTCTCTTTTTCTTCCGTCCGCCGTCGCAGCCGTGAGACGAATCCTGCTCGAGCTGGAGGCGGCGTATCCTTCTCTGCAACCGGCTGGACAGCGGGCTGGGGTAGGGGACGTCACCGACAGACGGCGGAATTAAATTAGAACTCCGCAGGCTGAATTCGGCTCTGCTCGGCGCGACTCGGCTCGGCTCGGCTCGTCTTTAAACTGTTGTTTGCAGTTAGCGTTTCGCGGCCGCCGCTATTTGTTTGCGCCTTCGCCTCGTTTAGTGGCAACAGATGCGTGCTGCGTACTCGCTGCGTATCTCGTTCCCACGGACTTGGCCTCTAAACGGCCAAGCGATAAAGGAGAAGGAAACAAACAGCACGGCAGAAAAAGAAGAAACAGAAGCACCACGCCACGGTGAAAACTAGACGGTCCGGCAGTGGAAAATGCGCTTACGTAACGACGTACTCGCCCAGTAGGTACCGAAAGGTATGACTAGATTATATTCTGGACGACGGCGGTTCGAACCTGCATCTGACCATGCTGAGTGAGGCTTTCTGTGATTTCCGTAATGCACTTAAGGGGAATTTCTCTGTCTCGGAGCCCTATTTCAAACTCACGTTCAACATTTATTTCCTGCAAAAAAAAAAAATTTATTATACAAAAATTTCTTAAGAAACAAAAGCACGTCCTTGCATACTAGACCTACGTAAAATTTTTTGACCGGTAAGTGGATGGGCGCATGTACCACAAAATATGGGCCAAAATACAACTATGCGTATTGCGCTATTAAACGTTACCCAAGATTAACGTCAAGTATAGGTCTGCAAAAAATGTTAAACAAATAAACATTTCAGAATTACATTCTCTTGGCTGTGAACCTCGAAAATCAAATTTCCGGAAGTGAATTTCAAACGGGCGGCCGTTTGAAAACGTTGGTGCTGAAAATCTACATTTTTTTTGCCTTTAAATGTAAATAAATAACAAGCAGTATGAACAACGCATTGCTTTTTGAGGTTCACGCCAAAATTGCAAGTGGCTATTATTTATTTATTTATTTATTTATTTTTGAATCATCTACGCTTCTGACTTATTTGACGCAGCCTGCCACGAATCTCTCTCCTGTGCCAGCCATTTCATCTCAAATAACCACTTGCCACTTACGTCCTCAATTATTTACTGGATATATTCAGATTTCCGTCTTCCTCTGCAGTCTTTACCCTCTACAGCTGTTTCTAGTACCATGGTAGTTATTCCCTGATATTTAACCGATGCACTATCATCCAGTTCCTTCTTCTTGTCAGCGTTTTCCATATAACCATTTCCTCGTCGATTTTGCGTAAAACCTGCTCATTCCGTACCTTATCAGTCCACCTAATTTTCAGCATTCTCCTTTAACACCACATCTCAAATGCTTCGATTCTGCCGACCGCGGTGGTCTAGCGGTTCTGGCGCTGCAGTCCGGAACCGCGGGGCTGCTACTGTCGCAGGTTCGAATCCTGCCTCGGGCATGGGTGTGTGTGATGTCCTTAGGTTAGTTAGGTTTAAGTAGTTCTAAGTTCTAGGGGACTTATGACCTAAGATGTTGAGTCCCATAGTGCTCAGAGCCATTTGAACCATTTGGCTTCGATTCTCTTCTGTTCCGGTTTCCCAACAATCCATATTTCACTGACATAGAATCCTGTACGTTTTCAGAAATTTCTTCGTCAAATTAAAGCCTATGTTTGATACTAGTGGACTTCTCTTGGTTAATAATGACCTTTTCTGTTAGTGCTAGTCTGTTTTTTATGTCCTTCTTGTTCCGTCTGTAATGCGCTGTTTTGCTGCCTAGGAAGCAGAATAACTTAACTCTGAAACTCCCTGGCAGACTAAAACCTTCCAAACTTTACAGAAGGTAGGAGACGAGATACTAGCAGAAGTAAAGCTGTGAGGACCGGGCGTGAGTCGTGTTCGGTAGCTCAGATGGTAGAGCACTTGCCCGCGAAAGGCAAAGGTCCCGAGTTCGAGTCTCGGTCGGGCACACAGTTTTAATCTGCCAGGAAGTTTCATATCAGCGCACACTCCGCTGCAGAGTGAAAATCCCATTCTGGAAACTTAACTCTATCTACTTTCTGATCATCAATTCAGATATATTCGCGCTGTTCTTGTTTCTGCCTGTACTCATTACTTCCATCTTTCCTCGATTACTCTCAATATCAGACCATTTTACGGAGCTGATTTTCTTCCGATGCGAAACAGTTTAGTAGACGTTGTCTCGAGAAATACCTATTTAAAATTTTGATTTGTATTTATGCGTAAATAATTTAAAAATTTTTCTTTTCCCCATTAACCTGCTATTCCTGTCTCAGACTGTAAATCTTCCACTTTTTCTAAGATAAAATTTTCTAAAGTGAGTATTTCTATTCGTAACTGTTGCCTGGACGCTTTTCTGGAACGAGAGCCTGTTAGAACCCTTGAGGTGTTTCGTGGCGAATGAGCAAACCGAGGTGCCGCTAACGACTCCCATGACTTCCATCTAATGAAGAAAACCCTTAAAAATGACGCACGCCAGATTGTTAGCAACTTGGACGACTTTTGCACTCGGAAAAATGTGTTTTGGAGCATCCTTGTAAGCCAAAATTAATGAAATCACTGCTTGATTTTTATTCTGTGTATAGGCTGCAAGACAGCTCTCTGTCAATCTGTCTTCAGTAAGCTGTTTGTACACATCAGCAGTAGCTTCAATAATTTCACTCGTCAGTGGTGTCTCGTGATCAAAAGCATCAAACGTCCCGTTCATCTCATCTTGCTTTTACTTACACCAACTTTCAGAACAGTAATCCTATTGGAGGTTGCCATTCATTGAACGTCTATCATGAAGCGCCGGCCGCGGTGGTCTCGCGGTTCTAGGCGCTGCAGTCCGGAACCGCGGGACTGCTACGGTCGCAGGTTCGAATCCTGCCTCGGGCATGGATGTGTGTGATGTCCTTCGGTTGGTTAGGTTTAATTAGTTCTAAGTTCTAGGCGACTGATGACCTCAGAAGTTAAGTCGCATAGTGCTCAGAGCCATTTGAACCATTCTATCATGAAGCGTCGCCACAACAGCTTTTCACGTCGCACTTTTGTAGAAAGCATATACCTGAAACATCTGGTGTGCAAGCACAACACCTATATCGATATTTTCCTAGACATAGAATGTTACAATAGCATTACAGAGGATCAGATATCGATCGGAGTCGCAAACGGCCCAAGCGCCGAGAGCCGCTACAGTAGACGCGTGCGCTCCTCCAATGTGATTTTCAGATGTAAAGAACAATTTATCGACAAAATCCTTTAGATCACATATTATTATGACCGTAAGGAGGCGAAATAAGCAATTTTTTTATCCTTGAAGCCAGAAAAACTCCTTAAGGTGAATCCAGAGATGTTGCAAACGTAAACGGATGCCGACAGCCACTTCCCTTCTCCATCTACATTACTAAACAATGATTATCCCGGAACCCGGTGCAAGTTACAAAAAAAAAAAAAAATGGTTCAAATGGCTCTGAGCACTATGGGACTCAACTGCTGTGGTCATAAGTCCCCTAGAACTTAGAACTACTTAAACCTAACTAACCTAAGGACATCATACACATCCATGCCCGAGGCAGGATTCGAACCTGCGACCGTAGTGGTCATGCGGTTCCAGACTGTAGCGCCTTTAACCGCTCGGTCACTCCGGCCGGCGGTGCAAGTTACAGTTTCTGGTTGCCGTCTAATGACTTCCAAAGGCAACAGTATTTTGCGTAATTATCTACTGAATTCAAAAATTTTAAACGCTGTCATAATCTACTCATTAAGCGATAAAATCTTATGTTTAACGTCTGACACAAAAAGGCAAGTACTACTGTTAGAAACTTTGTGTTTGTCCCGAGGCACTGTAACTGACAGCGCGCTGACACTCAGACTTCATTCACGCAGTGTTTGAGACTGACAGCACTTAGGGACTTCCAAAAATTTTAGACATAATTTCAAACCATACGCATTTTTTTCTCGCTGACACCGAACATAAAATGAGGGGAAAAATGTTTATCTCTTACTACGTTTTCGCTGTTCGGCATGAGGCATTCCACATTTAGCGCTTTCTTAAGCACAATAAGGGGACCAGCCCTAACGAAGAAAAACACCCGCATTATGAACCACTACATTGTCCCTACTGAACTGTTCGCACTGCACATGAGAGAGGTAAAGTTCTCCAGGCATTTGCCGTACCTAAGCCCTTCCATCGGACAGCGACAGGCATTCACTCGAAATCACTCATTTACAGTACAGTACCCCATTGTCGAGTGGCGTCGATCTCTACACCTCACCCGCCGCTTACTATTGACTACAGAAATGTGTAGCTTACGAGCAGCTGCTCGTCCACTGTACCCTACTCTTTTCAACCCCTGCGCGCAGTCACAGTGATAAACGGACTGCTGTTAGTGATTTGTATCTCACGAGTGATTACTTCCGCTGGTTTCGTGCGATTTTTACAACCACCTTCCGCAGTGCCTGCCTGGTATTGGTTTAGCTGTATTTACTCCTTCGCGTTTCTGGTTCACTGTCACACCGTCTTGGGCAACTTTAAATGGTTGAGATGTCTCTGATGGATTCATCACTCGAGTCACATCCATTGACAAATTACGTTCGTAGTCACTGCGCTTTCCTGAATCGATACATCCATCTGTTACTGCCGTTCTGCTGACAACACAGTACTTCCCTCCTCCGTTTATACTGGCGGGTCCACCTAACGTGATATCTAGAGTTCAATTCGGCATTATGTAAGGGTGTCCGGATGCTTTTGACCTGATTTAGATACAGTGATAAACAACCTTCGTAATTCGGAGGTTGTTCAGGTATACTTTTAGGATTTCCCTATAAGAGACCCGTACGTCTCAATACAGGGGAGTAGTGCATGACTTATTCTAATGTAACTGCTCAGTATTTCGCGGCTGATCTCCTCTGTAATATGGCTCACGGGTGTGCCGCCAGCTTTGTATATCCTTCGAGGCAACCTCTCGATGTCGTTGAATGGTTTCTGCTGATTACTGCTGGTTGCTACATGGCAGCAGTAACCGGCAGAAACCACCTTAAGACTTCGTGGTGTTGTTTTCGAAGATATATTGTGAGATTTACAAAACGTGATTTGGTGGCAGACTCAAGAGTCATATATTATGTTTGTTATCGCAGTTACCTTTGTTTCCGTGATTATATCTACACAACATTGCAGAAGCATGTAAAGTGCAATCTTCCTAACACGGGGCGGCATATATTCAGATTCAAAAGTACTGTGATGTGGGTGGCGTCGCTGCAGTAACAGATTTACATGGCGTCATTTGGCCACTGTCACTATTAATGTACAGCTAAAACTATGAGTGCGTGCTAAAATCTAATGAGCCCGAATTTTTAGGCGAAAACCCCTACAGCTTTTTTTTTAAAGAAAAAGTCGACGTTATGAACAATCTACAAGTTTATTCTTCATGTCTACATACGACGGATATTCAGAAAGTAAGTAAGTTCCGACAGGTTCAAAATGGTTCAAATGGCTCTGAGCACTATGGGACTTAACATCTATGGTCATCAGTCCCCTAGAACTTAGAACTACTAAAACCTAACTAACTTACGGACATCACACACATACATCCATGCCCGAGGCAGGATTCGAACCTGCGACCGTAGCGGTCACGCGGTTCCAGACTGAAGCGCCTAGATAAGTTCCGACAGTCACGAAATGGAAACCACTGTAAAAATCCGATGAAGCTTAGCACATATGTGCTGGGTAGCGTCTCTAGTATGCTCGCCGATCGCGTCATGTCTCTCTTTCCAGTTCTGAGCGTAGAATGAGCACGTAAAGATGCCTAGAAAATGGTGTATCCCACCAAGTATGGGTGTCCGCTCAGAGATTTCGCCTAATTTCATACAGCCCACGGAGCATAATTGTCACACAGTTCCTCCTCCTTGACAATTCTCGGCCGCACTCTTGAAGTGTAATGAAAATACTTCTGCAGCTTTTTTGCTGTGAAGTGTTTGATCATCTACAATTCAGCCAATAATGAGCTCGGTCTGAGTTTCATCTCTGCTCACATGAACTGCTGGCTGTGAAGACAAACGTTTTGGCACAGACAAAGAGCTGTAGATCAGCGCAGAGAATTGGCGGAAAGAACAGGCTGTTGGCTTCTGTGACAAGGGTATTCGAAAATTTGTGCAAAGCTACGACAGGAAAACTACAACGCTACGACAGGAAAGCTAAGTCGAAGCGGTGACTATGTAGAGAAGTGGCTGGATGGCATAGGTGAATGCTACAAATCAAACATTTTTGATTTTCACAGTGGTTTCCATTTCACGACCGACCGAAACTTACTTTCCGAATAGCACTTGTATTTATAGTGTCAACATCATTACTACGTTAACAAATAAATTTCTCCCAACAAGAGACCAGTTTCTTGATACCGGCACTCTGCAATGTTCGGCTTCGTTGACGAGCCACAATCTCACTTCTGCTAGCACTGCTTCATCACTGTCGAAGGTGTTCTCTATGTTTTGGAAACATATAAAAATCGCATGGGAACAAGTAAGGACTATATGGAGGATGATTGATGACAGTTAAATCATGGCACTGGAATGTTTAAAAATGTCGCAGCGCTCGTGTGTGTTCTGACACTGTCATGCTGAAGGGATTGTGCTCCATTTGTAGACGAACTGACGAACTCTTCGAATTCAAAACTCGATTACAGCACGCTGTTTCTCATATACCAACAGTTACTTTACACACCGTCTTGTTACACAATAGAGCTCTGAGTGATCTTGCGACAGATGCCTGCAAATATACACAGATGAAGAAAGATGCGGAACGTTAACAACGTAAGAATTTTCACACATAAAATTAGAAGCCATTACTTCTCCGCACGCCCCATACATCTGCATTTGCAGCTACAGCTATACTCTGAAGCCACCTAACGGCGTGTGGCGGAGGATACGTATGTTGTCTCTGTCATTTTCCCCTTTCCTGTTCCATTCGCGATTGGTCGGCAGCAATAATGACTGTAGATAAACTTCCGTATTACCTCTACTTTTTCTGACTTTCTCTTCGTGATCATTTCACGAGAAATAATATCCTAACCTACTCTTTTCGAACGCATACTCTCAGAATTTCAACTTTAACACTCTTCATGAAGCACAGCGCCTCTTGTAGTACTTATATCTACATCTACATTTATACTCCTCAAGCAACCAAACGACTGCGAAAGATGGTGTTTAGAATGTATGAGAGTGGACAGAAAACTTCTGAATTTCGAAAAAATGTCATCCTCGCAATACCAAAGACAGCAAGCGCAAATAACTGTGAGAACTATTGCGCAACACCTTGTTCACTAGAACACAGAAAAGAAATTTGATGTGTGTTAGACAATGGTCATTTTGGGTTTCGGAAAGATCTACATCTACATCTACATTTATACTCCGCAAGCCACCCAACTGTGTGCGTGGCGGAGGGCACTTTACGTGCCACTGTCATTACCTCCCTCTCCTGTTCCAGTCGCGTACGGTTCGCGGGAAGAACGACTGCCAGAAAGCCCCCGTGCGCGCTCTAATCTCTCTAATTTTACATTCGTGATCTCCTCGGGATGTATAAGTAAGGGGAAGCAATATATTCGATACCTCATCCAGAAACGGACCCTCTCGAAAGCTGGCGAGCAAGCTACACCGCGATGCAGAGCGCCTCTCTTGCAGAGTCTGCCACTTGAGTTTGCTAAACATCTCCGTAACGCTATCACGCTTACCAAATAACCCTGTGACGAAACGCGCCGCTCTTCTTTGGATCTTCTCTATCTCCTCCGTCAACCCGACCTGGTACGGATCCCACACTGATGAGCAATACTCAAGTATAGGTCGAACGAGTGTTTTGTAAGCCACCTCCTTTGTTGATGGACTACATTTTCTAAGGACTCTCCAATGATCTCAACCTGGTACCCGCCTTACTAACAATTAATTTTATATGATCATTCCACATCAAATCGTTCCGCACGCATACTCCCAGATATTTTACAGAAGTAACTGCTACCAGTGTTTGTTCCGCTATCATATAATCATACAATAAAGGATCCTTCTTTCTATGTATTCGCAATACATTATATTTGTCTATGTTAAGGGTCAGTTGCCACTCCCTGCACTAAGTGCCTATCCGCTGCAGATCTTCCTGCATTTCGCTGCAATTTTCTAATGCTGCAACTTCTCTGTATACTACATCATCATCCGCGAGAAGCCGCATGGAACTTCCGACACTATCCACTAGGTCATTTATATATATATTGTGAAAAGCAATGGTCCCATAACACTCCCCTGTGGCACGCCAGAGGTTACTGTAAAGTCTGTAGACGTCTCTCCACTGAGAACAACATGCTGTGTTCTGAAACTTCCTGGCAGATTAAAACTGTGTGCCCTACCGAGACTCCAACTCGGGACCTTTGCCTTTCGCGGGCAAGTGAAAATCTCATTCTGATGCCGTGTTCTGTTTGATAAAAACTCTTCAATCCAGCCACACAGCTGGTCTGATATTCCGTCGGCTCTTACTTTGCTTATCAGGCGACAGTGCGGAACTGTATCGAACGCCTTCCGGACGTCAAGGAAAATGGCATCTACCTGGGAGCCTGTACCTTTTATTTTCTGGGTCTCATGAACAAATAAAGCGAGTTGGGTTTCACACGATCGCTGTTTCCGGAATCCATGTTGGTTCCTACAGAGTAGCTTCCACTGGAGTTTAACGTCTCCGAAAGGCTCTCGTGCTTACGAAACAATCCCGTCACGATATGTATCGTTCTTCGTTGTATCTTCTCTATCTTCTCTGTTTATAATGCTTGATAAGGGCCCCCAGACTGATGAACAATACTGGAGAATTGGTGCAACAAGTCATTTGCAATCCACTTCTTCCATCGATGAGTTACATTTCCTTAAGATTCTCCTAACGAATCTAAGCCTGCCATCAGATTTTTATATTTCTTTTATGTGGTCATTCTACTTGAGGTCACTCAGGGCGGGTTCTCCTAGGTATTTTAAGTTTGTTGCTGTTTCCAGCGATTTTCCACCAATAGAATAGCAATGAATCTCTTCACCTGGATGATTGAAAAATCTTTTGATTTACTTACGTTCAGGGCCAACTGCCAGTTCCCGTGTAAATAATCGATCCTTCGCCGTTCTTCCTGCATTTCTACACAGCATCTGGCGTTGCTTTGCGATCTTCCTATAGACAACTGCATCGCATGCAAAAAGCTTCATGGAGCTTCCGATGCTACATAGTAAATCATTTATATACCTATATAATGGAAACTGTAACGGCACCATAATACTCCCTTGCGATACTCCAGAAATGCTTTACATCTGTCGATTGCGTCCCGTTCAGAATAATATACTGAGTTCTACCTCCTAGAAAATCCATAAATCAGTCCTAAACCTGACCCGATCCGGTACCTCAGAGAAACAAACCCGAGCAGGAACCGAGCAATTTGGAATGCAAGCTTGAGCCCGAAGATTAGAGTTGTCATTACTGTTGTCAGCAGTGGAGTAACGATTATTCCTAACAGTAACTCCACGTGTATATCCCTCAGAACATGTCAGTCAGAGAGTGTTATTCTGATCCAGTGCTTGAAGTTCTAAGAAACTGAGGTTAATAATATGCAATCTCGTTTGATACGAAGTCGTTAAGAGTTACTTTACTGAGTATTACAATTTATTTATTTAACTTTAAGGTCCAATTGAAAGTAGCCTGTGAATTCATGCCGGGAACGCCAGCTTGGCTTGACTGTGCAGCCGCTGACCCTCACATCCCCTGGGCTCAAGTCGGGAGCGCGAGGACGGCCCGGCCATCCCATCGGCTGAGGACACAATGCGCGCTCGGACAGGTTAGCAGAACCGCTCCTGTCCGAAGCAAAGGTCGCATACCCAGTAAACCAGTTTACTGTAAGGAAATGCCCGAGCCGGAAGACTGTCAGACGTGTACACTTGACGCCCCTTGAAAGTGCAGGTTGTAAGTAGGCTGTTTATGTTTTCTTTATGTAAGTTTGCTGTTTATGTTTTTTATTGGCAACGTTACATAGCACTCTGTATGAAAATCACTGGCTGTGCTGTGTGCAGTATGTGGCTAATTTGCATTGTTGTCTGCCATTGTTGTCATGAACTGCTATAGCTGGATGCGAACAGCGCATAGCGCTGGGCAGTTGGAGGTGAGCCGCCAGCAGTGGTGGATGTGGGGAGAGAGATGGCGGAGTTTTGTAATACTGGATGTTAATTATGAATATTAAGGTAAATACAGTGTTTGTTCTCTATTAAAATCTTTCATTTGCTAACTATCCCTATCAGTAGTTAGTGCCTTCAGTAGTTTGAATCTTTTATTTAGCTGGCAGTAGTGGCGCTCGCCGTATTGCAGTAGTTCGAGCAGCGAAGATTTTTGTGAGGTAAGTGATTTGTAAAAGGTATAGTTTAATGTTTGTCAGGGCCATTCTTTTGCAGGGATTTTTAGATAGTCAGATTGCGTTGCGCTAAAATTATTGTGTGCCAGGTTAAGCACAGTCTTGTACAATTGTTCTAAGTGGACGTTTCACATGTAAAATTCTTCAAAGGGGACGTTTCAAGGTTGCCCGCAAAATATAGGGTTTTTCCACTTTAAGCCGCGTGATAGGGAAATCAGAATCCGGGAATTTTTCCCGAATTGAAATGCAAGCTTCCCATTCGTCAACAGCAAGAAACTGTCACGCAGAGAGCGATTGATACAGTCAGAGGGAGAAGAAAATAGTTGTAACTGAGTAGACTGGTCGTAAGGAGGAAAGTAGATGCTAAAACTTGAAACTAGCCCCGCCAAAGGATGTAACAGCAAACTGGGAGTCGAGAGAACATTTCCACCCCCTGGGAAACTAGTGGCTAACCACAATAAACAAAAGCACAGAAGAGAAAAGTTTGTGAAAGTAGGAACAATTATGATTCGCTAAAGCCTAACCCACCTAACTGGAGAGGCAGCACGCCCCCATAACCCGACCTGGAAAGGTAAATCTCTTGTTGCTACCGTCGATGTTGACGATGTTGATGATGTTTGGTTTGTGGGGCGCTCCACTCCGCGGTCATCAGCGCCGGGAATCGAACGCGGGACCCCGCGATCCAGAAATAGCAACGCTAGCCACTAGACCACGAGCTGCGGACGCTATCGTCGAGAAAGACGGTTGTTGATGACGTCGTCCGAGAAGCACTACCCTGCGGCGTAGCTGTCTACCGCCGTGATCCAGTGCGTCCCCCGTGCGATTATAAATTCATACCACACGATGTATTACTTCACAACTTGCACCCATCTCGCACTTCCACAGCTCAAGAGATAACATGGTCACACCCAACCAGCAACAATTAGGATGTAGGGGATTTTACTGGACGAGCAATGCTCCATAAGCGTCACTTATTCCAGTTGAGAATCCAGACTTGAGACTTGATCTCAACTCTACTTTGCTTGATGAATTGTCATCAGATTCATCTCTGTGTAGCACATTAAATTCAATTAATTACTTAGCAGGAGACGAGATACTGGCAGAAGTAAAGCTGTGAGGACTGGGCGTGATCCGTGCTTCGGTAGCTCAGATGGTAGAGCACTTGCCCGCGAAAGGCAAAGGTCCCGAGTTCGAGTCTCGGTGGGGCACACAGTTTTAATCTGCCAGGAAGTTTCATATCAGCGCACACTCCGCTGCAGAGTAAAAATCTCATTCGGGAAACTTTCTAAACGTTGTATAAATAACAGCAGTTGTGAGAATGACGTCAAATTGCAACGAAATATTATCAGAGGAGAGGTAAAACGTATGGCAAAAGAAAAAATTAAGTGCGAAAATTGATCAATAGTTGTCAGAATACGTAAATGAAAACACCTGTCATGCGTAGGACCTATTGAAGTTGGTATAAACACGCCGGGCACACAGCGTTTCCCTTTCGCGTCTACGACGTTCGCCATGACTGTCTCAATGCAGGAACGCACTCTGCTTGTAAAGCTGTATTACAAGAACGATGACTATGCACACGTTGCTCTGCAGAAGTTGCGGACACTGAAGGGTTTGAAAAAAGGCGTTGGTCCGATGACTGCCATGGGTCTGGAAAAAATGATTCGGAAATTCGAAAAGACGGGTTATTTTGGTGAGCAACTTGGTAGAGGTAAGAAACGAATTGATTCGACGTCAGTGGAAGCAGTGTCCACAGCAATACAGGAGGAGGCGAGTGGTGGTGTGCAAACGTGTAGTGCACGGAGAATTGCCCGAACATCGGACATACCCGTGAGCAGGGTGTGTAAAGTCCTACGAAACATCCTTCTTTGCTATCCATTCAAAATTACCCATGTGCACACGAGGTGCTTCATGTTGGCCTGCCAGCAAGAGATACCTTTGCTTTAGAACTTCTTGCTCGCATGGAAATGGACAATGATTGGCCGTGGGATAGTTTGTGGACGGACAAAGCCCACAGGATGTGTCAATACAGAGAATTGTCGGAATATGGGCAACGGGAAATCCATACACAAATCAGCTAGTACCACTTCATCCTGAAAAGCTCAATTTGTGCTGCGGGTTTACGGCATTATTTATCATAGAGCCATATTTTTTTCGAAAAGGCAAGTGCTTCTGATACTATTACCTGTACCGTCACTGGTAAGCGCTATGAGTGTCTCTTGCGCAGCCACGTCATTCCAGCTCTCCAACAGCGTGAACGTGTGGATGAGATCATTATTACGCAAGATGGTTCGCCTCTGCACGTTGCAAATCCAGTTAAGCAGCTGCTGAAGCGCCATTTCGGAAATTCTAGAATGATCAGCCGCCAGTTCCCTAGGGCCTGGCCGTCTCGATCACCTGATCTTCATCAGTGTGACTTCTGGTTGTGGGGCTATCTGAAAGATGTGTTCAGTGTTCCGACGGCAAACTTATCTGCGTTGAAGGCACGCATTGCGCAACACATTCTGAACGTGACCCCGGAAACACTTGGATCATTTGTGGAAGATGCTGTTTCTCGATTTCAAGTTGTTGCAGAAAACGGTGGACAGCATACTGAACATGTCCTGCGCCAGTCAGGCGGAAATTAAAACCCCGATTTGATTTTGATTGTTGCTTTTTATGTTGTTTTTGGCCACAGGATGATTAAAAACCGATGTGATTGATGCTTTTTATGCAGTTTTTGGCCTCAAGACAATTAAAAGCCGATTTTTCCCACCCGATGTGATATAGCCTTATCGTAGTGGATTGACTGACGTAACTAACAGTGTCACACATGTACGCTTATGCACACTGAATAGTACAGTTTAACGTCAATCGAATACCTTAAGCATTGTTGTATGATTCATTTGTCGTTTGTAGTCGACCACTATTAAATTATGATGCTTACAGCGCCATCTATTGCTACATTTTGTAACTATTTATTTTTCTTCTGCCATACGTTTTCCCTCTTCTCCGATAATATTCCGTTGCACTTTGACGTCATTCTTACCAGTGGTGTTATTTCTACAGCGATTTGAAAGTTTAACTTTAATTAACTTTAATTATAATCTCTCAGTGCTTACGAAATCCTCACTCAATCGCCTCTTGAAGGATTCTAGGCAGTCTACGGCCCTAATCTGATCGGATTAGGAAGAGAGATAGAGAAAATGCATGAAGAGCAGCGTGTTTCATCATACTTTATTTTCGTTAGTGTGATGGTGTTGCGGAGAAACTCACTAAGCTCTAATGGTGAACGTTGCAAAAGAGGCGTTATGAGTGATTTTCGATAGCGTGTCAGCAAGCATATTAATTCTCCTCACACAGTTCTCAAGAAATTACAATTTCGGGGAAATCAGAGAAATTATACCATATAAAGAAGCTTATCGATAACTGTTCATCCCACGCGTCGTTTTCGAATGGAACTGAAATGGAGAACATGATAGCAGTAACCGAAGCATCGTTCACTACACACCATTAGGTGACATCACAGGGTGACGATTTAAATACAAACAATGTACTTAGCGGCCTTTGTAGACAATGCAATCTCCACGCACATTGTCCCTCATCAGGGACAGCAACTATTTTGGAAGGGAATCCGAGATATTTCAGTAAGATTGTGGTCAACGGAAGCAGCCGGCCGCGGTGGCCGTGCGGTTCTAGGCACTTCAGTCCGGAACCGCGTGCCTGCTACGGTCGTAGGTTCGAATCCTGCCTCGGGCATGGATGTGTGTGATGTCCTTAGGTTAGTTAGGTTTAAGTAGTTCTAAGTTCTAGGCGAGTGATGACCTCAGTAGTTAAGTCGCATAGTGCTCAGAGCCATTTGAACCATTTTGAGTACATTCACTTCGCAATGTCTCATACTCCAGGATCATCAAGATATCCCACAAAATAGAAGTACGCACCAGTAGCACAAGAAAATGAGAGGCTGAATAGTAGCGTGATAATTACGCCATCGAATCCTTTAGTTGATGCATAGATTGATTGGTGATGAGCTGTGTGAGAATAATTAATATGTTTGCTGACACGCTATCGAAAATCACGCATAACGCCTCTTTCGCAACGTTCACCATTAGAGCTTAGTGAGTTTCTCCGCAACACCATCACACTAACGAAAATAAAGTATGACGAAACACGCTGCTCTTCATTAATCTTCTCTATCTCTCTTCCTAATCCGATCAGGTTAGGACCGCAGACTGCCCAGAATCCTTCAAGAGGCGATTGAGTGAGGATTTCGTAAGCCATTGTATCGTCGATTAATTGCACTGGGAGATTATAATTAAAGTTAAACTTTCAAATCGCTGTAGAAATAACACCACTGATAAGAATGACGTCAAAGTGCAACGGAATATTATCGGAGAAGAGGGAAAACGTATGGCAGAAGAAAAATAAATAGTTACAAAATGTAGCAATAGATAGCGCTGTAAGCATCATAATTTAATAGTGGTCGACCACAAACGACAAATGAATCATACAACAATGCTTAAGGTATTCGATTGACGTTAAAGTGCACTATTCAGTGTGCATAAGCGTACATGTGTGACACTGTTAGTTACGTCAGTCAATCCACTACGGTAAGGTTATATCACATCGGATGGGAAAAATCGGCTTTTAATTGTCTTGAGGCCAAAAACTGCATAAAAAGCATCAATTACATCGGTTTTTCATCATCCTGTGGCCAAAAACAGCATAAAAAGCAACAATCAAAATCAAATCGGGTTTTTAATTTCCACCTGACTGGAGCAGGACATTGGCGTCTGAGACCAAGTTTCATCGACAGGAAGTCTGTAAGATATTCCCTGACTAAACGTGCACCAAATAACATTTCATACCTCTATGTTATGTGAAATTGGAGTCCATAAGCTAGCTTAGCGATAAAGCCTTATCGACATTCGCCATTAGTCGTAATAAATCGGTAACGGCGCTTAGAAAAGCACACAGTCAGACTGTTGCTGCGTGGGCGAACTGCACAGCTGTTGGTGACTCACTGGTTTCTTTGTGTCTGACACTGTATTATCTCTTATTTATTACCGACAATAGAAAAATGAGGATAATTAGGGTAGCAAAATGCAAATAAAAGGACTATAAGTACGATAACAGCTCATTAATCGTGACCTTTTTTTCTTTTATATCAGTGACAGATGAAGTATGAGTCATTCTAATCAGATACATGAGACAGACGTGTAACGACCTTAAACATTACATCGATTCTTATATCCTGTACCGCCGACGTTGCTACTCTTAACAAACGTAGCATAAGAAATAAATACAAATTCTTAGCCAGTACAGGTCCCTTCCACACTCACTCAAACAAGCACACAAACTCGTAAGTATGCAAACACACTACTGTAAGAACACAGACGTCCACAAGATCGCTAAGAGTCTGCAAGATCATTTATTTGTAAGACTGAAAGCAAACGAAAATATCCCACACAAATAGGCTCACGAACAAGAAAATGATTTTAACATACGCACACAACGGTGAAATTTACTGAGCAAAGTATTGTCTTGAAGAAGAAGCCTGATCTAAGCAGCACTATGAAAGTAGGATTATTTGGTGCACGTTCAGTCAGAGAATGTCTTACATACTTCCGGCCGATGAAACTTGATTCAGGCGCCAATCGAATCATTACCGATCACTCTCTGTATCAACTGAAGGGTTCGATGGCTCAAATATCCCGCTATCTTTCAGTCTTTCATTTTCTTGTGCTATTGGTGCGTATTTCAGTTCGATGGAATACGAGATTTTACGTGATTTAGAACTGTTAATGACCATCCTCTAAACTAGTGCCTTCCTTTTACAAAACTAATTTTAACTATTTCATATTAGTTCAGAAGAATATCGTGCACATAATACCGAAAATAAGAACCGCCTATCATTCAGCCAAATCGTACACAAAGCAATAGAAAACAAATTTAAGAATCTGTTAAATTACGATTAGTTTGGTCGTTATAAATGTTAAGGCATAATAGAAACAGTTCTGACGTTGCATTTGATAATGGAAATAAAGAAAAGTGATCACATTTCATAGAATTTGTTGTCCAGATGAAATGTTTGATGAGGTGGTGTAAGATATTTGAAATCTTCAGAAAAATATGTGTCTAGTGTTAGAGAAGGATGCTGAAAAGTAAATAGGCTGAGTAGACTAGAAAGGAGGATTTCCTCCGTGCAATCGCTGAGGAATAATACGAAGAAAAACTTTACGGATTCTGCGCAAACATCTTGTCAAGAGAGAAGCACCTTCTCAACTCGAGTGAGAAAATAACAGCACCGTCAGAGAATACTTAAACATTACGCGAATATCTAGAACTAATTTGAGTTCCTCCATTTAACGTCATACCTAGAGGGGCCATTCAGAGCAGTCATTTGACACAGCCTAATTACAGTTAAACTATACGGTGAGTACCATAACGTGTAGCGTACAGGACTGTATCTGATTTCACAGCGTTGGGCAGAAGCTACACACACTGCTGGGAGATAATTATTTTGCAAATCCCCCGACAGTTCAACATGACTGCCGTTAATTATTGTGTACTAAACAGACTAAACATTATTAGAGAGAAAACAAACATGCCTACACAACCCAGAAGGCAAAATAGATCAAATAAAATACTGTGAAACAATGCGAAAATCCTCCAACCAGCGAACTGAAGGATTAAGAATAAGAGTAAGCATAGCTACTAGAAAAATTAGAAAATTGAAACTTCCCAACAGACTCAAACTGTTTGCGGGACAGGGTCATAAACCTGGTACCTGGAGCCCGGTCCAGCACACAGTTTTAATCTGCCAGGAAGTTTCAAACCAGCGCACATTTCGCTATGGAGTGAAAATATGTATATTCTAGATAAAAAAGCTTTGGTTAAATATTTTCGGAATTAATAATTTCCATTAAATTTACGTTCTTGGAAACTAAATGTAAAATAGTTAAAAATGCAAGCTCTGATTTAGGAATAGTCTTATATAAATCTTGAAACCAATAGCATTAACAACAAACGACATTCCATCTCTGTGGCAACAAAGGCAGATGGTATGCCACCTCACTGAAACTTCTTCGCAGGTGCAATAAAGATGAACACCAGTGTATGTAACAGTCGCGTGAGGGTGATTGGAAGGAGCCGGGGGAGGAAGGGGGGGGGGGCAGGAACGAATTTGTTATGGATAACAATTTGATGATTTGATGCAATGCTTGATAGAGTGAGGTGCGCAAGTAAAATTGTGTGACAGAAGTTAACAAGTGTTTTATTTCGTAACAGTCATGCAATTCTGTCATCGATTACAGCCAAAATAGTCTTGTTTCATTTATCTTATGTGGATTAGGAATTCAAAAAACAGTCAGTGTGCACCTTTTCTCAAGCTCTTGAACTTTACAGGGTCATTTTCATCTCTGATGGAGCCATATCAGTCATTCCCATCTCCCCCTTTAGTTTCTGTGCGCCTTACTCTCTTCGCATTACGTTCAAGAAGGAATGCGTAGCGCTGCAGTTAGAACAGTTTATCGTTTACAGATCGTCCATTTGTTTCTGCGAGATGTGGCCACAACCTTGGACCACTGTGTCGTCCGAGTTCGAAGTTTTATGTTTTATTCATAGCACAGGAGATATAAATCAACAAGTTACAGTGAACTCGGAACATTATCAGTCGCTTCTTACTTTGCTGTTTACGACACCGGTATTTGCGGGATAATAGAGTTGAGACTGAGAAGTACGTTGCTGACAGCGACACACTCGTTCTGCTGTCCCAAGATGGGATCATAGTTGAAATGGCTCGTAAAACAAATCTTTGTGTTTGTGATATCTGTCGCGCGCACACTTGTCTACGTTGGTGTGTGTGTTGTGTGTGTGTGTGTGTGTGTGTGTGCGCGTGTGTGTGTGTGTGTGTGTGTGTGTGTGTGTGTGTCACATAACTAAAGTTAAATGCTACTCCTTGCAGCAACGAAATTATAAATCATTGAAACTAATTGTTCATTTGCTAATTGTCTAATTCCCGTTAACAGTTCATACGATCACCATTTAAGTAAACGTTATTTCTACAAGCCATGAAAAATATCAAACTTAACTTCTTAGAGCTGATTACAGTTCTAAAAAGTTAATACCTTTTCCAGCTATATCTACGATGTGTTGCAGTGACATGTATAACGCGTTTATCTTTCGCTAAAATCTGTTAACCAAATCACTATATATTTAGAGCAAAACATGAATTTCATTTTTACAGCACTCCAAGTTTCGGATAGAACTGAACGAAAATTGATGTATTTCATATAACTTAAATGAATATCACGAAGTAACATGAAACAGGATGATTGAAAAACAACGTTAGGGAGTGAAAAATAATGAATATCTATCACACGGAATTTTCTTCAATCGCTAAGCTACAATCTTAATGCGCATCTTGGGTAACATATGGTCGTCTAATTTCGTTATGCTCCACGTATTTCTCAATTTTCATTTTCGCATTAAGGGTGATATTAGTTGTGCGCTCTCACATGGCTCCCGTGGCCATCTGCTTATTTTACCACATACAAAAAAAAAAGAAAAGAAAAAGACGCATATTGCAGGAAATATCCGAATTTGAATCAGATGTGAAATACATGTACAGACAAACAATTAACTACAACTTCTGAAAAATTGGATCATTTATTGAAGAGAAAGAGCTTCACAAATTGAGCAGTTCATTAACGCTCTGGTCCACCTCTTGCTCTCATGCAAGCAGTATTCGGGTTGTCACTGATTGATACAGTTCTTGAACGTCCTCCTGAGTGATATCGTGCCAAATTCTGTCCAACTGGCGTGTTAAAACATAAAAATCCAAAGTTGGCTGGGGGGACCAACCCATAATGTTCCAAAAGTTCTCAACTGGCAGAGATCTGGTGACCTTGCCGGCAAAGGTAGAGCTTGGCAAGCACGAAGACAGGCTGTAGAAACTTTCGCGTGCGCCGGTGGGCATTATCTTGCTGAAATGTAAGCCACGGACGGTTTGCATGAAGGGCAACAAAATGGGCCATACAGTACCGTCGGCGTACCGCTATGCTGCAAGGGGTCCTGCTAGAAATGAAATGACACCCCAGACCATCACTTCAGGTTGTCAGGCGGTATGGTGGGCGGTAATCGGGTTTGTATCCCAGTGCTGTCCAGGGCGTCTCCAGATACGTATTCGGCCTGGAATGTCATTCACTGGAGTAGAACTGTCCTCACTGATGAGTCCCACTTCGAACTGAGCCCCTGTGAGCAGGAGACATGTCTGGAGACGCACTGGACAGCTGTGGGATACCATCCTGACTGATGCCCACCAAATGGTAGGACTACCTGTTCTGATGGTCGGGGGCGCCAATTCTTTTCATAGCAGGTCCTCTTCAGCTGTCATCTGCGGCGCCCTTAGAGCATAGAGGTACGTCGGCAATATTTTACTCCCCGTTTTGTTCTCCTCCATGGGAAACCATCCTTGGGTGACACCTCAGCAAGATACTGCCCGCCCGCAGACGGCGATAATTCTTACAGCTTGGCTTCGCGTTTGCCAAACCCTACCTTGGCCAGCAAGGCCGCTGGATCTCTCCCCAATTGAGATCGTTTGGGGCAGTGTGCTCAGGGCCCTTCAACCAGCTCAGGATTTTGAGGATATTACGTCCCAATTGTACAGAATTTTCCACAATATCCCTCAAAAATATATCCAACAACTCTATCAATCAATGCCAAGGAGCTTCAGTCTGGAACCACGCGACCGCTACGGTCGCAGGTTCGAACCCTGCCTCGGGCATGGATGTTTGTGTTGTCCTTAGGTTAGTTAGGTTTACGTAGTTCTAAGTTCAAGGGGACTGATGACCACAGAAGTTAAGTCCCATAGTGCTTAGAGCCATTTGAACCATTTTTTTTACCCCGCTTGCACTTGTTTCTTTGAAAATACCTGCGCAACAATGAAAAGAATCTTTAACTGTTAATCGGCAACAAGTACGGGACAAATCACAGAGTACGACTCTCAAAAGAGTGTCTTGGCGTATATGCAACGCGCCAGTTCCTGTAGGCGCGATTGCCTCTTTCAGATCGGGTGTCGTGTCACACCACGCGCAACCATTATCTATAGTTCTACGAGTAACACAGACGGATCTGGTTTCTCTTAGGCGCCTATGAACACATAAAAAAGTTTTGTGTTGTGGTTGCCGTCGCTGTAGGAACAGCTCAGCGTTGCCTCGGTGCATGGCAGCCAACTTCCCACAAGCGAACCCACCCACACTGCTGTGTATCACTGTTAGTGCACAACTGACAAAGCCGGAAAAAAAAACTCGAAACGGAACGGAGGAGTACTGCATGCAGGCAACAAGTGGTGTGAGTGCACGGAACAAGTTTGTTTCCAAACAAGTGACGCTGCATATAACGCCGAAGTTTGCACTTTTGTGCTGATATTTTCAAAAAATACAAATACGGTGGTAGACAGGCTTGAGAAATCAGCCGATTTACAACAACATTGTACCTAAATTACTTCATTGTCGTTCAAGTTCATCAGCTGATCTTTAAGAAAATCAGTGCAGTGACCAAATTATATATATTCTTCATTGATGTGAATTCATCTTCTTACAAGGTCAAATTGAAAGACAGTAGCAGCTAACTGAGATAAAAAGTTGTCGCCAAGCGGCACACAGACACTTTATCCACGCCCACCTCATACTTTGTTCACTTTATTTTGATTTTCCCCGTGCGTTTGCCCCGATCTGATGACAGCGATTGCCGACAGGCGTTGTAAGGAAAACTGAATAACAAAATAGTTTGCGAACGAGCCAAAATTCATTGTAAGTGTTAAAGTTCTTACTGAACTGTTTACGGATTTCCTGTCCTATATGCAAATGGTCTACGTGTATTTTCGTAGTATGATGTCCCTCGATAGGTCTGCTAGTCTATCAGACGTTATGGCCACGCTTAGAAGTTTCTTCCAATACATGGGATCATTCTACTGCGCCTTTACTTCTCTACAGATTACACCTTATTTTCTACCAGATGTCTAGAAGCAGTCAGTTCCATCTCAAGGTCATATTCCAGTCCGTCTTCTAACTCACTGCTTTTCTTTCTTTTTGTGCAGTAACAATACCTGTCTTCTCTGCAGTTAGGCCAAATTTCCAGTGCCGCTTTAACTATCATGACATATGCTTCTACGTCACCGGTAAAGGCCACAGAAACCCTTTTATGTTGGGCTTGATAGTGAATCTCTCTCCTTATCTTCATTCATAACAAAGATATTAATTTATTTGCACTGAAAATCTTGCAGAATAATGGCAGGCAGTAACTGAGGCGGTACATATCATTAGCGGACGTATTACTCAGGAGCTCTCTGAGAACGAACATCGGAACTGGAATGTTCTCTCATTCAAAGCTCCTTTCACGAAGTCCACATTTTAGAAGTAAGCCCAGAAAAATAGTCCCGTCTGCAGACGACAGTGAAACATAGAAGAGTCGCCATCTTTACAAATTTACGAAATTTATCATGAAGATACAGACATAATCTGCCTCCGAGTGGAAATTACTTCGAAAAGTTGAACGCTCACCAGGTACAAGGAGCAGTTGGAGAAGAGACATAGTATCTTATCTCACACGTGAATCCCCGCTCAAGGACGCTGTCACAAACAGCTACGAAAGTAAGGTAGTCCAAAGTAAACAACTGCACGATTTCATCCGCGAGTCTCAACACTCTGATGGCATTGTCACGAAAACTAAGACATATCTTACACGTTGTGACGCCATCGTACAACTGCCTGCTGAATCGGTACTGAGAATGTTACGCCACCAATTGTCAAATGTGTGATATCTGTAAGACAACATGGTGAGGACTAAGTTATCCCATTGTCTAATGCTATAAAACAAGCAAACCAATCAATAAATTACAAAACTACATTTACTAATATTAATATAATATATTTAAGTCGTCGTGTTCTATAACATGCCTCAAAGCTTCAGTGCCATTATGCACATATAAAAGTAAAAACCCAGCAGGAAACATGCACTGTCACACACAAATCTCTTCTTTTAACATTTCTTCTTAGCGTCTTATATTCTCGGGCACAGCTGGAAACTAAAGGCACCCGCTTTCACCTACCAAAGGTAGTACTTTCCTTCAGCTCCTACTTCATGGCGTACCATTCGACAAGATTGATATCTGACAAATCTGGAGTCCAGACAATCAAGTGGAACTCATTTCAATCCTCCAAAAATTATTGCAGCACAGCTTTGGTCTGCTGGGAGGAGCACATTGCCTGTCTGAAAAACATGATGTGCTCGTCAGCCATTTATTCATACTAGCTCGAGTTGTCATTCAGATTGAGACGTAGGCCACTTTCCTAAGCAGATCATCCCATAATATATATGAGTTTACTTCTCACATTGCAGTATCAGGTGAAGCTAATCTCACATCCAATGTGTTACAACATGGCATGATGTGACAACATGGGAACCTTTTTTCGGTGTTCCTTGGTTAAACCTTTTCGGCACAATTGCGGAACTTAGTTGCAGAGTCTCGTTCTAATTACCTGTCAATCACTTCTGGCTGGAGTGACATTCCCCACCACTAATACATCGTGTAAGTAAAAGCAACCTGAGGTGGCGGGCGTATCGCGATTTTTAGTTTTCTATCAGTTTGAACGTCACACGTTCAATATGTACTGCAATACATATATTCAGAAATTCTATGCCATTATGTCATCAATTGCATACTTCTACGAGGGTGTACTGAAAAGAAATGATCCGAATTTTTTATGTGGAAACTATTAAAGCTTTATAAATAAAGCAAACATTATTAACATTCCATTTCTCAACAGAGTCGCCCTGGTGACGAACACATTTCTCCCACGAAGAGACCAGTTCCTTGATACCGCCACGGTATAAAGTTTGACTTTGTTGGCGGAGCCACAACCTCACCTCTGCTTGAACCGCTTCATCAATACAAAGTGAACTCATCGAAAGTGTTCTCTAAGGAAACATACGAAAAATTGGGCAGGGCCTAGACGGGACTGTATGGTGGGTAACCGAGGACAGTGAACCCGAGGCCTCAGATCGTTGCGTATACCGCAGCACTCGTGTGTGACCTTGCATTGTCACGATGAAGGAGGCTATTTTTAGACGAACTCTTAGAATTCGAAACTCTGTTGCAGTACGCACATCACATACCGCCATGTTACACGCTACAATTCGGAGCCCTCTGACGGCAGATGGCTGCAGATACGTAGACATGGGGAATAAATGTGTAGTATCTTAACAACGTTTGTAGTTTTTAAAAAGATTCGAGAGGTTTCACATACAAAATTCGGAGACATTACTTTTCAGCAGCCCCTCGGATGTACACCACTTAATAAAAAACTTTTTTTTTCTCAACGCTGGATTAAAATAACAGGCAGTAATTGTTCGCAGAAATTTCAGGCTTCAGTCATCGATGGCTCACCTCAAGGCGGTAGGCAGGTGTCCATTCGAACTACCGTGAAGTGTAGGTGACGATTCTCTGCCTCGTGATGACTGGGTGTTGTGTGATGCCCTTAGGTTAGTTAGGCTTAAGTAGTTCTAAGTTCTAGGGGACTGATGACCTCAGATGTTAAGTCCCATAGTGCTCAGAGCCATTTGAACCATTTTTGTAGGTGACGACCGTCAGCTGCAAGCCCGAAATTTCTTCGAACATTCAATTCACAGGGTAAATTTTAAATTTCGCAAGTAATTATTGGTCTATAAATGCTATTTAAAGAATCTTAAATTCAAGTGCTATATTTCCATAGTTGCTTGCACAATACCAAGGGAATGTTGAGAACTAAAAATCTGGAAAGCAGACTATCACATAACGACAAGGATTTCGTGACAAATTTAAGAGTTTTTATTTACTTGTTAAGGTTTAGTGAGTCTAATGACACTGTTCAGATGCGAGCAGGGGAAGTTTGGAAATTTTCTGCTTTCCAGCCTATTGGTAGCATCTTTTGTGTGAATACGTGTACTTCCTAGACAGGTTTCTGTTTCATTATTATCCTTTAGCGTGTACTTAGTGTCGTCTAATAAACTGCTCAAAGAAACAAGGTTTCGCCGGTGCAACGCACTAATTATGATGATAATTTTAATTTAATTTTGCTTTCAAGGCTGCTACATAATATCGTCAGTAAGTACTGTTAGTGATAAGTATACTGTTAGTCGAAACTGAATGAAATTAATTATTTGAATTAGGCTCATATTGATATGATGTTGCCATTGATCTTGGACACATTCGTACATTAGGCATTACACTGCTTTGTTTCATACTGTTGTTTATAACGACTGCGAAAAAAAGTTGTGTTCTTAGTTTTAATGATAGCAGTAGCTTTCCATTATCAAAAATGTGTAAAGAGAAACATTGGGAAGCTATCAAGAGATGATTTTTATATTTCATGTTCGTCATTTGCTGACCGTCGTACTGCACAGAGAAATAGTAATACCAAATGATGAAAAGTGAATGTGTGCGAAATGCATTTCCAGCTTTTCTCCAAATGCTGAAACCAAACCAAGAGTTACGGTTGAAAATTTAATATCCTACAGACTTTATTCAAATATTTTAAAGGTAATTTACAGAAATAGACGAACAGTTTACGATAACTATCAAAAGAAAACTACGATAGTTACGAGTGGAAATTTTAAGGAGGAGCAGTTCCTACTTTAAGGTACGTAAACGACATTACAGGTCCAGCGAAAAAATGTTTTTCACTGCTATGATGTAGATACAACGTAGTGTCTTAAACATTAGCCGGCCGCTGTGGCCGAGGTGTTCTAGGCACTTCAGTCCGAAACCGTGCGACTACCACGGTTGCAGGTTCGAATCCTGCACACACAAAAATGTGTGTGATGTCGTTAGGTTAGTTACATTTAAGTATTTCTAAGTTCTATGGGACTGATGACATCAGATGTTACGTCCCATAGTTCTCAGAGCCATTTGAACCATTTTTTTCTTAAACAGTAGTGTCATAACTTAAGGCGAAACATCATGTCTGAACTGTTCAAGTTCAGGTAGGGACCTTTCCAGACATTTCATGACATGTTGTTCTCTTGCCCACATCTACAATCAGATAGTGGTGAATTAGAAAGACTACATTTACGCAGTACGTATGTAGATCGTTCCTCAAACTAATAGAACAATTTTTGAGGCGAAGGTGGTCAGCTGTTTGCGTGCTACTTTCGCGGTTATGTGCGGATAGTGACTGAAGTATGGTACGGTGAATCCATAACCAAGTGACAAGGTGTTGGACATATACGCCCTGTCACACAACATGGAGGTCGCAGGACGGCCGCTCTCTGCAGCAGAAAAGGCAGCGATCTGCAGAAGATCTAGCGACAGAGTAAAATGCTGTTTCGGAACACATCGTTCTTCGAACGTTATTGAACTAGGGAATAAGCAGCCAACGCAGCAGATGACCCCTACGTGTTGATACGAGTGTTGGAACTTAAATTTTGGCAACTATTTATTCACAACTGATACACAAGAGTTACATGTTTGCACCTATTACTGTCCTTCAAACTAGTTCAAAAAATGTTCAAATGTGTGTGAAATCTTATGAGACTTAACTGCCAAAGTCATCAGTCCCTAAGCTTACACACTATTTAACCTAAATTATCCTAAGGACAAACATACACAAACCCATGCCCGAGGGAGGACTCGAACCTCCGCCGGGACCAGCCTTCAAACTAGTCACCAGCTTTGTGTAGAACACGTTGCCAGTGATGTGGAAGCCGTACTATACCGTCAGCAGAGCCTGTTCTGTTGATGGTACGGATGGAGCGGTCGAATTTCTGGAACAGTGCTGAAGCGAATGTTAGAAGTGGTTCCATCATCTTCGTAATCAAATCAGAGTCACAAGGTGTTAAGTCCGGGGAGTATAGTGGATGGTACAGTACAGTACTTCCCAGTCCCAGCGACCGAACAGAGCAGCCACAGCTTGCGCTGTATGCGCCCGCGCATTGTCGTGCAAAATGATGGGTGGGTTGCGCAGAAAGTGTCGACGCTTCATTCGCAAAGCTGATCGCAGGTGATGCTCCAAAACGAAGAGTAATACTGTGCAATGACGGTCTGCCGTGGAGGAACGTAATGCGTCAGGCTAATACCATCACAGTCGTACAAGAGAATCACACACTTTAGACCGCTCCCTGCGTACTATCAACAGAACAGGCTCTGATAACGGTATACTCCGCCTTCCACATCGCTGAAAACGGGTCCTACACAACGCTGGTGACTACTCTGAAGGACAGTAACAGGTGCAAACATGCAACGCTATCGTATCGATTGTGAATAAATAGTTGCCGCTATTTAAGCTCCAACCCTCCTATGTTGACCCAACGACATCGTCAGTTATGATTGCAGTGGGTTCAGAATCACAGATATTTGACCGTGGATTACTGGGAACGCATCACCTGTTGGCACTGTAAAGTCTGTATATGTCATCTTCCAGGCAAGCGGCTGCTGGAAACATGTCCAGCGCCACGCAAGCTGGCCGCTGGAGTCAGTATTACGCATCGGAGGATATTTAGCCGAGCGCCCGTGGGATCTGTGATAATAAACCAAGGTACCAGGACAGCTGCGGACTATAGTTCCAGACCAGCTGCATCCCTTTATCCTTGATGTCACCTCCGACGGCAGTGTCACCTCTCAGCAAGATAACTGTCCATGACACCATGGCTATATGTGCCACAGTGGTTTGAAGAGCGTTATAGTGAACTCGCGATGCCTTGTCAGTGAAACTCTCCTGTTCTGAATCTGATGGAAGACGTCTGAGACGTTATCGTATTTCAGCTCCACTCTCAGTAACCGGCGGCCCGTAATTCACAGGATTTACGTAACCTGTGCGTAGACATCTTTTGCTGTTACCTCCAGAAAGCTGCCAAGGACTTGTCGGATCCGTGCCACGTGGAATCACTGCTGTATTTGGTGCCAAAACTTGACCAACACACCTCTAATCAGGTGGTCATAATGTTTTGGCTCAGAAAAACTTATTTTACATGTTCGTAGCTCACATATTATAGCTAGGCCTTTGTTTTACTGACTTTCATATCACTAAGGGTCGTGGATGTTGCCTTGTAGTGTACTTTCTTTAAGTGGTCCTGGACGTTATGGAAGCACAAAAATGGAATGTTTTATTTAATAAAATTCTGTTATCCTTTCTGATTCAAAAAATTTGATCTTTATGTATAGTACCTCATCATTTTCGTTTTTAAACACCTTTTTAAAGCAGACACGACGCGCAAATGATTAGTAGTCACACTAGCGCTAAACACATAACGTCGCCTACAATGTATCGTTATTTAGTTTTGGCACCGTTATTTCCATAATAGCTCGCTTGTGTGATATCGTTAAAGAACATATCGACTGTACTGTGACCAGGAATTTATTGCATTCGATCTTTCTATCTGTGGTGTCACCGCCAGACACCACACTTGCTAGGTGGTAGCCTTTAAATCGGCCGCGGTCCGTTAGTATACGCCGGACCCGCGTGTCGCCACTATCAGTGATTGCAGACCGAGCGCCGTCACACGGCAGGTCTAGAGAGACTTCCTAGCACTCAGCCCAGTTGTACAGCCGACTTTGCTAGCGATGGTTCACTGACAAATTACGCTCTCATTTGCCGAGACGATAGTTAGCATAGCCTTCAGCTACGTTATTTTGCTACGACCTAGCAAGGCGCCATTATCATTTGCTATTTATCTTGTGATGCATGTACCGTCAGACCGATGTTCACCAATTATGGATTAAAGTTAAGTATTCCAGAAGCTACGTACCTTTTTTTGCTAGTATAATTACTTTACCTGTTCCAGACCTCACGCCAGCCTGCGTGAGCTTAAACGCGTGCCTTTCGGCTTCCTCCTAGTGGCTTGGCTGTCTTGCCAAGTCACAACACTATCCACACCCGTAGATTACTTGTGGCTACTTACGTTTTTCGTGTGCCTTCGTGTCGTAAATGTGGTGTTGTGCCTGCGTATTTCAACCATTTTTACATCGTATAATGCCAAAACGTAGAAGCTTAACTGCAATCGTAAATTTTACGGTAATCAACACAAGCGTGTTCTTGGAAATCGTAGAACGAAGAAACTGTTAGACTGCAGCGAAGTGAAGCCTTAAAGTTGGTCAAGCTGTGCTTCAATACGCAGATTGATACATCTTACCGAAAATTAACACAATGTTGATGCTGCAAACAGCGAAAATAACGGCTGCTTTTTAATTAGTATGTGCAAGCTTTCAGAACTGTTTTTGTCAGCTGCTAAATGTAAATGCTATAATAGTGAAGTATCTCTTACGTTTAGTGATGACATAAGTAAGAGAAGAGGCCTATCTTGCAAAAATGTAGTTGAATGTGTGTAATATGCACAAAATGTAGTGAAGTGAATATTCGCCTTACTTATGCCATGACGTGTACTGAGAAGGGAAGAAAAGCAACCCACATAGTCTGTACTATGATGTGTCTCCCACAACCACCTGTTAAATTCGCGAGGTATTACGAATGTTTGCATAGTGCCCTAACAGAAGTCAGTGAAGCATCTATGTAGAGGGCAGCGAAAGAAACTGCTGGTCTATGAATGTCTGCCAAAACACTCCATGGTTGTGCCAACAAGGTAAATGTACACAAATGTGACAAAACTTTGAAGGTTTCAGGGGTGGTATGGAAAGCAAGGGGCTGTCTCTGTTTCTAGAAGATCTACTGTGACACGTGGTGTGTGTACACTCACTACCTTGGTGAAGCTGACTCTAAAGAATTCAATAGCTCTGCGGCTGCTAAACTAAATTGTGAAACAAATTTAAAACATGGAATTCACTGGACTTATGCAGGAAAGAACGGGTGCAAGATCTAGGAAATTTTTCAAGGACATGACAGGAAACAACCTCTCTGATGACAAAGCAATTATTAGACAAGGCAGACTCACCAAATGAGAAATAGAAACCTTCGCACAATATTACGGTCAAGCCACCAGGAAAAATGGCGAAAACATCATTGAGATGAGGAAAGCAATTTGGAAAACTCTATTTCACAAAATATCCACTGCTGAGTATCCACAGAATGGCATCTGCCCAAAAGGAATCACTTCATGGTTATAGTATAAGACATGTAAAACAAATGGTACCAAAAACATGCTCATGCACATCCCATGCCACAAACAGTTATGGTAGAACTAAAGCCACCATATAGACATCTTTCAGATTCTAAACCCCTTGAAAAACGCTTACATAGAAAAACACAGAATCCAAATGGAAGTTTCAGTAGCTGAATTCGGGATCACTTGCCAAAAACTGTTGTTCCGTATGTCAGCTTTTCAGATTGGTGTGATGCAATAATATGTTGTAATGATGTATTAAGCAGATTATGTATCAAGCATATTAAAAACCATGAACAGACTAGTCAAAACTGGGGATAACATGAAAAGTAGGATGCTACAAGTGGACAGGCAACGTGTCGCTGAAGTTGAAAAAGCTGCTGAAAGCATGGCAAAGGAGGCCACAATAATAACGAAAAGAAAGAAAACTGAAAAAGACAGAAAGGACACTGAGAATCAACAAGATTATGGAGCTGGACTGTTTTGATATGTTGTCATTGAGAAGAAAATGAGATGCAAATCTTTAGTTTCAATATCCAGTAATCGAAGTTTTTACTTGCTTAAGATATCATTATTTCATCCAACATTGAATCTTCAAAAACAAAATTTTTCATGAATGATAATATAGTACTTGCTTGCACAGTGAACCACGTCATTCGACAATGTACTAAATATTTTAGGCTGGAGCATATCATATGTTCTTAAATTATTACGGGGAAAAACTGACTGCTGTAAAAAATTTTTAATACAGATAACGACAAATTCCTGGTTTACTGTTTAAAGAAGTTAGTAATTAAAGGAATAAAATTTGTTTTGACATTTTATTTTAAATATTGTGGAAGTACAGAGTACTACAATAAAAATTAGACTTAATTCAGAACATAAGATAAATGTCAATATTCACTCCACTATATATTCCACATTTTTAAATCATTTTCACGTAGAGGCCAAAATATACTAATTACTTGATTAAAGACGTAATGAAATTAAACGTTCCAAAACTAGCTGCAATAAGATAATATATCTTATGACTACTACTATTATTATTATTATTTAATATTTTATACGAGAGGCCTGTTTCGGCTTATTGACATTCTGAAGTGACATCTACTTGGAAGTGACGACCATATTGCATCTATAGTAAATTTTATTTCTATCGTGTAAGTATAACACTTTGTAGTTACGAGACGTAAAAATAACTTTTTGTCAGATATTTTGACAGTTCAATTTCGACAATTCTTTACTATGATGCTACATACAATAAGCTGAAACTGGCCTGTCGTGTAATTTAAAAAGTAATAATTATACTGCCTTATTGTAGCTAATTTTGGAGCATTCATTTTCATTATGTCTTATACTGAGGTATACTGTACTGCAGGCCGAACTAAACGTAAAATATTTGATGAAAGTTTCACTCTAATTACTACTAAAAATTTTGAGTTATTAGATTTCAAGTTCCAGTAAAAACTACAAGCCATGTCGTACAGGTCAGCTTAATCTTCTCCACATGTAGAAGTCCACAAGTGCTACATCCAGGGAGCGTGTAACCCGTGTTATGTTTTCCTGGCGAGCGATTCAACGATCTCCAAATCTTGTTTTGGGACTGTAACTATCTGTGCAAAATCTGCAAGACATCCGTCATGTTAGTACCACATTGACTGCCTCATGTCCAGTGAGCTTCCATCCAATAACTACGGCAGCAGGAAGTGTAGGTACTTGTGGCATCCATAAAACAAGGAACAATACTGCGATTCTTGAAAGACCGGGCCACTCGTGACAGAACAGTGTCGTTGCGCATTCACTTATATATGCGAGAGTGGACTTTCAACGGAGGCCACTAATATTCAGGTACACAAAGGCTTCGCTGGGGCTCGGTGGTTGGTTGGTTGATTTGGGGGAGGGGACCAAACAGCGAGGTCATCGGTCCCAGTGGATTAGGGAAGGATGGGGAAGGAAGTAGGCTTTGCCCTTTCAAAGAAACCATCCGAACATTTGTCTGAAGCGATTTAGGGCTCGGTGGGGTCGTCCGATTTACCGTCAGTAGCTACGAGTTGACTGATCCACATTGCCCTTCACTGCGATCGCTCTTGGTGGAGCAGATGCTGGTGTTGGCTATCCGAGTCGAGATTTGTATCGAATGCGTGAATATTCGCGTCATTATCGCTCTTCAGCTCAACACCCGTATCTGGAGTGTCAGATGCCACTTGACGTCCTTTGGATCACAAGACTATCAGATAAGATTATGTCGGATTGGACAAGAGTGGAGTTGGATATCCCTTCTGTTGTATACAGACGAATCATCCTGAAATTCGACTTACGTTATCTAGAGCAATAAGTCGATAACCTAAATGTGAACAGTTGGTCATGAATTTGAACCCACTCTTCCGGATTGGGGATATGAGTGCCGTAACAGAGTGTTGCTTCGCGTTAGAGTACAAAGTTATTATAAATTACGGAAGTGATTTCACAGATTTACTGTAATTACGTTATTTGACACATTCTCACAGGACTTCGCACCCATGTAAAACATTCAAAAATGTTTTAGTTTTACTTATAACAAGTGCTCCTTTCATGTCCTCCTACCGTTCCTGCGGACATCAAATCGATAATCAAGTTCTTCTCATATTCAGCGCACCATGTCCCTACCAATCTATTAAAAATTACTGTTGATGCGAGCTCGCAGTTCTGATAGATTTGTTGGCAGAGGAGGCGTAAACACTGAATCTTTCGCGTAACCCCACTCAAAGAATCGGATGGGGTTAGGTCAGGAGCGCGTGGAGGCCATGACACGAATTGCTGGTCATTACGCCTACAACGACCGATCCATCGGTTTCTCAATTTCCTGTGTAAACATCGCGGTGTAAGTGGGGTGGAGCTCCATCCTGTTGTTAGATGATGTCCATACTGTCGGTCCCTAGTTGGGTTATGAGCCAATTTTCCAGCATGTTCGATTACAAGTTCATGTAACTGCCTTTTCACGGAAGAAAAATGGACCGAAAACCTTAAGCCATGGGACTGCACAGTAAACATTAATTTTTGGCGTATCTCGAATGTTCTGCACGACAGCTCCAGATTCACACACTATGCGTATTCACTGTGCCATTCATAAAAAATGTTGCTACCTCACTGAAGATGAGTTTCTCACAAAACCTATTTTCTTCCATAAGCTGTTGCAACTCAGCCAAGAATTCAAAGCTTTTGGCTTTGTGATCGCAAGTCAGGGCTCATAGCTACCGAAAGCGGTAAGGTCGCAGCTTCAGATCTTCCAAACGGTCGATCGTGGTACAGCTCAGCTCTCTACTTGCACTGTTCGTGAACCTCGTTTGGCTATGTACGAAACTCGCCCGCACGCGATCTGACCGCTTCTTCACTCACTGCAGGCCGACCCGTTGATGTCCCCTTGCAGAGGCATCTTGAAGCTTTAAACTGCGCATGGCTTCGCCGTTCTTTATTGAGTTTCGTTCTGAAGTGTCGCTGCACTGTTAGAGCGTGCTGGTGTGATTGCAGTTCATGCACAACATACGCTTTCTCTGCGCCCAACATCGTCTTGTTTAACTGCTAATTTCTCCACTCTCGTCGCAGAAATCTGAAGTGCGGCTGCAGCAGTATAAATCATTTTGAATTTTTCTATATCACTGTTGAGTTCTGTGACGACATGTAATGTTTGTCAATTAAAGTAGCTACACTGAATTTACGAAATCGCTCCATGCGTTTACAGTAACCTTGTATGTGCTGATATTGTCCTGAAGAATTACTCACGGCTCTTTTCCACGTGCAATGAAAATGTGACGCAGGGCTTGCCACCACCACGGCAGCGGAGTTGAGACGCAGAGTGGTTGCGGGTTCCCGGCTTGTATACCGACGGGCGCGCCTTATCTGCAAGTGCGGAGCTTAGCTGCGAGACGCGACGGCGACAAAAGCCGGGACCTGCAGCGCGCGCGCTCCTGCTTCTTCAGAATATCCGGCGGTTCCCGGGCGGCCAGCGGCCCTCGTGGACGTCCTGCCGCTTTCGGTTTCAACGCAAACGCACGAGAAACGTCTTTTACAATTATACACACTGTCACCAGGTGACGGTAGTTTCTCATATGATACTGCTGTTTACTGTAAAGCTTAGCTCAGTCGATGCTCGCACTATATATTTCTTTAATGGCTGTAGCAGTTTCGTCTATTCGGTCAGTATCATCAGTCAATAATGTTTCTTGGCCGGTGGCTGCGTCAGAGTGCGGTAGTAGTGAACATGTCCTCAAGGATCCTACTAGGTCTACCAAAATCTTTGTTCCGTCAATTTTGTACGCAACCTGACTGGACAGCAACGCGACTTTTTGTGAAACAGAGATATCCTTGGGCATGTGGAAGACTGTAGCACATTAGATTCTGAGTGAACATTTATCAGTGAATACAGGGTGGTCCATTGATAGTGACCGGGCCAAATATCTCACGAAATAAACATCAAACGAAAAAACTACAAAGAACGAAACTCGTCTAGCTTGAAGGGGGAAACCAGATGGTGCTATGGTTAGACCCTGTAGATGGCGCTGCCATAGGTCAAACGGATATCAGCTGCGTTTTTTTAGATAGCACTCCGTCTTCAGGCCACGAGTGACCTACCGGGACCATCCGACCGCAGTGTGATCCTCGGAGGAGGAAGCGGATAGGAGGGGCGTGGGGTCAGCACACCGCTCTCCCGGTCGTTATGATGGTATTCTTGACCAAAGCCGCTACTATTCGGTCGAGTAGCTCCTCGATTGGCATCACGAGGCTGAGTGCACCCCGAAAAATGGCAACAGCGCATGGTGGCTGGATGGTCACCCATCCAAGTACAGGCCACGCCCAACAGCGCTTAACTTCGGTGATCTCACGGGAACCGGTGTATCCACTGCGGCAAGGCGGTTACCTTTTTAGATAGGAACCCCCATTTTTATTAGATATTTGTATAGTACGTAAAGAAATATGGATGTTTTAGTTGGACCGCTTTTTTCGCCTTGTGATAGATGGCGCTGTAATAGTGACAAACGTATAAGAACGTGGTGTCACGTAACATTCCGCCAGTGCGGACGGTATTTGCTTCGTGATACATTACCCCTGTTAAAATGGACCGTTTACCAATTGCCGGAAAGGTCGATATCGTGTTGATGTATCGCTATTGTGATCAAAATGCCTAACGGGCGTGTGCTATGTATGCTGCTCGGTAGCAGGCAATCTAAATGGTGCAATGTATCCTGAGTTCCTACGTAATGTTTCACGGATGTTACTACAAGATGTTTCACTGCATGACAGAATGACGATGTACGTCCAACATGATGGATGTCGGGCACATAGCTCGTGTGCGGTTGAAGCGGTATTGGATAGCATATTTCATGAGAGGTGGACTGGTCGTCGAAGCACCATACCATGGCCCGCACGTTCACCGGATCTGACGTCCCCGGATTTCTTTCTGTGGGGAAAGTTGAAAGATATTTGCCATCATCATCCACCGACAACGCCTGACAACATGCGTCAGCGCATTGTCAATGCATGTGCGAACATTAAGGAAGGCGAACTACTCGCTGTTGAGAGGAGTGTCGTTACACGGACTGTCAAATGCATTGAGGTTGATGCTAGAGATTTCGTATTATGGCAGGAGCACTCTCGTGATTATGCCACGCATCCTGACGGTAAATTTGTACGTCAGTCTAATGATTCGAGCTGTTGTGCTCCCATTCATGAACAGCATTCCAGGGTGTGCTTCCAACACGATAACGCTCGCCCACCTACCGCTGTTGTAACCCACATGGTCTAAAGAGTATCGATATGTTGTCTTGGCCTCCTAAATCACCAGATCTGTCTCCAATGGAGCACATATGGAACATAATCGGACGACAACTCCAGCGTCATCCACTATCAACGTTAACCGCCCCTGTATTGACCGACCATGTGCAACAGGCATGGAACTCCATCCCACAACCTGACTTTTGTATCCCGCCTGGAAGGCGGCGCATGGGTAAGCTCCTGTAAACGGAATGGGCAGGCCGAATATAGGAAGTGAGCAGAAGCAGGTGAGGTAAGATTCTAGGTACAGCTTTTATGTGCAAGTACATTTAATTATTAGTCAATGACATACGTAACTTTACAAGTGAAGAGTCCGTAGGTGCAAAACCGTATTCCCGTCGTAAGTACTACATAGTCTCAATAGCAAGCTGAGGTTGAAGCGATGTTTCCAGGCCGTCTGCCCTTGATCAAAATGGGCTGAATCTGGCGCGGGGCTCGTAGAGCTCTCCCGCTCCGGCTAGAGAGCGCTGTCGTCGGTGTCTGACGTAGTGCCAACCTTCGAACTTGTACCTATGCCGTGGAATCGTTGCTATCGATACCACACTGACATCCGGCACATGTACAACGTAATACATGCACCTTTGCATGCGTGTATTCAACATTCTGGCGGCTACAACCTTTATTAATGTACCAGCACTTCACGTTTGCTATGGCTTATCTCACGCTTACATTAACCTGTGCTCTTGCAGTATTAGTCAGTGAAATATGTTACCGAGACGAATGTATTCTCGAAATTTCATTTCTCTACAGTAATTATTTTTTGGTACTGCAATTTTTTCCGTCACTGTGGTAATCTATCAAATAATTACAGTATGGCGACTGTGAAATTTAGTACATAAAGATAAAAGTCTTTAAAAAACGAAGGAAAATGTAGTTTTTACAATGGGTGACAACGAAGTGGACTCTGGCTGTATACCATGCCTGAGGCACCAGACCTCAGTTTTCGGCACGATTCTGCAGAAAACAAAGATCAAAATGGAGTCCACGATCAAGGCTGAATATCATATGTAATGGAAGGAAGTGACATTTTTCTAAGTACGTAGCGGAGTAAGATTAAACTAGTCTGTCCACTACTCAGAATAAGCGACAATCAATGGTTGGTCTCTACACCAGTGGTTCCCAACCTGGCTGTGATTACCTCCTGAGGGATAAAATGAAATTCGCTGCGGGGTAAAAACAGACGGGTTCGATTGTGTATGTGACGACACTAATTTATATTTTAAAGTTCATTACTATTAATATTATATCTTAGAGACTGTAAAGGTGATTACGAAAGTTGCCAATAATTGCGATTTCTTTCAAATGATAGCATTAATACATGAAATAATGTGGCGGATTTTACAGTGTGTGAAACTTATGAAAATCTTCTTCACGTAGTCCATCCACTACTTAGTACTCTGCACATATGACAGTGAATCAGACACACACACCAGACACATACTTCAACATTTCATGAAAAGTCTTCTCTGGGTAGTACGTAGGCCTCACAACAGACCAGAAATGGCTTCATATTCATTTCACTGCCGTACTTTTCTGCTGTTTGTACTTTTATCATGTATTCATTTTCTTTAGGTGTAACACTTGATAATGGCCTATGCTGTAACCTACTTGCTTCGTATTTACTTCATTGTCCTACTTTTGTAATACTTGTACTTTTCGTGTATTCATTTATTCCCATCGTAACACTTGAAAATGGCCTAAGGCTGAAATCTGGATCGTGTAACACAGCATATAACACAGTCAAATAGCCGTTATATCCTTCCGTGAGTTTTATATTACTGTGAATTCACATGAAGGAAAAAAATCATCAGCTGCTTCCTATTCACTTCACAACAATAAACGAACGAATTGACAGCAGAAAGCAGCAGTCAATATGTAACGGCTACTACACTGATATAGGGCCTATAATGTGTTATTATTATGATTATTATTATTACTGTCATTATCAGTTGTGATAATGGTCGGACACTAGGCATTGACAGCCTGAAGTCCTCCAATTTGTCACTTCTGAAATAAGGAGTCCAGCAAACTAATGATATACAAACAGTAATTCGATTAATTTTAGCTGGGAGTGTAGGGTGAGGGTATAGCAAGGCAGAGAAATGTTGAAGAGGAAGCATGTTTTCTAACTAGTATTTCACTTCCTCAGAAGAAGTTGTAGGTAGCACCCGCAATGTACGAGCACTTGCTTCATCACTCTGTTTAAAAATGGCTGTAAGAAATAAGCAGCAATTGTCTCGCTGACTCTTTTTTTGTGGCTTAATAAAACACCTACAAAAACTAACTATCATTAACTTTGGTCGTTTAAAAAATGTTGAAACAAAATTCTTTTTCTTTCTAAAGCTTAGTTAGACGCTAATGTTGTAGATGATGGGGAAGGTAGAAAGGGGGGGGAGGGGGAAGCTAATTGATTCCACTCAGGCGTGTTTGTCTCAGGATGGTTGATGGGAGAGGGGATAGGTGGGAGGGGGAGGACCTCTGCTCTACAGTAATTGCCCAAACCACACAATGGAAACCATTTTTTTGATATAATTAGGTAGTGTTCAGTTTTTGTCTCGGTATTAAATTGGCATTAGTGATGTTGGCAGCGCTGTATTGGAAAAACTGCGCGAGCCCCTTCAAAACAGCGAGGATAACTTTTGCAGAAAATTTGGTGCACACACTGCTCACGGCTAGCGGAAGTCATTGCAGTCCGCTAGAGTGGGAAGTTTGGGCTGCTCCATCGCGAACTATGGGCCCGGCAGCAACTTAATCTTTCTTCTTTCGGAAGTTGAAGGACAGACTTCCGCTGGCGACGGTGGGATTCGACAGGCGGTGATAAAGTGGTTGAGAGACGAGATGGAACTCTCATACAAAGTCACATTAGAATCTCATGTACATGGTCTTAAAAAGCGCATAGACATCACAGGTGATGACATGAAATAGAAAGTAAAGTTTGTTTTGTTAGTATGTACAAAGTTAACACTAAATACAGCGTGCCGGAATTACACTGGTGTCCTAAAGCAACAAACGAAAATTTTGCCAGGTTGTGTTTATTTTGCTGCAAAACAGTATAAACAGATCATCGTAAAGTTAAAACAATGTAAAGAATACACAAAGTAAACAACAGTAATATGCACAACGGTAGACAAAAATGTTTTTCGTTTTTCTCAGTTTAGCGGATCTGCATACACATTCCGACTCTTGGATAGCGGTTACTGAATGCTGAACTGATGCAACCCGTCTTCCTAGTGCGCCCCAGACACGCTCTATGGGATACAAATCGGGAGAGGTAGCAGGCCGCGCCATTCGTGCAATATCTTCCGTTTCCAAGAAAATGACAACCGCTCTTCCTATATGAGGTCGATCATTATCGTCCATCAGTACGAAGTCTTGGCCCTCACCAACTCACAACAACCGCACATGAGTTCCCAAGATGTCGTCACGATACCTGGCAGTAGTTAAACCTTGCCGATTCACGCACACAACTTCAGAAAGAGATGTTCGTGTGGTCAACATAATCCTTGCCCACAACATTAGCTTCAAAAATGGCTCTGAGCACTGTGCGACTTAACTTCTCAGGTCATCAGTCGCCTAGAACTTAGAACTAATTAAACCTAACTAACCTTAGGACATCACACACATCCATGCCCGAGGCAGGATTCGAACCTGCGACCGTAGCGGTCGCTCGGCTCCAGACTGTAGCGCTTAGAGCCGCACGGCCACTCCGGCCGGCCACAACATTAAGGATCAGCGTCGATATCAGTCTCTTTCCATAATGTTTGGGTACCGAAATCGTGTTCCACGTTCCCTCCGAATGCGAATGCGTCGAGAATTACTCTCCGGACCAAATCGGGACTCATCTGTGAAAAGAACATAGGTCCACTGTTCGACCGCCCAGGTGGGATGTTGACGACTCCACTCTAGACGTTCGCTTCTGTGAAGACGCATCAGACATACACGTACAGCAGGTCTCCAACGATGAAGGCCACTCTACAGAAGCCTTCTGGACAAGTTTGCTCGATGCAACACGTCCAGTGGATGCTGCGAGATCAGATGCCAGTTGCCATGCAAGTCGGTACCACCCTAACCTTACATCCAAATAACGGTCCTCTCTTTCTGATATCACACGTGGTCGGCCTTGTCCGAGTCTTCGGGGTACTGTTTCAGTCCCTTAAACTGTTGCCACATTAGAGAAACAACAGAACTATTCACATTAAACTATCAGACCTCAACAGTTTGCGACTCTCCTGCTTCCATTTTTCTCGTGGCCCTCCATCGCAGAGAGTCTGATAGACGTTTTCTTTGTGCCATACTGCACCGACGATGGTTGTATACACAGCGATTGTGGATGTGGGACCACCCAGCAAACCCTACCCCGTTTGATAGGTACCCTGACGCCATCGTTGACATGGTTATCCGTTGACCCGAATGCCATTTTCCGTGCAGAGGACGATTTTACGGACATCTGTTGACAGTCTGTGTGATTGTACGGTGAATTAAACACAATACGGGAAAATAGCGGTTCATTGCTTTAATTTACTAACTTCCTGGATACTACCCATCTGAAGAAAGATGAGTGTGGTGGTTTCTGCATATATTCCTGTCTTCTGAACAAGGCCGCTCACAGTGTCGCTACGAATTCCCTAATAATCACCGGACTCTTTAAAACGTGTGGGAAGAAAGTTATAAACTGAATTATACTTACACAAGTTAACACTTAGTACAGCTGTCAATTTTGTGTGTGTGTGTTCTCAGTGACTGTTGACTAATGAATGAACAATGTAAAAACAACTTTTTAGAGACGGTATTGATACAAGAAATAAATCGTGTGAGGCTGCACTGCCTTATTCGGACTGATCTTGTATTCCGGAGGGTGAAGCCTCTAACCTGACTCTTGATATCGCAATTTAGGTTTTTCTTGGTTTCCCGAAATTACTTCAGGCAAATGCCGGTATGGTTCCTATTCATACATAGCCGTGGCCAATTATAGGACTATCTTTGTCTAACTAGACCTGTACTATCTAAACACATGTACGACTGATTTTATGCACTATAATACTTTAACACACTCTATATTCCTGTAAAAGTTATCCACTGATGAATAAATCTACTACTACTACTACTACTACTACTGCTACTAGAACTAAATTTGCTCTTCAGTAACGTTTAACCTATATCGTTCACATCCCTCTGTGTCATTCTGTGGTTATATATGTCACAAGCGAACAGAAGGTATGTTTCCTGTATTGTATGTAACGGTAGCATCAGCATTGTACATAGAATGTTATATATTAAGAGCCACCGAACTTCATTAATCCTAGATTTGGTTCAAATGCCTCTGAGCACTATGATACTTAACTTCTGAGGCCATCAGTCCCCTAGAACTTAGAACTACTTAAACCTAACTAACGTAAGGACATCACACACATCCATGCCCGAGGCAGGATTCGAACCTGCACCCCGGCCGGCTTCCTAGATTTGTCCTACGATTCACCACTGTTCCTCATTAGGATTACACGATAACCTTGTAAAGTATGTATGTAGAACTGTAAACGGATCCTAGCCAAGGCTCGACATACGTTACGTACCAAGAATAATGGAGATGTAACCCTTGTGCGCAACTTCTGGTTAAGCCACCTCACAAGGACAATTATAAATTTAAAAATTACAGGGTCGCCACCAGCCCAAGCCCTTCCTAACAATTAAGAAAAGACCGAACTGGAAACCATCAGTTTGATTAAATTAAGAATTTAATCATAAGAATGCAAATTTTTAAAGAAACTAACAAGATGAACAGCATTTTTGTCGTATATCAATGAGGTTGTTTAATTAAATGTGATAATTTCTTAATTTTGAGACAGTACACGGTTCACTTTGATTTTTCCTCCCATTTTTGTTCATCACAAGCAAGCAAATTAACTTAAAAAATCAGGTAATAGAAAATTATTTTGAAAACTGGCATCAATGAGAAAGATAAAGGACGCAGAGTTTATCTTTTACGTAGCACATTAATTCATTGCTGAATTTGATGCACATCCTATGAATACACATGACTGGTGCCTGAATAAAAAGTTTCAATAATTCGCAAAAAATTGTACAATCGTTGCAATTAAAAGGGAGAAACACACAAAATGGAAGTGGAACACAATAATTCAGTTATTTCATCTACTGTCCGAAAGGAACAAAGCAACATCCACACTTTTAATTTCAACCACCATCATCCCCGATTTTTAACAAAATAATTATGCCATTAGCTCTAAGTGGCGAGAAATGTGAGTAGGAGAAACAAGCCCGTAATGTTCGAATATAAAGACAGCATTAGTGGTGTGTTACTCGACTCTGTCAGGTCGATTAAATATCTGGGTGTAACGTAGCAAAGCGATGTGAAACAGAATGAGCATGTAAGCACTGTACAGGGGAAGGCGAATGGTCGACCACGGTTCATCTGAAGAGTTTTAAGGAAGTGTGATTCATCTGTAAAGGAGACTGCGTACAGAATACTAGTGCGACCCATTCATAAGTGCTGATCGATTGTTTCGGATCCCATCAGGTTGGATTAAAGAACGACAACGAAGGATTACAGAGGCGGACTGCTAGATTTGTTACTGGTAGGTTCGAATAACGGAGATACTTCGGGGTCTCAAATGGGAATCCCTAGAGGGAAGACGACTTGCTTTCCAAGGAACGCTACTGCGACTATCTGTAGAACTGGCATAGATGTATGGATTAATAGACCTTTGCGCTGAGGTCAGTATCCCGTAAATTTATGGAATTATTTTTGTACTGACATATTATGACTCGGAAGGATCAACTTGCAAAGTATTGAGCATCGATGAAATGCGCATGAAGTTCTCTGAGGCTTTACACTGTCTGATCAATATCCAGATAACTATTAGTGGACATTAATATGTGTGTATGTATATGGATTGAAGCGGTGAATGGGCTGGTCGGAGTGGCCGAGCGGTTCTAAGCGCTGCAGTCTGGAACCGCGCGACCACTACGGCCGCAGGTTCGAATCCTGCCTCGGGCTGGGAATTGTGTGTTGTCCCTAGGTTAGTTAGATTTAAGTAGCTCTAAGTTCTAGGTGACTGATGACCTCAGCAGTTAAGTCCCATAGTGCTCAGAGCCATTTGAACCATTTTTGAAGCTGTGAATGAAAATTTGTACCAAGGCCCCTGAATCGAACTCGGGTCTCCTGATTAGCTGGACAGGCGTGTTAGCAACGAGGCCACCTTGGCACAGGGCTTCACACAACTGCACGGATTACACCGGCACACCTTCCTCCTCGATCCAAATTGTCACTGTCGCCGCAGCCTACTTTAAATTCCACTCTCCAATATTTATCTTGGTTTGAACTGTTCTGGGTCCATTTCAGAGAGGTGGCTGAATGTCTGTGGAAGAATGGCAGCCAATTCTTCCTCCAGAGCCGAAGCTAAGCAAGCTAGTGATGTTGGACGCTAGAGTCTGAAGCGAAGTCGAATGGAGCTCCATTGCGTTCAACTCGTGACTCTGGGCAGGCCAGTGTATTTCAGAAATGTCTTCAAATGGTTCAAATGGCTCTGAGGACTATGGGACTTAACTGCTGAGGTCAGCAGTCCCCTAGAACTTAGAATTACTTAAACCTAACTAACCTAAGGACACCACAGACATCCATGCCCGAGGCAGGATACGAACCTGCGACCGCAGCGGTCTCGCAGTTCCAGACTGTAGCGCCTAGAACCGCACGGCCACTCCGGCCGGCCGAAATGTCTTCCTTCGTAAAACATTGCCTCGCAGATCCTGCTTTATGACAGGGTGCATTGTCATATTGACGCAGTCATCGTCTCCGAACTACTCATCTACCGTCCACGGTACACAGTGTTGTAAAATGTGCTCACACACTTCCACGTTTGGCGTTTTCTTAAGCGCAGTTAGGGGATTGCTCCCTAACTCTGAAAGCGTAACACTACCTGCCTCGTATTACATTGTTTACATTTTGATGGCAGGTAACGTTCACGAGGCATTCGCCAACCACAAACACTTGCATTGGATTGCCGCAGAGTACAGCGTGATTCATCACTCCAAATCAGACATTTTCTGTCATTCGCTGTCCTGTGGTATCGCACCTTACATCTCCCTCAACCGATGCTTAGCATCAACAACAGAAATGTGTGGATTATGACAAGCTGCTCCACTGTTGTTACCTACTGTTATTAACTCCATATGCAAAGTCCCTAGCTGGCTGCATTGCTGGTAGCACTTTGGATATCACAACTGATTCCGTCAGTGAGCCGGCCGAAGTGGCCGTGCGGTTAAAGGCGCTGCAGTCTGGAACCGCAAGACCGCTACGGTCGCAGGTTCGAATCCTGCCTCAGGCATGGATGTTTGTGATGTCTTTAGGTTAGTTAGGTTTAACTAGTTCTAAGTTCTAGGGGACTAATGACCTCAGCAGTTGAGTCCCATAGTGCTCAGAGCCATTTGAACCATCCGTCAGTGATTTTTTACAACTACCCTCCGCAGTGTTCGAATGTCCGTTAATACACATGGTCTGCCTGGTCTTGGATTGGCTGAGGTTGTCCCTTCACCTTTACACATCATAACCACATCACCAGCGGTCTACTTGGAAATCACTACAAGGGTTGAAATGACACTTTCGGGTTTGTCACTAAGGTGACATCCAACGACTAGTCCATGTTCGAATTGACTGAGCTCTTCTGACCGAATCAGTCTGCTGTTACTTTTTCTCTACTGACAACACAATACTGCCCGTCCCCTTTCGTTCTGACGTCTGATGGGTGCACCTGGCGTGACATGTAGTGGTCACCTCCGCTTTACATAGGAGTGTCCGGATACTTTAGATCATATAGTGTAGATACTTCGATAATGAATACCAAAGATATCTGTAAAGATCATACTTGGACAGACAAACATAGGTAAGGTGAAGCTAACTCTGAAGATACCTTGGGTGACGAGTGACTGATCGACGAAAGAAGATAAAAGCATTTTGAGGGAAATGCAGGAACAGAGGAATATAATTTCTTTACAAATTATATATATATAGATACTGCAGGGAAACCAACATATTGAGCTATAAATAAACCAAAAATAATTTTTTTTACCGAATAGTTTCGGTAAAATCGTTTGAGGAAGATTGCAGCGCGTGCACCTCGATTCTGCCATCGCCAACCAGCCGAAAGAAAGAAAACATGTCGGCCTCCCCTTCTGAATAAAAGAATAAATTCGCCCTGTGCTTTGGACGAAAATTGGTCACTGTGTATCGCTTACCGTATCCTGCGCGGACTCTACTACTTATAAGGATTGACGAAATCATTATAAGAGTAACATATGTGCCACAGTAAATGAGACAGAAATGGAAAGCAGTTTCAATAAACGTAAGTTATTCCGAGACCAAGCAGAATATATGGAGAATATTTCTAATGGAATTTCACTAACAAATCAGCATTTGAAAGTAATACAGGCTTGCCCACACCTAAGAACCTGAGTTGCAGACATCTTCCTGTTATTACTAAAACTCATTCACGTATGCCACTTCATGTATTATAAGCTCAAAATATCTCGCCATACATGCCAATTCGTATACGTAACTCACTTTACTGTGTATTTCTCGTCGTTCTATCACAGCCTCTCTCCTCCGTAAAGACACACTCTTCTTCTCGGACTAACTAAATCACAAATTCTTAAATAAAAATGATTCCTTCACATATTACAATCATCCATATACAAGTGATAGAATAACTCTAGTTCAAGACATCTGAGTAACTTCACGGTGGCTTTCACTCTTCCACTGATAATATCCACGTTTGTGTCGAGTGCGTATTCGGTTGGTGATATTTTGCACTTGGCTACAAACTTAATAACCTTTACTTGTTTCACCCATATATGGTACACGAAATCACAGCAAACATTACATACGCTACCCACGAACTGTTCGAAAACCGGTATAGTTGTCTATGTTTGAACATTCACTAAGTTGTATCACGTAGCCTACTTCAGTAGTTCTACAGAGTGTTCGAGAAAGAATGGTCAACATTCAGGGATATGACAGGTACGATTATTCGAAGCAAATAAGTCTAGTAAACACAGACTCTAAGATGCGTACCTTAACACAAATCTCTTCTACTGCAAACTCTTTGCTTCCCATATTTTGAGAGGAGGTAGTATGGTCCAAAGAAGAAAAAATCATCTAATAATCTCGGCTCTGAAATGCGTACCTTAAGAGATATGAGCTGTTGTCCAGTGGAAGATATGTGTTTCAGACTAGCGAAGACAAAAGTGCTCATGGCTCTTAAGGTATGCAGCTTAGAGGCCATGTTTCTTTGGACATTTTTTCCTAGTTTTAATTCATACTGCCACCTTTAATCATATGAAAAGCAAAGAGCTTGAATTATAAGAGATTTATTTTGCAGTATCAGAGATTAACAAATACTCTTTTAGCTTCGCATTATAGTTCCTGTCAAATACCTGATTATAAACCATTCCTTCTGAGACAGTCCGTATATTCACTTCATATCAGTAGTGTTGATAAGTGGTTGTGCTACAAGGACATTCCGATTTCGCATTCAAGCAAATTTTTCTGTCAGCTCAGTCCTCTTCCTTTAAGAGTGTTTACATCAAATACTACCGGCAAGCTGTGTTCCATATTAAGCTATCGGTATGCTTACATGAACAGAAAGATACGTCCAGGAGTCCCATTACGAGGTACTACTAAAAGAAACAAGTCGACAGTTCAGGAAAAATACCAGTGAACACCGATACTAACAACATTCACCAGCCGTCAGGGGTGTAGGAACACTCCATTAAGGCAGTCGATGAAAGTCGAGAGCTTCAGCGGGAGTTCTGCTTATCGTCCGTCACACTCTGGCTTGCACTGAGCCTAATGGGTACTCAGAAATACGTTTCCGGAATTATAACCCGTCGTGTACGCAGTTTCATCAATCTGATTACTAAATCCACATGCTTTAAACTCAGGGATTAACTGGGTAAGCTCCTAACTTTGTGAGAAGTATGTTCAATACTGCATGCCAAAAAAATTAAAATAAAATAAATCCGACATGGAATCAGAAATTTAATATTTCAAATGCCTAAGAAGTCCGAAATGCACACTGCAGTGGAGTGTATTCTGTTCTGAAACTTAGTTACGTACGAATTTGTCGTAGCGGTAATCTAAGCGGGAACGTTGTTTACCGCAGATCTCTCAGATAAACGTTCTTCCGAGGGGAGGATGTGGTGATAGGGTGCCTTAACACTTGTCCTATCTTCCTACCATTCTGCTTATCGGAGTTCCCCATATGTTCCTTTCTTCGCCGATACTGCGGGAAACGTCATTCCTTGTCTTGTCAGTCCACCTTTTTTTTAACACGCTGTAGCACCACGCCTCAAACACTTCGTTTACAGTCTGTCCGGGTTTTCCGCACTTAATGACGCACTACCACACAATGGTGTGCTCCAAATGTTCATTTTCAGAAATTTCTTCCTCAAATTAAAGTCTATGTTTGATACTAGTAGACTTACTTTGGCTTTGAATGCCCTCTTCGCCTGGTGCAGTTTGCTTTTTATGTTCTCCTTGCCTCGTCTGTCATGGATTATTTTGCTTCCAAGGTAGCAGAATTTCTTAACTACATGTACTTCATACCCATCAATCTCAAGGTTAAGTTTATCGTTGGTCTCAATTCCGCTACTTCTCATTCCATTCATCCTTCTTCGATTTACTGTCCATATTTTGTACCATTGGACTATTCGTTGCATTCAGAATCGGAAATTTGTGGTAAGGACTATGGGAGCAAACTAACTTACGGTAAGGACAACACACACATCCATGCCCGAGAGAGGACTCGAACCTCCGACGGAGGGAGCCGCTCGAACCGTTGCATTCAAGATCTGAGGTGCTATCAACGTATCGCCCGCATCTCGTGGTCGTGCGGTAGCGTTCTCGCTTCCCACGCCCGGGTTCCCGCGTTCAATTCCCGGCGGGGTCAGGGATTTTCTCTGCCTCGTGATGGCTGGGTGTTGTGTGTAGTCCTTAGGTTAGTTAGGTTTAAGTAGTTCTAAGTTCTAGGGGACTGATGACCATAGATGTTAAGTCCCATAGTGCTCAGAGCCATTTGAACATTTTTTTTTGCTATCAACGAATAAATTTATTCCCATTCTAACACACATCCATGCCCGAGAGAGGACTCGAACCTTCGACGGAAGGAGCCGCTCGAACCGTTACATTCAAGATCTATAATTATTCACTTACACTGAGGATAGAGGTGCTATCAACGAATCAATTTATTCCCATTCTTCAGTATTTATTTTATATACGCCATTTCCTTTCTGATGCATGGATTGAACAGCAGGGTTAAAGGAAATCATACAGTTTGATATAGCCGTCGATTTTATAATTCAGCAGTGAGAAATGTTATAAATTGCTAACGTACGTCTGAATATTCCTCGCACTGTCTGCCATACCCTGTCCGAAAGCCGTATCCTCATACATTTATTCATTCTGGCTATATTTAGGGTTACTTCCCTTAGTTGCAACACTCTGCATTTCCGTGCAACACTATGTCAGGAGTGACGTTTACATTCTCATTAAACCAACGGGATTTAGCGCTCTTCTGGTGGCACTGTTAGTTTTTAGAAATCTTACAAGCTAAAAGAAATTGTTCGAATGGCTCTGAGCACTATGGGTCTTAACATCTGAGGTCATCACTCCCCTAGAACTTAGAACTACTTAAACCTAACTCAGCTAAGGACATCACACACAGCCATGCCCGAGGCAAGATTCGAACGTGCGACCGTAGCGGTCCCGCGGTTCCAGACTGAAGCGCCTAGAACCGCTCGGCCACATAGGCCGGCTCTTACAAGCTAAATTCTGTCCGCCTTCTCTCTCCCCGCTGTCGGATTTTACACGTGATCCATCACTCCCGATATCATTAAGGATCACTGTGGGTGAAAGCGGACGCACGTTCGTCTCCAGTCAGGAAATGAATGATTCAACCACTTTCCAGATAACCTTTGTTCACTCCCAACAATCAATGTTACCACCCTTTGACGGCAAACGTTTGCATGTTGTAACTTACAGGTGAACGTAGTTTTCCCCGTCATCCGGAGAGTCTGTACGCTATTACATCAGTCTCGCTCGTTGGGTTGTGCGAGGCTTGGTTGACGCAATGCACGTGTGCTGGAATAGTCCATACGTGCGGACGTGCGACGCATTGTGTATGCTGCGCGGATGCCCGTAGCATTGGCAGCTGCACCACAGTTCTCTGTCTTATATAGCGTAGCAGCCGAAAAATACAGCAGCCACATCTATCAAGCTCTTGTGGTTCTCCACAGAGGGTCACAAATCACAGGTGACGCCAGTCCTGAAGCACTCTAAATACCGTTTGAGAGATCTAAGCCCGTGATATTTCGCACACCTTATTCTGGAAAAGTTCATTATCACTCATAATACAGCAAGATCGACGTTATACACCGCGAACGACCTTTTGGCGTGTGGAGGAGGTTACTTCTGGTATCATTATCTGATTCCCCCTTCCCTGTTCCTCTCGCGAACCGCGCGACCGCTACGGTCGCAGGATCGAATCCTGCCTAAGGCATGGATGTGTCTGATGTCCTTAGGTTAGTTAGGTTTATCTAGTTCTAAGTTCTAGGGGACTGATGACCTCAGAAGTTAAGTCCCATAGTGCTCAGAGCCATTTGAACCTCTCGCGAATGGTACCTTGGACGAATTATCTTTCTATACAGAGTGTTCACAACAAAGTGTCTAATACTTTGGGAGGCTTTAGTATTCACAGAAACAAGAAACGTAAGTCCAATAAACTTGGGTCCGAAAATGCATACTTTCCAGGACAGACACGTGTTTGTAGGGAGGCGCTGCGCGACGCTTCGTTGCGGATATTAGAACACTCTATCGCTTTTAAGACAATTTTCAAGCTAAAAGTATGAATATTGGTACTTGGTTCCTCAGTCAGAATAAAAAAATACGTCTGTCAGCTGTTCTGGAAATTCAGTTACTAAGGGGGTGATTTTTTTCAATAAATCGTTATTAAAGAATTACTAATACATTTTTAAAGCTACATCCATGAAAGCAGATATTTGACTTCTCGATTGAAAGTAAAACAATACGCATTTCACTGTATTTGGAAATTGAATGTCTAAGAGGATGAAATAAGTGAGAAAAATTATTAATAAAATATTTCGTTAGATTAAAAAAATTTTAAAGCTAAATCTGTGAAAACTGTTATTTTAATTCTGAGCTATAAATAAAGAAATATGTGTCAGGGGATGAAATGGAAACGTTGCCACAAGAACGCATAGGCATGATTAACAAAAACTTTGGACTCCAGCAACCAGAACTGCTTTTTGGTCAGAGGTATATTCGGAAAAGGCACCGCTTCTATGGACTAAATCAGAGCGAAAAGTCTAGAAAGTGCTGCAGTTTGTTAACAACGTAAAAATTCGATTATGGAAAAAGAAAAAGTCTTTGCCGTCCACAAAGTGTACGCGAGCAAAGTAGCGGGCGCTAAGCTAGTTGCCGGCCGTGGTGGCCAAGCGGTTAAAGGCGCTACAGTCTGGAACCGCGCGGCCGCTACGGTCGCAGGTTCGAATCCTGCCTCGGGCATGGATGTGTGTGATGTCGTTAGGTTAGTTAGGTTTAAGTAGTTCTATGTTCTAGGGGACTGATGACCTTAGAAGTTAAGTCCCATAGTGCTCAGAGCCATTTAGAGCTAAGCTAGTTGTCAATACAGCTGCGTATTAGCTCTAATTTCCCGGATTTTCTCGTTGTGGTCCGTTCGCGAGACGTTCGTTGGAGGAATTAAATGTTCTCCAGTTCGTTCCGGAACATATTGTACTGCAGTTTCAACCGATAACACTCCGTGGTAAACAACGCCTCTCTTTAAGCTTCTGCCACTGGAGTTTGATGAGCATCACCGTCATGCTCTCCCTCCGAGTAAACGACACGCCGCCCTTCTTCGAATCTTCTCTATCTCTCTTGTTAAGACAACCTGGTCTGAACTCCAAACTGATAAGCAACACTCAAGACGTATTATGGAGCTACTTCGTTCTTTACGTGGCCATTCCACCTTAGGTCACACCGGATGATTACTCCTACGTATTTCACTGTACTTAGTGTTTCCAGTAATTTGTTGCCAATAGTGTAATCGTACAGCAGTTGATTCCATTGTCTATTTATGCGCTACAGTCTGGAACCGCGCGAACGCTACGGTCGCAGGGTTGAATCCTGCCTCGAGCATGGATGTGTGTGATGTCCTTAGGTTAGTTAAAGTAGTTCTAAGTTCTAAGGGACTGATGACCTCAGAAGTTAAGTCACATAGTGCTCAGAGCCATTTGATCCATTTTCCTACTATTCGATACAGTCTTCTGGCTTTGTCACATTCTTAGAGACAAGCGCATCATCTGCGAACAGTCTCACGGAGCTTCGACTGTTATCCACACTATGTGTGTGTGTGTGTGTGTGTGTGTGTGTGTGTGTGTGTGTGTGTGCGTGCGTGCGTGAGCGTGTGTGTCTTACGCCAACATAGTGGGAGCCTCTGTATGCCCGAATGGTATCACTATCTTCGTAGAGGGCGTGTATTCCCGCATGGTAGCACTCTACTGGTAGACGTCGGCGCCAATGGCTTGCTCCACCAATAGCCTCCACACCATCCACCTATTGCTTCTCGCAGAGTGCACCCTTCATTGTGCCGAACGGATGGACGTCGGAAGGTGCGAGGTCCAGGCTGTAGGGTGGATGACGGAGAACAGTCCAATGAAGTTTTGTGAGCCCCCTCTCTGGTGCGCAAACTTGTGTGAGGCCTTGCGTTGCCGTGGCTGTGGAGAAGTGCGGCTGCCTTTTTAAGGTGACGAAAACGCTTAAGCCGTTTCTACAATTTTCTGAGGGTACCACAATGTACTTCAAAGTTGATCGTTGCGCCATGAGGGAGGACATTAAACAGACATCCCCCTCAGAGTCCAAGAACATCGTCTCCATGAGTTTACCAGCTGAGGCTGTAACTTTGAACATTTTATTCGGAGGAGAGGTGGTGTGGAACCACTCGATGCGTTGCTGTTTTATTTTCGATTCGAGGAGATGAACCCGTGTTTCATCGCCTTTGACGATGTTTGACAAATTTTCACGATCATCCTCGTAGCGTAACGGGAATTCCGCACAGATGATCCTTCGTTGTTTCTTATGGTATTCTGTTAGGTGACGAGGAGCCAAGCTAGCACACACGTTTAAGCACCTCAAGTCACGAATGAATGCATCCGCACTAACAACAGATACGTCCAGTCGTGCAGCGAGGGGTTTGATTGTGATCAGTCACTTACCTGGGATGAGAGTGTTCGCACGTTCCAATATTGCAGGAGTCACAGCTGTGTGCGGGATGCTGGCACGCGGGAGACTGGAGAGGTTTGCGAAACCTTGTTGTGACGATGATAGATTCCTAGCCCAACGAGTCACGGTGCTCTGTTCACTGTTAGGTCTGCGCAGACATTCTATAAAAGACTATGAATATCTGCAATGCTTTGTTTTCCGCCAAAACAGAATCAATGACAGCTGTCTGCTCGGATCGCACCTCTGTTGCACATGTCACTTTCAAGAATATGCGTAGCGCCGCCACCTATCGGAATTTCATGAATCTATATGGGCTGAAGCTGGAATACTCCATGACGTCCCACAGCAAATTCCTCATTTTTTAACCAAAACTGACTGAGAAAAGAATGTGTTGAATTATTTATTGAACAACCCTCATACGCTGAAGAGCCAAAGAGACTGGCTCCTTGCCGCGACTCGACGTGACATGAACTCTACTAATTCCTGAGGTAGTACTGCCGGGAACTGACACCATGAATCCTACAGGGCTGTCCATAAATCCGTAAGAGTATGAAAGCGTGGAGATCTCTCCTGAACAGCACATTACAAGGCATCCCATATATACTCAATAATGTTCGTATCTGGGGAGTTTGTTGGCTAGTGGAAGTGTTTAAACACAGAATAATGTTCCTGCAGCCACTCTGTAGCAATTCTGGACGTTTGGAGTGTCACATTGTCCTGCTGGAATTGCCCAAGTCCGTCGAAATGCACAATGGACGTGAATGGATGTCGGTGATCAGACAGGATACTTACGTACGTGTCACCTGTCAGAGTCGTATCTACAAGTATCAGAGGTCAGACATTACTTCAACTGCACAATCCCAATTACCGAGCCTCCACCAGCTTCATCAATCTCCAGCTGACAACCAGGGTCCATGGATTCACAAGCCTGTCTCCATCCGGCCAGGCAACATGTTTCTAGTCATCAACAGTGAAGTGTCACTGTTGACGAGCCCAGGCAAGGTTGAAATGGTTCAAATGCCTCTGAGCACTTTGGAACTTAACATCTGAGGTCATCAGTCCCCTAGGACTTAGAACTACTTAAACCTAACTAACCTAAGGACATCACTCACATCCTTGCCCGAGGCAGGATTCGAACCTGCGACCGTAGCAGTCTCGCGGTTCCTGACTGAAGCGCCTAAAACGGCTCGGTCACAGCGGCTCGCCCCACACGAGGCATAAAGCTTTGTATCGTGCAGTCATCTAGGGGGCACGAGAGTACCTTCGCCTCCGAAAGTCCATATCGTTGATGTTTCGTTGAATGGTTCGCACCTGACACCTGTTGATGGCCCAGCACTGAAATCTGCAGAAATCTGCGGAAGGGTTGCACTTTTGTCACATTGAACGATTCTCCTCATTCGTCGTTGGTCCCGTTCTTGCAGTATCTTTTTCTGGCCGCAGCGATGTCGGAGATTTGATATTTAACGGGATTCCTGACACCCACGGTACCCTCGTGAAATTGTCGTACGGAAAAATCCCCACTTCATCGCTACCTCGGAGATGCTGTGTCCCATTATTCGTGCGCCTACTATCCCATCACGTTCAAACTCACTTAAATCTTGACAACTTGCCATTGTAGTAGCAGTAATCGATCAAAAATTGCGCCAGACTCTTGTTGTCTTTTATAGGCGTTGTCGGCCGCAGCGCCATATTCTGCCTGTTTACACATCTCTGTATTTGAATACACATGTATATACCAGTTCTTTGGCACTTCAGACCAAGACGTGAACCAGTTGTGAGTTACTCTGCGTATTCCGTAATGGTCCAACTAGAAAACGCTTTTTTAAAAAGAAAATATTTTTATTTTATTCACCTAGCTGACACAATTATGTGAATACTCAAGGTTGAGTTGCCAGTGTTAAAAATAATTCAGTCGGATATTTGACATTGTTTGTCACCAGCGACAGATTCTATATCTGGATTAAAACTGGTTACGTGTAGCCTCAGGGCACTAACTACATTCGGCCTATTCCTGTACTTATATTTCAAACAAAGTAAACTTGAAAAAGCTCGCTCTCCACTGAACAGTAATTCAACAATATCTTCACAGTGACTGAGTGAAGTGGTGTAGTGGCTAACGCCCTGTACTCGCTTTCAAGAGATCCGGGTTCACTTCTCTGGTCGGTGACTCAGATATCGGTTGTGTGCATTCATTTAGGTCACTCCATGCAAATGCCGGATGGTTCCTTCCCCTACAGTAGTAAGAAATCCGAGCAATGCTTCGTCTCAAACAATCTTATTAGTGGACGGGACTTAAAACACTAATATTACTTTCCACCTGATAGTTGTGGATGGGTATTAAATGAGCATATAAGCGAATCGTTCTTGTGAACAATTGTGGCGAAAAAACTACAAACTGGACGTACTACGATCAGATTATGGCCTTTTAATTGCTTTCGCCATCAGCAGCTAGCTAAGGCTGCACTCCCGCAGGAGGTCGAACGTAACTGTGCATCCACACTGAAGGTGCTGGATTCATGGCCCATCGAGGCGTAACAGTTGTATGAACTTGTGGTGTCTGTTCTTTCGGACATTACAGTCGGAGCAAAACCTCGAACTTCAACAGTGGGGAAGGAAATCGACAGCGTTCTTTCAATGGAACCATCCTAACATCCGCGTTACATCTAGGAAACCACGGAAAGCTTAAATCAGGTAGACCGGACTCTGATTTGAGCCGTCGTCCTCCTGAATGCGACTCCAGTGTGCTAACCACTACATCACTTTGCACAGATAAGCTACAACTACACAAAGAAAACAGTTTTGCGTGATCTCAGAAACTAATCTGAAAAAGAAACCGTATGTAGTTAAAACTTTATAGGAAATCCAACAGGAAGACTGCACAAATGTACGAATAATGCTACGGCAATGCTAGAAACCATGAAAGAACAAATAATGGCTGCACATCTCAATTTTAGCATCGAAGTGACCTTCAGTATTAGTGGTGAGGTTAAACAGCACGGCATTCGAATATGGGGTACAGAAAAGTTCATTTGTACTGTTCGATGTCAGAACAGAAATTGAACACTCCATTTCTTTTCAGCAAACTGTTTTAACGAAGAGTACCTGCATATGTTTGAGCAATACTGACGCCAAAGCTTGATACCGATTCCATAAATACATTTTTTGCAAGATAGACAATGTAACGATCCTTAAAAATGATAATATAATTATCTTTGCGATTACGTTAAATGAAGTCTGATCTGTGAAATGAATACAGAACTCGAATTGTGGTGTTCCGTGTTGCAAGTGCAAGTGGTGTGCTTACTCTGTGTTACTGGTAGCTAAAACTTTATACGAATCGATTAGACAATGCAACTCCCAATACCAATAAACAAATACAGTCAATTCAAAATACATTCAGCCCCTTAAGCACTGAATCCTAAGGCCCTGTTCACATAACAAATAAATTAAATTATCTTATGTTAACAGAATCTTCCGTCGGTTCTTGGTAGAACAGCATTATACTAAATGAAAAAAAAATGGCTCTGAGCACTATGGGACTTAACATCTGTGGTCATCAGTCCCCTAGAACGTAGAACTACTTAAATCTAACGAACCTAAGGACATCACACACATCCATGCCCGAGGCAGGATTCGAACCTGCGACCGTAGCAGTCGCGCGGTTCCGGACTGAGCGCCTAGAACCGCTAGACTACCGCGGCCAGCAATAATAAATGAAAACCACCAGTTTGATGTTGTAGAACAAAAGCAAACTGATGCTTTTCATTTGTTAAATTATCTTACCTCTAAAGCAGCACCGGAGTAGCGCGACATATTCTGGTCTCTCATAATAAAATACGAATATACTAATTATAGGCTCAGCAGTGTGCAACTCTGGCCATAATTCTTGAAATTCACATGAAATTTATTTGGCTGATAAACGAGAACATTTAAGAAAATTCAACTTCTTTAAAAATATGACATGGACTGGGAGGCGGTACTCTTTATGGTGAATTACTAATACTGAGTTTTGTTAGCAAAATTATATTGCAAGTTAAGTTTGTGTTTTCAAAAACAATTGAGTCTACCTTACTCACAATTGATTGACAAACAATGAGATCTAAACAGCAAGTATTATCTCACTTCATTCTTTCTTCTTTATTCTTTTGCTACTGCCTTCATCTCGCATTGTGCGCTGGGTCGGCCGGGTTAAGTACGGAATTGGCATGGTTAATTTTAAGGGGTGGCTGGATGCCCTTCCTGCCACCACCCCATACCCCCTGGGACGGAAGTAGTGTACCCCAGCTGTCTGCGTCTAGTGTAAATCGTGAAATAGTGTGAATGTGTGTCAAATGTCTGCGAGTCGTGTAACTGAGGCAGGACGTGGGGACCAGCCCGGTATTCACCTAGGAGCATGTGGAAAACTGCCTAAAAACCACATCCAGGCTGGCCGGCACACCGGCCATCGTCGTTAATCCGCTGGGCGGATTCGATCCGGGTCAGGCGCGCCTACCCGAGTCCAGGAAGCAGCGCGTTAGCACTCTCGGCTACCCTGGTGGGTCAAGCATTATCTCACTGCAGTAATCCAACATAAATGTAAATCATCAAATTACATACAGCTCTGTTAACAAATCTTGAAAGCATTACAAAAACGAAATATCTAACAAGTCTTTTTCCCAAAACAGTTTACGTACATCCTGGGTTTACTCAACAATTACAAATTATCAGCCAACTCAGTGAAGAATTCTACTTCCGTGTTCAACAATATTGACATACCTACATTAATGTAACTCTTGGTGACTTCACACAGCACACCACAGAAACTGCCTACTCCATCGTCTTTCCCTCACAGACAGCTACCTACAACTGTGCGCCAAACGCTCTCCTTGCTCTCCTTGCTCCAACAAATCAGTATCTTTGGCTCTGCGGTCGCGCACGTTATCGAGCCCATCAGAGACATTCATCGTTTACTAGTTTCATTTTAATTTATTAATATTCTTATGCTATTCTGGTGCCACATACAAGTGCGCCGCAGAATACTTCTTTCAACCATCCCACCAATGTAATGTGGAGGTTAGCAAGTTTTCAAATCAATATTTGCCAAAGCGTTGGGCTCTTCTTGCTGGACATGACGACACTGTTCTGCTGTTGATTATTTAAATCTTCGAACCGATACCCATGGAATGCTCTTTATCAGGTTAAATGAAAGAGCTTGTGTATGTGCCTCCTTGGTCGAGAACAATTTCAGAACTCCAGACGGGCATTGCTAATGTTCTCACTTCGATGACTCCACATGCATTTCAGGACGTATGTCCTCAAATGGATTATCGCGTAGATGTTGCAGGTGTGACCAGGGGAAATCATATAGAAAGCTTATGAAACACGTAAAACTAAATTTCAACTTACAGTTTGATGTGTACGTGTCGACTGATTAGAGCGGTTTGCACACGTCAATAATAGGTTTAGGTGCGCAGAGGTGGATGGAGGAACCGTGACAGTGCAAACAAATTAGTGACATACAAATTTACATTTCCCTGAGCTTTGATACTAAACTAAACTTGTACAGCAACTAGTTGTATGTGCTTGCGGACAGAAAGAACTCGCAGTGGCCTGTCAAAGCGCACGTTCTGAATACAGTGTCAACGAAACATTGTCGGCCCTGGGCGCCACACTGTCAGTCACTGAGTAAACACTTGCTACTATGCGAAGGCGACTCCACTACGAACTGCAGCCGTGGAACTGAGTACTAGAACTGTCGTACGCCAACGCCGAAAACGAACTGTACATTGCTGCCTGTAGCCATCGCTTACAACAACGAAGAAGTCCATATCATTGGCGGTGGCGCGGAGATATCTGATTGGGCACCGCTTGTGGTTGGCGACTTTCTTCAAACCGCCATTAGTGCCACTCAGAAACTATTTCACTGCGCCAGCTCCGGTTGCTTCGATTGGCGAGAACACAATACATCTACTTTTTCTGTAGGTCCTATGGACGTATCGCTATGTATTAAATAGCTATAACTGTTTTAAACGATATATTAATTCTGAATCGCCATTCTGAAGCTATTTCCGAGCCTGGAAGGTTACAACGTACATACATACGACGCCCAGCCACATTTGTGTGACCACCAGACAATATCCTGAATAAGATCCTTTCGCGGAGCGAAAAGTGCAGGAAGAGAGCCATAGTGGTTCAGGAATGTATCGATGTGGACTAGCAGCCATGCCGACTCTATTGCGTTAGGTTTCTCGGTTAAGGATCCATGGGGCAAGAACTCGCACGAGGTGATTCCAAAGATTCTCCACTGGGTTTAAATCCTGGGAGTTTAATGGCCAGGGGAGTACGGTAAACTCGTCCTGGTGCTCGAACCACGCAGGTACGTTGCGAGCTGTGTGACACGTTGCATTGCCCTGCTGGTAGATGCCATCGTGCCGAGAAAAAGCAGACTTCATGTATGGGTGGACATGATACCAAAGGATAAACGCATACTTCTGTTGATCCACTATGGTTTCAAAATGGCGATATCACCCGGGGAATGCAAAGAAAGCGTTCCCCACACCCTAACGCTCCCTCCTCGTAGCAGTGTGTCTGCATTTAGACGTTTCAGGCCGCACAAGCCAACTTCCTTCTTCCTGAGGGTGCAAAAAACCTGATTATCTGTGAATGCTGCTTGTCGCAATTCAGTGGATGTACAGTTGCTGTATTGGTGTCCAAATTACACCCTTCTTCATTGATGAACAGCAATTAGCATTGGTGCATGGACCTGGCGTCAGCTGTGGAGGCCTGTGCGCAGCAACGGTCCCTGAACGGTCGTTAAGGAGACGCTGTTGGTAGCCCCTTGGTTCATCTGGGTGGTCGGTTGCTCAATAGTTACACGTCTGTTCGCCTGTTCACATCTACGCAACCGTCGTTCAGCCCTTTGATCTATGTCTCACGGTGCACCACAGATGTCTCGGCGCCAGCTACGGCTAGGCCATTTTGCCACGCACGGTATGTTTTAATAACGGAGGCACTCGTTCTGGTTACAAATTTAGTCGTTTCGGTAATGAGCCATTGGCCGGAAAGCCAATAATCATCCCCTTTTGGACGTCAGTTAAATCACTACGTTTTCGCGTTACTGCAACGAATGCCCTGTTTCCCGCTCCCCCCCTCTCCCTCCCGACCCCGACTAACTTTATATAGCTTCCACTGTCAGAGATGCCACCTGCCATCTGTGAGTGTGTATTGCATGCTGACGCAGAACATAGTCGGCGACCACATTAATGTGACGGGACGGTGTATATTAACTACTATTTGGTTCTTTCAAGGCAGTCTACGAACTGCTCCCTGCCGCCGTTGGATAAGCAGCTGCAGCAGCAAGTCGTATACTCCTAGCTCACTCATTTGTTACATAGTTTAATTCTTAATTTCTTTGCGTGTTTTTGGTACTTGCATTGGTTAATTCATAAATTTCGGGCGTATTATAGTATTTGAGAGTTGTAGCATCGCGTTTTAGTACCTGAATAGTGTAAAATCGCGTAGTCTCCTTCCGCCGCCGAGCAGTGTGTCAGCAGTGCACAAGTGGCGGCATTACTGCATTCACTAGGCAATCTTGTATTTTAATAACCGTTTAAATGTTGTGTCGATTTGTTTGAGCTCTCTGTAGATTAGTTCAGACGTTCTTTGCACAACAGTTTTTAGCATGGATAGGGACTGCAACTGCTGTGTTCGGATGCAGGCTGAGTTGGCATCCCTTCGCTCCCAGCTTCAGGCAGTGTTGGCTTCGGTCACACAGCTTGAGGCTGTTGCCAATGGTCATCACTGTGGGGGTCCGGATGGGGGTTTGTCGGGGACAGCCAGCTCGTCCCACGCATCCTCCGATCGGACTACGACTGTGGTTGCCCGGGATACTGCCCGCATTGAGGCTGATCCCTCACCTGTGGTAGAGTGGGAGGTCGTCTCAAGGTGTGGCAGGGGGCGAAAGACATTCCGGAGGGCTGAGCGGAAGGCCTCTCCGGTTTGTCTGACGAACCGGTTTCAGGCTCTGTCTCAGACTGATACTGATCTTCGGCCTGACATGGCTGCTTGTCCTGTTCCAGAGGTTGCCCCTCAGTCTGCAAGATTCGGGCGGTCGCAGAGGGTGGGCTTACTGGTAGTTGGGAGCTCCAACGTCAGGCGCGTAATGGGGCCCCTTAGGGATATGGCAGCAAGGGAGGGGAAGAAAACCAAAGTGCACTCCGTGTGCATACCGGGGGGAGTCATTCCAGATGTGGAAAGGGTCCTTCCGGATGCCATGAAGGGTACAGGGTGCACCCATCTGCAGGTGGTCGCTCATGTCGGCACCAATGATGTGTGTCGCTATGGATCGGAGGAAATCCTCTCTGGCTTCCATCGGCTATCTGATTTGGTGAAGACTGCCAGTCTCGCTAGCGGGATGAAAGCAGAGCTCACCATCTGCAGCATCGTCGACAGGACTGACTGCGGACCTTTGGTACAGAGCCGAGTGGATGGTCTGAATCAGAGGCTGAGACGGTTCTGCGACCGTGTGGGCTGCAGATTCCTCGACTTGCGCCATAGGGTGGTGGGGTTTCGGGTTCCGCTGGATAGGTCAGGAGTCCTCTACACGCAACAAGCGGCTACACGGGTAGCAGGGGTTGTGTGGCGTGGGCTGGGCGGTTTTTTAGGTTAGATGGCCTCGGGCAAGTACAGAAAGGGCAACAGCCTCAACGGGTGCGGGGCAAAGTCAGGACATGCGGGGACCAAGCAGCAATCGGTATTGTAATTGTAAACTGTCGAAGTTGCGTTGGTAAAGTACCGGAACTTCAAGCGCTGATAGAAAGCACCGAAGCTAAAATCTTTATAGGTACAGAAAGCTGGCTAAAGCCAGAGATAAATTCTGCCGAAATTTTTACAAACGTACAGACGGTGTTTAGAAAGGATAGATTGCATGCAAACGGTGGTGGAGTGTTCGTTGCTGTTAGTAGTAGTTTATCCTGTAGTGAAGTAGAAGTGGATAGTTCCTGTGAATTATTATGGGTGGAGGTTACACTCAACAACCGAGCTAGGTTAATAATTGGCTCCTTTTACCGACCCCCCGACTCAGCAGCATTAGTGGCAGGACAGCTGAGAGAAAATTTGGAATACATTTCACATAAATTTTCTCAGCATGTTATAGTCTTAGGTGGAGATTTCAATTTACCAGATATAGACTGGGACACTCAGATGTTTAGGACGAGTGGTAGGGACAGAGCATCGAGTGACATTATACTGAGTGCACTATCCGAAAATTACCTCGAACAATTAAACAGAGAACCGACTCGTGGAGATAACATCTTGGACCTACTGATAACAAATAGACCTGAACTTTTCGACTCTGTAAGCGCAGAACAGGGAATCAGTGATCATAAGGCTGTTGCAGCATCCCTGAATATGGATGTTAATAGGAATATAAAAAAAGGGAGGAAGGTTTATCTGTTTAGCAAGAGTAATATAAGGCAGATTTCAGGCTACCTAACAGATCAAAACGAAAATTTCTGTTCCGACACTGACAATGTTGAGTGTTTATGGAAAAAGTTCAAGGCAATCGTAAAATGCGTTTTAGACAGGTACGTGCCGAGTAAAACTGTGAGGGACGGGAAAAACCCACCGTGGTACAACAACAAAGTTAGGAAATTACAGCGAAAGCAAAGAGAGCTTCACTCCAAATTTAAACGCAGCCAAAACCTCTCAGACAAACAGAAGCTAAACGATGTCAAAGTTAGCGTAAGGAGGGCTATGCGTGAAGCGTTTAGTGAATTCTAAAGTAAAATACTAGGTACCGACTTGACAGAAAATCCTAGGAAGTTCTGGTCTTACGTTAAATCAGTAAGTGGCTCGAAACAGCATGTCCAGACACTCCGGGATGATGATGGCATTGAAACAGAGGATGACAAGCGTAAAGCTGAAATACTAAACACCTTTTTCCAAAGCTGTTTCACAGAGGAAGACCACACTGCAGTTCCTTCTCTAAATCCTCGCACAAACGAAAAAATGGCTGACATCGAAATAAGTGTCCAAGGAATAGAAAAGCAACTGGAATCACTCAACAGAGGAAAGTCCACTGGACCTGACGGGATACCAATTCGATTCTACACAGAGTACGCGAAAGAACTTGCCCCCCTTCTAACAGCCGTGTACCGCAAGTCTCTAGAGGAACGGAAGGTTCCAAATGATTGGAAAAGAGCACAGGTAGTCCCAGTCTTCAAGAAGGGTCGTCGAGCAGATGCGCAAAACTATAGACCTATATCTCTGACGTCGATCTGTTGTAGAATTTTAGAACATGTTTTTTGCTCGAGTATCATGTCGTTTTGGGAAACTCAGAATCTACTATGTAGGAATCAACATGGATTCCGGAAACAGCGATCGTATGAGACCCAACTCGCTCTATTTGTTCATGAGACCCAGAAAATATTAGATACAGGCTCCCAGGTAGATGCTATTTTTCTTGACTTCCGGAAGGCGTTCGATACAGTTCCGCACTGTCGCCTGATAAACAAAGTAAGAGCCTACGGAATATCAGACCAGCTGTGTGGCTGGATTGAAGAGTTTTTAGCAAACAGAACACAGCATGTTGTTATCAACGGAGAGACGTCTACAGACGTTAAAGTAACCTCTGTCGCGCCACAGGGGAGTGTTATGGGACCATTGCTTTTCACAATATATATAAATGACCTAGTAGATAGTGTCGGAAGTTCCATGCGGCTTTTCGCGGATGATGCTGTAGTATACAGAGAAGTTGCAGCATTAGAAAATTGTAGCGAAATGCAGGAAGATCTGCAGCGGATAGGCACTTGGTGCAGGGAGTGGCAACTGACCCTTAACATAGACAAATGTAATGTATTGAGAATACATAGAAAGAAGGATCCTTTATTGTATGATTATATGATAGCGGAACAAACACTGGTAGCAGTTACTTCTGTAAAATATCTGGGAGTATGCGTGCGGAACGATTTGAAGTGGAATGATCATATAAAATTAATTGTTGGTAAGGCGGGTACCAGGTTGAAATTCATTGGGAGAGTCCTTAGAAAATGTAGTCCATCAACAAAGGAGGTGGCTTACAAAACACTCGTTCGACCTATACTTGAGTATTGCTCATCAGTGTGGGATCCGCACCAGATCGGGTTGACGGAGGAGATAGAGAAGATCCAAAGAAGAGCAGCGCGTTTCGTCACAGGGTTATTTGGTAACCGTGATAGCGTTACGGAGATGTTTAACAAACTCAAGTGGCAGACTCTGCAAGAGAGGCGCTCTGCATCGCGGTGTAGCTTGCTCGCCAGGTTTCGAGAGGATGCTTTTCTGGATGAGGTATCGAATATATTGCTTCCCCCTACTTATACCTCCCGAGGAGATCACGAGAGTAAAATTAGAGAGATTAGAGCGCGCACGGAGGCTTTCAGACAGTCGTTCTTCCCGCGAACCATACGCGACTGGAACAGGAAAGGGAGGTAATGACAGTGGCACGTAAAGTGCCCTCCGCCACACACCGTTGGGTGGCTTGCGGAGTATAAATGTAGATGTAGTAGATGTAAACTCATAAGTATTACGAATAAATGAAGACAACAGTTATAGTGAATTCCCGCAGGCATTGCAAGATAATGGTGAGTTTGTCTGGAATGCTGATCGGCGTCAACTGATATGACCCTAATTTCAGTATTTTAAATTGATTTTTTCAATAAGTGAATTATTAACATGACTAACACCTTCCAAAGACACCGTCGTGGTTCGTGATTGCCAGTTCCGAACACTAAGCCGCGGTTGGAGCCTTTGATGTGAGACGTCGGCGTCCCTTACAGACAATTAGGAGCCCTGAGCGAATCATCAGATTCGATCTCAGAACTGTCCGTTGCCGAGACCTTAACTGGGAGGTGGAGTACTAATACCTGGCACAAAGGAGCCCGCTCCCGTCTGATCACTCACGCTTAATCCACTTCCTGCCCTTGAGTCCTGCGAGGTGCGGCTCTGACGTCAGACGTCCTGCGCACTCACACAGACGCGTAGCGTTCAATGAAGCTGGGTTACGGTACGGTGCAGACCGGAGCCCAGTTGCCCTTTTGTACTCTCTGGCATTTTAGTGGATAAAATTGAAACAGATTAATAAGAGGAGACGAAACGTTTCGTTACGAAGATACCATAATTTGATTAATGTAAGATAGAATATGCAGCAGGCTATTTTAAGTAACTAAGGTCGACGAAACAAACTCGAGACCGAGTCATCGTAAGCTACGAGACATATGTTCGTTTTGCTATAAACTATGACAATTACACTTTTTTTCTAGAGTTCAGAGTATTCATAAAATGGTCTGTGATGTTTACCAAAAGAGGAATTCCACCATAGGAAACCTTGCTCTTGAAATAAAGTTTTGTAACGTCGTACTGTAACCGAATGGTCGATGTGGGATGGTGTATTCGGAAAGCTGTACATGGGGTCGCAGTGGATCACGCTTCTTTTCTGCCTGTCTCCAGTGCAGTCCCATTTCAAATATGACCCTTATTTTCCCTGCCTATAAGCAACGACGTTCCAATGTCACGTAGAAAAAATACTTAAATATCTCAGATGACAGTTTCAATAGCCACTATACAGATTGGAAATTTTTCTCATCATTAAAATGCCTTTACACAATCTGATGTTGAAGAAGTCCCATACTCCGAGAAGCGTTGGGGACGATGCGGGAGACCCGCACCGCCGTACAAGGCAAGGTCCTAGTGGAGGTGGCTTGCCATTGCCTTCCACCGACCGTGATAAGGATGAATGATGATGACGACGACACAACAACACCCAGTCATCTCGAGGGAGGAAAAATCCCTGAAGCCGCCGGGAATCAAACCAGGGACCCCGTGCGCGGGAATCGAGAACGCTACCGCAAAACCAGGAGCTGCGGACTTTACACAATCTAATACAAGCTAAACATTTATTTCCTCGTAAGCATACCACTATCTCTCGTTATGTATCTCACACATCAGTCAGGGGACTTGTTATCTCACTGGCCTGAAACCACAATTTTGTGACAAAAACTGACTCGAATACTGCTGTGACATGTAATCAGAACAACATTCTGCCAGAAACCCCGCATTAGCGCAGAATTGAATTTAGTTACTTTTTATCAGGAACCCAATCCGGAGAAATTAATAATGGAAAGGCAGCTCAGAATAACGTGAAAAATATACTCTTGCTGTAAAGCTGCCACACTCAGTTCGTAATGCGTTCTTCCTATTAAATGATAAAGTTTGATTTTCTTAAATACTTTGTTTGAAATTGTTTTATTTTGTTATGAACAGAGTTCTTTAAATCTACGTCCACCGCTGTGCAGAGTTGTTTAAATCTACATCTACAGCTGTACTCTGTAAACCATCTTACGGTGGGTGGCGGAGGGTAGTTCGTGAGCCAGTGTCACTTCCTCGTTCTCCGGTTCCAGTTGCATAAAAGTTCGCGTGAGAACGATTGCTGGTAAGCCTCCGTGTGGGCTTCAGTCTAACTTTATCTTTATGGTTTTTCCATGAGATATACATAGGAGGAAAAAATACATTTGTTGACTCACCTAACAACTTACGCCCTCTGAACTTTAACAGTAGACCACGCCGTGATGCAGAACGCCTCTCTTGCAGCTTCTGCCACTGTAGGTGGCCGAACAACTCCGTGACGCTTTCGCACTTACTAAATGAACCCGTAATGCAACGTGCTGATCTTCTTTAGATCTTCTCTATTTCTTCTACCAATTCTATCTGGTACGGATTCCATACTGACGAACCATGTTCAATTGCCGATCGAACGAATGTTTTATGATCTACTTCCTCTGACAATGAATCTTAGTCTCCCTTACTCATTAATTTTATGTGGTCATTCCACTTCAGATAGCTCAATACGCATACTCCTGTATATATTATGGAAGTAACTGTTTCAAATCACTGTTCTGCTATTTTGCACTTTTACACTTTATGGTCTTTCTGTCTACGTATTAGCAATAGATTACATTTTTTTATGTCGGGGGTCAGTTGCCACTTACTGTCTGTAGCGTAGATCCTCCGAAGGTCTCCCTGAACCTCACTAAAACTTTCTAACGTTACGACTTTTCTGTAAATAACACCTTGTTAGTGTCATGGAACTTCCAATGTTATCTCATACGTCATTAATATACTGGGTGGTCAGAAACAGTCTTTAAACTTTTGTAAGGATGTTGCAGGGTAGGCTGCGCTCAGAAAGAGTTGTTAAGAAAAAATTAGATACACTGCGCCGTTTTCGAGTTAATTAACACTGAAGTTAGCCAGTCACACCGGCTACGTGCGCAAATTCAGGTGGTTCGGCAGAGACGTTGTCGTCAAACGTGTTCTTCGTTTCATTTCCTGAAACTGAAAAAGAGAGCGATACAATAAGTGGACCTGGGGCGGTAGTAAGGACAGAACCCGAGCCACTGGCTGAGCAGTTTCTGCGCTATCATCTGCGCTATGACAGTAGCTATGACTCATTGTATCTGGCGGGCCGCTTGAATTTCCGCGCGCAATAGCCTGATTGGCTAACTTCGATGCTAATCAACTCGAAAACGGCGCAACGCAATGACTTTTTTCTTAACAGTCATTTCTCAGCGCAACATATACTGAAACACCCTTACATGCTTTACAGAAGGTTCTGACCACCCTACATATTGTGAAAAATAATGGTCCTGCAACACTGCCCCTGGGGTACGACCGAAGTTATTTTTACGTTTGAAGACTTCTCTCCGTTCAGAATCACTCGCTGTCTTCTGTTTGCTATAAATTCCTCAGTCCAATCACACAGCTGCTCTGATTTTCCATACGCTCGTATTTTGTTCATTACGCTGCTGTGTGAGGCTATATCTAATACGTTCCGGAAATCAAGGAACACGGTATCTACCTGGGTGACTGCATCTTCTGCTTTCTGTGCCTCGTGGACGAACAGAGCGACCTAGATTTCAGACGACCGTTGTTTCCGGAACCTATGTTGGTTCCTACAGATGAGATTTTCGGTCTCCATAGATGTCCTAATAATCGAGCATGAAACATGTCCAAAAATTCTACAACAGACCGACGTCAGATATAAACGCCTGTACTTTTGTGCGTCTTTTCGACGACACTTCCCGAAAATGCGAAAGACCTGTGCTTTTCTTTTTTGCAATCATCAGTAACGCTTCGCTTCTCTAAAGACACAAAGTGCATTGCTGCTGGAAGAGGGGGGGGGGGGGGGCGAGTTCTTTCGAATTTTTTTTTTGTGTAGAATCGAACTGGTATCCCGTCAGTTCGAGTGACCTTTCCACTGTTCAGCGATTTCAGTCGCTTTTCTGCTCCTTGGTCATTTATTTCGATACCTCTTGTTTTGATGTTCGGGCTATGATTTAGGAGGAGTAGTTACAGTGTGAGCTTCCTCTGCGAAAGATTTGGAAAAAGACGGCCTTTTCCGTTTCGTTCCCTGTTTCGATGCCATTTAGGTCATAGAGTGTCTGGACAGATGACTTCGATCCGTTAAATGATAAATGATAGAACATATGTGAATAACTCCTTAGGATTATCTGTCAATTAGGTTGATAGAGTCTTTCTTGTTCGTTGAACGCTTCACGCTTCTTACGCTAATTTTGGCTTCGTAAAGTTTCGTTTCTCTTTGAGGTTTCGGCTGTGTTTAAATTTTCAGTGAAGTTCTCTTTGCTTTCGTAGCAGTTTTCTGACACGGTTACGAAACCATGGTGGATCTTTTCCATCTCTCACAATTCTGCTCGCTACATACAGGACTTGTCTAAAGCGTGTTGTGTGATGCTCTTGTTGTCCATTGAGGTTCGACGTCGTCAGTGCTGGAGATGAAATTTTCGTGACGACTAATCACGAAATATGAAATATGTCTTGTCGCTTTTTTAACATAGAAAAATCTTACTGTTTTTCTGTGCGTTCCTATTTACAGCCATATTTAGTGAAGCTGTAACGGCTCTATGATCACTGATTCCCTGTTCTTCGCCATCGGAGTCGAAAAGTTCGGGTCTGTTTGCCACCAGCAAGTGTTACTAGCTACTAATTTCTGTTATTTACTGGTAGGTATTAATCTGTCCTAGATACTGATTCACAAGATATTTCTTACAAACTGTGGAAACCGGCAATTACAGAAATTTCAGGACCCTGTATATTGGTTTGGTAGATTGCATACACTCCGAGAAATGTTTACTTTCTGCAGCAGAGGAATATTGTAGCATATAAACACTTATAGGGAGAACGATAATTGGATGTTAACTACTCTGAATGATAGTTACAAACAATACATTATATAATCAGGACTATCGCGCCCTAAACATATTCGTATTATATCAGGGACGTATGTCTTACGCAAAATCCTACATAACCATCCCATCCACATTTTTCAGCTACTTCTCTTCTATGGTCAGAAGGATAAGACTGGCAAATGGACTTTACACAGCCTGAGAAGATTGATAAACTAAAAATAGACATCGTATTCCATCCATATTTGGAGAAACTTAGTACTGTTCCGTATTTATATAGATGCAACATTCATATGATTATACGAGGGGATGCTGAAAAGTAACGCCTCTGAATCTTTTGTATGGAAACATTTAAAGCTATTTAAATAAAACAAAATTTATTAACATTCAAAATCATTATTTTTCATATCTTTATATATGTTTCTCAACATAGTCACCACACCGATGAACATATCTCCCCCAACGAGAGACCAGTTTGATGATACTATCGCTGTAGAATGTTTTGCCTTTGTTGAAGAAGATAAAACCTCACCTCTGCTTGCACCACTTCATCACTATCAACGTGAAGTCCTCGACTGTGTTTTTTAAATTCTGGAATCAGATGAAAATCGGATGGGGACAAGCTGGGCTGTATGCAGGTGATCGATGACAGTGAAACCAAGGCGTCGGGCTTTTGCGGATGTCACAGCGCTCGTATGTGGTCTGCCAACGTCATGTTGAAGGAGACAGTGCTCCATGGGTGGACGAAATCTTAGAATTCGTGCTTCCAATTTTTCTGAGGGATTACGGTACGTTGTTTCTCATGCAACGACGTAGTTACGTTACACACCGCCCTCTAACGGCAGAGAGTAGAAACTTGCGTTGCGGAGTAGAACGAGTAACGTGCATGATGTGCAATACCTTAATCTACGTGACTATAACACGATAACGTTTCAGTGAATGTACACAACAAAACTTTATCGTATAAAGATATGTACTACCATTTTAAACGTACAATTTATTATATCATCGCAACTGAATGAGTAGAGACGGAAACGAAAGTGTTAGAAATTCAAAGGGAACGAAGTATTTCCCAGCGAACTATCGATTTAATTTGTTGGAGTGAGTTTAATGGAATTAACAGAGCAGACCGACCTGCTATCTGCCGGTGAACACAGCACTATCGATAAAATGGAACGCTCCGCCAGTAAACCTCTTAACGTACTACAGTTGGTTGCAGTTCACATTTTCCGCATTAATGGACGGTAACTGAAAAGAGTAGTCGTACTGCTTGATGTATTTTCTCGCGTTTTGTTCACAGATGAATATTTGCGTCAGCAAACAGACACACAGCACCCACCTCTTTTCACTGCCTTCAACCTATGTGTCGGATATTCCCTAAGTGAATCCGAGAAAGAAAATATTAACGCAATACATTGTGCATCAAACAAAGTACATTATATATAAGGTTTTTTTTACACTTGTAAAAAGTTTTTGCATGTATGTAAGTTTCAGCTTCTCATGCTTTGTAGAGGAGAACGACTAGACTAACAAGCAGATGACATTAAAATAGTTACCAAAATGTCTTAATACACAAACATTTTTGCATTGATGGGTCTAGTAGGTGAACTATTTCGATGACAACGCATAAAGTGTACTGGAATTGGTTCAAATGGCTCTGAGCACTCTGGGACTTAACAGCTGAGGTCATCAGTCCCCTAGAACTTAGAACTACTTAAACCTGACTAACCTAAGGTCATCACACACATCCATGCCCGAGACATGATTCGAACCTGCGACCGTAGCGGTTGCGCGGATCCTGACTGAAGTGCCTAGAACCGCACGGCCACTTAGGCCAGCCTACTGCAATTCTTAGACTATATTTTTAAAAATTAAAACCCAACCTATAAAATAAACAGTCATTACGTGACATCAAGCTGATTTCGAAGAATCGTCTACAAGTTATTTTACGTTTGCAATGGTTCAAATGGCTCTGAGCACTATGGGACTTAACTGCTGACGTCATCAGTCCCCTAGAACTTAGAACTACTTAAACCTAACTAACGTAAGGACATCACACACACCCATGTCCGAGGCAGGATTAGAACCTGCGACCGTAGTGGCAGCGCGGTTCCAGACTGTAGCGCCTATAACCGCTCGGCCACTCCGGCCGGCTTTACGTCTGCAGCTACAATCTGTCGCAGACAACGCACCTTTTTGCCATCGAAATTGGATGGCCACCTACGTCGCTCTCTTGCGCTTGCTAGAGAATATTTGGCGTAACTCGCTGCTATATCCTTTCCATTCATCCTACCTTGTAATGGTGCATCAGCCAAATGACGGTCTTATAAGCTGACTGTCTCGTGAGTGAATTACATTGCTCAGGAATCCTTCCAATGAACTTCAGTCTGACATCTGACTCTCAAAAACTAGTTTTACGTGACAGCTGCGTTTAAACGCGCTCTAAGTGTTTACATTTACCTATTTCACTTTTGATGAAGTTGTAAATGATTACCATCTATATTGAATTTTGCTCCCTATTTACACATAACACGGTGCTGTGGTGGGTCTTCAGTCCGAAGACTGGTTTGATGCGGCTGTCCATTCTGTTCTATACTGTGCAAGGCTCTTCATCTCTAAATAAATACCGCAACTTACATCCTTCTGAATGTGCTTACTGTATTCATCTTTTTGTCTACATCTTCGATTTTTACCCCCACACATTCCTCCAGTACCTAATCGGCAATCCGTTGAAGTCTCAAAATGTTTCCTACCAACTAATTCCTTCCCTTAGTCAAGTTGTACCACAAACTACTTTCATCCCTAATTACGTACGGTACTTCTTCATTAGTTGTGTGAATTACTCATCTAATTACTCGTCTAATCTCCAGCATCCTTCTGTAGCACCACATTTCGAAAAACCTCTCCTCTCCTCTTCTTGTAAGTGATACCCTTTCTATCTTGGCGGTGCTGCATTTAAGAAGCCGTACTATGGCAACTACCCTACAGGTTTCGCGACCAATCTCTTTACTGCTTCCGATGGGAGCGGAGCTACAAGATGCTCCACGAACGTCTCACTTTACCGGCGAATTTTGTTATTAATTAGAAACAACAACGAAGTTGGAGCGGAATTTCTGAAGCGTGTGTGAAATTTATCACTTTAGCAAGCGTCTTCTTCACTGAACCCTGTCTTGGTCTTTTGCGCAAGAAATAGATCTTTGATTTCTGGCGTGCAGACGGTTTAAACTTCGTGGATTCCGCTTGAGACCGTGTCGCATCGTGAGCTCATCCCCTAGAAGCTTACCAGAGCGTCATCACATGTAGAATGGAGATAAAGATGCTCCTTGGAAAGTGACGTCTAGCAGTGGTAGAGTATCACGAATTCTCTCTCGTACTAGTGGCAGCAAACTTTGTATGGCGCAGTTGTCAGCTTGTATGATAATATGATGTTCGATTCTGGCAAATGTTGGGTACAACTACCCAAAATCATACACCGTTTCGATGTGGTTTTCTGCCAATGAGAATTCACTTTTTGAAACCTACGAACTAACTGCAGAAACGTTCAACGTTTCCTTCTATAAACTCTTTAAACGCGTTCTTCCGTCAGCTTATTTGCTGTTTGGCGGAAACTGATACGAAGAAACGGACCGCTAGGCAATGCGTAGTCTTTTACTGTTTGTCGTGGTAGGCCTACATACGGTATACTGTGTTGATTGATTTTTATTCCACGTGAAAAAGAGGAATTACAGTATCAGGAATCTGTTTTATCTTCATGTTCTCACAATGATTAATCTGTAGAAAAATTTGAAAAGAATAATTAATTTCAGTACATCCACTGTGGATGATGAAAGGCGACTGTGATTTAAACTGGCGTTTATCTGGTAATAAATATGCAACCAATCGCATTTTTACGATTTATTCAACCACGAACATGTTTTCGAGCCACTGCAGGTTCATCGTCAGATGGAGGTGTTACAGAAAAATGATCTTGTGGGCCAAGGGTAGCTAGATGCAGTGCTCATGTTGCTGGCGGAAAAAACGGAAATTTAGTAATCGGTGGCGAAACATTTACGAATCGAGAATTTTTTATGTTTTAGGTACTTACAGTGCACTGCCTTGCGGTATTTACATCAGATTGCTTCTTATAACTGCATTATTACGTTATTTACACAAACAAACACAGTATGTAGCTACACCTGATTTTATACTGGCTCACAGCATGTAAACATTCGATCCTTTTACAAAGAAACGGTTATGACCGATACTACACATTACTACATAATACTCTTTGGCAAGAGATACCCTCCAGGTTAGCCGAGAGCGCTAATGCGCTGGTTCCTGGACTCCGGTAGGCGCGCCAGCCAAGGATCGAATCCGCCCAGCGGATTAACGAAGGAGGCTGGAGTGCTGGCCAGCATGGATGTCGTTTTTAGGCGGTTTTTCACATCCCCCTAGGTTAATACCAGGCTGATCCCTACGTTCCGCCTCAGTTACACGGCTCGCAGAGATCTGAACACGTTCACGCTCTACCATGGATTACACTACACGCAGACAGTTGGGGTACACCACTTCCGTCCCGGGGGTTCTGGGTGGCAGCAGGAAGGGCATCCGCCCACCCCTTAAATTAACATTGCCAAATCCGCTTAACCATGCTGACCCTGCGTATCTGTGGGAAAAAGGCACAAGCAAAATAAAGAAAAGAAAGTCTTTGGCAAGAGATGCAGTGTATTATGATACAAATATTACTAGTACAGGTTTTACATTTCAGTAAATGTTGCTAGCAGCCCCATCTGAAGATGAGCCTGCAGTGGCTCGAAAACATGTTCATAATTGAATAAATCGTAAAAAAGTGACTGGTTGCATATTTATAACCAGATAAACGCCGGTTTAAATCACAGTCGCAATTCGTCATCCACAATGGATATAATGATATTACCACTACCTCGCCAGGTAAAACGAGCAATGGACACCTACAGGAACAAGTCACCACAGAAAGCTAAAAGAAATTGTGAAATCTTCTGGATAAAATCGGAAATCATGAAGGACTACAAACAGACAGACCTGCTAACTAAACAGCTGCATGAGTTACATTTTGAAGTATATGATGTCATCGACCCAAGTCGCCTTACACAATTTCTTGACAATGTTGTGGCACAGGGTAATAAGTTACAACTAAAAATAGAATGTAAGCAAAAGAAAAAAGTTTCTGATCTGATCACAGAAAAACCAAAAGACGAATCTGTAGATCTTGCATGTACAACACATAAATTTTATCACAGAGTTGTGAATAACACTGATATAACTTTAACAGCAATGAGCTGAGCCTATTACATAAAGGATTCATACACAACATTGGTCCAAAACTAAATAAGAAAAATATCAAAAATTTAATTATTAGCACCAAAATAGCCTGTGCCAAAGCCAAACTAAACCATAACACACAAAACGCCACAGCATGTAAACCAAAACAAATTATAAATAAAAATTTTATAGAAAATAGTGAGCAGATAATACTTGCAAACACCAATAAAACAGTTACTATTCATGAAGCCCTAGTAATAAAAGTAGATAAAAGCAACACAACAGGTACCAAAGAGACTACAATAAGAAAACCATTGAATTTTTTGAATCTAATATCACTGAACTGCAAACAGACCCCATCCAAAAGTACCAAGAGAAGCTGAAAAGAATTCCTAAATACTGCAATTTTCTACTGACCAGTAGTGAAGCTAAGTACTGTGTTACCATGACCCCATAGGCCCGTAGGTTAGGGCCTCAGCCAAAGATTCACAAAGCTGGTTGTCCCGTACATCTAATTGTAAATGCAATAAACAACCCAGGATACAAAATCACCAGAAAACTTCATGATATACTAAACAAAAATTACACCTTTGAAAACAGCTTTTCATTTAACAACAGTTTTGAGTTAATCAACTACATTAAAAATCTAATAGTGCCAGACACAGCAACATTTGCCTCCTTTGACATAGTAAAGCTCTACACCAATATCCCCTGAAAATACACTCTCACAATAATACAAATATAAAAGAATCTAATCAAATACAAAAAGCTAATCAATGCAGAAATTTATGAACTCATGATATTGCTCTCACATAACTATTTTTCATTTAGTGGCAAGTTTTACATGCAAAACAATGGTCTGGCAATAGATAGCAGCCTTGCAAGCTTGCTTGCTGACATATTTATAGATAATCTGGAACAAAACTTCTTCTTAATGCACCCACAATTTACTGACAAAATTTTGTGTTATAGAAGATATGTGGATGACACAATAATACTTTTCACTGGTACAAAAGAAAAACTAAATAACATAGCAGGTGAAATGAATAAAATGCACCCAAATATTAAATTCACAGTTAAATACTAGACCACCGTAGGAATTAACTTCCTTGTCATGAATATCTCCACTCACAATAACAAGCATAACTTCCAAATATACAGAAAACCATTAACAATATCTCATACCACCCAAACCAACATAAAACTGCTTTCTTCAGGTCATCTGTAAACCGTATGCTCTGCACCCCTATCAGTGAAAAAAATGCAAGTAAAGACATGAACATACTTAAATCTGTAGCCCAAAATAATGGATACAATGCCTCTTTGATAGACACCCTATTTGAAAAAATCCAAAGTAAACTCAAGCATCCACCATCACCATTACAAACTAAGAAAGAAAAGCCAAAATTTTTCTGTCTTCCATTCCTTGGCAAAGTGTCATATAAACATGCAAATCTTTTCAGACCACACAGTATAAAAATATCCTTCCACACTGACAATTAACTACAAAATAAAATTGTTCATAATAATAAATCCACAAGAGATTGGCATAAAAATTCTGGCATATACAAACTCACATGCTCCTGTTCTTCGTTCGACATAGGCCAAACGGGGAGAAATTTTGCAACCCACTACAAAGAACATATGGACGCCCTCCAACTCAAAAACATACACAAGTCTAGCTTTGCATCACATGTTGCTCATCATGAACACTCTGTAGACGATATCAATAACAGGTTTTCTGTGCTACACATTTCTGAAAAAAGACTACAGAAGGACCTCCTTAAAGAATTAGAAATTTTCATCCACAAACTAAAATCAGCCCAAACAACTTGGATGAACAGACTAAGTCAACCAAAACCGTTTCTTCCAGAATTTCCAAGATATCCTGGCACAAAAAAAATCAGATTTTGTAACTTACAGAAGTTTTTAATTATTTATTAAATATTCGCCTCTAGCTGTTTACCTTTAGTATGCTGCTAGCAACATTTACTGACATGTAAAACGTGTACTAGTAATATTTGTATCATAATACACTGTATCTCTTGCCAAAGACCATGATGTAGTAAAGTGCAGTATCTGTCTATCCGTATTCTTTGTAAAAACATCGAACGTTTACATGCTGTGAGCCAGTGTAAAACCAACTGCAGCTACATACTGTGTTTATTTGTGTACATAGCGTAATGAAGCACGTTATAAGAAGCGATCTGATGTGAATACCACAAGACAGTGCATACCACTATGAGGAGTGTTAGTTACATTTAAGATTGGATAGGGTGAGTTGACTCAGGTCAAGAATACCTTTAAGGCAACAGAGATGCCATTATCAACACCTCACCGATTTTGAACCAGGTAGTGTAATGGGGTTACGAGAAGCTGGTGTTCCTTCTGCGACACTGAAGAAAGACTTGGCAGGAATGTAGCCACTGTACATGACTGCTGGCAGCGCTGATCACGAGAAGATAAGGTCGAAAGAGCATCGGGCTCCGGACGGCTACGTACATGGAGGGAAGACCGTCGTGTTTGGCATTTGGCTCTGTCGTGAGGTACTGTATCTACAGCAGCAATCTGAGCAGTTGGAACCGCAGTGACACAGTGAACTGTTACGAATCGGTTGCTTCATGGACAACACCGAGCTACAGGCCCTCTAGCGTGCATTCCACTGAGGCAAAACCACTGCCATTTGCGACTGCAATGGTGTTAAGCGAGAACTCATTTGAGGGCAGAGTGCTTGCACTCAACATTCTGGCGGTTACACCGGTTATTAATGCACAATCGTTTCACATTTGCAATGGCTTATCTTGTACTTAGATTAACCTGTGACCTTGCAACGTTAATCACTTAAATACGAATCACTTACATACGAATGGACGAATGTACTCCCGAGATTTCATACTCCACATTAAATACTTTTTGGTATTGCGATTTTTTTCCGTCGGTGTATTTATTAATTCTTGTACATTTCCATTAGGAACCTGTAGGGAATAATTTTGTTAAAGCATTAACATTAAAGCGCTACATTTAGTCCGAGGGTGCAGCTGTTCTCCTAAAGTCAAATTCGGTGTATATTTGAGCAATTATGCCAAATGGCCTGGAGGACTGTAACTCATGTGTCAGTCGTTCCTAAATGGACATGATAGGGAAAATTGATAATGGGTGCCTAGACAACGATTGTTATTTTTCTTAATTGAAAATCCTCCACGGGGAATCTCAGAGAAAGATATAAATGCCCAACTTTATTATTTTGTAACTGTTTTTCTTCGTTAACAAGTTCAACAGCGACTATGCCTCCGGCAACAATATAAAGTGTGGATAAAAGTATATAACAATGTGAAGACGGAAACTGCAAGTGTTACACCATAAGCACCAGACCAATATTTTCCAGACTTTGTAGAGACGTTCATGACAGGAATACGAGCAATCCATTATGAACTGATGTGCTCCATCAGATTCAGTATAAATTGCTACTCACACGTCCATGAATGCACTCTTTTATTCACTGTAACATGGAAGAAAACAGCCTCCGTATGTCATCTTCAGGAATTTCTGGCCATGTCAGCAATCGCGCTGTATCAGTTCAAGAAAATTGTCGTCTGGAGACTGGAGGCAAAGTATACGCCTTCTCATTGCATCCCAGACATGATTTGAGGTTGACAAATCATGGATCTGGGCAGGCCAGTCAATAGTCCATACATCCATCAATGCGCCTGTGGTGTGACTTCTTGTGTCACCCTGCCATTTGATGTCCTGGTCATGGAAGGCATGACAATATGGTTTACCATTCGTGTGGCATACTGTCGCTCATTCAGCTTCCCCGTAACAATTGCTCAATCAGCCCTACTGTTATATCCAATAGCTCCTCGCATCATCACTGTCAGTATTAGAGAGGTATGGGTCTCTGGAATCTCTGCGTCCTGTGACCTCTCACCAATTCGTCTACGGAAACGCCGGCGTCTAATGGACCGCAACACACACAAGTGAGACTAATTGGTGTGCACCATAGAATGACACTGAATGTCGCGGCTGATCGTTTCTCTACACTACACAAGTCTCTGTTTTGTGAGGCATGGTGTCAGTGATACATCACACATCTCAACTCGAGATCTGTGCCCAGCTTCCAATAATATGTTCCTGGCGGTTCGTGGTGACACCCTGCCTGAAATCTATAACCGGATTCCAGCTGTTGTCATCCAACTGTTCATAACAGCCAGTCGAACGATCCCACGATGTTCTTGCCGTGTAATCCTTTTAGGAGGCCTTTTGCCTGATCTTTTTGCATTGTTGCCCTGATTCCAATTCGCCACCACTCGTTCTGCAGAAATTTGCATTAGGATCAATGCCTGTGCTGTCTGATAGCATATCGCTTCCACGTCGCTCATGACAATGATTAGACATTTCTCAAAGTCCCAAAAATGTCCATAAACTGCATGTGCAAATCTTCTGGACATCTCCACCAGAAGTTTTCGAATAGCATTGGTTACACCTAATAGAGAGCATATACACCGAGATGACGCAAGTCATGTCGTGTCGGACCTCCTTTTTCCGGCATAATGCAGCAGGTCGACGTGGCATTGACTCAACAATTCGTTGAAAGTCCCCTGCAGAAATAACGAGCCATGCTGCCTCTTTAGCCGATTATAATTTCGGAAGTGTTGCCGGTGCAGGATTTCGTGCACGAACTCAACTCTCGAGTATGTCTCAGAAATGTTCGGTGGGATTCACGTCGGACAATCTGGGTGGCCAAATCATTGGCTCGAGTTGTCCAAAACGTTCTTCTAATCAGTAGCGAACAATTGGGGCCCGGTGACATGGAGCGTTTTCATCCATAAGTGGAGTCCATCAAGCAGCCGAAAATAACCATTTTCAGTCAATGATCAGTTCAGTTGGACAGGAGGACCCAGTCCAGTCCATGTAGACATGACCCACACCATTACGGAACCACACTAGCTTGCACAGTGCGTTGTTGGCAACTTGGGTCCATGGCTTCTTGGGGTCTGTGACACACTCGAACCCTACCGTCAGCCCTTACCAACTGAAACCAGAACGTATTTTGCAAGGCGGCTAAAATTTCGCACCTTACAAGCACTCATCCACATACTTTGCCATGATCTACAAACACAATTAGGTATCATGTGATAGGTTGTACATAAAGGAGACTGACATTGTCACGTACGTCTTGTAAATAATTGTTAACAATTACTGCATGAAAGGTGACGGAGTGTCTTTATTATAAAAACGGCGTAATGAATGAATACCTTTACTAGTAGAGGTTGGAACGCCAGTGGAAATGAAACGGCTGGCGGAACTGAAGCCCTGGCTGGAAGGCCCACACTGGTGTGTTGGTCCTGCTTAAACACAGCAAACAGCAACGGACGTCGTAGCACCTAAGCGCTAGAGCATAATACAGTCGCGACCGGCTGTTTGTAGCCGAACCGGAAGGATTACACTTCGGAAACGCCGAAAATCTTGGACGCAGTGAGAGGAACGAAGAAGCGGCACCTCGGAAACCACGCAAGCTGGGTTATTTCCAAGGATTTTTGCTCAGAAGTGTACCGTTATACGAATATAGGTTTTTCCTCACAAACTTTCAGCGCTGGACGACAAAAGACTAAAATATGGTTGGTCGGCGTTCGTAAAAATCTGCAGAGAGGGAGAACATCCCGTGGTTTCGGGAATATGATTCGTTTTCGGAATTACGAGGGTGGGGAGCCAAGCCTTGCTGGGAAGCCAGCGCTGGAGAGATGAGGTCTTCCGTTGTGAGCACCCATGTGTGACGGTCGCTCGATATCACCTTTGTTGAGACAGACGGACTTGCTGTCTTTGCTCTCAGCAGAGTTTATAGTTAGAACAGTTAGGAACTCTACTGTTGCGAACCTATACGATTCTGGACTTCACCTCCAGGTTCGAAGCCGTCGTTGACTATGCAGCGTTCAGTAATTGAGAGCACTTCCTCTGCCTATACTTACGTTGAGACGTTATCTGAACTCCGTACTTGAGGTTGGGAGTTAGCGCTTCTCATCTGTAGAACACAGACAGGAGAAGACAGTATTTGAGTATATTAGTCAGAGGACCGCCTTCTGCCGTCCTAGAGTTTGAAAGAGTTTATTTGTGGCTGGAGTCCTTCCATCGTCGCAGACGAGTACGAGAACCATCACTTCAACGCACCGGACGCAGTACATATGGTGATATCGCAAATTTCTTCGGCTTATTAGGGCTATAAAAGCTAATCAGCTGTGATCACGTTAGTTTATTTCCATTGAGGTTCACGCAGTGCTGTTTGTCTGTTAGCACTGACAACTCTACGCAAACGCCGCTGCTCTCGGTCATTAAGAGAAGGCCATCGGCCACTGCGTTGTCCATGGTTAGAAGTAGTGCCTGAAAATTTGTATTCTCGGCACACTCTTGACACTCTGGATCGCGTAATACTGAATTCCGTAACGATTTCCGAAACAGAATGTCCCATGTGTCTGGTTCCAAGTACTATTCCGCGTTCAGAGACTATTAGTTCCCGTTGTGCGGCCGTAATCATGTCGGAAAGCTTTTCCCGTGAATCACCTGACTGCTAATGACAGGTCAGCCAATTCGCTGCCTTTTCATACCATGTGTTCCGCAATCTGTGTATGTGCATATCGCTATCCGTTGCTTTTTGTCAGTCTACTTTCCTCTTGAGCAATCCCTTGAGATACGCAACTACGCGGTGCGTTACCTCAGGTATAGTTATGGTGGATAATACTTACGTTTCTCGATACCAAAGACGTTGGTAAACTATGTAAGGAGATGTTTTCTCACAAATCACATAAACACGAGAACAGAATCTGAACGAGGGTGCAAATTTATAAGTGTGTGGTCTACTGCGATCGCGTTCAATTTCCACAAAATTCTTGCGTACGTTATAAAACAGACCAACGTTTTAGCACTGTTGCTAGCAGCCTTACTGAGAGTATTTCAAATGATGTGTAGCTCGTATGCGAAATATGTCAAAAAATGACGCGATCAACCAACCAGGAAGACGCGATTCGCTTCGCCAAATTTTTCGTTGCAAATTTACTGGCTGAATTCCTTTTGCTTGAGAATATTACAGGTAAATTGAATTGCGGGAGTGAAAGAAGCGGGGTCCTTTCATCCGCGCCAGCATGAAATGGGTACTGTTATTACTTAAGATCAATATCTAATTGGAAAAAAACCGCAGAATTTAATTTAGTCTCCGTCCGCTTTATTACTGGCGACGAATATGCGGCATAAATTGTCCCATCATCTGCGGATGCTCAGTATATCGGTGGTTTCCATGAATTGTAGACTCAACTGTGCTGTGATGCAAAATAAAATTTTTAAACACGTACAAACTATCACATCACTGACATATTTTAAAGTATAAAATGGGCTTAAATTAAGCCATTAGCGACAATTATGTTGGAAATTTCGGACTAATATTCTGTCGCAGATGCACATATGTGTCAATACATTTAACCATAATCGCATTCTGCAATTCATCGCGAGATATATATATATATATATATATATATATATATATATATATATATATATATATAGTTGAGTCCATCTGGCACTGCAGCAGAATTATTAAGTAAAATTGCTGAGACTACTCACTCTGCAATTCATCGCGATATATATATATATAGTTGAGTCCATCTGGCACTGCAGCAGAATTATTAAGTAAAATTGCTGAGACTACTCACGACTAGCGCCTATGGCACTCGAAAACACAATTATGTTCATCGAAAACAACGTAGCCTGTAGAATTGTAAGTCACTATACAAGAAATAACTGGAGGCTTCTTTTCCCTGTTTCTCGCTTTCAAATTGTATAAAAGTAACACAAATGTTCCTCTCTCTAGTGTTCAGCACAGAGACTGATTTGCTAAAGTATCTCATTCCACTCTTCCCGCTTTCCTCCTTCTTTCAGCATATGGAGAGGACCTCGAAAGATGCTGCCACATCATTGATTGCTTCAGGCAATTCCTTTCCCCATTTACTCCTTCTGCTATTGTTCCAGTGTGTCGTACCATGCATCCTACAGTTTCTCACTTCTTGTCTGTAGCTATTAGGTTGGTGCAAAAGTTTGTAGCGATGAGTTTAATAACAGCAACACACACGCATAACACCGACTTTGTCATCAATAATATATTCTCCTTCATTATTTACAACGGTCTGTCAGCGCTGAGGTAACTTCTCGATTACGCGACTTTAGAAATCACGTGTTTTCGAGGCGAAAAAGACATCGAGATACATTTGGTTCAAATGGTTCAAATGGCTCTGAGCACTATGGGACTCAACTTCTGAGGTCATTAGTCCCCTAGAACTTAGAACTAGTTAAACCTAACCAACCTAAGGACATCACAAACATCCATGCCCGAGGCAGGATTCGAACCTGCGACCGTAGCGGTCTTGCGGTTCCAGACTGCAGCGCCTTTAACCGCACGGCCACTTCGGCCGGCGAGATACATTTGGAGCGCATTTTCACCCGGAAGGGAAGTTCCTTGAAGGTTGTTGCATACATGGCGTAAACGGTAAAAATCTGAGGGCGCGAGACCAGATGAATGAGGTTGGTGAGGAAAGACTTTACAAACCAACTCCTCTATGGCAGCCGGCCGGAGTGGCCGAGCGGTTCTAGGCGCTACAGTCTGGAACCGCGTGGCCGCTACGGTCGCAGGTTCGAATCCTGCCTCGGGCATGGATGTGTGTGACGTCCTTAGGTTAGTTAGGTTTAAGTAGTTCTAAGTTCTAGGGGACTGATGACCTCAGTAGTTAAGTCCCATAGTGCTCAGAGCCGGCCTCAATGGCACTTTTTGTTAGTCTAGCAGAATGCTTGCACGTGTTATCGTGGAGTAGCATCACTTCACGCATTCTTCCTGATCGTTGTTCTCGGTCTGCGTCTTCAAGACGTCTCAGGTATTGATAATAAATGTCAGTAATGACGGTTACGCCTCGGGCAAGCAGCCCGCAGTACACCACACCTTCACTGTTGCACGCTCAAGACATAACAGAACCCGTAAGGAAAGGATTGGGAAGGTAGAGGGCCGGGGTGAACCACCAAGCCCAGTTGAAGCCAATCCAGTCGGGATGAAGGGGGAGCAACAGGGTCTGCCATCCCCTCCACTCACCGATAAGGTGGAAAGTCCCTCCCTTAAATAATGGAATAAAAACCCCCATCACAAAGAAAACGTAAATCGAGATCCGCCGCTGATGCATTGTCAGCCAAACGTCCGTCGTAGGGTGGCTAAGTTGGGGAGTCCAATAAGATGAGAGCCACAGTCAACATCGATCCAGAACTCAAAGCACTCATCCTCTCTTGTGTAGTCAATGTCACCTGCTGGTCTCTCCATAGGACCTCTGCTTACGATCTCTATCCGTTATGTTTCTTGTTTTCCTATAAATATTATTACGAGTATAGAAACAATTAAGAATGTACAGATTAATTTATGTTGAATGAATACTCGTATTACTGCTTTACTGTGAAAGCAATCTTACACAGGAAACCGCATACTGGGATAAGTGGCGATATTCTGTCGCTAATGATCAGAATTTTCATGTTTTCCTGATGTATTAAAGGCAAACATGTGCTTTCTCTTCTATTATGTGCGGCTACTGCCGAGTTTGATATTATCTGGCTTTGTTACATTGCGTTCTTACTCAGAAACACTGCTTGGTAGGAACATAAGAGATTCACATTCCTTATGAAAGAGAAATTTGCAGATTACAGACGCATACGGGCATTGCATTAAATTCAACGACGACATCTGAAATTTTGAGCCAGACCGGGGCGCGAACCCGCATGTTACCCTTCTGTATAACGGTTGCTTAACCGCCTCGGCCATCAGAACACGCCTCCCTTGCAGCACAAATTCCCACAAGCCGCACAATACAGATGTAGTGTCCTCCGTCCATTATCCCCTGTGTACTATTCAAACGAGTCCCGCAAAGTGTTCGGACGAGTGAGTGCATCCGCACAGAAGATACTATTTCGCTGTCAAGGCACATATATGTACATCGTCACGTGTGTGGTGTCTATCCTGTCGGAGATGTTCGAAAGAATAGATAGGACACAAATAAATCACCTTTTTTAGTTTCTTCAGACATTATAGCAGCTCACGAAACGTCGCCCCACCCCCGTCACCAACACAACTTTATAAAAACTGCACCAACATGAAGAGAAGTAACAGAAACATTTCGTTCCAAAAATGTGGGAAAACAAATCAGTCATGAGAACTGCTGAATCTCCTACTCAAAAATGCTATCTTCAGCAAATTCAAAAATCTAACACCCTTATATTCAAAGGACCTGGAATTTTTGTCCATTACCACCGTAATAGTACAATTAAAAGAATTCAGTATATGGTATCTCAATAAACTTACAATAATAAGCAAAATGAACGGATATTACGTTTCTGGGATGCTGGATTGCTTGACGAACCCCTATTCTAAACCAGTTTCTGGTATGCAAAGTCTCACTAACAAACACTTCACCTTTCTTTGGGCGAAAGTTAGTTCAGACAAACGTACTATGTCGAGTCGTTTGAAAAACCATAGCTAATACAGCAGATGGGTTCAGTTGTCTGGTTTACATCAGACAACTGTGAAAGATGCAGAGGAATTTCGTATACCGGAATTCTGCATGTCTTTAATAAATGGGTATCTTTTTGTCTATTGTCAGGGACGGAACAACTTAGTTTTATTCGGCTTGTTATTGTTATAAGACTATCTTATGAGTTCATATATGTACATAATAGCATAATGAATGTACTGAACGTTAGTACGGCTTTTAGGCTGTGATATGTGGAACATGTAGTAGAATCTTCTGTGTCTGAATTCGTCCAATTTTTGAATCGTGGACACTTATTCCAGTTTTAGGATGTTTTCCTCCAGGATTAATGCATAACCGCACGACTGACGGCAAGACGGTGCTATGCGCTCAGTTTTACCGCTGTTCCCACTGGATTTTGGTCTCTGTGCGAAACATGGTTATATGGTAAGTCTTACTTCACTGTAGAACGGATAACTGCTGATTTGTTTTATCTGCCACCCAAGCGTACATTGGTATGTGCCAGTACCAGACAGAGGGTAACTGTGATCTGCAAAACGATTCACATAACTTTTAATTAGACTCCCAGTCTTGCATTAAAAACAAGACCCAGAAAGACATTTTAGCGTTTCGATATGAGCACTGATACTGCCTATTTGTATTTCTAAAACACAATAAAATTTTCTTCCTCTGAGACATATTCTCAGTATACTTTTTAATATTTTTTTTATAATCATTGCAGTCCTGTGTGATTTGAGATAAAAGTAACTGGCAACAGTAATACCTGGATCTTTGGCAGAAGTTATCCGCTTATAATTCTGCGTCCTGTAACGCCGTACCAGTGTTGAGGTAATTAACTTGCTATGACTCCGTGACAGCGAAGCGGTAGAGAAGTTTACGCTCCCATGCAGTATGTGATTTCAAGGCCCTGCCCTGTTTGTGGAGCGTGTTAATCTTCACTGCTCCGGCTTAACGCTGCACTAGCTCTTCGTCTTGTTTTAGAGTAAGCACGTCACAGACTAACCGGCTTATTATATACTAACGTAACCTCGGCTTTCGGATGGGTAAAGGTACCAGAGAGGTAGTTCTGACATCATGCTTGATAATGAAAGTAAGACTTAAGCAAAATAAAGACAGTTTCATAGGATTTGTCGACCTAGAAAAAAAGTTCGATTATGTAAAATGGCGCAATGTTTGAAATTCTCAGTAAATTAGGCATAAACAGGCAAATATGGTTTAATGTGCAATATGCATAAGCACCAAGAAGGAACAATAAGGATGGAAGGCTAAGATCGAAGAGATTGAATTCAAAAAGTTGTAAAAGAAACTTGCTTTTCTCCCATACTATTCAATCTGTACATCGAAGATGGAATGACAGAAATAAAAAGATCCGTCCAGAAGTGGGACTACAATTGAAAAAGACCGATTGTGAACAATAAGATTCGCTGATGACACTGCTATTCATAGTAGCAGCGAGAAATAATTACACAACAAGGTGAACAAAATAAAGTCTCTTTTGAGCACAGAATGTGGACTCGGAATAACCTGAAGAATGACGAAAATGATGAGGCCTAGGAGAAATGAGAACATGTAGGGGGTCACGAAGTAGACGAATTGAAGGAATCTGCTACCTTGGCAGAAAATAACATGTGACGGTGGTGGAGGGTGGCAGTGCTAAGGAAGGAGGATCACGGGATTGTTGTTTTGCACTTCTTCGTACATAGATTTACAAGTAGAAGACCGAGCGAGTGATTCCTCACTCTGGCTACCCTACTACATCACAAGAAACAACTACAGTGTGTTTCACAAATCATACCCACCTTCTGCAGTATGTCTTACAATTTACTGCCGGGTGCTCGGGGGGTGGAGGGTGGGGGGGGGTATATTCCACAAAGTACATTAGCACAATATGGAATGTACACATGAGTTACTAACAGTACTAACTCTAGAATCGCTTATGGACAGTATCTACGTTAATATCTGCATACTGTTCTACGCTGCTAGAGGGGGAAATTGATTCTTGGTCATCCTGTATGGCAGTTGCAGCCTTTTTCCGGGAAAGGCAATTTCCCCCCACTCGAGCGCTGCTTGCTTTTCAGTTTGCAGACAGAGTATATATCCCCAGCATTTCCTCCTCATTTCTGTTATTTCACCAGACATATACCTTCACTCAGCTCATGTTCATCCAGTAGAGTTATGCTCATATCTGCTGTAACACTGTGCTTACGTTGAAATACATGAAGCTCCTCGACACTTATGTGCCCTGCCTTTGTTGCAGAGGTAGACGACTTAAGCCTCTGGACATCTGTAGATGTTGGGAGAGCTACATTATATGTAGACATGAAGAACAAAGATGTACAATGTTAATGAAGTTTGAGATATTTAATACGCTGTAAGAGTTACCACATAAAAATTTTGTGGGTATTTCTTTTTAGTACATCCTCGTAAAACACATTAAATTTCTACGAAGAAAAGTTATTTTCACTTTTTCTCTAGGGCTAATACTTTGCGTGTCGTAGAGGATGGAAAAACCGCATATTATTGAAAATAGTGTTTTAATGGTAAAAATTTAATATTTATTTTTAAATGAAGTGAGTTAAGGAAAATGTTAAATATACTTACCGCATCTAAGTAGAGTACAGCCGTATTGAGTGATAAAAAGTGTTCTGGGGTGGGGAGGGGGGTGAGGGACGGAGGAATGATTCTGGAGGGTGGAAGTGCGAAGGAAGGAGGGTCACAGGATTGTTGTTTTGCACTTCTTCCTACGTAGATCTACAAGTAGACGACGGAGCAACGGTTTCTTGAGTTGGTATTATTTGTCACTCATATCTGTACTTAGTGGAATATAAACAGCCCTCGCACGTCTGCGCACCAATGATTCATAAGGCGCGTTACTGTAGGTCAGTATAACTTTTCGAAATACCTTGTAGTTGTTCCGTGTGACGTAGTGGGGTAGACAGCGCGGGGAATCACCTGTTTGCTTCTCAGATTGCAGACCTATGACAAATGGAAGTGCGTCATCACAATCTGGTTACATATTTTCCCTCGTACTTCTATTTTCTACCCCACCCAGGGCTCCCTGTTATACCCGCAGACCACAGTACGGCTGTATTGCACTTAGACGTGGTACAATATTTAAAATTTGTTCTTAAGCTACTTCACTTAACAGGAAACAGTGATCATTAAAAACTATTAAAACATTACTATTAGTAATCGGCAATTTTTCCATTACCTGCGACTCGAAAAGTATTAGTCCTAGACAAAAAATGAATAGCACGTTATGCTGTTGGTAATTTAATGTAATTTAATTTTCTAGGGGAAATATTTTCACTATAGCTCAAGGTTTTCGAATTGTTCAAATAAAACAAGAGCTGGGCCCTTGCGGCCCGCATTCACCACACTGTTACGCACGACGTCGGCGATCATCCTATGCGTCAGGCACCCGTCACCTGGACGCGACTAAAACCACTGATGCGATCCAGAGGCTGTCTGGTGGTCTTCCCCCACCTAGCTGTTGTTTTGGATCAATATAACCTCAACCGTCTGGCAAGGTAACGATACTGCTGCTCGATGGTAGTAAGTGGTCTTCTCCGCGCATGTGAAAAGACAATATCGATAACATTCTACGAGCATTCAGTTTCACCTCGCTCTTACTGCGGCCACCGTCTAGTCCGACAACGATCCGACCGCACAGCCTCATTAAAATACACGGTATTTCAAACTCATCCGTTTTCATAAGACTGTATCTTCTACATGAAGCAAGACAAAAGAATAAGGTGAATTTTAACTTACATATGGTAGCTGAATAGTAGCCTTGGCCCGTTTTGAAAGTATGCGGTTCATTTGGTTCTTAGCAGGGCGCCCTTGGTGCAGCTAACTCACTCGTCCACTCATTCCTTATCCAAAATGCGTCGAGTCATCGAGGGTTTGTAGCAATTGAATGCTGTATGGGTTGGAACACAAACGTCGCTGCAAACCATGCCAATGTGAAAAGAAACTGTCGAATGCGCTCTAATGAGATATGCCTTTTAAGCATGTTTCAAAGTGTATGTATCAGTCCTATTTGGTGATAGATCACGTCATGTGGGAAAGGAACAACTTTTGTTTGAGGCAAAATATTCTCTCATGCTCCTGGTGATGAAATGTACCTTTTACTATTTGTAGACAATCTGCGGTGTGTGTATGCAGTGTGTGCTGCCTACAATCCAGTCATCTGCATAGCGAGAAAGGGTGTAGGCCGCGCAAAGTTTCTAATTCACTTCTAAAATATTTTTCTCCTCTTGAAGACGCTTTGTTGCTAACAAAAGTTGTTCCCCATGTCATTATCTGTTACCCATAGATTTTTGATGCAATGACTTTGAAATATACCGTATAAACAACCCGAGTTTTGATACTTCCGGTGCCATCGTCGAATGGTTTGGGCTGTAGGAGGAACAGTGCCGTGCGCTTCGAGCAAATCACTCCACGCAATTGCAATTGAAATGCACGTGTTGAAACGGAAACGCCAAACACCTTTACCCTTTTTAATTTCATATTTTATTTTCTTGACTGTGTTATCGTTATTCGACACAACGCGTATTGGATAATAAGAGAGCAACCCACATGACCAATACGGGCAGTTACGAGTACCGGCAAATTACAACTGCCAACAAGGTAAACATTTGGTTCAGACGCGTGAATTTACTCGTAAATACACCCCAGATTTGTGTCCTCATTCCTATAGAAGACATAATCTTGTGAAATGAAGTGAATTTTTTTTTATACGTCCTGCACAGGCGATGTGTCATTCTTGTTCGCTACGATTCCAATACTGTATGCCAAATGCTTTCGCAATTGCAGTACCAAATACACACGGACTGTTACACACACACAAACAAACACACACACACACACACACACACACACACACATATATATATATATATATATATATATATATATACATATATATATATATATACACTAAGCTGTCTTCTAATGGCTTCCCTATTACGCACTCAGCACTTTGTTCTCATTTCCTTGGATATCAGTTATGAGCGTCAGTGTAGTACTAAATACCATACTGAAACATCTTACAGTTAATTATCATCTTAACTATTTCCCTCAGCAGCAGTTTTAAACATCTGTGTGTCGTAATCTGCATTGAGGTAATGTGCCGCATCTAAAACGTTCTCCTTTAACAAAGATTGGACCATCGCGTTTTAAATTTTTGTTAACTACCGCCAGAAAGACGTTCTTGAGTTCCTTCTAGACATTTCGCGTAAAGAGCAACTCGAGGGCCTACAATTATGCACACTGAAGTGAGAAACAAAGTGAAGAATTCTGGAAGCAGGACAACTGTAAAGAGTAATATTGAGAATATTAGTATTGTGGCAAACGCAACTAAAAATATAGCTGAAAATTTACTTTTATTTTCGAACTTTCAAGTGTATCTATAGACATAACTATTTTTTGTAGCTATGTTTATTGTATTAAGGTGCGTAGCTTTATCATACAATGCTCACTCTGTTAATTTCAGAATTACCCGTCTGCAGATGGCTACCTGACTAAAACTGGTTACCATATTAAATAAATAAATATCTGCGGTTTGGCATTGCCTGTGTTGTTCAGAAATATGTTTCAATGTTCCTTCGGACATGCATCCGCACAATGTATACAATGAATACACGAATGCTGGTTGTAGACACGTGGTTAACGGCATATGAAAGTTTGGGTCTGGCTATGATTCGTGCTCGGGTACCCTAATAGTAGGGTGAGTGCTCGCTGGTGATAAATGGGAAATCCGGGTTTGAGTCCCGTTCAGGCAGAATTTTTTACTGTCGTACTTCCTTTATACAGCTCTTAGTTGTCCATTGTGATATGGACTGCCTGATTTGTTATACTGTTAAACAGGATACATGTCGTTCCAGTATGACTTGAAAAATTGGAATCTAATTTGGCTCTGCATCACTGACAGATGTGGTAGAAAGGCATATTTCCTCTACATTATCGTCACTATCACAGCTATCATCATCACTATTATTAATATGATCGTGTTATCTACGGTTTTTTTTCCGAGTACTCGAGTCTGCATTCGAACGAGAAATTCATATTTTAATTTTGCTGGAAGAGTGTTTTCGAAAAACTTTTCTCATAACGTCAAGACGTCTATTACGCAAAATCGTTCAAGGAGGAGCGACTTCGTCGTAAGTTCGGAGTGGTTGTTCATTAAGAGGATAAACACTTCACGGAGCCATAAAGTGCTGACATGATTTAGTTCTCGAACAGAGAAAGCGTTCCGCTAGCGAAAAAAGATTAAAGATGACGGACCGGACACGTCGCCTATTGTATGGAAAGCGTGGAAACGGGATAAAGTACTTAACAGGGTCAAAAGAATTAGATTAACAGACGGACAAATAAGACGTATAGCAGACTAGTGTACCCACGTACCTTTCTTATCTTCTAAGTTTTCCAGAATGGGAAAAATACCCTGTAGTACTCCGCACTGAAACGAGGAAAAAATTAGAGGAACTTTACAACGCAATAAATATTGCTAATATCAAACGAGTGAAAATTACTCGTTGCGGAAAGACAGTAGTCGATTACTGACATCACGTAACACGTTGATTCTACGTCTTCTTATGTATTACAGACGCTTATTTCAGTGGAAAATATTCTAAATTCCCTGACCACAGCGCCTATAGTAATTCTCAACTACTCGTACTTGAACCTTTCACAGCAATAAGAATGCACAGAACCTTAAAATTTTTGCCGTTGAGTCATAAGCCAACGAAAAATATCACAATAAATCTAATGCTCGTTTCGACAATCATTCGTAAGCCGTGTTGCCCCTAAATTAATATTTTTCCTTGTAATGATTGCGATAGTACTCGTAAACAGAAATGTGCTAACGTTGGTAATAATTGCGAAAGTTAAATGTTATCTGTTTATGTTGGCCCTTCAAAAGCAGAATAAAGCTTAAATTCAAAAATATTTAACGGTCTTAGTTAACGACAGCTGTAAGAGAAAAAGTATAAGATTATGGCACTCTATCAGGATAACTGAATTACATGAATGGTAATACTTTTGTGCACCCCGAACAATAGCAAAAGGACAAAAAAATCTGAGGCTCATGGATGTCCAGTGTCATTCAAGCTGGAGTATTTTGGGATGAACGAAGAACTCAAAGTCGCAGTTGTTTCTGACACTATCGCATGATAAGCGTTGTACAATGATAAATTTTTATGTGGGTAGACTTATCCACCCAGAGAAAGGTAGCTGTGTAGCTTCTTCAATGATAGGCGTCATATGAGTTACTGATCGCAGGAAGCTCTATGTATATGTTACCAACAATATAATAATATTATGAAGAACTTTGAAGTTTGGTTGCACGGCAGCTTCGATGTACATGATGGTCATTTTTGACACGTAAGTGCCCATAAAAGCACACTGTATTAATTTCTTTCATTTATTATAACTTTTTTCGGTACCATTTTCTGGCATTACCTACCATTACCTACCATCTCATGTTATATAGCTTTATGTACAAATCCTACGTTATTATAGCAAACAACCTGGCCGAAAGTGATTGGAGTGCGCATCTACCGAGTAAACATCGTCCTATTTTTTCTCTGGGAATTAAAAGGGAAATCAAAACAATATTACGTTTTTAATTTATGAAATTTTGTGCTTCAGAACAGATAAAAGAGGTATTAACAAGAATAGCAGAAGTCAACCATCATCAGACTAGGAGACAGAGAGGCATGTGGAAGTTGACAGTTTGTTAAGGGAAGGATCAGTAGAGTAGAAAAAAAACATTATAATATGAAAGAGGCTAACACAAGATACGAAGTCAGTATTACACTGAAAACGACTAAGATTCAAGGAGTCCGTTTAAAAGTATCTGATACACTGATAGCGTTTAGGTTTCATAAACTCATAAGCATAGAATCGTCGAAAGCTCTAGCTCTACTGCTCTAAAATAACGTCCAATATTATGTCCTCACAATTAACGTCTCATGTACGCAAAACGCTGTAGTAGAGTATATTAGTTTATTAGCGGATCACATTTATGTAGGTTTCAGGTTTCCGGAGTTTTACCTTACAGTTCTTACAACAGAAGTCACGGCAATGAACTTTTTGTCTTTTCCACAATTGCAATGTAGTCGTCGCTTCTCAAAACATTTTACGAAATTTATACATATCCTATAGATGGATACTTTTCCTTATTTCAAGTTCATTCACTCTGTAGTATTACACTTACGTGAAACTTCTGCCCTCATCAGCATATAAACATGATTTTTTATACAGCATCTTGCTTTATTAGCGTTTGTACTGGGGTTACTCACCATATTGTCAATAAGATAGTTGGTCCATTTATAATCCTTCCTAAATATGATAAAGGGCAGACAGCGAGATGATTCAGAATTTTCTATTTGTCACGGGCTTGTTTAGTCAGAGAGAGAGCGTCATAGAAGTCTTTAACAAACACGTTGCAGACTTCCTTGGAAAAAAATGTGCGTCACGGGAAGCCTTTCCTAAGGAACTTTTGGAAGAAAGCACTTGCTCGTTCCTATACAGATTTCGCATAATGTGTGTCATATCAAAGCTAGTGAGACTTTGGGCATATACACAGCGTGCCTATAGTCTTTTGTCTTAACGGAGGACATGAAGCAAGGGAAGGTTAATAAAATGATAGTAGCGTACAATGATAAAAGAAAGGACATTCACCTTTCAAGCCTCTTCCTCGGCTAAGTCACTAGATATCTAACACAAGCATGGATCGTTGAAGGATAGAAGAGGGAATCGGCCGTATCGCTTTATCGCTTTCAAAGGAACTAATCCAGTATTTGGCTACGAAGTCTTTCGTGACGGTGTCCTTCGATAAAAAAATTCCCGGTAAACTTGTCACGTTAAATTTGGATAAAATCGCAAGTTTTCGATGACTGCCTCCATCTTGTCGTCGGAGGTTATGACTGACAGATACAGCGTCGTTCACCGGCGACTGTGATGGAGGCAGTCATCGAAAACTTGAGATTTTATTCGAATTTGACGCTGCACGTTTACTGCGAAATTTTTATGCTGTTCCGGTATTTGCCTTAGGTTCTTTAGAAAAACGGTAGAAGACATAAATCTGGATGGCCTGATGAGAATTTTTAATCCAGGTCCTCCAGGATGCATTGCATTACCGCGCTGTATCCAATGTATCCAGCAGCCACCGTACTTTGGCTCGATGAGCCCGTATACACAATTTAATTGATACCATGTTACTGTCTTTTATAGTTTTTATCCAGCATAACAAAATAACCAAATCAATTGTAACACTTGAGTAGAGGGTTTCCGAATCAAATTCTTCCGGTATTTGGCAAGGGAAGTAAGAGAACTTAAAGTGGTTGGATACATTTCCTACTTTATGTGCCAGTGTTGCGGGTCAAATAGCAAACCTTTCCTCTCAGTCCCATGGGGACAATGGTAGATAATGCTTTTGAAAGCAGTCTGGCAAGGGGGAGGAGGGTGGTAGTTGGAAGGAAAGTTTATGTCAGTATTTTTGTTTTTGCTACTGGAGAGGACATTCTTTTGTAATAGAGGGTTTCATCTACTCCTCCTTTCTCTCCCAACAATAAAGTCAAGCACCACTAACACACAAAGACAAACACACTCTCACACACATATGCAAATTCGTGTGCGCAATAATGTAGATTTTCAGAAACTGGACCCGCAATTGGAAGACGTAAGGTTAAAGTAACAGTTCCTCCATTTAGAGTATTGTTTCCCAAGACCAATTTAGGAGAGTGATGGTTCTCACATCGTTATTGGTCTTCTTCTCTGCAGTCCGAAGACTGGTTACATGTAACTTCCTCCGTTAGTTCATCCTATGAAGACCTCTGCATAACTACTGTGGTCTAAATCGATTTCAACCTGCGTATCGCAGTCGAGCCTCGGTCTCCTCCTGGAATTTTTATCCGCCCGCACTTATCTTCATTACTTACTTGGTTGGTTGGTTGGTTGATTTGGGGGAGGGGAGCAAACAGCAGTGTCATCTGTCCCGTCGGAATTAGGGAAGGATGGGCAAGGAAGTCGGCATTGGCCTTTCGAAGAAAGCCTCCCGGCATTTGCCTTAAGCGATTTACGGAAATCACGGAAAATCTAAATCAGGATGGCCGGACGCGGTTGTGAACTGTCGTCCTCCCGAATGCTCTCGCCCTGTCCCATTACTTCACGATACCTTGATACCTCAGGATGTGAGCTACCCACCTATCCTTTCTTTAAGTTGTGCCGTAAATTTCTTTCTCCCATATTGGATTGGTACTTCATTATTAGTTACATGATGTATCAACTTCCACATTTCTGACTCCTCTATTACATCAAATGTTAACATTATATTCTTGGAAAAAAGGTACTATATTTCCATTCAGGATTCTGTGTCCTCTTTACTTGTGCCATCATCGGTTACTTTTCTGTACAAAGGGTGAAAATTGATTACTTCTTTTATCGTGTTATTTTCTAATTTAATTCGAGTACACTCCTTTACCACTGTTTTATTACACTTTATGTTCTTCTTATAACCACTTTCAAATTACTATACATTATATTCAACAGACTCTGCTATTCCTTCGCTGTCTTTGACAGAATTACAGTATCATTGGAAGAGAATAATTTATTTGAAACTTTAATCTTTTTCCAAATTTCTCATTGGTTTTCTTAATTAACTGCTGTGTCTACAAACTAAGTAACGATAGGGATATGCTGCAACCATTTCTCGCTGGTTTCTCAACGACAGAAACACAATGTTAGTCTTACTCAGCTTATCTGAGGAATACGAAAACATTCTGCTTCGCTCGCTGTCCCAGGAACATGTGCGTGGCGATCAATAAGTTCATAAATCTGTGCACCATCTTTTTACCCTGGAGACACTGCTGCGTGATTTCAGTTTTGTCATATCGATCGTGAAGTACTTCCTTTACTACTACTTACTGCTGTATCTTCATTTAAATGGACTGGATTCAATGACATTCACGATAAAAATCGACGATTGCACACCAACGTACAGTGACACAAAATTTAAAGTCTGTTCTTCTATCAATGTGTGATGAGGCTTGTTCAGAGAACTGTTTACAAGATGTGCATGTTTTGAGGAACTGACAACAGTACGAAAGTGTTTTTACTGCCTGAAACGTACGTGAATTTGTCAGTCACATGATGTTCTGTTTTCTTTCACAGAACGCAATTAATTATCAGCATAGTGAAGTCTGTCTGCATACTACATTTCATCTGAAGCAAGGCCTAACTAGTGGATCTGTGAATTAGTTGTGGTTGTGGAACTACTTCGTCACTGGTATCTCTAGATCTGAATCTAGAGATTTTGGCGATTGGGATGGATGAAGACATAATTCCACACAAGGAAGATGCTTACGTGACATTTAATTACTAGACTCCATCTAGAGCATTGGTGACCCCTTACAGATACCTACAGGAACACTGAGCGAACCTTCGCAACATATATAAAAGTACTGAGACTGACAGCGAGTTTCTGGGAAGTTTGTGACCTAAAGCTAAAAGTGAACTGATGTCACTGGAACTGCTGAAAAATATAAATTCGAAACCTCACAAATTAAAAATAAGTACTAGCAATAAATCTTTTGAAGCTTTTACCTCAGGATTGGTTCAAATGAGGCGTTATGTTAGAATTTATGTATAAACTCTTTTGTTCTAAACGTTTTTCCTTAATGGTGTTCGTTATTCTGAGACGCTTTGTAATGAAGGCAACAACTGACGTGCAGACAGAGATGTATAGAAAATGAGTTTTCTTGAGGGAAATGTGCAAAAACCACGGAACATTATGAGAGCTGCTTGTCTGTTTCTTAAGAACTAAGAATAGATTTGTTTAAAGAGATCAAGGATGTTCTGGAAGCAAACAATATTAGGGAACAAAAATGAGGGGCATTATATTAAGAGTAAAAAACTAAGTTTAGAAGGAAACTAAGAAGAAAAAAATTGTAAAAATATTTCGTAACGGACGGATAACAGAGAGCTATCATGTGATGATGAATGTCACAACTCGGGTAGAAGAAACTAGAGGGGAATAGTAACATCGTTTGTCGTCGGGAAGAGTTAATCATATTACTATTCTGCAATATGGTAAATAAACTAGGCTAAGACTGTTATAGTGGACTGCATATTTCCTTTTACACACTTTTTGTGCGTTAAATCTAGCCTTTTTTTGTGAAATGTTCCATTATGACCACTATGATCACGGTATTTCTCAGCGTACCCACTGATGTAACATGAAGTGTTCCCGTTGCCTGTTTGTATTTTCCTACCTCCATTAGTAATTACAAATCATCACAATCCACTTGGTTTCCAGCATAAGTAACAATAAAATGCGTTACGGCTCTGCTATAAAGTAACTTCTAACTAGTGATCAGAGACGATACGTATTTGAGATAAAAATTTATATGCACGCTTTATTTGAGAACAATGGACTTGATAAATGAATCAGTTGCGGGTGTCATGTGAATTTGACTGCTACGGAACTGCTTTGTAGGTTACTTTGGAGCTAATTCCTCGCTTCGGACAACACTTTGTACCACCCTTACGATGAATTTGACACATTCTGTAGGAAACTTCCGAAATCAGGAGCACTTTATCTATGACATTATCTGCGATCGATGTGACACTATCAGAGTGTCATGTTCACACTCGTTCCGGAAGGGTGCCTGCTAAAAGAGTCCCTCGTCAAGCTAACAGCCCTTGAAACATCTGAGCTAATACGAATTAGTTACGTTTATGTTCAGTTTGTATGATGATGGTTTTTACAATTGTACAGCTTTTTTTCTGAAACAGATGTCATTTTCAACAACAAAAATTATGTCGCTGACAGAGGTTGTGATTGTGAAAAGTTTTGAGTGAAAATTGAGATAATTTCATCTCCGAAATCTAAATGGACGTCAACAAATAGGATGAACGTACTGCATGCATTATCTATATATATAAAACAAAGTCGGGTTTGTTACAACACTTATAACTCGAGATCTGCTGGACCAATTTTCATGGTTTTTGATTTGTTGGATTTGTCTCCGCCCCGAATAGCAGAATACATCTTAAAAATAATGAAAAATTGACGAATAAAAATTTTCATGGTTTTTGATTTGTTGGATTTGTCTCCGCCCCGAATAGCAGAATACATCTTAAAAATAATGAAAAATTGACGAATACTTGAAAAATGCGTTATTTTCCCTAAACGTTCTTTAGTTTCGGAGCTGTCAAATATTTTTGTCAAAATCTGTAAGTAATGATTGACATTTATGCATGCGTTCATAAACTATTTATAATGGATGAATAAACTATTATGTGTATTTTTTAAAAAAAAAAGATTGAAAAATATTACGCGTGTGTTCAGAAATGTGTAATGAATACTCAATCATTTCAATAAATGCTCATTTGTTTATTACATGTCAAACATTTGTTGTCCAATCCTGTCAAATACTGTAACAACTATTTATGTGTGCGTTCAGAAATTTATTTTGTGTAAAATGTCTCGAAAGTTCAGGTAGGTACTGTTATATTTGTTTGTTTTAGACATTATTTTGTCTAAATTATTTATTAAATTAATTAAAGATTTATTCTACAGGTTAACAAAAGTGTAAATGTCTTTTCATAGGTTGTCTATGATTTTTCTTGATAAGCTATTGTCTATGTCTCGATTGTTTTATGTGGTTTTGTGCGAGTGCATATTCAGTATTACTATTAATAAAAATGCCGCGTCCTAGAAGATCTAATCTTTCCCAGCGGAGCCGTAATGCAATTAGGCAACGGAATATCGCGAGTCAATTATCTGACGAAGAACGAGAAATTGCCCGAGAAGAGCGCCGCGTTAGGATGGAGCAAAGAAGGGCCTTAATTCGTGCTTCTCAAACACAAGAGCAAAGAGAGGCAGCCCGTGAAACGGCTAGATTAGAAACGAGAAATCGTCGAGCTTATCGTACAGATGAACAGAGGAATAATCTTCGAAGTGCAAGAAGAAATGGTTCAAGTATTGATTTGAATCGAGCAGCGTTTCGATATAATTGCACCATCGACTACAGCTTGCATCGTTTAGTTTGCATTGGTCCAATGGACGTTGTTTGCCAGCATTGTGGCGCATTGAAGTTTGCTAGTGAAACGCCTGGTTTGTGCTGCCTTAGTGGTAAAGTGACATTGCCATTAGTGGTCCCGCCACCAGAGCCATTGCGTTCCCTGCTTTATGGCGAAACATTGGAATCACGACATTTTCTAGCGCACACTCAAAAATACAATGTCTGTTTCCAAATGACTTCATTTGGGGCGGAAATTATCGAAGAACACGGATATAATCCGACATTTAAGGTAATTTACGTTAAAAACTTTATTTTCTATGATTGTAAAAAAAATTTGGAATGTAGTTTGTTAGATTTCTGTATTTGTCTCTAAAATAAAAATGGTATGTTATTATTTGAAAAAAAAGTGTTTGTAAATCTAACTATAACTATGGCTTTGAATTTACAGATTCAAGGCCAGATTTGCCATCGCATTGGATCATTGCAACCTATTGAAGGTGCACAGCACAAATTCTTGCAAATATACTTCATGGGCAATATGGAAGAACGTGACCGGCGTCAAGGGATCAACACAGCTACGAAAAGAGCAATTCTCCAAGATTTGCAGCAAATGCTTAATGAACATCATGCATTGGTCAGGCTGTTCAAGACTGCTTTAGAGCGCATGCCAAGTGATGACTATAAAGTTGTAATCAGAGCAGATAAAAGACCAGCTCGAACACATGAACGCACATTTAATGCTCCAACAATCGATGAAGTGGCAATCCTGATTGTTGGTGAAAACTTGGAAACACGTGATATTGTGCTTACACGACGCAATACTGGGCAACTACAAAGAATATATGAAACACACCGTTCATATGACGCGTTACAATACCCGCTGATGTTTTGGCAAGGAGACGATGGATATCACTTTAATATCAAAATGATTAATCCATTGAATGGTAAGATCAATATCATTGTTTTCATTTTAACTTGATATACATTTTATTCTGTTTGCTTTTGGTACACAAAAAAAGTTGTCACTCCTAATTTAGTAGAGAGTAGCTGTAAGAGCCGTTAACCTATTAGGGGTTCTAAAATACAATTTTTACTGTATTTGTTTCAGGTGAGGAAACTACCAAGAAGGTTAGTTCGATGAATTATTACGCATATCGTTTGATGATTCGTGAAAATTCTGACAATTATTTGTTGCGATTTCGTCGACTGCTTCAACAATACTGCGTTGACATGTACGTTAAAATCGAAACGGAGCGCCTGACTTTCATCCGGTTGAATCAAGCTAAATTGCGTTCGGAAGAGTATATTCATTTACGCGATGCAATAAGCACAGAAGGAGATTCAGAAAATGTTGGTCGATTGACTATTTTACCAGCGACATACACAGGTAGCCCGCGTCATATGCATGAATATGCGCAAGATGCAATGACATATGTTCGTCATTATGGTCGGCCAGATCTATTCATTACATTTACATGTAATCCGAAATGAATGGAAATTATTCAATTGCTAAATTCCCGGACAAACGTCAAGTGATCGACACGACATCACCGCACGGGTTTTCAAGCAAAAAATTCGGTCACTAATAAATTACATTGTTAAGCAACACGTCTTTGGGATTACTCGATGCTGGATGTATTCAGTTGAATGGCAAAAACGAGGCCTACCGCATGCTCACATTCTAATTTGGTTAGTAGACAGAATTCGGCCAGATCAAATAGATGACATCATATGTGCGGAGATTCCTGCTCCTGAAACCGATCCAGACCTACATGATGTTGTAATCACGAATATGATTCATGGACCATGTGGCACTATCAACCGCCAATCACCGTGCATGGTAGACGGCAAGTGTTCCAAACGGTATCCGCGAAAATTCACGGCAGAGACCATTACAGGCAACGATGGTTATCCATTGTATCGGCGTCGATCGCCCGATGATAATGGTAGAACTATCACAACTAAAGTGAAAGGAAACGATTTCATAGTTGACAACAGTTGGATTGTTCCATATTCGCCACTTCTTTCCAAAATATTCAAGGCACATTGTAATGTTGAGTATTGCAATTCGGTCAAATCTATTAAATACATTTGCAAATATGTCACGAAAGGGAGCGACATGGCGGTTTTTGGTATCCAAACATCCAATATCAACGATGAAATCACGCGCTGTCAAGTTGGTAGATATGTGAACTGCAATGAAGCAATTTGGCGTATATTCTCATTCCCTATTCACGAACGTTATCCCACTGTTGTACATTTGGGGGCGCATCTAGAGAACGGTCAGAGAGTATATTTCACAGCGTCGAATGCTGCTCAACGTGCCGAAACACCTCCAGCGACAACACTGACCAGTTTCTTTGCGATTTGTCAAAACGATCCGTTCGCACGAACGTTGCTTTACTCGGAAATGCCACGTTATTACACTTGGAACGCTACATCGAAGAAATTTCAACGTCGGAAGCAAGGCGATGCAGTTCCTCGTCATCCAGATATGCGTTCTGCTGATGCTCTTGGTCGTATTTACACAGTTCATCCGAAGAATGATGAATGTTTCTATTTGCGGTTGTTGCTGGTACATGTTCGAGGGCCAAAATCATTTGAATCACTACGAACTGTTAATGGTATAGTGTGCCCCACATTTCGTGCAGCATGTCAAGAGCTGAATTTGCTTGAAAACGATACTCATTGGGACACGACAATCGCTGAAGCAAATATTTGTGCATCTCCAAGTCAGATACGCACATTATTTGCTATCATCATTTCGACATGCTTCCCATCGAACCCACGTGACCTGTGGAACAAATACAAAGATAACATGTCAGAAGACATTTTATATCGAATTCGTGTCAGCTCAAGAAATCCCAATCTTGAGGCGAATGAGGATATGCATAACCAGGCTTTGATCTTGATCGAAGATATGTGTCACCTCATGTGCGGCAGTTTGTTAGTTAGGTTAGGAATGCCAGCGCCAGATCGCGGAATGAATGACGCATTTAATAGAGAATTGGAACGTGAACGTAAATATGATCCACATGAACTAATCCAATCAGTTCAAACGAATGTTGAATCCTAAGCAGAAGGAAGTCTATGATACACTGATTAATGCAATTGATGATGGAAATGTTGGCTTACATTTTTTTGGATGCCCCCGGTGGAACTGGGAAGACATTCCTCATGTCATTGATTTTGGCCACTGTACGTGCGAGATCCGAAATTGCGGTAGCAATTGTTTCTTCTGGAATAGCGGCCACATTGTTAGACGGATGCCGTACGGCTCACTCAGCGTTAAAATTGCCATTAAACCTTCAAACTACTGAACAACCGACATGTAACATTTCGAAACACTCCGCAATGGCCAAAGTTTTAGTAGCATTAAAAATCATCATATGGGACGAATGCACAATGGCGCACAAACGCGCATTGGAAGCACTAGACCGAACATTAAAAGATCTGCGCAATGACTCGAGATGTTTTGGTGGTTCAATGATTTTATTATCTGGCGATTTCCGACAAACACTACCAATAATTCCAAGATCTACTGCTGCCGACGAAATAAACGTTTGCCTCAAAGCATCAAATCTGTGGCGATATGTAAACAAACTTCAACTGTCTGTAAATATGAGAGTTGCATTGTTGAACGATCTATCTGCTGATGATTTCTCGAAGCAATTGCTGACTATCGGTAATGGCCGTGTTCCTGTTGACGAATCGAGCGGTTTGATTTCATTTCCTCCAAATTTTTGCAATTTCGTCTCATCAAAAGACGAGCTTATCAACAAAGTATTTCCGATATCATTGCTAACCACAAAAATACTAAACGGTTAAGTGAGCGAGCAATTTTGGCGGCTAAAAATAAAGATGTAGATGACCTCAGTTTTATAATTCGAAATCAAATCGTAGGTACTCTGTATTCATTCAAATCTATCGACTGTGTAACAAACGAAGAAGAAGCCACTAATTATCCAACTGAATTTTTGAACTCCTTGGATGTGGCTGGTTTACCACCGCACAACTTACAACTGAAGGTTGGCTCGGTAGTCATCATGCTTAGACATTTAAACCAACCAAAACTGTGCAATGGAACGCGTTTGGTGATAAGAAAACTGATGAGCAATGTGATTCACGCGTCGATACTTAAAGGAAAATTTAAAGATGAGGAAGTTCTTATTCCAAGGATTCCGATGATCCCAACAGATATGCCCTTTGAGTTTAAACGAATTCAATTCCCGATTCGTCTTGCCTGCGCCATGACGATCAACAAATCACAGGGCCAATCCTTGACTATTTGTGGCCTCAATCTAGAAAATGCGTGATTTTCTCATGGTCAATTGTACGTGGCATGCTCACGTGTCGGCAAACCATCCGCATTATTTGTTCTTGCGCCTGACCAAAAAACAAAGAATGTCGTTTATCACAAGGTGCTTGAATGAAAATCCGATTAATGAATTAATCAGAGTGTATCCCAACCTGCACAACATAGTTTTCAATGATTTTTTTTCTGACATGTGTTTGAAATACTTAATTATTACTATTTTTTTAATTTTTATTCTCATTCTGTATGTATTCATCATCATTCATAAAAAATACTTTTATATTTCTATCTATATTAATATTATTTTGTATCATTGTATTACGTTCATCAAAGCCTAAATTAGTTCAGCTAAAAGGTAACACGACATTCATTGACTGTTAGGCGGTACGAAGTTCGCCGGGTCAGCTAGTTTCTCATAAAATGTTATTCTTCAGTGGAGCGTTCGTAATCTCCGGTGTGTTGGAAGTGAAGGCGGTCCCATATAGTTATACAATGTGCTATCTCGTGTAGTTTTCTCCAAATATCGTACTACAAACATTCATAATTTGTGACGCTCTGAAGACAGAAACTACATTAATGGTCGAATCTTATGATTAATATGTGTAGAAGATTCAGTACTCACAATTTTACATTTTCATCTCCCTTCTTTGCGCCATAAAATCAGGGAAATAAATTCACCGGTTATTACATTTACAATGAAAATGTGATATCAATGTTTTGAAATACTTGTCATGATATTACAGAGGCGGGAAACAAAGTGTAACGAAAATTGATCTCTACAAACTATCTCATTCCTCGTGTCTCTGCAGTGCTACGCGATATATTTGGCATAGAAAAGAAAGAAGAAAATTAGGAAAAGGTAGACAATGTGTCTACAAAATAAAACGGAAAATAGTTCGTCTTGAAGGCGATTTTCACAAACTGAAAGTTCCAAGCTGTGGAACAGGTTTCAATGCTACCCTTCATATTACAGATGACATTCATATTAAATTCGTTATACCACTAAATACTGGTGAACGTCGTGCTTTTAAGCAAGCTTTCTCAAGAAGATAATACCATTTTTGCTTTTAAAGGATAGTTCGTTAGCATTCGCGTTTTTTGCTACGGAAAGATGCAGCTGCTGTTAACAGTAAAGAAATAACAGGTGAATCATGGATATTTCAATTGGGCTGAACTTTCCTCCGATAATGGAAGAAGAGACTAGATTAGTTAGGGGTGGATATGGTAGAAATCGACCATTGGTAATTATAGTATCAATCCTGATATTGCCTAAATTGATTAATGATCTCATTACATGGGAATGAAACCAATTACTCCTAGATGAGAGTACAGTGTTTCAGTTTGCGCCTTCTCAATCGTTGCAAGTACCACCGGAGTTGTAGACCTCCGAAATTCAATTATTAAATCACATCGCCAAGACTTGGGAATAATTTTCCCCTTGTCATAATTCAAGCTGGTTTTCTCTAAGTCAAGATCTTGGATACGCAGGTGCGTTCTTGTTGTAACTGAGATAACGTGGCAGTAACTAATTAGGACTACGACGAGGACTTTAATTGCTCTCTCTGCAGTCTCATTGGTGCGGAACAGCGAGAGAGCTCATTAGTATTTATCTCTGCTCAGCACACATAAATACTGACAGCTGGCTGCAGAAACAGCAGGCTGTTGGCTCGCTAGTAACAGGGAGAATCCTTCAGGACGGGCAATACATAAATCAGCCACTACGGTTGCTGGTACTCCACGAACTTCTTGCAGCGCAATAGCAGCTCCGAAACATAAACCAAGTGTGCGCCAATGCCAACAGGATGTCCGCCTTGAAACAATTCAACATAGTTGGGTTCGTAAGTAAGAACGGAGAGTAAGGTAATCAAACATTACTGAACGCAAAGGATTTCTCTTGGCACTCCCAGAGACTGACATAGCAATGGCTAAACCTTCGTGCAATTGTTAGTCCTATGGTCACACACTCATTTAACAATTTTTCCTCTTCGGCTGGTAACTGTTGTTTACTACATAGATGAGCAAATATTAAGGACAAAAACAGCTTCCGCAAGATGTGAACTGTCAAGTAACATACATGGGCAGTACACAGAAAGAATCATTGCAGCACAATAGAGAAGGTAACCGTAAGAAATACGCAATGAGATGGGCAGAAATGACACTTTTGTTCAAGCACAATAATTACGCTAATGTCACTGCGATTCGTGATGGTTCTTTGGACGTTACAAAAGGCGGGACATGGTTCTTAATAGGGTTTGTGATCACCACGAACAGCAGTGCATTGCTCTGCAACGTGCTACAATGTTGGTACGGAGTTCTTCGAGTACGGCGCTGCATTCCTCCGCCAGGGTCGTTGACAACCGCTGAATGGTTTTTGGTACATGTCAACAGTTGCAATATTTTCACAATTTACCACCACCATAATCAAATGCAACGACAGAAACGCCTCTCTGACGCCTTTAACTTTCCAAAAGCCAAACTGATCGTCATCTGAAAGACCTTCAGTTTCCTTTTCTGTTTTTCTGTATACACGGTGTCGCAAAGGATTCAACTTCACTGTCATAACTCGACTTATAAACTTAAATAAACTTAGTCTGATGCTCCAATTCAAAAAGGTTTTTATGTATTGTGGATGTGCGCTGGGTCCATAATCCAGACGTCGATGAATCGTAACCACGCTCTGCTACCAGATGAAATGGTGATAGTTACTGCCTCTTAATTCAGCCAAGAAGGAAGACCCGGAAGGGCTGGGTCAGTGGAGATTTTACACACTTCATTCACTGGTAGAACTCAGATTTATTTTACACAGTTAAAATACATAGTAGCCAATTAAGAATTTATTTACTTTTTTTAAATTAGTTACAAGGCCAAGCAATGAGAAACTCATTTAAAATTCAATGCCAATTTAAATAATTTACAGAAAATTTAAAGTTAACTTTAACCCAAGATGACTAAATATTCTTTAAGGCAAGACACGTGCTATATAAGGTACAGAATGTAATAAGGCTAAAGGCGTAATCAAGGCAAGCTTAAACCTAAGCAACAATATCAGAGCAGGTCAGAATGGCCTTAATTAAGAAACGGTGAGAATGAAACATGATTTAAACTTGACTGGTTAAAGAAACTTAGAACCATACTTAAAACAATTAAAAACAATTTAAGGCCAATATCTAGGTAATTGGAGATTTAACACATTTTTTGGTTCAAATGGCTCTGAGCACTATGGGACTTAACATCTGTGATCATCAGTCCCCTAGAACCTAGAACTACTTAAACGTAACTAACCTAAGGACATCACACACATCCATGCCCGAGGCAGGATTCGAACCTGCGACCGTAGCGGTCGCGCGGTGCCAGAATGTAGCGCCTAGAACTGCTCGGACATACCGGCCGGCAACACATTTGTCAATAACACAAGAATAATTAAGTCTAAGGTATAATTTGGGGTGCCAACACACGTAAAAATTTGCAGCAAACTAACTGATACAAATTCAGAATTATTCCAAGTATAGACTTAACTTGAACAGGAACATTAACTAGTGCGGCCGCGGTTGGAGGAAAAGATAGATAGCGGCGAGAACTGCCGAGCGTATGCTCTCCAAATGACGTAAACAACCGGCTAAGCAAACTGACGAGGCGTGAGTAAGTGGGGCCTGATCCTAAGTAGCACGTACTAGCATTGGAGTACAAGAGATCATTAACGACAGTTTCCTGCAGCACAAACAATTTTAATCAGACAGAATTCCAACACACAACCACGAATAAAATAAATGACTCTTACGGTAGAATTAATTAATCTGAGCTATTACCAAAAACCTCTGAACTTAGCTGCCTTTTAACAAGTTAACCAAAAGATTTAAGAAACCAGCTACAAGCATATTTTCAAGACATAATTCCAGCAATAAGACAGTTATATCTGAAAAATTTTCTTTTCTAGCAAACCCCTAAAGAAACAGCAAGGGCACTAGCATGACATTCAAAGCTCATTAGCAAACACTTTAGGCCATAGTGCTTCGGAGAAGACAAAGCATTACCTTCAAAGAAACCAGAAAAACCAAAGCAAATTATAAACAGGCCAATAAAACAGCAAAACAGGCACACATTTTGACGTAAACAATTAATCATCCGTGGTAAGTGGTAGTACTAAACATTTCACTGCGCCTCCAATTAAAAACTACGTTACCAATTATTTACTTTAAAAACCGGAAGAATTAAGAGGAGGAGGACAAGAAAAATGGTTCAAATGGCTCTAAGGACTATGGAACTTAACATGTGAGTTCATCAGTCCCCTAGACTTAGAACTACTTAAACCTAACTAACCTATGGACATCACACACATCCATGCCCGAGACAGGATTCGAACCTGCGACCGTAGTGGTCGCGTGGTTCCAGACTGAAGCGCCTAGAACTGCTCGGCCACTCCGGCCGGCGGAGGACAAGAAGTTCGCAGTTTGCAGTACCTTGTCGATAGAATTCCACATAGAAGCTCTGAGTATGTTCTAGATGTCAACCTCCAAAACGAAAACAATGATAATCAGTAAAAACAGAGTCCCTGTATGTCACATTAAGATAGGCCAAAATCACATTGAGCAAGTACATAAATACACGTATCTTGGCACTGCAATAAATGACCAGTGGGATCTTTCTGATGAGGAGAGAACTCGAATTGGAAAAGCCAGCGCTGTCTTCAATAAGATGAGTAACCTTTTCAAGAATCATGGCTTAGCAATTACAACGAAGATCAGACTTCTACGCTGCTACGTATTTTCCACCCTCTTCTATGGTGTTGAAAAATGGACTCTGACAGAATCGTTGGGTAAGCGGCTGGAGCTTCTGAGAATTGGCTGTACAGGAGAATGTTAAGAATACCGTGGACAGCGCATGTCACAAATGCCGGGTTCTACGAAGAATGGAGAAAGAGAAAGAAGTACTGGCCACCGTGAAAGCAAGAAAGATCCAGTACCTGGGACACATAAAAAAAACGGTTCAAATGGCTCTGAGCACTATGGGACTTAACTGCTGTGGTCATCAGTCCCCTAGAACTTAGAACTACACTCCTGGAAATGGAAAAAAGAACACATTGACACCGGTGTGTCAGACCCACCATACTTGCTCCGGACACTGCGAGAGGGCTGTACAAGCAATGATCACACGCACGGCACAGCGGACACACCAGGAACCGCGGTGTTGGCCGTCGAATGGCGCTAGCTGCGCAGCATTTGTGCACCGCCGCCGTCAGTGTCAGCCAGTTTGCCGTGGCATACGGAGCTCCATCGCAGTCTTTAACACTGGTAGCATGCCGCGACAGCGTGGACGTGAACCGTATGTGCAGATGACGGACTTTGAGCGAGGGCGTATAGTGGGCATGCGGGAGGCCGGGTGGACGTACCGCCGAATTGCTCAACACGTGGGGCGTCAGGTCTCCACAGTACATCGATGTTGTCGCCAGTGGTCGGCGGAAGGTGCACGTGCCCGTCGACCTGGGACCGGACCGCAGCGACGCACGGATGCACGCCAAGACCGTAGGATCCTACGCAGTGCCGTAGGGGACCGCACCGCCACTTCCCAGCAAATTAGGGACACTGTTGCTCCTGGGGTATCGGCGAGGACCATTCGCAACCGTCTCCATGAAGCTGGGCTACGGTCCCGCACACTGTTAGGCCGTCTTCCGCTCACGCCCCAACATCGTGCAGCCCGCCTCCAGTGGTGTCGCGACAGGCGTGAATGGAGGGACGAATGGAGACGTGTCGTCTTCAGCGATGAGAGTCGCTTCTGCCTTGGTGCCAATGATGGTCGTATGCGTGTTTGGCGCCGTGCAGGTGAGCGCCACAATCAGGACTGAATACGACCGAGGCACACAGGGCCAACACCCGGCTTCATGGTGTGGGGAGCGATCTCCTACACTGGCCATACACCACTGGTGATCGTCGAGGGGACACTGAATAGTGCACGGTACATCCAAACCGTCATCGAACCCATCGTTCTACCATTCCTAGACCGGCAAGGGAACTTGCTGTTCCAACAGGACAATGCACGTCCGCATGTATCCCGTGCCACCCAACGTGCTCTAGAAGGTGTAAGTCAACTACCCTGGCCAGCAAGACCTCCGGATCTGTCCCCCATTGAGCATGTTTGGGACTGGATGAAGCGTCGTCTCACGCGGTCTGCACGTCCAGCACGAACGCTGGTCCAACTGAGGCGCCAGGTGGAAATGGCATGGCAAGCCGTTCCACAGGACTACATCCAGCATCTCTACGATCGTCTCCATGGGAGAATAGCAGCCTGCATTGCTGCGAAAGGTGGATATACACTGTACTAGTGCCGACATTGTGCATGCTCTGTTGCCTGTGTCTATGTGCCTGTGGTTCTGTCAGTGTGATCATGTGATGTATCTGACCCCAGGAATGTGTCAATAAAGTTTCCCCTTCCTGGGTCAATGAATTCACGGTGTTCTTATTTCAATTTCCAGGAGTGTAGTTAAACCTAACTAACCTAAGGACGCCACACACAGCCATGCCCGAGGCAGGATTCGAACCTGCGACTGAAGCGGACTCGCGGTTCCAGACTGTAGCGCCTAGAACCGCTCGGCCACTCCGGCCGGCTGGGACACATCATGCGGAACAACAACAGATACCATCTCTCCAGACCATCCTGCAAAGAAAAATACCAGGGAAGAGAAGAGAAGAGAAGCGTTGGCCGGAGAAAACTATCCTGGCTTAGGAACATCAGAACGTGGACCTCTAAAACACCTACAGAACTATTTAGAGCTGCAAGTGACAGGAAAAGCCCTGCCAATATGATTGCCTACATCCGGAAAGGATAGGAACCAGAAGAAGAAGAAGGACAAGAGAAGCCTATCTCACAAACAAAAGCTGAACGAAGCAAAAATGAGCGTAAGGAGAGCAATGAGAGAAGCACTCAATTATTTCTAAAGTAAGACGTTGTCAACCGACCTGAGTATACACCCTAAGATATTTTGGTCGTATGTAAACTCAGTAAGTGGCTTAAAATCATCTATTCATTCTCTCAGCGATCACACCGCACCGAAACGGAAGATATCAGAGAGAAGGCTGAAATACTGAATTCGGTCTTCCGACGTTGTTTCATCGCGGAAGGTCGTAACACTGTCCCTCCTTTCAATCGTCGTGCGAACGTCGAAACGGCAGATACTGAGATAACCGATGTCGGAATTGAAAAACAGCTACAATCGCTTAGTAGTGGAATGGCTTCAGGACCAGATGAGATACCTATAAGATTCTATAAAGATTATGCGAAAGAACTTGCTCCTCTTCTAACAGTAATTTATAGTAGATGGCTTGAGCAACGAAAGGTACCTAACGACTGGAAAAAAGCGCAGGTCATTCTCGTTTTAAGAAAGGCCCTAAAGACAGATCCACATATTTATAGAACTATATCGTTGATTTCAATGTATTGTGGAATTATGGAACATGTTTTATGCTCAATAATTATGACGTTCTTGGAAAATGAACAGCACCTCTATAAAAATGAACTTGGATTCTGCAAACAGAGATCCCGCGAAACTCGCTCTGTTCCTCCATGAGATCCACAGCGCAGTGGACTACGGCGCTCAGGTTGGTGCTGTGTTCCTTGATTTCAGTAAGGCGTTTGACACCGTCCCGCATTGCCGATTAATGAAAAAAATACGAGCTTACAGAGAATCGGAGCAGACCTGCGATTGGATTCAAGACTTTCTTGCAGATAGAACTCAACACCTCGCTCTTAACGAAACTATATCGACATATGTAAAAGTAATATCCGGAGTACCACAGGGAAGCGTGATAGGACCGTTGCTATATGATCTAGTAGAAAGCGTCGGATGCTCTTTAAGGCTATTCGTAGATGATGCAGTTGTGCAGTTGTTCATACCAAAGTGGCAACGCCAGAAGATAGTAAGAATTTGCAGAACTACCCGCAGAGAACTGTCAATTACACGAGTGAGTTCTTAGATGAATGAACTGTTAATCTGATTGTTCGATAATTTTCGCACTTATCTGAACCTGCTGTCCTCAGAAATATGTGACATGAGTTTTTCGCTTGCTCCTATGAGTCTCGTGAGATGGCGCAGTGGTAGCAAACAAGACTCGAATTTAAAGAAGGGTAACTCAGATCCCCTTAGCAACAACTGCATTTTTGGTATTCTATGATTTTTCTTCAAGTGAGTACCGGTAAGATTCGTTCAGTAGTGGATGGCTTATTCTTCTGAAACGCATATACGATAAAGGTAGTGCTTCATCTTAATGATGTCTATATCCATTTAATGCTAAACTTCATAAAGATTTGAGTTTTGTTATACAAACTCACAGTACTTGAGCAACTGAAGTTCAGGTAATACGTTTAGATAAATTTTGCAAGAGTGTTTATACAGCGTTTCTCATTTTCATACGTATTCTGGATGACGAGGTACCGGATTCCCTAAACTTATGATTATCAGAGATTTTTAAGTGACGAAGTCCCCAACAGTGCAGCAGAGAAAATTTAGATATTTACATCCATACTTCACCTGATCACATTTCAGTAAACCGTACGCTTCGTTGTGGAGTTGCTGAGACGAGACGTCTGTGAAGAAATAGATAAGCTCCTATCCCGTCACCATACTATTTAGGGAAGAAGAAACTCGCTCAGTGTGTTACACAGCTAACTAGAGTAGATTGTGTTGCCGTCTGTACCTAGAGTGCTGTGACAGATTTGTGAATTGTGTGGCGTGCATGTTAACGTGTGTATGCAAAGCTGACTTTCCTATGCTTCACAGCAAATTATCGACACTGAAAAGGCGAAGATATATTAATTAGCTAAAACGCTGCACCACGTTGAAGCAAGTTTCACGTCGATGGAGTAGATTTCAAACGACTTAGATTTTGAGATGCTGTTACGCCGAGCCGCATTCAACCCACACTGCTAGGCAATATAGTATTCACGGGAAATCATTGATTAGTGGTATCCATTCAATTGCAGACTTTTGTTCTGAGTATTCAACAGTGACGCATTGTTGTGTAATGTCGAATTGACTGTGGGACTATCTTGGTTGCAAGCACCAGTGAACATTCAAAGGAAACGTGCTCTGTTTCAGGAAACACATTCGAAATACGATGACGCTCTCAGGCGGCAGTAACAAAGATAAAGCGCCGTGAATGGCACACCAGTTGTTCTGCGTAAACTAGGATGAAAACTAAACACGCATCCATGGAAACGCAAACATACGTCTTTGACATTGGCACTTAGGGAAGAGGATTCTTCCCGAAACTGATACGTGCATTTCTGCAATAAATTATTGGAGACTGACATATCTATGACATATGTACTGGATGTCCCTCCTATGAGTCATCAGGTTCATGTTCTCTGGTGTTGCGATAGATATTTACCATTTCGTTTCCTCAATATATAACGAGAGTCGGTCGAAATGAAATTATTTCTTTAATGCTACGCGCACTGTCGACGGAAAGCGTCGGTTTGTATGAATTCATATTTAAAGGAGAATATCACATGTCCATATGTTCCGCAATACATATCTCATTTGTCATATCATCCTCAAGAAATATGATACTCAAAATACCAATTAAAATTTTGGTTTTGATACATTATAAGAGGAAACAAATTCTATCTCCTTCAATGACGCCTTACAAATCCAGCTCACTCTATTCCCTTGCGCCCCGGAAAATTGCTGCGGTAATGGCAAAGAACGCATGTTTGTGGTAAGGAACAGGTCTTCACTTAACCTTGAAAGTACAAGACAGATTATTACAAGGTGCCACCAAATTGGACAGACAGAGAAGGATCCATACAGCACGAATGACAGCATAGCACCTTCTCAGTTCAAATTTTTGCGAACCGGACTGGTACCTAGTCTACTTATTTTGACACCTGCAATAAGCGAACTAACACTTGTCAGTAGCAATAAGGGATCCTACAGCACAAAAACGTGACATTTATCTTGGGCTTTGTCTCCGGCTCACACATTTAGATTCTCGGGCGATTGAACGCACGATGTGAGAGGCAGTTTCGTGGCCGCACCCTTCACCAAAGACTGGCAGTGATCAAGCCTGACGCACAAAACCGGTACGGTACTCGCTAGGTCTTGGGACTAAACATGCAATTCAGGTCTTGGAAGTGGGATGGAATAGTACGAGGTATGACTGGAAAGTTTTAAGAATGGACTTGAAATTGTACAATGGTGGTACTTACATGCTGTTGTGATGTATCTCCTGCAAAATAGTCCCCTTCTGACTGAACTCACCGACTCCAACGGTGTTTCCACTTCTGGAAACATTCCTGGAACTTTTTCTCCTGAAATGTGTTAAGGAAGCTTTCTGTATTTGCCTGGAAGTCTTCAATCGAGTCAAATCGCTTCCCTTTCAGTGAAAATTTCAGTTTAGGAAACAGGTAGAAGCCCGCAGGGGCAAAATCAGGAGAATATGGTGGTTGTGGACCCACAGGAAATTTGAATTTGGTCAAAAATCCAACGATGGAGAAGGCACAATGAGCCGGAGCATTGTCATGGTGTATTATCCAACTCCTGTCTTTCTACAATGCAATCCTTTTCTTCCGCACCTTTTCGCGCAAACGCTCAAGGATACATTTTTAGTATTCCTGTTTAATTACCTGTCCTCCAGGGGTAAATACATGATGCACAATACCAGTAGAATCGAAAAAAGTCACCAACATTGTAGTCACCTTAGATCGACTTTGCCGTGCTTTTTTCTGTCGTGGTGAACCTTGAGTCTTCCACTGTGAAGACTGGACTTTGGTTTCAGGATCATATCCATATACGCACGATTTGTCGCCTGTAATTACCCTGTTTAACAAATCTGGGTCATTTTTAGTTCGATTAATCAGTTCTTGGCACACTTCAAGTCGGTATTGTTTCTGGTCACTTGACAAGGCTTTTGCAATGAATTTTGCGGACACTCAAAAAATGGTTCAAATGGCTCTGAGCACTATGGGACTTAACATCTATGGTCACCCGTCCCCTAGAACTTAGAAATACTTAAACCTAACTAACCTAAGAACATCACACTACACCCAGTCATCACGAGGCAGAGAAAATCCCTGACCTCGCCGGGAATCGAAACCGGGAACCCGGGCGTGGGATGCGGACACTCGACGCATGTTCAGATCTTCAGTTAAAATTGACTTAACCGCATAGAAAATTAAATTACGTTCATCAGCCATCTCCCTAATTGTAAGTCTATGATCAGGGGGCACTAAATCGCGAACTTGCACAACATTTTCATTCGTTTTTGAGGTGGAAGGACGGTCATTTTTAAATCTGTTGAACCAGACGAAAACATTTGACTGGCTCATACAATTATCTCCAAAACCTGTTTTAATAGTTTCTAAGCCTCAGAAGTTGATTTCCCGGTTTAAAAAAAAACACAGACACAATCTCGTTGCTCCGTTTTTATGTCCATTTTCACGCAGACAGAATCCGGCAACAAGCCCTAACAGACCCTCACTCAACCAGCTACCTCAACAAACTGAATAAAAGAAACGCAGTTTTCTGTCAGAGGACGTTCAAGGACGAGGCAATGACTCACTCCCCACCCTTCATATACCTGCCCGCCAAATCAGTAAGCAGTTGCGGATCCAGTCTTAAAAGTTTCCAATCACACTTCGTAAGAAAATTTAATCTGCCCAAACTATATGTAGCAGGGGACGTTACTGAAAAACTAGCCCTGAAATGCCTATCTTTGAGCAAAACTTCAATTGTACTATGTCTTCACATCCAGTGGAATCGCTACGACACTTACCTTCTATGCCACTTGGCGATGGCTATTGTTCGAGAGATTTTTTATTCACAAATTGAGCCTTTCCTTCCAGACTCCACAGTTTATCATCGTTGCGCATTCCCGTTTTTATAGTTATAACAAATAGTAGTAAATTTGTGGATATACATGTGTCTTTGAGTCCCCTTAAAGAGCATATGCTCTGTCCTGCGATTTGTTTCTAGCAATCAAGTGGCTGACCTCACATGGGTTGGAACTACCTGTTACATATGTACGTTCAAATCTCCTCCACCACTCTTTGTTTGAATTTCAGATCAGCGCACACTTCAAGACCGTGTGAAATATCATTCTGAAATACGTGTTCTTCTTCTTCTTCTTATCCATTAATGGATGCTGATAACCATACGGCACACCTTTATTCTACGAACCGCGGTATGTAATACTTGCTTGGTACTCCAGTGCATTGCTTTATGTTGTTTAACCAAGATATTCCTCTTTGTCCTCATTTTCCCTCAGTCTTCCCTTCTATTATCACCTGCAGCAGTAAGGTATATCCTAGTTTTCTTCTTTCAAGCGTAGCTAACGTTTCTCGCTGTTCGCGTATTCGCCGCAATACTTCGATGTTAGTTACTCTTGCTGTATACGGTATTTTAAGCATTCTGAGGTACATAAACATTTCAAGGGCTTCGATCTTTCTTGCTCTTGTAATGTTCAGTGTCCATCCTTCTGAACCGTATTGAGATTGCGGTGGTAAATGTTGTTATTCAAAGCAGCAACATATCCCACTTCCTTTCTACTATGGATGAAAGATAGTCCTGTGGAAATCTTAATTTATGGAAAACAGGCATATTCTGCACGCATCATTTGTTATGCGCAAAAATGAACCTCAAACGTATGCACAGCACAGCCACAAGACGAGACGGAGGGTGAGTGTATTACTGGTGGGATGGAGCCGTTAACTTTGACATCGCGCCGTTTGGAGTTGCCATGATCGCCAAAGAACAAGAGGTCGGAAAGACAATGGCTGTTGTTCCGAAAGAGGAAACAAGAGAAGATTGACTGGAATTACTTAATTACTTACTTACTTTTTGAATTTGTAATACTAATGATCTGTCTGTTGACGAATTTGGTTGTTAGGAGGTTTAATGGGAATGCTTCATTGATATGTTGAAAGTGTTAGGTGGACTGTAAAGTACAGAAGAGTTTTGAAAAGAAGTCGTTACGCGATCGCGTAGCAAGTGGGTAGTAACATAATCTTCCATCATCACAGCGCTTCCCTGCAGATGGTGAAGAAGTTCGACATAGCTGCGATTGGCACTGCATACCAGGATGAAAGTTCAAGCAGCGACACGAATGCAGAAACAGAAAATTTAAAGATAATAGTAATTACAAACATACTGCTGAACGATCACATTGATGGAATTGGTACCCTGGTTAAGTACTAGCCAGCCCCGAATATTAGAGGTAACATTCTAAGGTAAAGACAGGATGTAGCATCTTATAATTCGAACTCCGTCCGTCCGGGTAGCGTGCAAGGGATAAGTCCCTGCAGGCGCGCTATCCTCTGTGCCCTCGGTGGCTCAGATAGATAGAGCGTCTGCCATGTAAGCAGGAGATCCCGGGTTCGAGTCCCGGTCGGGACACACATTTTCAACATGTCCCCAATGAAATATATCAACGCCTGTTTGCAACTAAGGTGTCGATTTAATTATCATTACTTCTGCTTCTTCTTCTTCTTCTTCTTCTTCTTCTCTTTGATTGGCTGAGGAGGGTAGGCCACAAAGGGAGAGAAGGCTTCTACAAGATCCAGTACTGAAAGAGAGCAGGTGACCTTCGGGTATACAGCCCTTGGGCCCGATGGCCAAGTTTTGGTATCAGCCCTCTGGTCTGAGACATTCCAGCAGCAAGGTTCCATAGGAGGGAGCCCTACCACCTGCAGACACCAAAGAATTAGGACATTCTTCATTCATGGAGGTGGAGCAGCACCCAGAGGGGAGGACGTGGGACTGCAGGGGAGGGGAGAGGAGAGAGAAACAGATTGAAGAGCGAGGAGGAGGAAAGGATGAAGCAGAGGCAAAAGTAGAATTCACTGGCACAGGATGAAGTCGGTTATATTTCTGATGAGCCGCAGTGTAAGATAAACGATCATCGGGCTTACACCCTTGTATCTTCTTTTCTTTTATAAGGTGGGCAAGCTGATGAGAGTGTAGAGTGACAGTTGTGACAATTAACACACATGGGTGGCGGAATACAGGGGCTTCCCTCATGGAGTGATTGTCCATATTCACCACACAGAGAAGCTGGGGTACATTGGGAAGACGTCCCTGAAATGTAAACGGTGAAAGCACCTCAAGCGTGGCGGGACGTGCAGCTCCACATCATATCGATTACACATAGCCTTGACCTTCTCTGAGAGGTTATCTCCCTCAAAAGCCAGAATAAAGGCGCCAGTAGTGGCACGATTGTCCTCATTACCTTTCTGCACATGCCGAACAAAATGAACGCTTATTGTTCCACATTGGCCAGCAGTTCCTCCTCAGTTTGAAGGACGAGAAAGCTAAGGAAAATGACTGCCTTAACCATATTCAAAGACTGGTGAGGTGTAATTGATACGGGGACCTTGCTAAGATGATCACAATCACAAAAGGCCGCAGATTCGGAAGCAGAAGAAGTTTTGATCAATAAGGAACCTGACCCCATTTTACTGAGGGACTCCGATTCGCCAAACATGTCTTCGATATTTTCCACAAAAAATAACGACTTTGTGTCCGTCCTGGTACAGACCAAGTAGTGTGGAAAGTGTTCCTCCCCAAGCCAGCGAGACAGGCACTCGTCCCAGGTCACAGGGTCATAAGAAGCAGCATTCAGTGACCCGTTACCATCTAATGAGATGGCTGTAGAAGAACTGTTAGGTTTTTGTAGCTTGATACCTTTCATAGGCAAAGTATCCTCCCTGACACCACCCATTCTCAGCAGGGGCTCTCCCCATGGGCGGCACGCAGCCACAGGAAAGGCTGTCTGACAAGCTGTGGTCAGGATGCTCCAGAATCCAGAATCTAGCTGTCAGAAGGGGACGTGAGTCGTGCTTGGGTAGCCCATATGGTAGTGCACTTGTATCAGAAAGGCAATGATCTACATTTCGAGTCTCGGTCCGGGCACACAGTTTTAATCCACCTGGAAGTTTCATGTTCCAGAACGTCAAGCAACCACTCCTAGGCATACATGGGGAGGCAGCAGCTGAGGTATCAGAAGTGTGGTCCCTGTATTGCCATGGGGCTCAGCCAGATGGGCACATATTGCAATATGGACTGGCTGCATTTGCTGATGACCTATCTTGTTCAAGAGAGCTACGATGGGGAAGCAAGAGGGAGGAAGGGCGGAGAGCAATCCACGCCATAGATTCTAGGGAGGGAGGTCTTCTCCAAATGGCTTACACAACGGTAAGAAAATTTAGAAGTGGAGGTCAAACCCCAAAGGGGAACCAAACGCCACAAATGAAGGATGTAAAGGAAAAGGCAAGGGGAACAAAACCGCAAGGAGTAGAGGAAATCAGTTGGATAGTCAGGTCGACATAACTAAGAACACCGAGAGGGAGGCAATGGAGAAGGTGCGAGGACAGGGAAGGAGGGGCACGAGAAAGGAAATGCAGCTTGAGAAGGAACAATGGGCTGCAATATCTCAGGGCCGCATGGTTACAGGCAGAAACTCACAAAAGAACCGTGAGACCTATGGATGGTTGTTAACCCGGGCACCGTATTGACGACGTTTTACTATACGCAACCATCCACACAAACGAAATGACTTCATTTGCGGTCATGTGATAAATATCTACAATATTTCCATAAAATGTACATACTGTTCTGCAGCTCCAAATCGTAGTTACCTCGAGTAGGGACAAGAAGCAGATCACCTGAAGAGCTTAGGTTCTGAATACTGGGTCTTTTGGTCCACAATGGCTTTCCGAAGACAATTAGTTACACTGATGAACCCTTACATTAGGGAAAGCGGCTCCATACCGTGTTGGACCACTTTTGCAACGCAATACAGTAGTAGTTCGGTGTGGCACGAAATCGACAGTTCCTAGGTACTTTACCTGAAGTATCTGGCACCATATGTGTTCCATCAGGTTTGGGTCAGTCGAATTTTATAGCCAAGACAACAACGTGAGCTCACTGTCAAGCTCCTCAAATCTCTCTAGGAAGATTGTTGCCTTGTGACATAGACAGATATCGTCCTGGAAGCAGACATCGCTGTTGGGGAAGTCAACATGTATGAAAGATGACAGTTGGGCTGCAGTAATGTTGAAGTAGTCCTCAGCTGTCATAATACCTTCAATTACAAGCATCAAATGGTTCAAATGGCTCCGAGCACTATGGGACTTAACATCTGAGGTCATCAGTCCCCTACGACTTAGAACTACTCAAACCTAACTAACCTAAGGACATCACACACATCCATGCCCGAGGCAGGATTCGAACCTGCGACCGTAGCGGTGGTGCGGTTCCAGACTGAAGTCCTAGAACCGCTCGGCCACACCGGCCGGCAATTACAAGCATCGTTCAGTACGTAATGCATCACTTTTTTTCTGAAAGCAGATTGGTTTTATTCAGGATTCCAATACGCAGTATTATTCTCCACTCTTTTCGCTGAACAATCCTATTTCTCCACATAACCTCTGTTCAATGCGTCGGCCTTACGCCACCTTTCTAGGAAAACCTGTCTGCATAGTACAACTCCACTTGCTCAAAGGGATGAACTCATACTTCATCGCCTGTGACGCCGTTCGACAAAAGATTGTCATGATCACTCTCGTAACAGGCAAGCCAATCCGCGCAGATGCTCGTTCGTTGCTCATTATGTTTTCTGTTAAGCGGCAAGGAACACTGCTGGCATACTCCCTTTGAGTACCCAAGTCATGGACGAATGTCTCCACACTATGAACACAGCCGTAGATTTGTGCAGCGAGGTGTTTGCTGATCACTGCGAATGAAGGTGTCTGCACGTTCCAACATTGCAAGAATGCAGCCGGCTGTCACGCGAGAGACTGGACAGGTTTGCGCGACCTTGTTGTGATGATGACAGACGTCTCGCCTAATGACTCGCCGTGGGTTTGTTCACTGACAGGTCTCTCCGTAGACATATTTCACGCGCCTACGAATATCTGCGATGCTCTTGTTTTTCGCCAAAAGAAACTGAATGACAGCTCTCTGTCTGAACACACCTCCGTTACAAATGCCATTTTGAAGGCTACGTATAGCGTCGTCACCTATCGGAACTTCATGAAACTACAGGGGCTGAAGCGGGAATATTCCGCGATCTCCGACAACAAATTCCGCACTTTCTCAACAGAAATTTAAAAGAGAGAAGGCATGATAACATTCCTGTCGGGCTGCGTTCATGGTGTGGTGCTTTTTTCGACTAGCCGTTCACATGAAATGTGATTCACCCGTCAAGACTGCAAGTTTCAATTGATCCGCAGTCCATTCTCAATGATCCCATATCCAGTGCAACCGTAATATTGTCGATGTCGTTGGTTCACCTTCAAAACACGGCAGTTCGTCCGCAGCGGAATTTTGATTTATCTATGTGCGCTGAACAGTGTGCTTCGAAATTTGTACCAACACCTGCGCCGCATTCTGTAGCTATGTTTGACACAGATTTTCGTCTGTCCTACAAGGCAATAAACGAATTAACTATCAAACGAAAGAAGCCCGAGAGTAAAACGACATTGAAAAGTTTGCTTTCGGTAACAGTTTGCCTTCAATGGTAACTCTAAAAATGGTTCAGATAGCTCTGAGGACTATGGGACTTACACTGCTGGCCATTAAAATTGCTACACCACGACGATGACATGCTACAGACGCGAAAATTAACCGACAGGAAGAAGATGCTGTGATACGCAAAAGATTAGCTTTCCAGAGCATTCACACAAGGTTGGCGCCGGTGGCGAAACCTACAACGTGCTGCCATGAGGGACATGTCCAACCGATTTCTCATACACAAACAGCGGTTGACCGGCGTTGGCTGATGAAACGTTGTTGTGATTCCTCGTGTAAGGAGAAGAAATGCGTACCATCACGTTTCCGACTTTGATAAAGGTCGGATTGTAACCTATCGCGATTGCGGTTGATCGTATCGTGACATTGCTGCTCGCGCTGGTCGAGACACAAAGACTGTTAGCAGAATTTGGAATCGGTGGGTTCAGGAGGGTAATACGAAACGCCGTGCTGGATCCCAACGTATCACTAGCAGTCGAGATGACAGGCATCTTATCCTTATGGCTGTAACGGATCGTGTAGCCACGTCTCGATCCCTGAGTCAACAGATGGGGAAGTTTCCAAGACAACAACCATCTGCACGAACAATTCGATGGCGTTTTCAGCAGCATGGACTATCAGCTCGGAGACCATGGCTCCGGTTAGCCTTGACGCTGCATCACAGACAGGAGCGCCTCCGATGGCGTACTCAACGACGAATCTGGGTGCACGAATGGCAGAACATAATTTTTTCGTATGAATACCGGTTCTGTTTACAGAATCATGATGGTCGCATCCGTGTTTATCGACATCGCGGTGAACGCACATTGGAAGCGTGTATTCGTCATCGCCATACTGGCGTATCACCCGGCGTGAAGCTATGGGGTGCCATTGGTTACACGTCTCGATCACCTCTTGTTCGCATTGACGGTACTTTGAATAGTGGACGTTACATTTCAGACGTATTACGACCCGTGGCTCTACCCTTCATTCGATCCCTGAGAAACCCTACATTTCAACAGGATAATGCATGACCGCATGTTGCAGGTCCTGTACGGGCCTTTCTGGATACAGAGAATGTTCCACTGCTGCCCTAGCCAGCACATTCTCTAGATCTCTCACCAATTGAAAACGTCTGGTCAATGGTGGCCGAGCAACTGGCTCGTCACAATCCGCCAGTCACTACTCTTGATGAACTGTGGTATCGTGTTGAAGCTGCACGGGCAGCTGTACCTGTACACGCCATCCAAGCTCTGTTTGACTCAATGCCCAGGCGTATCATGGCCGTTATTACGGCCAGAGGTTGTTGTTCTGGGTACTGATTTCTCAGGATCTATGCACCCAAATTGCGTGAAAATGCAATCACATGTTATTTCTAGTATAATATGTTTGTTCAATGAATACCCGTTTATCATCTGCATTTTCTCTTGGTGTAGCAATTTTAATGGCCAGTAGTGTAAAATGTGAAGTCATCAGTCCCCTAGAACTTAGAACTACTTAAACTAACTAAGGACATCACACACATCCATGCCCGAGGCAGGATTCGAACCTGCGAACGTAGCGGTCGCGCGGTTCCAGACTGAAGCGCCTAGAACCACTCGGCCACAACGGCTGTCAGTGGTAACTCTCTTGTTAATGCTGTTGCGATAATGGACGATTATAGCAGACCATTTTATTACAAACAATATTCTGACTGGGCATAGGTGCGGACGATTACAAATTAACGTTATTAAACTCATTCACACATAAAGCAGTAATTACGGGTTCTTCAGTCTCTGCTCAAAAATTTAACGTAGCGGTTACGATAAACTGCAATTTACATTTTACAATTATGAGCTAATTTTATTAATTGATTGTATTCAACGAAATTTTTGCCGAGATTAAATGTTAAATGTATCCCGTTCAACTGTAATTAACTATCGTTAATTATACGTTGTGCGAAGTAGTCTAATGGAGTGGAATGGGTGTTTGTGCTGTCCTCATCTTTTCATCATCATTCATAAAAGTGGCGAGACTGGACTGAGCAACTTTTGGGGATTTGCACGGGCGCAGATAACCGCGCAGCTGAGCGCCCCACAAACCAAACATCATCATCTAATGGAGTGTCACTTAAGTATTTGAATAACGGCGATGTAAAGAAGATAGCTGCATGAAGATTCTTTTAAGTTGGTAGGCGTTCTTATGAGTAGCACGTTGTAGCAATAAAGTGCACAGAATAATATGGTATCTTGTCTGGGGATTTGAAGGATCTTTCTACAAAAGTTGGAAGCATTCGTTCAATCTGAATAACTCCAGAAGTAAATAGTTTCATAGAGAAAGCTCTCATACATATCGTCACTCAGCCTCAAACGCAAGCATGATTTGCCCACAATCTTGAAAAAGAAATTTCAGATTGAGATTACCATCTCCACCTCGCGAAGTCATGCGTAAAGCATAAATACTAACGTTTTCAATTACAAAATATAAAGGAAACCAACGAGGTATTTTGAAAAATAATCTTCAGAGGGAAATTAATGTTCAGAGAGAAGAAATAAATAGGAACTGAAAGAACGGATAAAAGTCTTGGAAAGAAGTTATTGCATGAACATCAATAAAAGTAAAACTTGGGTAATTGAATGTAGCCGAATTAAATCATGCTATGCTGAAGTAATTAGGCAATAATACACTAAAAGTAGTAGATAAACTTTGCTGTTTCGGCAGCAGGGTAACAGATGATCACCAAGTGGAGTGGATGTAAAAAACAAACCTGTAATAGCAATAAAGGAGGTTCTGTAACAAGAGGACTTTGCTTACATCTATATATTTTTTAAGTTCCCCATCGCGTTTTTCTGTCTGTTGGGCACTGCTAATCTCACGAACTAATGAGGGGTTTTGATATAGTTTTCGCTGATATATACACTGATTCAATACAATGGACTGTATACATAATTTGCTGTTGAGATTAATAATCAGTATGAGGTGCAGGTATTGTTACTCGTTCTGCATTAAGTGTCATTTGGAGTAGCATCCAGTAACAATGATGAGAGCAACGAACTGATCAGTTACAGAGCAGGCGGTATCTGGACTCAAAAAGCAGTAAACAGCCGCCGAAACTCCAGAGAATTGTGAAAGTTGACCAGAATTATGCTTAGCGCCCTCTGCTTCTAACGTTTTTGGGTAGTAATTACATGAAAAATAATTTTATAAACTCATATTAGCTGCACTGAAAAATGAATGTATCTAACAGTCGTTTCTTTTTCTATGCAGTTCTGACAAAGCCGACTTTTGGTGGCTACTGTTAAATAGCTTTATTTTTATGTAGTTCATAAATTGCTACACCTTCCAATCTTTTCATGATAACTGAGGCCTCTCAGGCATGGTCTGTTCCGAATGTACTAGTGACCAAAAAGCGATTTCGGTAGCTGTAGCCGGAGGTTTTTAGTTAATCCACCCTTTTAAACTCTTTTAGTGATATTTCCACAGAAACTTTTATTCCTTAAAACATATTTTTTTTAATTTCTAACCGATAACTTAAATATCAGTTGTCATAGATTTACGTTTAAAAATCTTAATATATAGAAATAGTTTCAAGAAAATTTTCATCCCCAAATTCACCCCCTTCGAAGCTGAATTCCCAAAGTTGAAACACGTATCATTTTTATTTGTAACTGAGAAGAGAATTCAACTTTTTATACATTTAGTTTCAAAAAAGCTATAATTGTGGAATATTTCCATAAAAAGTTTAATCCCTTGTTTTCACTGCCTTAGTGGTTGAATTTCCAAAAACACTGAAGAACGTAATTTTTTTTCTTTTCTGACCGAGAAACCAAATACCAGTTTTCGTAGTTCTAGTTTGAAATTTGCCTTAATAGCGACTGTTTTTCAGAAAACCTTCCAGCCCCTATTTCACCCGGTTAGCAATGGAATTTCGAAAAACCCTTCCTACGAGATTCCTAAAGTGTAAGATCAACATCCTCCCAAATTTCAAGTTTCTGTCCTTAGAAGTTTGGGTTGGGCAATGGTGGCGTAATGAAACAGTGAGGACGTTTCCTTTTATACGTAAACGACCACTGTCGCGTTTTTCTGTCTGTAAATGAAAGCTGATCTCAGACCTACCGTAGCGATTCTGATACGGTTTTCAGTAATACATAGCGTGATTCATGTGAGAGATTTGTGTATATCACTACATATTATAAAAAACGTCGTCGGGCCATAGATACTTACCGCTACGCATTCGATGCCAGGATGCCTCGCTAGTGTAACCCTCGAGCGGGCGCGCTGTTGTAAAAAGTACAACAGATGCAGTTTTTATGTCTAATCGACGCCTTAACCTTGAGCTATTGCGTCGTTACTGCCATGTATTCCATCGCTGATGTTTTCTCGACAATTTTGAAGTGGCTGCATTTAATTGGATTAGCTTTCTCAGTTTGTCTTCAGAACTGTAAACAAAGACGTGTCGAATGTTCTAAAAAGTACAACGCGTGCCTGCTGGTGTGGCAGTTGCAAGCTTTGTTCCAGCTGTCAGTGTCCAGAGGAAAGTGTACTAAAAAGTTAACCATACTTGCTCGTTGGTTTTTTAGTTTTTATACATGCACATCAAAGGTTACTTTGGTTACACCGATATCTGAATGTACTTATTCATTTCATTTCTTTGATGTTTTGCTCCAATTTAAAGGTTGTATCAGACGAAGACATTTGCAAACAGCTCAAAGAAGGTGATGATAAAGTCTATCCAAACTTTTCAGGCTTGGAGAAAAGTAAAGTATATTTAAATGATGGAAACATTGAATGGGACCATCGCAGTGAACCTGATCTTGAAAGTGATGATGGTGATGATCCCGAAGAGACAGCAAATATACGAGGGTTCTTTATTGATACCACAAAGTTTCACGTTGGTGTAAAAGTGAGTGTGCTAAAACTTCAAAAACCAACAATAAAAGCATTGTGCAAATTCCACCTGATCTGAAGAGAGAGGTGACGGGTATAACTGATAAAGTTAGTGCTTTTTTGAAAGTAATTGACCTCGAATTTATTGGTGAAATCGTGAACTATACAAATACCTATATAAATAAACAGCGAGACACACATCAATTCTCGGGAAAGGGGTAATAAAGTGACGAAATAATGGCTGTGTTCGGGACTTTTTTTTAAGATGAAGAAGAAGAAGAAGAAGAAGAAGAAAATGCCATCATGATAATTTACTGGAACCCTTGCCAACAGCCGGAACAGGACTGCTACTGCTTAGGACAGCAATGTATTACAATAGGTTTCTGTTTTTTCTTTCTTTTTTTAAAAAAAAAGCTGTATGCTGCTGTATGACAGGAGAAAATAAGTTGGTTGCAATTCGTACAATATTAGATTCTTTTGCTGCTAACTGTCAATGTTCTTACAGTCTGGTGAATTCACCTCGATAGATGAAATGCTTCACCCCTATGGAGACCGCTGTAGATGGATTCAGTACATACCCAGCAAACCAGCTAGATATGGGACAAAAATGTTTGCTCTGTGTAATGGAAAAACATTTTATTTCAATACTCTGGAAGTTACTTGCGACATGCAACCAAAGGACAGTCCCGGGTATCCAATGTTCCTGAGGACGTAGTGAAAAGATACGTGGTGCCTGTATAAAACTCTAACAGGAACCTTACAACTGACAATTGCTACACAAGCTACCTCCTTTCTGAATATTTGCTGCAGAAGACTATCACTTGCATTGGTACAATGACGAACAGACGTGAAATTCTTCCAGAATTTCTCCCAAACAAAACAAAAGAAATTAGAAGTGCAAAGTTTGGATTTCAGTAGGATAAGACATTAGTTTCATATGTTTCTTGTAAAAGCTGTGCCATCATACTTTTGTCTGCAGTGCATGACATGGCAACAGTGGATAGGGAAAGACAGAAACCTGAAATCATAATTGAGTACAAGATGACAAAAAGTGGAGTTGACGTTGTAGCTAAAATGTGTGCCTGATACTCCATTTCTAGAATTACAAGGTGTTGGCCATTTTTCTGAACATTGCTGGTTTAATTAGCAAACAAATAGTCTGTGAAAGGTGTTATGAAATTGAACATATGTCACAAAAACTGGCTAAATTATCATTTAAAGAACTAAAAGAGCAAAAGCTTTTGTTATAAATGTTGAAGATAGCGAGTATGAAATGCTGTCTTCAATAACTATAATAGTTTGTTTAAGACAATTTTGTTTTTACTGGCAAATGACCATGTTGTAAATTTTACAACGCGCCCCTACTCGTGTGACAACAGTAGGCGCGCCTGCCGGAGGGTTAACACAAATTCAAGTGATGGGAAATCTTTTCTGAAGGAATTATTCTGCTATGAAACATCGTACGGAAATGAAACGTGGAATATGAACAGTTAAGAACATAAGAGAACAGAAGATTTCGAAGTGTGGTGCTACGGAAGAATGGTGAGGCCGGTGGAATAAGTAATGAAGATATACGGAACAGAGCAGTCAAAAAAGAAAATTAATACGGAATAACGTGGCTAATAGAAGTCACAGGTTGATTAAATATACTGAGGCATCAAGGAAGTCTATTTGATAATGGAGGGTAGTGTGTGGACGTGAAGCGGACAGAAATTGTATAGGGGGACATAGGCATCAATACAGCAAGCAAGTTCAGATTGATGTAGGTTGCAGTGTTTATGCGGAGATGAAGAGGCCTGCACAAGACCGACTAGAATGGAGAGTTGCATGTAACCAATTTATTTACTTATTTCCTAATTCCGAAGTGTTACAAAGGCAACATAAAAAATCTTCAAAGTATAAATACACCAATATTTCGACGTTATCCTCTTTTTGTTCGGTGCACTTTTTGCTATGTTTATCGTGTGTATAGACTCCATTGAAGCATTTAAAATGTTCGAGATTTGCAAAATACCATCCTCTTCTGCTTTGAACTCCTTGTTGGACACGAAGCGGTTTGAAGCCGTAGTTCATTTAGATGATGGAATAAGCTGAAGTCAGAGGATGCTGTAACTGTCTTGCGATGAAGACGGCGGTTATTCTCTAATTCATACTTAAAATCTTTCAGCCTTGCCGTTGGCAAATACCTGTTATCCTGACGAAATATTTTATTTTTTACTTTTTTTGTTTTCCACGTACTTGGTCCAGAAGTCTTGCATAATATTGGCTTGATATTATTTCACCCTTCGGCAGGTAATCACTACGTAAAATTTCCTCTATACTTCAAAAAACTCTTGCCAACATTTCCTCCCAATACAACTGACTTTGCGCACCCGGTGTGCAGAGCCATACAAATTCCTCACCTAAAATAACAAATATGCGCACAAATTTAATTGGGTTCTTTTTTTGCTTTTCCTTCCGCGCTGCATTCAACAAACACGGACCCATTATACTGGAAGAAGGCTAATAGGTAGTTCCAGGTGAAATGTACCGCCTACTTCTCCTCCGGCCTATGGACTTGTCTACCTCCTATTCGTTCAGTCACCGAGCACCAGATACCATACAGTGTACCTATTCATATTTTCATCTGTACTTGCAATTTTGGAACATCAGTAGCATGGTTCATCTGCGTGAAAACACAAAAAGACTACGGCTATGTTTTACTCGGGTTATTATTTCTTTAGATTGAAAATGGCGAGTCTATACAAATTTAATACTAAAGTCTTCATGAACGATATCTATGGTGTAAAAGTAGCGTGATGCCTACTAATGCCCCCCCCCCCCCCCCATCACTCCATTACGAACTTCGGTCACCGTTAAGAGCCTCTCGTATCCTTGTTGCGGCCTAGCTTAAGATCAGATTTCGACCTCATTTGCCGATATATAAATTCAGATAATATCAGACAGCTGTAACTGTCATTATAATAACACCAGTTCCCAAAAATTTCAAAACATTCGTCAGCCTACTATTGTACTCGAAGATATTGACAGCTGTCGACCCGCAGGTTATCGTAATTTCAAACGTAATCCCAGAAAGGACATAAATCTTCTGCACCAAGCTCTGTATTTTTTTGCCTGTATTATAATTTTTCCCCGTTGCTCTTCTGTCTCTCTCTCTCTCTCTCTCTCTCTCTCTCTCTCTCTCTCTCACACACACACACACACACACACATACGGAGAGAGAGAGAGACAGAGAGAGAGAGAGAGAGAGAATAGAAATGTTGGTACTATTGCAATCACATGTATTTATTTCACATATCCCTTCCTCCATACCCTTCGCCTATCTTCAGCTACCCAGTAGTCCTACACAATTAACGTTTTCGAATAAACGTGCATATCAGGGTCGTATCGCTGTCAATATAAAACTTCAAAGCTAAAAATATTGGGTGGACATGACAGACATATTTTATCCGTTCAAAGGCTTATAACGAAACCAGGGTGTTCAGTGGTATCTCGTTTCTCGTGTGAGTCCAAATTAATGAAGTTCTGCTATTAGAGTTCTAGAGCGCTTTAATCTAGAGCAGTGATTCTCAGTGTTAATCAAGAGATGGAGAGCAAAAGAGAAATGGTAAGGTCAGTTATCTACTGCCATTTCGATTATTTAACCAGATTGTGCCTACTAATAGTGTAAGGATAATTAGACTTGACACGCTAACAAAAATATTGAATAGCTTTAATGGATGGCACGTATCTCAAGACAAGGCGAATGAGATGAACATATATATAGTTGTTTTTCGCTTTGTTAGATGTATGAATCATAATACATAACTGATGCTACCTGACTGATCCAATCTTTACAGTGACTACAAAGAAATAATCTTCCATGAATCCTGCAGGGCTATCCATAAATTCGTAAGAGTACGAGGTGGTGGAGATCTCTTCTGAACAGCACGTTGCAAGCCAGGTATGGTCAATAATGTTCATGCCTGGTGAGTTTGGTGGCCGGCGCAAGTGTTTAAACTCAAGAGTGTTCCCGGAGCTGCTCTGTAGCAATTCTCAGCGTGTGGGGTGTCGCATTGTCCTTGGAATTGGCCAAGTCTGTCGGAATACATAATGGACATGAATGGATATAGGTGATCATAGAGGATGCTTACGTAAGTGTCACCTGTCAGAGTCGTATGAGAGGTTCCATATCACTCATGCCCCACACCATTACAAAGCCTCCCACCAGCTTGAACAGTCCCCTGCTGACATGCATGGTCCATGGATTCATGAGGTTGTCTCCATAACCGTGCATGTCGAGCCACTCGATACAATCAGAAAAGAGACTCGTCCTACCAGGCAACATATTTCCAGTCATCAACAGTCCAGTGTCTGTGCTGACGGGCCCAGGCGAGACGTAAAGCTTTGTGTCGTGCAGTCATCAAGGGCACACGAGTAGGCCGTCGGTTTCAAAAGGCCTTATCGATGATATTTCGTTGAATGGTTCGCACGCTGACACTTGTTGATGGCTCAGAATTGAAATCTGCAGCAATTTGCAGAAAAGTTGCAATGCTTTCACACTGATCGACTCTTTTCAATCGTCGTTGGTCCCGTTCTTGCAGCATCTCTTTTCGCCCGCAGTGATGTCGGAGATTTCATTTTTTACCGCTTTCCTGATACACACGGTACACACGTGAAATGGTCGTACGGGAAAATCCCCACTTCGTCGCTGCCTCGGAGATGCTGTGTCCCATTGCTCTTACTCCGGCTATAACACCACGTTCAAACTCACTTAAATCTTTATAACTTGTCATTGTAGCAGCAGTAACCGATCCAACAACTGCGCCAAACACTTGTTGTCTTACCTAGGCCTTGCCGACCGCAGCGCAGTATTCTGCCTGTTTACATATCTCTGTATTTGAATACGCATAACTATATCAGTTTCTTTGGCGCTTTCGTTAGACAGCAAACTGTTATAGTTTAATGAATGTTACTGTGAAATCCTATGCCAAAGATCTGTGAGGGGTAAGTGTAAACTTTTTCCCTTTTCTTGAGCTCAACACCGCATTCTTTACAGTGAGGTGCTGTCAGCTTTTTCCCCACAGGCCGAGGGGAACAACACGAAGAACTCAATAAAATGTAGTGTGTTGTGTGGGCAGCGATCAGTGATGCGAAACAAATGAATAATGTAAAAGAATGTCTGTAGATTCAGAGTAAACTTGTTTGAAACTATGTATAAAAGAACTTAGACGACTACAGGACAAAGGATAGAAACTTCATAGGACATTTAGTACGAGTGACACACAAACAAAACGTATATGACACATTTGCTTATTTAGTAAAAATAAGGTTGCAAACGTCTGACAGTTAATATACATTATCTAATAAAAGACCAACGGAAACCTGTATGTAATCTGGAATTGGCCTATAGATGACACGAGAGGCGGATCTGCCACTACAAAACGATGCGAGGGGTACTGTGTTATCTGCAGAGAAGCAGTAACAACAGAATGCGTCGACCAGGAGGCCACACTGACTTCGAACGTGGGCTAGAAATTGAAAGTCGCCTGAGTGACGATTCAATGAGGGACGTTTCAACTCCTCTGAATCTACCCAAGTGGACTGCTGGTGGTGTGATTACGAAGTGGAAACGCGAAGAAACAACAGCAAATAAGTTGAAGACCAAGAAGCCTTCAAATTGGAGGAAGGAATCAGTACTGTGTTTCAAACTGCTACCAGGAGTTCGGTTAGCACAGTGGCTGTGCTAGGCAATTACAGAGTGCTAAGCGATTCATGATTTGAAAGCGACGACAGCGGGAAGTATATGGCTGGAAACGAGTGATTCGAAGTGACCAATCATAAGACATTCCGATGAAATGTTTGGGTTTGACGAATGCCTGGAGAACGTTACCTACCGTCGAGTGTAGTACCAGCAACGAAGTACAGAGAACGTAACGCTGTGGTACAGAGGTATTTTTTGTGGTTAGGATGTGCTCCTCCCGCTGCGCTTAAAAAAAACGCTAAATGTCGAAGAACTGAAACATTTTACAATATTGTGTTCTGCATAGGAGTCGAGGAAAACAATCCAAGTGCACACTGGATTTCTGTCTCATGTTAGTTGAGTGAAAGCTGCTAATTCTTGGGAATAAGCTGGTGATGTTAACAGTAATAGTAAAGAATATGTATACTGAGAGGCCAATGTCAGAATACCCTCACTAACAAACAGGGGTCGCCAAGGGGTTCGCGAACTTACGCCACTTATTGCCCGAACCGCGCGTTTCTGAGCCAAAAATATCCTTCGAGAATGGGAAGAGTTAATCCAAAATATAATACTATACGTCAAAAGCGAAAGAAAATAAGCAAAATAGACTACTTTTCGTGTCGAACTATCACTTACTTCAGATACCTCCCGTATAGTAAAAGCGACAGCATTAAGTCTTTGAACAAGATCCTGAACGTGGGCTTCCCACAACAGTTTACTGTCTATCTGAACATCAAGAAATTTGAACTGTTCAGTTTCACTAATCATATGCCCATTCTGTGAAATCAAAACGTCAGGTTTTGTTGAATGGTGTGTTAGAAACCGTAAAAAGTTAATTTGTATATTTTCTACAAGCCATGAACTTACGTCATGAACTGCACTATTTGAAACAGTTCCAGTGTTTCACACAACGTCATTTACTACTAAGCTAGTTCTTCAGCAAACATAAATATTTCAGAATCACCTGTAGTACTAGAGGAGAGCCCCCCAACACTGATCCCTGGGGCAGCTCCAATATCACCGTGCCCCACTCGGACCGCACTTCATAGCCGTTCTCAGCATTATAGATAATGACCGTTTGCTGTCTGTCGTTGAAGTAAGAGGTAAAAAAATTGTGGGCTACTCCCCGTATCCCATAATAGTTCAACTTCCGGATCAATATTTTGTGATCAACACAATCAAACGCCTCAGTTAAATAAAATAAATAAAATATGCGTGACGTTCGAATATTTTGCTTAATCCACCCAGTACTTCACAGAGAAAAAAGAATATAGCTTTTTCAATTTTTGAAGCACTTCTGAAATCGATCTGTACCTTTGATAACAATTTATGTGAAGTAAAATGATCAATTATCTTTACATACATAGCTTTTTCTATAGCTTTAGCCAACACTGATGGCATAGAAATAGATCTAAAATGGCCTACATTATCCCTTTCTCCATTTTTATACATCGGCGCTGCTACTGAGTACTTCAATCGTTCGGGAAACTGACCATTCTTGAAGGAAAAATTACAAATGTGGTTAAGTACATGGCTAACATGTGCAGGACAGTACTTTAACACTCTGCTAGATACTCCATCATATCCGTGAGAGTCCTTAGTCTTCAGTGATTTAATTATTGACTCTGTCTTCCCCATGTCAGTATTACACAGGAATATTTCAGACCACACTCTCGGAAAGGCATTTTCCAAGAGAGTTATATGATTGCTTGTAGGAATTAAGTTTTTATTCAATCCAACAGCAATTTTCAGAAAGCGATTGTTAAATAAAATAGCTCTGGTGGAAAATAACATTCCTGAAATCGACTAGCTGCTCAAAGTCCCTAAAAGCACCAAATCGAACTACTTTGGCATGAGTTACCACGTGTTCTCCGCTCCAGACCCCCAGGGCCCAACGTCAGTATCTGTGTTGGTATCGGCTCCTCTGGAGTGACGAGCAGCCATTGCTCCACAGACATTCGGGCACCTCACTGATAGTATTCCCAATAGATTTCAAGATGTCATAATTGTGGAAGGTGGACACTCCGCATCTTAATGTCAACTAGCAGGTTTCTGGATTCTTTTCATCAGACAGCGCATGTGGACAGTATCGCTTTCAAGAAGATAAGTGTTAACGACTGTTAATATTACGGAACTGTCATTTCAGTAAATACGTCATGTTTCAAAAATACGTAAACGAAGTATTTACAGCAGAAGGAAAAAACTAGTAGAAGCCGGTCTCGGAGAACTTCAGTTTAGTGTAGGACACGCGAGGCAGTACTGACACTACGATTTATCCTAGAAAACAGACTGAGAGGACGCAAATCTACGTTGCCAGCATTTGAAAGTACTTGACTATGTTTGTTGGAGTACATCCTGAAATTCCGAAGGGAGCAGCGATAGAAAACAGGGAGCTAAAGGCGAAAGTAGAGCAGTAATTCCGAAGTGAGTGAGACAGGCCAGTGGCTTATCTTCGATGTTATTCAATGTGTATATTGGGCAAGTTGTAAAGGAAACTAAATAGAGAGGTTTAAGTTCAGGAAGAACAATTTAAACCCTTGAAGTTAGCTGATGACGCGGTAATGCTGTCATAGACCACAATTGAATTGGAAGCGCAGGAATGAAAAGAGTTTTGAGAAGAGGATGTAAGACAACATCAACAAAATTAAAACAAGGACCGTTCAAAGCAGCAGACTGGAGCGGCCCTAAGGAATTACGAGGGTCATTCTAAAAGTAAAGAATATTTACTTATCGAGACATTTTTATCACTAAAATGAAAGAATTTTTTGTTATATTATATTCTACGTAGCCGCCATTCAAATATAAACGCTTGTCATAGTGCTAATAAAGCTTTCGTATGCCATTTGCATACGCAGTTGCCTCCAAATTGTTAAAACAGTAACCATTTATTTCAGTGCGTTGGCATTTCTATAGTGTTTTCTTTTCAAAAATATCCTCCAGTTTATAAAAAACATTGTAATTACCCGATGGCACATCTGGGCTCCATTATGAGTATTTGTTCGTTTGCATTTAATAGGAGGCTTCATTTTAGAAATGAAGCTTCAATCATTACATTTCCATTAACTTCGGGTATCTGTCTGTAAATTTCGATACAGCCTTTCCTTTTTTTAACTGAGAAACCTCATTACACTATGAACCTCACAGTTTGGGGGATCATTAATTGCGACACACATTTTAAAATCGCACGAACTCTAAACGAGCGTTGCTGCTTGTTAACGTCATACTGGAACTAACATTTAGGAAGGGCTGTAACACGTCGGAGGCGTTCGGGGTGTGGGTGTGGGTGGTTGGCGTGGCGGGGAGGGGGGGGGGGGGATGTAGAATTACGCGGCTCTTCGGAACTTCGGAATAAAATGTTCTTTAGTTGTATAATGACCTTCCTACATTAGAACCTCAGATCCAAAAAGTAAAATAAGTGACGATGGCCGAAATTGAGACCATATGAAATGTCGATCGACAACAGCAATGCAAGAGTGAAATTTCGTGAAAAAATCTCGCCATAACGAAGAACGCCATTGCTGTAATTATTACCACTCGAACTCGCGTATCGAATCGGTGACGTCACTCCCCCCCCCTATTTCGCGACAGTAACAAACGAGCTGAGCTTCCTTGAACTTTTTCGATGTCCTAAATTGATCCTATCTAATGCGGATGTCACACCGCGCAGCAGTATGCCTATTCCAGAAGAGGACGGGCAGGCGTAGCGTAGGCAGTCTCCTTAGTAGACCTGTTGAATCTTCTAAGTGTTCTGCCAATAAAACGCCATTTTGGTTCGCTTTCCCCACAACATTACCTATGTGATCATTCCAATTTAAGTTATATGTAATTCTAATTCCTAAGTATTTAGTTGAATTGACAGAATTTAAATTCGTGTAATAGGTCGTGTAACGGAAAGTCAACGGATTCATTTTACTGACCACGTCGATTACCTCACACGTTTCATTATGTAGAATCAATTGCCACTTTTCTAACCACACAGATATCTTGTCTAAATCATTTTTCAGTAGGTTTTGACCTTTGAAGATGATGATGACTGGTCTGTGGGGCGCTCAACTGGGGTCATCAGCGCCTGTACAAAGTTCCAGATTTACACAGTCCATTTTTATCACAGTCCAATCTTGCCACTGCCACGAATGATGATGAGGACAACACCAAAACCCAGTTCGCAGGCAGACAAAATCCCCAACCTGGCCGAGAATCGGACCCGGGACCCCGTGCTCCAGAGACAGCAGCGCTAGCCACTAGACCACGAGCTGCGGACCTCTGATTACTTCACTAGACCTGACGGTAAATGACAGTTATCATTAACAAACAATCTAGAATGGCTGCTCATATTGTCTCCAAAATCATTCGTATAGATTACTTACACGAACTACTTATTGGTTCAAAACGCTGAACCACGTATTTTAGCTTTCGCCATGGTAACCGAATTATGTCTAATTTTTTAAAAAATGTAATCACATTTAACAAAGAAGAAGAAAATCTATACTTCAAAATCTTAGAGAATGCACAACGCTTATTGGTACCGCATTATGGAAAAAAGGGAAAAAAGGTTCAAATAACTCTGAGCACTATGGGACTTAACTTCTGTGGTCACCAGTCCCCTAGAAATTAGAACTACTTAAACCTAACTAACCTAAAGACATCACACACATCCATGACCGAGGCAGGATTCGAACCTGCGACCGTAGCAGTCGCGCGTTTGCAGGCTATCGCGGCTGGAAACGCTCGGCCACATCGGCCGGCGGGGAAAAAGGATATCAGAATGTTAGGCACATTATGCATGTGAAATTTAACAGTCAGGGAAGTTCAAATTAGGACAACAAGTGCCTGTTGTAAGAATATTATCATAATATTTCGTTTTATTTGATTATTCAAGGCACTCAATTCGAGCACGATCTATACAAACTGGTACATATTTATCTCCTTGAACTGAACTATGGGAGTTTTTTAAAATTGTATTTGCTCAGTTTTTGTGTACAGGTAATCGAACAATCGGAGATAGGAAAACTGTAATGAACATTACCAAGTCCAAATGATAAACGTCATCATCTGGGTGTTATGGTTCGTGCATAATCAGCATCATCAAAGAGCCAGAAATTTGTCAATGGCAGCGCTAATTAGTGTGGAGTTCAGAATGCACACAGACTGTTGGGTGGCCGGCCACGTTTACAGGCCGCATCGCTTCGCCTCTCCAATAAATGAACAGCGTCATACAACGAAAAATTAAGCGGATATAACAAAAACAAACGAATGCGGCAAGCGGGCAAGCGGTCTGCATCGGCTGAAATGAAAACAGGGCCGCAGGCCGGTGTGGCTGTGAAATACTCGTATTTCAAAGCTTCCGCGCCGAGGGAGACTGACAGCGCAGGTTGTTCAGAGTAGAACTTCTCCACTGGGACAGCTGCCCTCGAATGTGGGTACCGTCAAAGGAGAGATGAACAGCTCTCCTGGATCTTTTTTACGAAAAATGTTATCCGGCAACTAGTCACGTATTTCACATTGCACTGGAAACTTTTATGTTACTAACACCAAAACAACAAGGAAAATTCACATCCTTTTTATTGCTGGAATGGCTGCCATCGAATAAGTTTCGCAAAGAAACGAAATTTAGAGTTGAAAGCCCCGTTGACGACTAGATCATTAGGGGTGGAGAAAACTCTCCGATATGAAAAGAATGGAAAAGAAAATCGGTCGCTATCCGGGTAGAATTTTACAGACATACAGCAGTCTTCGAATCATATAAACTGTTTCCACTAGGCCAATTTTTCCAGTTTGTATTTCATCGAAGAGGAAGGTTGATTAGTAACTGAACTTCAGAAACCTCCACTGTAGACGCAAATGAAGCGGCACACGTAAGATGGTTTCTCAACCAAATTGAACAATGGAATAATTTAACATCCGGGATTAATAGAAGCAATGATTTGTTTGGAAAAAGAGTATAAAAAGTGTACGTAACGTGAGAGATAAAATTTTTGCTTCTAAGGATGTGAATAGCCGTTAGTTAAGGTCAAATTAAAGTAGCCCCGTACTCAGGAAACTGTTTAGAGGTGCAGATGCAACAGTCCTGCCCCTCCGTTCGAAGCAAAACCCTGGTGGAGGTGGTTCGCCGTTGTCTTCCTCCGAGCTGGTATGAAGTGTAGGGTGTGTATCTGTGTCGTGTGGATAACCGTGATGAGTTCTTGAACAGTGTAATGTTGGGTTTGTGTTTTTATGGAGCAAGGATAGGTAGATGCTAAAATCTGCTGCTGGCGCATAGCTTACGCCTTTCTAAAAGCACCAAAGAGGGCCGCAAAGCTTAACGTACCCAGTACAACGAGAAACACGCCAATGCTGCAAATCATAATTTTTATTTACTTGATGACTAGTTTCGCCCCGGGACCTATTTTCAAATCATCCAGGTAGTCAAAATGGTATTTCCAAAAATACTAAAACCATGTCAAAGATATATACGTATCATGAATTGCAAATGAACAGTTACATTGCATGCAGATAACATACCCACATACATCACCATTAATAGTGTCACTGGGCCTCACTTCACGAGTCACTGCGGAGAGGTTTCGAATGTAATCCGGCACATTAGCACGTAGACCGGTGATCAAGAAGTCTACCCCACGACCACTCCTCCCCTTGCCGTCCGAATGTAGTTAGTGAAAATTTCCCACCACCACGATTCGAACCGACTTTCCTTCGAGTCGAGCGCCACCGCACAGGCGTCTCTTTTTTTCTGCCCGGAGTGATTAGGTTCACAAATTTTCTGCGAAGACTCCATGAAGATTAGCGCAGATACATAGTTGAAAATGGCGATACGACTCCTACTATAAGAAAGTACTACGGACTCACTAAACAAGAGGGTTGAGTTACAATGAGCGATATCAAGGTTCACTGCATACTCTAACGGAAACAATTGACGTAACTACATCGAACATTAGGAATGACTATTTATTTCAATACATTAAATATATTCGCAGCTGCGAATATGGATAACCATCAGCTGTAGAATAGATTGACAACAATGAAAATTTGTGCCGGACCTGGACCCCAACCCGGATTTCTCGCTTATCGCAAGTAGTTGCCTTACCATTTGGCTATCCGTGAACGAGTCGGCAGCTCGCCCAAACTTCCATACGTCGTTAACAATACTTCGACAACCTGCACTCGTTCATCCATTATGTATACCTCCGTACAGGCGAGACATTTTACTTGAAAGTCACTTGCCCGGTATCGGCGGATTCATATGATATTGCAGTGTGTGTGCTATTCCGAATACGATGCAAAGTTCCTTTGTCCATGTATGTATGTCCGAAGAAACTTTGCACCTTATCGGAATAACACACGCACTGCAATATGGTATTTATGTAAATCGTCATGAGGAGCCAGACATTTGTTTATCACAGGAAACTGCCTCGACGGGTTCAGTGTGGTAGGCATGATGTTAAATTTCTTATGTTTTATTCGGACAATCTAATAGAAACCTTTTCAAACACCGCTATAAATTGTTCATGGTTTCTACAAGGTATGTCCGGTTTCCTTGCGGTATTTTGATCCTTTTTTGTATTGTATCGGATAGAGACGAGTAGATTTTAACAATGCTGTTGTAAACGAAACAATAAAGACGACTATAGGACAAGCAGATTAATGTAAGCCCCGTGTGTCTGCGCAGTCATTGTATTCAGATATTACCAATGAAGTACCTGGGATCTTACTCTGTTCTATTTCCAGTCCTTGTAATGTTTCAATGGCCTTTTTTATTAATGACGCGAAACATTGCATGTGATGAATCCCCATTAAGACTCAACCTACTTCTACTCTTCAATTAACACTATCACCCAGTCCATAAAGTGCGGGCTGTTCAAAACCTATATCGTCCGATTTCACATCTTCTGCATGACTCGAGGTACTAATTCGGGGTGAATTTTATTTTACGCATCGAAACTAAAAGTATATCTTGGCGGACGCTGTAGATTGCGATATCATGTAATTGAAGGTAGGGATGCAGCTGTTGCCGCTAGCCCACTCGTTCTTACGTTACCTAGTGTGCTTCGAGTGGAAACGACGACCTCTCAGCAATAAGACATTTTTCTTTATCCTCGTCAACAGGTTGTTGTTGTTGTTGTCTTCAGTCCTGAGACTGGTTTGATGCAGCTCTCCATGCTACTCTATCCTGTGCAAGCTTCTTCATCTCCCAGTACCTACTGCAACCTACATCCTTCTGAATCTGCTTAGTGTATTCATCTCTTGGTCTCCCCCTACGATTTTTACCCTCCACGCTGCCCTCCAATACTAAATTGGTGATCCCTTGATGCCTCAGAACATGTCCTACCAACCGATCCCTTCTTCTGGTCAAGTTGTGCCACAAACTTCTCTTCTCCCCAATCCTATTCAATACATCCTCATTAGTTATGTGATCTACCCATCTAGTCTTCAGCATTCTTCTGTAGCACCACATTTCAAAAGCTTCTATTCTCTTCTTGTCCAAACTATTTACCGTCCATGTTTCACTTCCATACATGGCTACACTCCATACAAATACTTTCAGAAATGACTTCCTGACACTTCAATCTATACTCGATGTTAACAAATTTCTCTTCTTCAGAAACGCTTTCCTTTCCATTGCCAGTCTACATTTTATATCCTCTCTACTTCGACCATCATCAGTTATTTTGCTCCCCAAATAGCAAAACTCTTTTACTACTTTAAGTGTCTCATTTCCTAATCTAATACCCTCAGCATCACCCGACTTAATTCGACTACATTCCATTACCCTCGTTTTGCTTTTGTTGATGTTCATCTTATATCCTCCCTTCAAGACACCATCCATTCCGTTCAACTGCTCTTCCAAGTCCTTTGCTGTCTCTGACAGAATTACAATGTCATCTGCGAACCTCAAAGTTTTTATTTCTTCTCCATGGATTTTAATACCTACTCCAAACAACAGGTATAGTTCAGATATTAAAACACATGCCAGACAGGTGTATGAGGAGTAGCTAACACACGGCTGGCACGTTGAGTAGATTTTTGTGGATTACCAGCAACAGTGTGTTCAATGCGCTCTAGGTCTTGAACGAACACATGGTGGCGACCTGTAGACTTCTCCTTACAAGGACACCGAACGAACTTCTCCTCACCGATTTGATTCGTATTGACAGCGTGTAGCACACGACCAGGACTTCAACATACGTAAATAGGAAGACTAAATCCTCAACAGGTTTCGAGAAAATCGCGTACGATAATTTTGGGCTGCCTTAGATACTTCGTATGATCGCTACTATTCTAGTCGTCAGCAGCCGAGCAAGTAAGCAATTAGTTTCGTAAGCGCAGGGTCTCGGTATCGAATCTCACTGTCGGTATTTCCTTTCTTGCTTTTTTTCGTTTCTCCCGTACCCTTAACAACAGAACAAGTGGTGAACGACGAAATTGTCTAATGAGCGAGAACCGTTTATGAATGTAAGTTTGTATTGCTATTAATTACATGTGCTGTATGACCCAGTAATTGTTTGCCATGTTTCTACGTTCAGTAGCTCCTGATTTGTGCAGTGATCTGTAGGCTACACAGTACACTCTTCACAAATGTAGATACAATAACATAAATAAAATGACTGTACTGATTTGATTGAAAGTTCTTGTGTATCGTCTTTACATTTCCAGTCTCCTTTCCAAAACATGCTTGTCTCCATTTTCAGGATACAAATTATGAAAATAATAAATATGTTGAAACTTCCTGGCATTTTGTGCCGGAGCGAGACCTGAACTCGGGACCTTTGCCTTTCGCGGGCAAGTGCTCTACCAACCTTTTTCTCCATTTAGTTCGTTGTGGATCGTTGTGTTTGGTCATTGCGGTCGTCACAGAACATCCGGTCAAGTTCGTTTGTTGCTCCTTCCACTCAGTTTTTTTTATTACAGAGGCTAATCAGCTCTCTGACCGAACACGCTGAGTTACCGTGCCGGCACCAACTGAGCTACGCAAGCACGACTCACGCCCCCTCCTCACAGCTTTACTTCCGCCAGTACCTCGTCTCCAACGTTCCAAACTTTACAGAAGCTCTCCTGCGAACCATGCAGGACTAGCACTCCTGAAAGAAAGGATGTTGCGGAGACATGGCTCTGCCACAGCCTAGGGGATGTTTCCAGAATGAGAATTATGGGATTAATATGTTGCTAGTGTGATTAAAAGGAAACGGAAATACAGGCAGCGACATTCGATCCAGAGACGTTGCACTTACGTACCTAAGAGCTTACTCACTCGGTTAGATACTAGTGACCATACAACGTGTACAAGTAGGTCAAAAATATTCTAACTTGATTTTATAGAAACCGACTAAGCTTTTTATCTCCCAGTTTACACATGTTGAACTCCTAGTCGTGTCTTATACATCCTGTCAATACGAATCAGATCGGTGGGGAAAGTTCGTACGGTCCTCTTTTTAGATAAACTATCAGTGGCTTGAAACTAATTGTACCCAGTGTGCTTCGAGCTGAAACGGTGACCTCTCAGCAATGATAGACATTTTTCTTTATCCTTGTCAACAGATACATTTCAGATATTAAAACACATGCCAGACAGGTGTATGAGGAGTAGCTAACACACTGCTGGCGCGATGAGTAGATTTCTGCGATTTACTAGCAAAAGTGTTTTGAATGCGCTCTAGGTCTAGCACGAACACAACGGGGCGACCTGTAGACTTCACCTTACAATGCCACCGAACGAACTTCTCCTCCTCGAATCCTTTGAGCTGTAGGAGGTGCTGTACCGCACTCTCGACGAAAACCACACCGCACAGTTGTTCAGACTTACAAGTAACGCCCAATGAAGTTTCAATTTTTCATCTTCGTTCATATGGAAGATTTAGTTCTCTGAAATCGAATTAATATTTTTGAATCACTGTTCCTATTAATAAGAGTCTTCATGTCTGTTTTCCTAAATCACAATAGCGGTAATACGCTTAATTTATCTGTAAGTACGGTATATTTTCTTTCTAGAATATTTAAAATTTGTTTCTTATTTCCCTGTCTTTTAATATAAACTTTATTTGTTGTTGTTGTGTTACTGTTTCCTGACTCTCACAGATAATATACTAAAGTACGCAACTGAATTGGATAAATCTACCCAAGTGTCGTGTAAGCATCCCCTTTCACCCGTATTACGACGGCGACGCTTCGTTGTGTGGACCCAGCGAGACTCTGTTAGCAGTCGGGAGCCACACTAAATCATGAGAGCTCAACAGGCGCCCGCAGCTCCCGCAGGTTTACTCGGAGCTTTGTCCAATGCTAGCACCCCTAGCTCGATGGGAAACAATGTACTCAGTAGGACAGCGATCACGTGACACGGACAGACCACACGAGCACCCTCGTGCCGTGGAGTGCCCCTTCAGCTACTCCACCATATTTCGCGAAGGATGTTTTCAAGTATTAAGCTACTGAAGATGCAGAATGCTGTAGGATGTAAACGATCGATCACTAGTTTTTGTCCTCCAGTAAAGGTGACTGATTTTATACTACGAATGCCATCTGTGAACGGATGTATGAATTAACTATGGTGATACTTCGATTATATTCTTAACAGAGCTGGCATCACAGACTGCTCGCAATAGCGAAACTTTAACAGTATATTTTGAACTTCGGTCGTGAAAGGAACAATGGAGCACCGTAAGAATATTAAGTTCGGTTTTAAATTGGATATATATTCTCCAGACACTTTTGAAATCATACAGACTGTTGATTATAGTGAAACAATGCGTCGTAAAAACGTTTTCAAGGGGAATGTAAGGTTTTTTCATGGTAAAGAGAGCATTAAAGATTATCCACGTCCAGGAATATCATCGACTGCTAGAGTCGAAGGAAATGTTCATAAAGTTGCTGAAATTCTTCGAAACCATCGTTCTGCAACTATCAGGTTAGCTGAATAGCTCAGTGGAATTCCTAAAACAACTGCGAGTAACACTAACTGAAAATTCTGGCAAAAAGATCTGTTGTGTCACACTCACTCAACGACGATCAAAAAGGTTGCAGAGTGAAACGACGCAGAAGCATAAACAGACCGGCGTATAGGGACCTAGTCTACATTCTTTCACCGTAACATGTAAGGAAACATCGTGTTTTCACTACTAGCCACTTACGAAGCGCCAAAGCTCGAAATGGGGAGGTCAAGAATCTCCGAGACTGAGAAACGAGCGCATGCGCAAAAGAAGTTATAAGGAAACTGCTCACTGTTTTCTTTCATTTAAAAGGAAATAGTTATAATCAGTTCGCCCCAGATTACTGTTTGAGTGATTGTTCGGATTCAACGTGAATACCGGAATCTAGGAACACAGTGTTTGTTGCACGAGAATGCACTGACACACAAAAGGAAGATCATACGCCATTTCCTGGCTCGAGAACGTATTGTTCTGCTTGAACACACTCCTTATTCACCTGATTTCTCTCCGTGCGACTTTTGGTTAGTTCCAAAACTGAAAATGAAAGAAAAGCGTTGCAACACGATGTCAAATATTCATAAGGCTCTGACCAGGGTACTGCAGGCAATTTCAAATTTCACTATCTGAATTGCTTCGAACAATCTTTAAAATGCTTCCAGTTGTGTACTGAGTCAGGAGGAGTCTCTGCTGAATAAAAAGCCTTGTAAAATAAAAATAAACAACATATTGTATTTTATTTCACATCAAATATCTTAACTGTGTCACGGACTATGTGTACACTTCTGACCATCCAAATTGCAACACAAGGAAGATAAAGAAAATTAAATCTTGCTCATTGTGCATGTACAGTATAGTAGGAAGAACACGGGATTAAACCTTTCGGTTATTTGTTGGTGTACAGAGAGGGAAATAAAGCAGAGAGTGCTGCCACCTGTGATAGCATCAATAGCTCAAACCCAGCAAGTCATCGACTCGACCTGAGCTAGCTGGTTCAACTGTACGCCAGAGATCAACAAATGTAGTGGTTATAGAACGGTGGCATTCCAGAGTCTCAGCAACGGAAAACCGGATGTTCTTTATTAGAAGAGTATTAGAAATAAAGTGTTCGTCAGGGCAACAGTTGAACTTTCTGTTTATCGAAGCAGTGAGGGCAACAAGCTTGTTGAAAGAAACATCGTGGAGACATTAATGATAGGGCACAGCCACTGGCCTTAACATATGAGAAACACAACACCTGCTGTCCAAACTACCAGCTATGCGAAGCACAAGTGATAGCAGTGTGCACCTAATGGCACTTCTTTACATTATGTCAAGTACTGGGCCCTTATGGCGATGACTAGTCTTAGCTGGCAACGTTCGTTCTCCTTGGACTCTCCATAAACGAATACGTTCATCGTATTGCTGTGCCCATAACAGGAACTCGCCCGAAACAACGACATGGTACCACTCGTGTGTGCAGAGTTTTCGGCGTATCTCTCTCTGCTGTAGAGCGATGTGAAGTCCGACAATGGTCACTGTGCTGATATTCCATTGGTTCTAGAGGTCATCGTACTGTCCACGCGTATACTTGTCCTGCTGCAAACCAGCCCATTTACTGACTCACACGATCCCCCACAGACGAGAGAAATGTTTGTATGTCCTCTCCGGCACTAGTCGCGTGGTGAAGTTGTGATCCTGCAAGGTGTTGAGTGTGCCCCTCCTGAACCCATCGATGCCGTGTCTGCATGACAATAGTGGAAACCTGATGAACAAGTGGCAGCACCGTCACGGAACGATAAACCGTCTCGATAGCCCACGATTCCGCCGCAGTAGAATTCTGTTACCTGATGGTAGACTACGCTCCTTGTCATAGGACGCATAACACGATTTTGTCGCAAACAACATTCAAATGCGATTTCTGAACGAAAAACTCTTTATAATCTTCCCGTACGTATAAAGTATCGGTGATGCTCCACCTACGCACTTTGTGCTGTTGCGCTGCAATGCTAATAATTTGCGAGTAGTACACATCATGCATATTTGGCGATTTTTACCTGCCAGTCTCAAGAGGCCGACATTTTAAAGGCCAGCAGAGTAGTTTGTCGGTGAGAAGCGAAGGCCTACAGCTTAGTCTTATCGTCGTATTCCGTGTAAGCGTATATAAGACTATCTCTACTACCAGCCAGAACACGCGGTTTTCTACGTCACTGCGCTGAGAGGGTACGAGATTTTCCGCTATTTTAATAGTAAGGATTTCAAAAACGGAAGTCAGTTCATTAATAGGAGAATATTATACTAGATTGATAAGTAAATGAGCAAGCGTACAAAGTTGTGCTTATTGGTAAAGTTCAGTAGAAAGGTCATTTCGAGACGGCTTAGAACTATCTTCGTTATGTGTGAAGTTTTATTACGGAACACGTTCTATTGTGGTTGTTCTATTTATTTGCCTGAGGTACAACTTTGGGCTTCGTGCGACGGAGGGAACTGTAACGCTGCGCTTGACGTCATTGCAAGTGCAGCAAAGAGACTGCTACGCCGTACGCGGCTCCAAGAAATACCAGCGAGTCTAACATAGACACTTTGAGAGAGAGAAAAAAAGACACAATATGAAGGAATTATCAGAATGAGATGCAAATCGGTAGATGTCATGTACATGAGCAGACAAACAAATTATTACAGTTTCAGATGAACTGCAACATTTATGCGAGAGAAATAGACTCATAAATTAAGTACGTAAATAACTCATAGTTTCACCACTGGTACTTACGCAAGCAGGTATTCGACTTGGCATTGATTGACACAGCTGTTGGACTGTCGCGTTAGATCGTCAAAATCTGGTGATGGTTGGAGGGCCCTGCCCAAATGCTTCAAACGTTCTTAGATAGGGAGAGGTCCGGCGACCTTTTTGGCCGAGGTAGTGTTTGGTAAGCACAAAAAAGACAAGCAGAAGTAACTCTCGCTTTCCATGCAGTGCAACGAAATGGGGCATAGAATATAGGCGAATGTGCTGCTTTGCTGTAAGGTTACCTCGGATGACAACCAAAAGGGTTCTACTAAGTAGCTAAATGGGACCCCACACCATCACTCCTGGTTATAGGGCGGTACGGGGCGCGACAGTTAGGTTAGTATTCCACCATTGTCCAGGGTGTCTCTAGACATGTCTTCTCTGTTCATCGGAGCTCAGTTCGAGTCGGGACTCGTCACTGAAGACAATTCTGCTCCAGTCAATGAGATTCCAGGCCGAAGGCGTATCTGAAGGCACCCCAGACAGTAGTGGCTTTCCAACTTGACTGACACCCGCCATACGGACCGTTAGCCAGGAGTGATGCTCTGGGGTAACAGTTCTTTTCAAAGCAGAACTACTTTGGTTGTCACATGCCACACCCTTAGAACACAGTGGTAATTCGATGATATTCTACGCCCCGTTTAGTTGCCCTTCATGGCAAGCCATCGTGGGCTTACTTCTCAGCTAGATAATATCCACCCGTACAAGGCAAGAATTTCTACTGCTTGTCTTCGTGCTTGCTAAACCATACCCTGGCCAGCAACGTCGCCAGTTCTCTCTGCAACAGAACTTTTCGAACATTGATCTAACGCGCCCATTGGACAGAATTTGGCATCCCTCATAAGGAGAACCGCAACTTTATCACTCAATGCCAAGCCGAATAAGTGCTTGCATACGGATCATAAATGGTCTAATGACTTACTGACTTGCTCAATTTGAGAAGCGCTTTCTCTTGAATAAGTCATTCAATTTTCCTGAAATTGTCATCATTTGTTTATCTGTAAACGTACATCGCATCTAGCGATTTCTGCCCCACTCAGATAATTCCTTTATGGTACGTTTACTGAGTTTATATGGCAATAATGTCACTATATGTATTAAATATTTTTCTGACAGCGTTTTGTTTATCTGGTTGATTGCATATCATAGTTTGAATTGGGTTGCACACTAACATAAGGCGCATTTTAATGACTAAACTCTTGTGTAAAGTAAATTCAAAGTGTAATTAATCCGATTATAACTCATAGTAGTCGAAATACTGATTTAGTATCCGTTGGCGTCAAATCAAGATGTAAGAAGATTTTATCTAGTCGGAAGTTCGACGACTATTATAGGGCACGTGTGTAGTTTATTAGTAACACACATCGGAACTCTCGCAGCGCGTTACTATGGCCATCTGTGACTCATCGGCCCATGTTCAGACATTAATTGCGATCTTACTGCATCCATACTAATAGTCTGGTGGTTAGCGTAATTGCCTCTAGATCGTGGGCACCCTGGTTCGATTTCCGGTGGGAATGGAGATTAACCTTACTCCATTACTGGATGTGTTTATCCTAAATATTTCACCTAATTTCCGTCACAGAGACTTGCAAGTAGCCGAAGTGGTGTCAAATAGAGACCAGACAGCCGAATAACCACAGACGCAGTCTCCCGGCCTACAATGCCCTACATCATGTCTGTGCCACATTACACGCGATGAGAAAAGTTGTACATGGGAGTTGCAGATTTCTGCACGACCACGCGTGGTTCAGAAAGGTATAGCTTCTGGTTCAAATGGCTCTGAGCACTATGGGACTTAACATCTATGGTCATCAGTCCCCTAGAACTTAGAACTACTTAAACCTTGCTAACCTAAGGACATTACACACATTCATGTCCGAGGCAGGATTCGAATCTGCAACCGGATCGGTCGCGCGGTTCCAGACTGAAGCGCCTAGAACCGCTCGGCCACAACAGCCGGCTATAGCTTCTAATGTATTATTGTTGTCCAGCAGTGTACTAATGTTTTCGCATTTGCCAATACGTACCCGTTCAGCTCTATTATGCAATGACGACAGTAAAAGTTGGTGCAGCAAAGGGACCCAACCCCAAATTTCCCTTTTATCACGAGCGGTCACCTGACCATTAGGCTGTCCGAGCACGACTCACGGTCAGACGCAAACTTCCATACATCGTCAACCTTTCTGAACCATCTTCTCACAGTTGGTCTTACAGAAATCTGTAGTCCCCATGTCTAACTTATCTCATCGCATTGCTCGTAAGCTGTGTTCCGATAGCATAATGGTTAGGCGACCGGTCCCAATAAGCGAGTAATCCATATTCGAGTCCCGGTCCGGCAAAAATTTTCATTGCCGTCATTCCATTATGCAGCTGATGGTTGTCCACATTCGCAACTGGGAATACATTTAATGTATTTCATAACGGCTGCAGTCGCCACAGTGCCTGTTCCTTTGGACATGAATGCATGCCCGAAAGGACATTGCATCGTATTTCTGAATAACACAGGAGCTGCAATATCATATAATCAGAAATAACTGACAGCGATTCCAATTGTCAACTTATGAGTGGCTTTGGTTAATGACCAATGATGTCTAAGAATCGTATTTTTCGCGTTTAAAAGAGGCTTGTGACCCTTCTTACACACTATGTCCTCTTGTTTACCAACGATACTCATTACAAGGGCTGTCAACTTACCGCTCACGTGACGTATCTAACTACCCCGTCAGCTGTCAGACAGAAGTGCCATCCATCTAATAGAACAGCTCTCTCCCTCATTACAGTTGGTGGTGCATGTGTATCTTCTTCCAAGAAAGCTATTCCATGACATTGTAAAAATCTAGCAGTCAATCAGCGTGCTTTTCAGTGTGTGAAGAGTGGAACTGCAGTGAGTTTGCACGCATGAAGTGATACCTACTTTGAGATTATTATGAACGATTATTTTACAAATTTTGTATAATCCATTCTAAATCACATCAGGTAAATCTTAAACTTAAAAATTGGTGGGAGAAAACGGGAAAGTTCTTCCTCTTCAACAATTTTCCTTTTTACCTCTAGCATCTGTAGACAGTGTCAGCTGTACGACCAAGGTGCCATGGTGCTAGCAATGTGAGTAATAAAATCCTGCCGAATTACACGATCCAGTCACATCAGTGTGACCACCACCTACGTTCGATGTCAGCGTGCAAGAACGGCTCACAGACGAAATGTAGCAGCACTACTAGTGGAAAGTACATAAAGCGTTTCGGGGACGCTGCAGGAAACAGTACAATTAATGTCGTAACGCGGATACGGAGTGATTTACTCTACATCCAAAAGTTCACGATCATTGGCTTTCAAAACAAGGGTGGAAGCATTTCCGAAAAAACTAAGTTTGTAAACTGTTCGCATGCCGCCATCATTAAAGTACACTGATCAGCCAGATGATTATGACCACCTACCTAATAGCAGCGGCGACGCGTCGTGGTATGGAAGTAATGAGGGTTTAGTAGGTGGCTGGAGGGAGTTGGCACCATATCTGCACACACAGGTCAGATGATTCCCGTAAATTTCGGGGAGGGGGGCCTTTGAATTCTGAGTCTGCGTTTAGTCACGTCCCAGATGTGTTCCATCGGGTTCAGAACTGGCGAGTTGTGACGCCAGCACATCAACTACAACTAGCCACTGTGCTCCTGGAATCACTTCATCACGCTTCTGGTCTTGTGACATGGCACATTGTCTTGTTGAAAAATGCCATTACCATTGGGTAACATAATCGTCATGAAGGAATGTATGTGGTCTGCAACTAGTGTACGATGTTCTTTGGCCGTCATGTTGCCTTACATGATTTATACTGGAACCACGGACGCCCAAGTAAATGTTCCCCAAAGCATAATGGTTCAAATGGTTCAAATGGCTCTGAGCACTATGGGACTCAACTGCTGAGGTCATTAGTCCCCTAGAACTTAGAACTAGTTAAACCTAACTAACCTAAGGACATCACAAACTTCCATGCCCGAGGCAGGATTCGAACCTGCGACCGTAGCGGTCTTGCGGTTCCAGACTGCAGCGCCTGTAACCGCACGGCCACTTCTGCCGGCAAAGCATAATGGAGTCGCCGCCAGTTTGCCTCCGTCCTGCAGTACATGTGTCAAGGAGCTGTTCCCCTGGAAGACGACGGATTCCCGGCCTCCCATTAACATGATGAAGAAAGTATTGGGATTCATCCGACCATGGAGCGCTGTGCTACTGCACCTACGTTGAGTACCGATGTCACGTTCCCATTTCAGTCACAGTTGCCGAAGTCGTGGTGTTAACATTGGTACACACATGGATCGTCGGCTGCGAAGACCCATCGTTAGAAGTATTCGGTTCACTGTGCGTTCAGACACACATGTACTGTGTCCAACATTAAAGTCTGATATTAGTGCCACCGCCGCGCGGAATTAGCCGAGCGATCTAAGGCGCTGTAGTCATGGACTGTGCGGCTGGTCCTGACGGATGTTCGAGTCCTCCCTCGGGCATGGGTGTGTGTGTGTGTGTTAGTCCTTAGGATAATTTACGTTAAGTAGTGTGTAAGCTTAGGGACTGATGACCTTAGCAGTTAAGTCCAATAAGATTTCACACACATTTGAACATTAGTGTCACCACAGTTCGCTGCCTGTCCTGTTTTACCAGAGTGCCCAGCAAATGGTGTCCGGCATCTGTGAAGAGGGCAGGCCGCCAAACTTTATGACGTCTGGATGTGGTTTCACCTTGATTTCGGCACGTGTTGAACACACCCACCACAACACTCCTCGAACACCCGACAAGTCGTGCAGTTTCCAAAATGTTCGTGCCGAGCCACCGGCTCATCACGATCTGCCCTCTGTCAAACTCAGATCGATCGACCGCCTTCCCCATTCTACACACTGACAGCATGCTCGCTGATACTACAGGCACCGTGTGTGTGTCTGACTAGCAGTCATTCCTCCATTCCTCGCCAGGTGATGCTGCTATTGCCCGAACTAGTTTATATCGATAGCAGGTCGATGGTTATAATTTTCTGGCTGATCAGTCTATACCACGCATGGCAAACTAGCGCTATCAAAACTGAGGCCGATGCAGCTATGGTGCAGCAAGGGCCATAGGTGACATAGATTAACGGCGGCTTCGGAGATGTATATGGGCGAATGGACGTGCAAATGTTCAGTAACAGACCGCCAAGCTGAACGAAGGGGCTACCAACAGTCTTTTCCGAACGACCGTTCAGCGAATGATGTTGCGTATTGGCCTTCACAGTAGGCGCCCGGTTCGTACACCGACGCAGACTCCCGTTCATCGGCGATGAAGTCTGGTATTTGTACGCCAGTACTGTAACTGGACGTCCACTGAATGGTGACAGGTGATCTTTTCAGATGAATCATGTTTTATGCTCCATCGGACAGGTGGCCTTTGGCGCGTGCGGCGTGAAACGACTGAAAGCACTATGGTCTGGGGAATGTTTTCGAGGCATTGCCTGGGTGATGTCGTCATTCTGGAAGGCACAATGGCAGTGTACGTGCCTGGTTCAAAGAGTACAAGCATAAGTTTACCGTACTGCCCTCGTTGCGAAATTCTCCGCATTTAACTTAGTCGTGAATCTAAGTACCACAGCCATCGTCATGGATCCACAATTGAGCAGCCTAGCGCAGCTGGCCACGGCATTGGAGTCGGCATGACTACACATCCCTATCGGTACCGTTCAGAACCTTGTTGACACTTTACCATTATGTCTCTCAGACATCGCGCTACAAGGAGTGGTTATTCAAACTTTTGATAGGATTTCACGTTAATGCGACTGGACAATGTAAGATCTCCTTTTGTGAGAGGAGACCATGCTTTTATTTATACGATTTCACTTCTGATAGATCATGTCCACAGAAAATATTTTCGTACGTATTGTATCTCAGGTATGAGTTAACATGAAATACCAGTTCATTTAAGAGACAGCTCAAATATTTGGCTCTTTCATTGAGAATCGTGTACAGCACTAGTGTCACCTGGCACCTAAATTGTCCAGTAACTTCGCAATTTTTCACTTCACGCTACACATCCCTACTTCTCCTTGCAGAGCTAAAATTCCTCTTATCCTCCTTTACGTTCTGCACGGAACTCACGCTCCTCGCGGATAATATCATCAAAGTCACGGAAAATCGTATCCTTTAGGATTAATGTTTCTACATCTTGTGATGGCTTTCGATTCAGACAGACCGGGATGTATCACTGGTAAGATATTGGACTCATAATTTGCTGGGAAATGGTTGAAATCTACGTCCGCCCATCCAGATAGTTTCCCGTGGTTGTCCTGAATCACTTAAGATATGTGGTTCCTTTGAGAAGGACCATGGCCGATCTACATCCCTGTCCATTCTCAATCCATGCTTGTACCCCTGTTCTAATGAATTTGGCAGTGGAAACGGAAATGAGCGTTTAGCGTCATTACCCGTGAGACCCCGTGCGGAGCAAGTCCGGCCGCCTTGGTGCAGGTCTTATTACATTCGACGCCACATTGGGCGACCTGCGTGCCGGATGGGGATGAAATGATGATGAAGACAGCACACCACCCAGTCCCTGAGCGGAGAAAATCTCCGACCCAGCCGGGAATCGAACCCGGGCCCGTAGGACGGCAAACCGTCACGCTGATCACTCAGCTATCGGGTCGGACAATTTGGCAGTAACGTGACGTCAAAGAGTAACGCTATTTATTATTCTTTCTTTCGATTGTTAACTACATAGACGGTCACAATGGAAAATTTTATTCGTTAGTGATATATCCAAAGAGACCACACAGGCAGTGAGAAGGAAAGTTTTATTTAAAATTGATGTATTAATAAGTTTCCGTTCAAAGTCCATACATTCCAGAATAGGTACACCTATGAGACAAAATCGCCTAAGTACTGAGGCAACCATCCCTCCGATGCGCCAGGTAGTAGATACCCCGCTTCGCAAAACACCGTGTCCTGCTGCGTGAAGAAGTCCGCAGCTGCTTGCTGCACATTTTCGTACGACAGAAATCGTCGACCCTTGCAAGTTCTCTGTTAAGAGACCGAAGGCATGATAACAGCAGAGGGAGAGATGAAGACTACAGGGCTGGTGCTCGAGAGTCACGCACTTGTTCGTGATGGGTGAGGCTGGCTTGCCAGATCGACCGGTGTCTTGTGTCGAACTGCGACCAGCACGCAACTTGGCGCACCATTCCACAGTGGTGGTTTTTGGCAGACAGGCTGCTCCATTCTTTGATGGATGTCTACCGTGCTTTCTGGCAGCCAAGAAAAGAAAAACAGCACGTTGGTCCTGTCTGGACGCATTTGGTAATAATGTCGACATAAGGAGTTTTGCTATTTGGGGAGCAAAATAACTGATGATGGTCGAAGTAGAGAGGATATAAAATGTAGACTGGCAATGGCAAGGAAAGCGTTCCTGAAGAAGAGAAATTTGTTAACATCGAGTATTGATTTAAGTGTCAGGAAGTCATTTCTGAAAGTATTTGTATGGAGTGTAGCCATGTATGGAAGTGAAACATGGACGGTAAATAGTTTGGACAAGAAGAGAATAGAAGCTTTCGAAATGTGGTGCTACAGAAGAATGCTGAAGATTAGATGGGTAGATCACATAACTAATGAGGAAGTATTGAATAGGATTGGGGAGAAGAGAAGTTTGTGGCACAACTTGACCAGAAGTAGGGATCGGTTGGTTGGACATGTTCTGAGGCATCAAGGGATCACCAATTTAGTATTGGAGGGCAGCGTGGAGGGTAAAAATCGTAGAGGGAGACCAAGAGATGAATACACTAAGCAGATTCAGAAGGATGTAGGTTGCAGTAGGTACTGGGAGATGACAGAACTTGCACAGGATAGAGTAGCATGGAGAGCTGCATCAAACCAGTCTCAGGACTGAAGACCACAACAACAACAGTTCAAGTTTCCGCATTTACCGCACGCATCTCAGAAGGAGACGAATGTCACACTATCCCTTGTCTACATGTCAGTGGCTTTACAGGAGTTTGAGGATTCCCTTTACAAACCCCTAGGACTTGAAGAGGGGAGTTAGTACATAACATTTTGAATAGGAATCCATGGTTAGAAACGTGCCATTTCCATTCGACAACAGTTTGAATTCAGATGTTTAACTCATCTACTTCTGCTTGAGGAAATGAATTACGTGTGGCGCAGTACAGTTATTAAAGTGACAGTTCGAAAATAAACTTAACGAAACATCCATTTATCACTTAAGCACATTTGTTTGTTTAACACTGAAACACTATACTGCACTCCCCAACCAGGACATCAGTTCTATTCCAGTTATACGTTGAATAGGTCTCGCAGCAAGGCAGGCGTTAAGTGACCGTCTATCGTAGAGCACATCATCCTCTCTGTCCCACTGCATGCAAAGAAAAGCAACTCTGAGACTTTTCTTTTCCCTCAGCAGATGCGTTACACATCTGAGCTGAAACCATTGTAGAACAGAAACGGTATGTTTCCGGACATAGCTTCCTCTTCAAAATATTATGCACTCACGCCCCCCTAAATGTTCTACAGGATCGTAAAGGTAATTTCCGAACAACCTGTATACAGGCGGGCTACGTTGAATATACGGTGCACCAAAGTCCTCAAACGGAAACTTTTTGATCCCCCGTTATGTTTTAGAGCAGATCAAAATTTTGTTTTCACTTCCGTTGGCATGGCACGTGCTAAGACAGTCAAGATGAAATTGCTGTAATGAGATTTCTCACAGAAGCGTATAAGAAAGCCAACGTCTTGGTATATCCTCCAGTGAGACTAGAAGTCACCTTATTAAAAGTATGTGGTGCAGTAAAAGGTGTCCTCACGCTTATATTATGGAGATTCATATAACACAGAAGGATATACATGTAGATGTAATCTGGGCATTCTTTTACGACCTCCGTGTGCTTGCGTAACGTTTCATTATGACAGGGAGTAGAAATAATCAATTTATTTTCAGTACGTAAGTTGCAGAGTGAATTTAATTGCTTAGGGAATTCTCCAGAATAACTAAAATATCTCTTGCAATCCACTCAATTATCCACCGTATCGAATGAGCAGAAGTAACAGCCAACATATCAGCCAATATGGAACGTCAAAGACAGTTTTTCAACAACAACAACAAAACATCCTGTGTCAATTGTATAGTTGTTTGTGTCGGAACAAAGATACTCCCTAATCCTAATCTTAGTCTCAAGGAAGGAAGCTCAGGATTTAGGTGTCCTTTTCAAAATAACTATCCCGGCGTTCGCGTTAAGAGATTTACAGAAATCAAGGAAAACCTGATTTTGTGTGGCTGGGCGGGAATTTTAACCGACGTGCTCCCGAACCTCAGTGTAGTGACATACCACCGCCCCACCTCTATCCAGCGGCCGCCAATGTAAACGTCTGAGTGGAATGAAACTGATAACAGCAATAAATCTGTAGTTCAAGAAAAATTACCTTCTCTTTACTAGGATGGTTATTCGTATTAGTGCCCAAGAGCTACAGATAGAATTAGACAGGTATTCTTTGCACCATAAGAATTATCAGTAGATTTAGGCGTTCCAGTGAACACAAAAGTTTATACTGTGTCACTGCTAGCTTCGGTAATAACAGTAGTAAAATACTTGACAGTCTGTTAGCATTCGTAGGGCTTTATCTTTAGTGAAGATGATAACTGAAAAATCCGTCCTTTGGTTTAACGTATCGATAGGCTAATAAAAATAAACCATAAACCGCTTAAAATGACCACAATATTATAGCTAGTTAAATTATAGGAAAGATGGCACATTCATTCGATATTTTGCAGTTTAAGTAAGTTGTTGGCTCTCTTTGACTTTTATTCGGCAAAAGATTCTTCGTTAAGCACATTTAACAAAGTAAGTGTTCAAGAAATGAATCGTCAGATACCTCCTCTGTGCTTTCTCTCTTCCCATTTACCTTCAATATTAGCAATGTTTTCTGTCTTTTCACTTACAGGGGTCAACAAGATAAAAGCGGGATAGCAAACGACGAATGTGTATTATATTTACGAAGGGTGCTGCTAAGTTTACGCAATAAAACGAAAATAATTTGTATTTCAGCTAACGCAGTGGAATGCGTCAGACTGGAAAACTTTCACCTTTTTGCTCACAATCAACATCCTGCATACAGTACAGAATTAGCATTTTAAGCGGCAATTGCAGAACGGCTACACACACAATGACGAAATTGGTTTAACAAACTATTTCTGAGCCTGAAAGAAAATTCTATACGGACGACATTATCAGTAAGATAAATCTGGTGCTCCTTTTTGTAAGGTACGATGCAATCAAGTTAGGTTATTCGTCTGTGCCAGTAAATATTGGTGCCTGGGAATGTGTGTGCGTCGCTATGTAGCTTCTCATTCATGATTATACAATCAACTGAGATGGAATTCGCATGTAGAGCTGACATTGTGGTACGAGTAGCAGAAAGTGCCCTTTGTGATTTTGTCATCTCCCTCTTTCTCCTTTCTACCGGGAGTGTGCATAGATAATGCACCACTTTAAGCTGTTACTACTGGAAACACTTCTACCACTTTTAACGCAAATATCGTTATTTTTGAAGGACACATTATAAAAATGTATTCTCGATAATAAGTTGAGTTACAAATGAATCAAATCAATAAAATGATAAGTATGAGCTAGTATTCAAGATCATGGACACCCGAGCTACCAATACAGCAAAAAAAGTAACATAATCCAGTTATTCTCTTTCACCCCGTTACACACGACTGCAGCGGATCATAAATTTTAGAGATAATTTTTGTTCAAGCTTTTCAGTCCCATAAGTTCCTAAGAGAACACATACATACAGAAATTAATTAATTCAATACTCACACGGTAAATGTTTGCTGTCTCATCAGTTCTTCTTGTGTGAGAGCTTAAAAAGCGTAAATTTATTTTTCTATGTAGATTCTTCGTTGAACAATAAAAATTAGATACCTGGAACAGTTAATACCCTGAATGGAACGCATTAGCTGCTATCAAACCAAGGCCTGGGGGAGGGGGGGAGGGGGAAGAAGAATGAAACGCTTTATAGTCTCTTCTGTTTCACTAATTAATTTTGAATAAAAGAAATCCTGTTCGCTTATAGAATATAAAAGAGGAATTAATTTACAATTGTTGATAAACTTATCACATTTCACTGTTCTATGGACTCAATTGTAACTGGTCAGTAAGTTCTGATACACAGAGCGGACCACGTTGAATAGTTTTATCTTAATTCTTTTTCCATTGGATTACGGGATGCCGTGTGGGTGATGAATGGAATTTGTAGCCAACAGCGACAATGGGAACAAGAAATTCTCGCTAGGAAATGACACTTGTCCTTATCGTCCATCACATACGAAGGTGTAAAGCTACCGCTCAGATGTGACAATTCGCCGTTCATTTTTAACTTGCCCGTTTCCTATAACTGTATTACGTTATTCCCTCTGTATTCGATGAATGCAATCTGAGATACCGTACAAGCAGATGTACGTTCACAACTACGTTCCATTCCCTTCAAATGTTTGGGACACGAGAATAAAGTAATTAGTAGTTCTATCGAGACACTAAAGCTTACAATTTTAAATAACAGGGTCATTTTAGTCCTCTGGAATCGAAGAAATTTTCTACTATTGACTAAACCACTGAAAATATTACAGACTGATGCGTTTTCTGTCTTTCGCAGTTTTGTGAATGTGAGAGAATTTTTTGCAGAACACACACACAAAGAGAGAGAGAGAGAGAGAAAGAGAGAGTGACGTCACCTCTTTCATTTCGTGAACAGTTCCAGATACCGGAAAGAGACATCCGGCTAATGATGACACGCTAAGGGGCATGCACTTCAGTACGTGATAAAATGTCTTACATCTTGTATCGATCGAGGGGCTGAAACAAGTATGATTTTTAAATACAATTACACACTTTTATAACGGCATCCGAAGCGCTTGAAAAGAGGAGTACAGTAATATAATATTTGTCAATGTTGCGGTTGAAACTCATTTCCAAAGAATCCGAGAATTGTACTAAAATTGGAAATCGATGTGGCTAAAGATAGCAATTGGATTGTAAACACCTTCCAGCCGAGCTTTCATGCCCGGTTCCATCGTTACATGCAGCAAGACGGACCTATCCTACTAGGATAGAACGTCAGCTATGATTTTTGTACATGGATTACGGCATATACTTGCGTTTGGAGCATTACATGGGACTTAGGAAAAACTATTTCCAGTGTGCGTACGTGTCCAGTTTTTGGTGGAAACAACTACACTTTCGTCAGGCAGTTTTCCATTTGAACATCACCGTTGCTGCTTGCTTGTCAAACCCGAAACAGAAACGTCGGTCATACATAATTCATAATCGTAAGCATCCCTATTCAAGAGAACAGGGAAACTACTGTTTTAACTTTCCTAGATTTCAAAAAACAAAAAAGAGAGAGAGAGAAAAGAAATTAAGAAAAACACCTGACCTGTCTTTGCCTTTTCCTGGAGACGGCTGAACGCTGTCGGCCAAATGTGTCTAAGAATAAATACTACTCGTAATTCTAATTAGGCGGAATACATTTTAAATAAACTAAATAGTTTTTTCCGAATGACTGACAACATGTCACCCAGAAAATAAATGATATTCTGTACGAAACGTAGTTTTACACTTAAGTATGTGCTCACATTGTCTACAACCGACAAAAGCACATTTTCAATCGCCGCTCGAGAGATAGATGAGCAGATAAAAGAACATTGGATGATATGCCGCTGCATGCTGTGGTGATTCGACGAAGCTTATCGTCTGGCGTAGAAAATTTTCGATGGTGCTGAGGCACAATCTTGGTGTATTTTTTGAAAGAATATGCCGCCATTTGACTGCATATTATTGTATTTTTCTTTTACACTCTCTAGATATCGGCTTTTACGCTTTTATCGAGTACAATGGAAAAAGTCCTTAGACCTTTAAAGTCAGTACAAAATAAAAATACAGCGATATACGGTGAAATGCCGTTTGGGGTAGTTGGGACATATTTCAGTGCTCATCGCAGAAAGAAATGAAGAGACCTCAAATCAAGAGTCGTGTCCAACTATTGTACTGCAGCATTCCGTTCTATCCAACGGTCAGAAGGCTTTTCATTCAGTATCTGCGTTGCAACAGGTGAAGAGTGAGCTAGGCAACCGTCTTGCTGGAACCAAATACACTGTCGCTTATCCCGTGGTACATGTTACAGAAGAACAGATAGAATTTTCGTAAGGCAGTGTACATACGTATTTCCAGTTTACATTCCTGTGATGAAGCAAGGTCCCATAACGGAATTTCCTATGAAGCAGCACCATACGTTTACGCTTCACGGTCATTGTACCTGACGGCCCCGGCATACATTTTCAACTGCCCAGTACTGCATGTTACGTAAATTTATATTACGGTGTTCCGTAAACGTTACTTCGTCGGTAAAGAGTACACGTTGAAAAGACGTAGTGACGACTCCCAAGCGATGCACGGCAAACCGACAAAATTCTATAAGATTTCTGACATGTCTGATGTAATGACAGGTGATAGGGGTGGAATTTATGACGATGTTGGATGCGAAAGACACTCATGGCGTATAAAAGTAGCATCTCTAACTTCTTCTCATTGGTGTACACGTCTGCATGCAAGGAATGTTGAAGCAGAAATGAACTGTCGGTTGCCGACACAGATCATGCTGGTTCAACAAAGCACACACGTAGACAGTAGATACGACGTAGCGTGACAGGAGCGCGTTTAAAACGCAATGGCCGATTCCGGCCGACTTGCCTTTTAATTTTAGAATGTTTCTCGGATCCTTTCGCGAAAAGGTTCAGCCTCAACATTAACAAACTTTAAATCAGTGCTTCTGATGCCGTTAAAAAGTTTATTACTCTATTTTTAAAAATCATACTTGCTGCAATATCTCGATCGATACAAGAGTTAAGACTATTTATTACATACCAGAGTGCTATGCCCCTTAGCGTACCATCATTTGCCGAAAACGTCGTTTCGATATATGGAACCGTTGACCAAACAAAAGGAGTATGACGTCTATACGTAGACTGAACAAGAACACCGCCACCAAACTTCCGGAGGGAGTAGTATGGATAAAAAAAAGGATAAAACTCCAGTAAACATTGGCTCTAAACTGCATACCTTGACATCTGTGAGCTCCTGTTCGGTAGTAGAGATGTGTTTCACAGTAGCAAATACATCACTGGCAAACCAATTGTTATGTCGGACTTCAAGATCGGACTGCAGTTAAAAATACGGGTGTATCACCAGTTTCTGATGCATCAGTAGTTCCTAATAGTGACGTAACATGTGTACTCCAGTATATATTTGCAGTTTCAATGACCAGAAGATGAAATGAGCAGATCTAAGGAAAGTTCAAACCCTGTTACGTCAATACGTTCAGAATCCATCGCGGAAATTCGTCCTTATTATGACGATGAAAAGTGTTAGAAACGGTTTAGAAAATGGTTTTTGAATATGGTCCGTAACACGACTTAAATTAATCATGAAACACGGAGATCAGTTTTTTTGCCGCAGCTCGGCACTCTTGGGACTTTTTGTTTATGATAAATTTACATTAACATCAAACAACGTTTTTTAAAGGGAGTGGAGATATGGGGGAAATTTGGTAATGTAAAATATTTATCTACTGTGATAATTCAAGTTTTCCTTTCGTAGTGAATTATTTTAGGGCCTCGTGACGCATAAATCTTTCATCGGATCAGTGATGGCGTCGTTCTCAAAAGTTTAAGAGAGAAAATCTTTTTCAGTCACTGTGTAGTGGTGACAAAAATTTTGAAGAAACTTTAAGTGTCGAGTTACGGTGGCTCCACTTTCAGCTATGACTCCTCTTGCAGTTACATCACGCTCACCCTTATCAAAAACGGCAAATATTTGACACGGATTGTTCTGGTTCACCAGAGCATTAGGCAAGTAACAGAATGGTCTCGGCTACTGGCTTTTCTCCGTGTCTGTAACGCCCTACTCGTTTCTCAAACCCAAGTTCTGATACTCTTCATGAGTAACAGCATCCTAAGAGTATTTACAACAATGAAACATAACTAAGTTGTGTCATACCTCTCACATGAAACAGCACTCGCAGTATTGTTAAACATATTAGTCACAGCCAGCCGTTGAACAACACTAGCTTTCCCAGTAGCAGATCAACTACTTCCGAGAAGAGTTTCACTTGCGACAGAACAGAACTTGAAGACAGATGAAACAGAACCGTTAATGAGCGAAAGAAAATAGCCGTCCTCCTGAGATCGCTTTTGCTTTCGCACGTTTCAAGTTGGCTGGATACAATTATATTTTTACAGTAATTATAATTTCCATCTCTCTCTGTGTGTGTCTCTCTCTTTTATGAGCTTCGAGAGTTTTAGCTTTCCGGCGCTAAATCCTTCGTGTTGGCGAAATCCTTTTTGTGTCTCACGTTAACGTCAAGTTATCCTCTGACTTCAGAAGTAATTTCCGAATACAGTCGAAAATTACGATTTTACGATAACGCAGAGGGATACATCAGCTAAATGGCGAACTTTGCGTGTACCTGTATACTATGATAACGTTATGCATTCCATCGTGTGTGAAGGCGAAAATAATACGTGCCTAACGTTGGAAGAAGATGTAATTGCCAGCATTGTTGAAGAGGTAACACCTTGATTGGAAATCGGACATTAATATGCAACTTAAAAAAACAAAATCGCTCAAGACTAGTATTTCGCAACAGGATAGTTACAACTCGCACAATAAAAATTTGGTAGACAAAATGGTGGTAAACACGTATCCACTTAAGAGAAACGAAATTTAGTGGAAGCCCAAACAGCATCTTCCGCAAATTAACTTACGAAATGGTGAACTTTCGTATTTCATACGATTTAATCCTTTGTCAAGTTACTGTAACACCATCATCAGCTGCAAAATAATAGGCCCACTTAACTTGAAAAAGCATTACCTTCTATTGGCCAACCCAATGATGATGTGACACCAGTCCTCCTGGTATTAACACGAGTTTTATTGCTGCATTAGTGCATTTTTTTAATGTAGGAAAGTGGGGATATTTCATGAGAATACATATTCCTGTACTTTAAACATGGCAAATTGCTACATGTATGGCAGCCAGATCAGTTACCTCACATATGTGTCACGTATGTTGTGTTGCAAATTGGAAGAATGACGGGATGAGAAAAGAAGGAATGGAAATTAGGCTTTTAGGCCCGCTGAGGTGAGCGGACAAAGAACGAGGCCCGTCTCTTTTTAATGCGCCTGCACGGACTTTCCCCGGTGTTTGCTCGGATCGGCAGCGGTGCCTACCTGTATCGCTGGCGGCCTGGCAGGTGTGTGGGTATGAGACGCGCGTCGGCGGCTGCTGGTCGCTGGTCGCGAGGAGCGGCGGACGGGCGCGCACTGCAGCCTCAGACAGCCACTTGCTGCGCGCCGCTGGACGCCGCGACGGCAGCGCCCCTCGCGGAACCCGCCGGCAACTACGGCCGCTCCGCGACGGGCGCTGGGCATGGTCCACCGGGCGCGGGTCAAGCTTTCAGGTCTGCTGAACTCACAGCTCACTCCCCCCTCCATCCATCGAACGTGTCTTAACCCCACACGTGCATTGATTCAATAATAAGTTCCATCTGGTTTACCGCTTTATCGTAATTTTAGGTTTCCTTTATCGAGATGTTTCCTGCATTCTATCTTTCCCGTAATCCTTCTTTTGTTTGGATGGTCTATTGTGTAAGCAACGTTGTACCTAAACTTGACCATCGCTATCGTCACCTGTAGTACAATTATACAAGCTCTACTTTATGAGGTTTACATTACTGTACCTGTGAACTCTTTAATGACAAAAGGACAAAGAAACTTGGGTCACTACTGGCAATACCTTGAACTAAATTATATAATAAATGTGAATACTTGATTGTCCTATACAGTTTCGTATCTAGTTCAGTTTCATTTTGACCTAAACGGAATCTTTATTTGTTTTGCTCTTGTTTGTATACAGATGCATCCCTGACGATGTTGCTCTAACGCCGCGAAACTAATTGGTTCACAAATAAATATATATCATACAGTTGAAACAGTATTTTTGACCATCATACAATTCTACAGCTGTGGATGACCAGAATACAAAATTTGTTAATAATAAGTATTGAACCGTACTGGAGTTCGCGATGTACAACGAAGGACATTTCCTTTGTGCTCATATTCGTTCCATTCTCTTAGAGCACAAGCGCTTATCCATTCATCGGACAAAGTAGCTCAGAGCTTCTCGGACTTCCTCTGTCAGACCAGCCGTTCCTCCTTGCTATTTCAATTTATTTTCGTGTTGCCTCCAGGTCTTCATTTATACCTCCGATCCATATTATTATTTACATTTTAACGTTACTGATGCGTTCGTTCAGTTCCATATCCTGTATATTTAACGTGATTGGTTCCATTCCTTCCACATGCTCTAGGAATTTTAACGTGCAGTTTTTTGTATCAGAATAAGTTTTGGTATACTTTTCAATTTCTTTCTTTGCTTCTAACCTGTATAAACTGTTTTATGTGTAATTTCGACCTCACGTTTTGCTGATTATCTTCTTAAAAACAAGATATTGCCAGAAGCAAGTATGTGACCTTTTAAAAGTTCAGGTAATACTTTATTACCTCCAAGATGGCTTGGAAATTACAGTGTTCCCATTAACGATTTCTACAGTTTCCTTGCCGTATTAACCACATCTGAAAATGGTAATCTAGTCCTGAACCTGGTAATGCTAACACTATAATTTTAAGTGATCTCGGACATAATGACTTATTACATTTTCCTGAATTCTTTTCTTTCAATCTTTTCCATTAATCAATTTCTCTTTCTGTTTAGAAACAGTGTCTGAACCTCACATGGACCCTCTGGTTTGATAATTGTGTTGTAGTGTCTGAGGTTAGAGTATTTTGAAACGCACAATCTTTTCCAGGGTAGTCTCCTGAATGGTTTTGCCTAAATATTTGAACTGAAAAACTGTCTTGATTCTTTCGTATTCAGTTTTAGAATTTTTAGTGTCAGGTATTTTTTTTTCAAACGATATTTAGAATCATAGCAATAAAAAAATATCTGAAATATGTTAATGTGACAATGCACTGACGAATTTTTCGTACCAGATAAAGGTCATAGGCCGAAACCGGTAGTAAATAAACACATTGTTCTGATGCAGGTCCTGGAATATGCATCCACTGCTGACAACAGCCTGACGACAGCATTTTTAATGTAGTAATAACCATGCAGTCTGAGTGAAAATCGCTGTGAGTATCACTCATTCTCATTCTCATTAACCTGCTCATTCACATCCATCCACACAGAATGTAAAATTGTCCACTTTGATTCACTGAGAGAGGCTAATATAAAAACTCAAGTGTTCATCGGATAACATTAAAGAAGCTAGAATGAAACAGTCACCGTCAAACTTAATTAAAACAGGAGAGATCAGCTGGTAAAGTAGCCCCTGTCCACACCTCCGAATACGAAGTACGTTTATTTAAAATACGAAACACCGAAATCTGTTCACCGCAAGCACCACGCATTGGAGTATCCTGCCACTGAAACAGAAATCCATAAGCCTTCGGGACGTGCCCTGTATAGAATCGAGTGAAAGAGACTTCATTTCGCCTCTGTTGGCAGAAAGAAATACGCACGATGTCAGTTTTTTTTCCTACAGAGATTTAATTTGAGGCTGTAGCCGACATCAGAAATTAGAATTGCCGCTCGGTGCAGAGACGAATCTCTTGTGTTAAGGACACGTTGCCTCCTTGCCCCCATACTCCTCCCCGTACGCACACACATTATCTGACATGTAGAGTGAACCCCACCCGTCATATTATATGGTCGGTTTGAGGTGTCTAAACGACGTTCAGCCAGATAAGGTGGGTAAGATGTGAATAATTTACTCTAACGCCAGTACTACTAACTTTTTCAGCTGTCGAGATATAAAACTATCTACATTTCTATTTATGTTACTAATAACGTACTTTTTGATGACATTCCATGATTTTACGTCAGACTGCACGATCTGTTTGTTTATATATTTCTCTTGATAAATAAACTTTGTAGATTTATTCTTATTTTCTTACAGTCAATTGCCACATATCGCTTCTATAAATTGAACTATTTACTAAATATTTGTGGTCTTACTCCTGAGGTGTAACAGTTTGATAAGGTAAGAAGAAAAGAAACTGATGATATAAGCTAAGGACCTTAATAACCATAATTTTTTTTGTCAATTGCCAACTTTCAGTCATACTGCTAAAATTTCGGAAACATTCCACCTGCAGAATAAATGGATACAACCGTCCGGTTTATTAATATCGATAGCTAACCGCATCAGTTCAAGTTTGCAAACAAACAGCAATTACACATCCAGTCCTTCCGACTCTTTACACACAAACTTAGTTCCTCTTTAGTGTCTCTCACTGCTCCTCGTTGACAATTGTACGGTGCCACTATTATTCCTTAACAGTTATCAGTGAGTAATATACAGCCGCCTATCCTTCTTCTAGCGGCCAGCTCGTGCACGATGGTCTCTGGCTATAGAGCTCTGCGGCTGTCTCTAGGCTAACCGATGTTCTTTGCCACTACGTCCTGAACATGCTGTACACGTTACTCGACTACCTGCACAAATACAACTCATATATTACATACACAAAGTTACAAGTTTTTAAGTGTTCTTTATCCCACATTTTATTTCGCTCGTGCTGTTTCAATAGAGTGAAACGAACCACCCAAAAAATTACATCACGTTGTTGTTGTTGTGGTCTTCAGTCCTGAGACTGGTTTGATGCAGCTCTCCATGCTACTCTATCCTGTGCAAGCTTCTTCATCTCCCAGTATCTACAGCAACCTACATCCTTCTCAATCTGCTTAGTGTATTCATCTCTTGGTCTCCCTCTACGATTTTTACCCTCCACACTGCCCTCCAATGCTAAATTTGTGATCCCTTGATGCCTCAAAACATGTCCTACCAACCGATCCCTTCTTCTAGTCAAGTTGTGCCACAAACTTCTCTTCTCCCCAATCCTATTCAATACCTCCTCATTAGTTACGTGATCTACCCACCTTATCTTCAGCATTCTTCTGTAGCACCACATTTCGAAAGCTTCTATTCTCTTCTTGTCCAAACTAGTTATCGTCCATGTTTCACTTCCATACAGGGCTACACTCCATACAAATACTTTCAGAAACGACTTCCTGACACTTAAATCTATACTCGATGTTAACAAATTTCTCTTCTTGAGAAACGCTTTCCTTGCCATTGCCAGTCTACATTTTATATCCTCTCTACTTCGACCATCATCGGTTATTTTACTCCCTAAATAGCAAAACTCCTTTACTACTTTAAGTGTCTCATTTCCTAATCTAATTCCCTCAGCATCACCCGACTTAATTTGACTACATTCCATTATCCTCGTTTTACTTTTGTTGATGTTCATCTTATATCCTCCTTTCAAGACACTGTCCATTCCGTTCAACTGCTCTTCCAAGTCCTTTGCTGTCTCTGACAGAATTACAATGTCATCGGCGAACCTCAAAGTTTTTACTTCTTCTCCATGAATTTTAATACCTACTCCGAATTTTTCTTTTGTTTCCTTTACTGCTTGCTCAATATACAGATTGAATAACATTGGGGAGAGGCTACAACCCTGTCTTACTCCTTTCCCAACCACTGCTTCCCTTTCATGCCCCTCGACTCTTATAACTGCCATCTGGTTTCTGTACAAACTGTAAATAGCCTTTCGCTCCCTGTATTTTACCCCTGCCACCTTTAGAATTTGAAGGAGAGTATTCCAGTTAACATTGTCAAAAGCTTTCTCTAAGTCTACAAATGCTAGAAACGTAGGTTTGCCTTTTCTTAATCTTTCTTCTAAGATAAGTCGTAAGGTCAGTATTGCCTCACGTTTTCCAACATTTCTACGGAATCCGAACTGATCTTCCCCGAGGTCGGCTTCTACTAGTTTTTCCATTCGTCTGTAAAGAATTCGCGTTAGTATTTTGCAGCTGTGACTTATTAAACTGATAGTTCGGTAATTTTCACATCTGTCAACACCTGCTTTCTTTGGGATTGGAATTATTATATTCTTCTTGAAGTCTGAGGGTATTTCGCCTGTCTCATACATCGTGCTCACCAGATGGTAGAGTTTTGTCATGACTGGCTCTCCCGAGGCCATCAGTAGTTCAAATGGAATGTTGTCTACTCCCGGGGCCTTGTTTCGACTCAGGTCTTTCAGTGCTCTGTCAAACTCTTCACGCAGTATCTTATCTCCCATTTCGTCTTCATCTACATCCTCTTCCATTTCCATAATATTGTCCTCAAGTACATCGCCCTTGTATAAACCCTCTATATACTCCTTCCACCTTTCTGCCTTCCCTTCTTTGCTTAGAACTGGGTTTCCATCTGAGCTCTTGATATTCATACAAGTGGTTCTCTTCTCTCCAAAGGTCTCTTTAATTTTCCTGTAGGCAGTATCTATCTTACCCCTAGTGAGACAAGCCTCTACATCCTTACATTTGTCCTCTAGCCATCCCTGCTTAGCCATTTTGCACTTCCTGTCGATATCATTTTTGAGACGTTTGTATTCCTTTTTGCCTGCTTCATTTACTGCATTTTTGTATTTTCTCCTTTCATCAATTAAATTCAATATTTCTTCTGTTACCCAAGGATTTCTATTAGCCCTCGTCTTTTTACCTACTTGATCCTCTGCTGCCTTCACTACTTCATCCCTCAGAGCTACCCATTCTTCTTCTACTGTATTTCTTTCCCCCATTCCTGTCAATTGTTCCCTTATGCTCTCCCTGAAACTCTCTACAACCTCTGGTTCTTTCAGTTTATCCAGGTCCCATCTCCTTAAATTCCCACCTTTTTGCAGTTTCTTCAGTTTCAATCTGCAGTTCATAACCAATAAATTGTGGTCAGAATCCACATCTGCCCCAGGAAATGTCTTACAATTTAAAACCTGGTTCCTAAATCTCTGTCTTACCATTATATAATCTATCTGATACCTACTAGTATCTCCAGGATTCTTCCAGGTATACAACCTTCTTTTATGATTCTTGAACCAAGTGTTGGCTATGATTAAGTTATGCTCTGTGCAAAATTCTACAAGGCGGCTTCCTCTTTCATTCCTTCCCCCCAATCCATATTCACCTACTATGTTTCCTTCTCTCCCTTTTCCTACTGACGAATTCCAGTCACCCATGAATATTAAATTTTCGTCTCCTTTCACTACCTGAATAATTTCTTTTATCTCGTCATACATTTCATCTATTTCTTCATCATCTGCAGAGGTAGTTGGCATATAAACTTGTACTACTGTAGTAGGCATGGGCTTTGTGTCTATCTTGGCCACAATAATGCGTTCACTATGCTGTTTGTAGTAGCTAACCCGTACTCCTGTTTTTTTATTCATTATTAAACCTACTCCTGCATTACCCCTATTTGATTTTGTATTTATAACCCTGTAATCACCTGACCAAAAGTCTTGTTCCTCCTGCCACCGAACTTCACTAATTCCTACTATATCTAACTTTAACCTATCCATTTCCCTTTTTAAATTTTCTAACTTACCTGCCCGATTAAGGGATCTGACATTCCACGCTCCGATCCGTAGAACGCCAGTTTTCTTTCTCCTGATAACGACGTCCTCCTGAGTAGTCCCCGCCCGGAGATCCGAATGGGGGACTATTTTACCTCCGGAATATTTTACCCAAGAGGACGCCATCATCATTTAATTATAGAGTAGAGCTGCATTTCCTCGGGAAAAATTACGGCTGTAGTTTCCCCTTGCTTTCAGCCGTTCGCAGTACCAGCACAGCAAGGCCGTTTTGGTTAATGTTACAAGGCCAGATCAGTCAATCATCCAGACTGTTGCCCCTGCAACTACTGAAAAGGCTGCTGCCCCTCTTCAGGAACCACATGTTTGTCTGGCCTCTCAACAGATACCCCTCCGTTGTGGTTGCACCTACGGTACGGCCATCTGTATCGCTGAGGCACGCAAGCCTCCCCACCAGCGGCAAGGTCCGTGGTTCATGGGGGGGTAAACGTGTGAAATCCTTCTGTCCTAGCACAAGGTCAAAGAAAGTACCGAGATGTAAGACACTGTTAGAGAAGGGCAGGGTGCGAAGAAAAGAGGATCGTGTGAGTGTAGAACCTGTTCAGAAGCCTAGGTGTTACGAAATTTCAGTTTCACTGTTACTCCTCTCTCCTGTGCGTGGAATATTTCTTGATATCCCCCTACTCATACCCGAAAAATGTATGTCAATGGTTGTAAAGGTTTTCTTTCACGTTTATCGCAATAGATGTAGCATGTATTCTCCCTTACGAAGGGAGGATGCAATGAATTGACCTGTAAACCGTAATAGAAAAGGGGGGAGAGGAAACGCGTATTGTCACTCTGTGTTTGGAGTCTCTTCAGTAGCCAAGCTGTTTCAGAATTTTACTTTGAATATAACTCCACTACTGTGTGTTTAATGATTGGGAGGTGAGGGAGGGAATAGAAGATAGCAACGAGTAAAATATAATTATAGGGAAAAGGAAGGAAGTAAATAATAAGTAGCTCTGTGTGTGGAGCCTGCTCAGAATATTAGATGTGGGGGAATGTTTGAATGTGAATTCTCTCTCCTGTCTGGGTAATTTTTATCGACATACTTCTAATGTAGCCGAAATTATTTATATCAACGGATGTGCATCATTGTATCCACCTCTAATGAAATGTGATGTATGAAAAATCTCTTAACGTGGAAGATACGAACGCGTAAATGAGGGGAAGGGGGGGGGGGGGGGGGCAGATGAGGAAAAGGCTATGGTGTAGATCTGTTTGTGGAGCCTTGTACAAAATCTTGAAACTCGCAAATTTCATACTGTACATGGCTCTCGTATGTTTGTGAGTGTAGCATTTCTTGATGTAACATTAATCGTAACTGAAAAATTTTATAGCAGTTTCGGTGGACGTGTGTTTTTATCTCTAATGTGAGAGATGAAGTATTTATCTTCGCTAAAATTGAGTGATGGTGGTGCTGGAGGGGGGGGGGGGGGTTGGCAGGGGAATGTACTGACGAGCAGAACGAGTGCAAGGGAAGTCTGGCGAAATGAGAATTGTGTACTGCTGTGTATGAAACCTAACCAGAAACCACGGTGTTACGAAATTTCTATTTGTATGTGCTTCCTCCCTCCTATGTTTTTAATGATTGTCGATATACTCGTAACTGCAATTGAACATATGTACGACAATGAATGAATGTTTCTTCTAATCCGTAACACGAGAAACAACATTGACTTTCCCATTAAGAGGGAGGGAGGGGAAGAAATCAAGGTGTAAAACATGGAGGGGAGGGCGGGGAAGCAAACTAGAAAAGGTGTGCTGTGTGTGCGGAGCCTTTTCAGAAGCCTAGGTCTTCCGAAATTAAGGTATTAATTTAGCCCCTGTAATATTTGATGAAATAATTGTAATTTTAACTGAAATACGTGAGGTAACAAAAGTCATGGGGTACCTCCTAATACCGTTTCAGATCTCCTTTTGCACGGTTAAGTGCAGCAACTCAACGTGGCGTGCAGTCAACAAGTCGTTGGAAGTCCGCTGCAGAAATACTGAGCCGTGCTGCTTCTGCAGCCAGCCATAACTGCGAAAGTGTAGTCACTGCAGGATTTTGTGCATGAACTGACCTTTAGATTATGTCTCATAAATGTTTGATGTGATCCATGTCTGGAGCTTTCGGTGGCTAAATCATTCGCTCGAACAGTCCAAAATGTTCTTCAAGCCAGTCACAAACAATTGTGGTTCGATGATATAGCGCATTGTCACCCATAAAAATTCCGTGAAACATAGTCAATGAATGGCTGCAAATGGTCTCCAGGTAGTCGCACACAAACATTTCCAGTGAATGATGTTCAGTTGGACCAGAGGACCCAGTCCACTTCTTGTAACACAGTCCACACCATTACGGAGCTATCACCAGATTGCAAAGTTCTTTGTTAACAACTTGAGTCTATGACTTCGTGGAGTCTGCGCCACACCTGAACCCTACCATCAGCTCTTATTTACTGAAATCTGGACTCATCTGACCAGGCCACGGTTTTCCAGTCGTCTAGGGTCCAACCAATGTAGTCCCGAACCCAGGAGAGATGCTACAGGTGATGTTTTGTTAGTGATGACACTGGAGTCGATCATCTGCTGTCATAGCCCATTAACGCCAGATTTCGCCTCGCTGTCTTAACAGATACGTTCGTCGTACGTCCCACATAGATTTCTGCAGTTATTTCAAGCAGTGTCGCTTGTCTGTTAGAAATGACGACTCTACGAAAATGCCGCTGTTCTCAGTTGTTAAGTGAAAACTGTCAGCCACTGATTTGTCCATGGAGAGAGGTAATGCATGAAATTTGGTATTCTCAGCATACTCTTGGCACTGTGGACCTCGGAATATTGAATTCCCAAATGGTTTCTGAAATGGAATGTCCCGTGCGGCAGGCTCCAAGTATCGTTCCACGTTCAAAGTTCGTTAATTCCTGTCATGTGGCCATAATTACATTGAAAAGTTTTCACACGAATCACCTGAGTACAAATGGCAGCTCCACCAAAAGCGTTGCCCTTGTATAACTCGTGAATGTACCAAAGTGGGTGTATGGTAGAGGGGTTGAAGATACCGATGTGTAAACCATGGTTGGTGGGCTGAAGGTGGGGGCAGGTTGTTGAGAAAGGCATGTTAGCATAGCTCTGTGTGTGGAGCTCGCTGAGAATCTTAGGTGTTGGCAAAATTTGGTTTGAATGTGGTAACTCCGTTCTGTTTGTAAAATGTTAGTTGATTTTCCTCTAATTGTAACCGGAAATATGTATATAAACAAAGGTATGTTTTTGTTTTCATCTCTAATGGGAAGTATGACTTATGTATGTCCTTAAATTGAGGGTAGTGAATAGTATCAAGGGGTGAGAAACATGGGTGGGCTGTGAGGGTGAGGAAACTAGGATTGTGTAGCTCTTTGTACAGAGCTTTGTGAGAAAAGTCGGTGTTTAAAATTATTTATACCAACAGCTGTGGGTATGTATTTTCACCTCTAATGTGAGAGATGAAGTATCTACCTTCTCTAAAATGGGTTTTGTGGTTGGTGATGTATTGAGGAGCAGAACATTATGGGATGGTGGTTCGGTGAAACGAGGAGTGCATAGCTCTGTCTAGGGAGCCTAATTAGAAACCACAATATTCCGAAATTTAGATGTGAGTTTTTTTCTCCTTCTGAGTTTTTAATGATTGTTGATAAATTCGCAATTGTAATTGAGCATACTTACATCAACAAACGTATGTCTGTTTTCATGAGTAATGGAGATAAAATGTATGCTTATTCATTAAGGGGGAAGGATGGGAAGATACCAAGGTGTAAAATATTGTACAGGTTTGGGGGGCGGGGGGGCGGAGAGGTGGTGAGCAAACTAGGATCGTTTTTCTCTGTGTGAGGAGCCTTCTCAGAAACCTACATATTCCGAAATTACAGTGTTAATGCAGCTACTCCCTCCCACATGTGTAATATTTGATTACATTCTTGTAATTCTAACTAAAACATAGAAACAAACATGTGTATATTCGTTCTCGTCTCAGAAGTGCGATATGACAAACGTATGTATTTTGTCTGAAAGGTGAGGTCTTCAGAAGAATGGGTGTTGGCATATTGTGACCTAAAAGTGGTTCTTCCCTACCGTATGCGCATTATTTCTTCTTATCTTCCTTATAATAACTGACAATATGCACACCAATGGTTAGGTTTTTTCAATTCTAATGGAAGAAATATACACTACGGGCGATTAAAATTGCTGCACCACGAAGACGACGTGCTACAGACGCGAAATTTAACCGACAGGAAGAAGATGCTGTGATATGCAAGTGATTAGCTTTTCAGTGCATTCACACAAGGTTGGCGCCGGTGGCGACACCTTCAACGTGCTGACATGAGGAAAGTTTCCAATCGATTTCTCATACACAAACAGTGTATGCCTTGTGTAAGGAGGACTAATGCGTACCATCATGTTTCCGACTTTGATAAAGGTTGGGTTGTAGCCTATCGCGATTGCCGTTTATCGTATCGCGACATTGCTGCTCGGCTCTGAGCACTACGGGACTTAACATCTGAGGTCATCAGTCCCCTAGAACTTAGAACTACTTAAACCTAACTAACCTAAGGACATCACACACATCCATGCCCGAGGCAGGATTCAAACCTGCGACCATAGCGGTCGCGGGGCATCCTGACTGACGCGCCTAGAACCGCTCGGCCACAATGGCCGGCAATATGGAATCAGTGGGTTCAGGAGGGTAATACGGAACGCCGTGTTGGATCCCAACGGCCTCGTATCACTAGCAGTCGAGATGACAGGTATCTTATCTGCATGGCATTATGATGGCCGCATCTGTGTTTGGCGACATCGAGGTGAACGCACACTGGAGCGTGTATTCGTCATCGCCGTACTGGCGTTTCACTCGGCGTGATGGTATGGGGTGCCATTGGTTACACGTTTCGGTCACCTCTTGTTCGCATTGACGGCACTTTCAACAGTGGTCGTTATACTTCGGATGTGTTACGACCCGTGTCTCTACCCTTCATTCGATCCCTGCGAAACCCTACGTTTCAGCAGGATAATGTACGACCTCATGTTGCAGGTCTTGTACGGGCCTTTCTGGATACATAAAATGTTCGACTGCTGCCCTGGCCAGCACATTCTCCAAATCTCTCACCAATTGAAAACGTCTGGTCAATGGTGGCCGAGCAACTGGCTCGTCACAATACGCCAGTCACTACTCTTGATGAACTGTGGTAACGTGTTGAAGGTGTACCTGCAGACGTCATCCAAGCTCTGTTTGACTCAATGACCAGGCGTATCAAGGCCGTTATTACGGCCAGAGGTGGTTGTTCTGGGTACTGATTTCTCAGGATCTATTCACCCAAATTCCGTGAAAATGTAATCACATGTCAGTTCTATTATAATATATTTGTCCAGTGAATACCTGTGTATCATCTGCATTTCTTCTTGGTGTAGCAATTTTAATGGCCAGTAGTGTAGTATGTAATTTGCTTGAAATGGATGTGGGGGGAGGGGGCGGAGGAGAGTATCGAAGTATAAAACATTTTGTTAGAGGCAGACTGAGAAAGTAAGGATTGTTTATCTGTCCATGGAACCTGTTGAAAACCCAGTCTGTTCGAAAATGGCATTTTGGACGTGGTTCCTCTTTCCTGTGTATTTGCATGTGTGTGGGTTTGTTGGTGCACATGTGTCCGTGAGCATATGTCTGTGAGCGTGTGTCTGTGAGCGTGTGTCTGTGAGTACATGTGGGCAAGTTCTTCTAGTGTGTGTCTGCAAGCTTGTGTCTTCATTCATCTGCACACGTGTGTGTGTTTCTAAGTGTATTTGTGCATGTGTGTGTGTGTGTGTGTGTGTGTGTGTGTGTGTGTGTGTGTGTGTGTGTGTGTGAGAGAGCACTTGCATTTTTGTTTGTGTGCATTATTTGTGGAAGTTTTCTTTTGTGCAGCTTCTCCTTCGCACATCTTTTCTGTTGTGTGTCTCTTTTTGTTCCGCATCTTTTTTTGCTGCGCATCTTTCTTGTTGTGCTTATTTTTTTGTAGTGCGCTTTCTTGTTCTGCACCTTTTTATGTAGCTTGTCTCTTCTTGCTGTGCGACTTTTTTGCTGTGCGCCATTTTTTATTTCATGCCAATCTTTGTTGTATGCCTCACTTTGTTGTGCACATCTTTTCTTGTTCGTCTTTTTTGGTTGCTCATCTTTTTTTGTTGTCTGTCTTCTATGCTGCATGCCTTCTTCTGTTCCATGCCTTGTTTCGTTGCATGCCTTTTCTTGTTGGGTATCTGTTTTTGTTAGGTGTCTGTCTTTGGTGTGGTGGTCCCCTTTTATGTTGGTAATGATTGCCGATAAATTCATAATTTTGATTGAGAGTGTATATATCGTCGAATATATATGTTTGTTTTCATGCGGTTTTCATGTGTAATGAGATCTGAAATATATGCTTATTCTGTAAGGGCGGACGGAAGGGAAGATTCCAAGGTGTAAAACATTGTTGCGTTGTGGTGGTGGGGAGACAGTAGCGAGCAAATTAGGAACATTTTGGTGTGCGTGAAGAGTATTTTCAGAAATGTAGGTCTTCCAAAATTAAGGTGTTAATGCAGCTACTCCATTCTCCATGTGTAATATTTGATGATAGTCTCGTAACTGTAACTGAAATACAGCCACCAACAGCTCTCTACAGAGAGATATCATCTATGTATGTATTTTTCCTGAAAGGTTGGGTGAGGGAGGTTAAAAAATGTCAGGTTTTAAGATCTCATGAGAAGGCAGTGGTGAGGAAATGACGAACTTGTAGCTCTGTGTGCATACCATGTTCAGAAGAATTGGTGTAGTGAAATTGTGAATTTAAGTGGTTCCTCCCTCCTGTATGTATATTATTTCTTCATATCTTCCTAAATAAATAACTGAAACTTGGCATCAGTTGATGTATATGATTTCATCTCTAATGTGAGAGGTGAAGTATGTAATTTGCTTTGTGGGTGGAGGGGGAGTATTGTAGCGTAAAACATCGTGGAAGAGGCAGAGTGAGGAAATAAGAATTGTCTATTTGTCTGTGGAGCCAGTCTGTTTAAAAGTTTTACTTTCTGTTTGCCTCCTCCTTCCTGTTTGTGATTGTATGTCTTTCCTTGTGTGTCTTTTTGCGCTTTTTTCCATGCCTCTTTTTTGTGAGCGCTTTCCCCTCTGTGTTCCTATTGCTTATTGACATATTCATAATTGTAATTGAGAGTGTACTTGTTTGTTTTCACGTGAAATAAGAAATAAAATGTATGCTTTTCCATTAAGGTGTGAAGGAGGGGAAGGTGTCATGATGTAAGACACTGTGGCAGTGGAGAGAGGGTCTAAAAACTAGGAACATTTTGCTGTGTCAGTCAATAAGAAATTCAGCCTTCAGTTGAAAGGTAAAATTTTTTAGTTTACCTAGGTTTCGATGACATAAATTGTATCGTCTTCAGAACCTATAAATTAAACCATAAGGACGTATATTAAACATTGAAATACATCATCAATCTAATGATCTTATAATAAGCAAAATCGTGATACTTGCAAAAATTAAATTATTTTGAGGACCAAACGTTTGCCATCTCACAGGATGAAACTAATACAGAAGAAAGACGCTTAATCATAAGACTAAATACTAATACTAAAAATTAATACTAAAAACAATAACAAAAATGTAGACGGAGCTGCACTGGGCCGGGAATAAGGGTCACACGTAAGCAGCAAGGAAGCTAGGCTTCGCGAGCAGTTAAGCGGCGAGGTTCAGCCAGCGGCCAAGCGCATGCGCGAGCACATGCACAAGCGCTAGAGACAAGCTGTCTCAAAATTACTTAGCGCAACGTAAATTGTAAGCAAAATGTGACAGGAAACAGACCTGCAAATGGACAAATGCCTACCTATGGTACAGTACATTAAACAATTTTCCTAAGAACTCGCTATTAAGACAGGGCAAGAAAATTTACATTCAGATATTATAATAAGAGGACGAAACCCTACTAGAGTAACTAATAAATTAGTATGGCAGATACAGGCATGCGAAACATGAACTATCTTGAACATAAAATAGGCAAATTAAGGAACACCTTTGCAACTGGTGTCATTACCAGTATAATACAAAATATAAGGAGACACAATGTACAAACGCACAATAATAAAAGGGCGAAGCAGTTAGGAAACAGCATCGGCCATTCGAAGCGGACCGTGGGTCAACTCCATTGGAGTAAAGGTTGAAATCCCTCGAAATAATTTCTATTTTTTAGTAGCAGCTGATCATGAAGTAAATTTCCTCTATCATTAGTATATGTGTAAATATTTGCAATTCTTCAACAGTATCTAACTTACACCCTTTGACTTCATTATGCAGAAGTTCTGCATCTTTTAGAGGCTTGGGGGCATGGGCCATTTGGACAAAATGTTCAGCAAATGTAGATCCTCGTCTTCCACCACCGCTTTTAGTCGGCAGATGCTCGTTAAACCTAACAGACAGGGTCCTTCCTGCCTTCCTGTCTGGCCAATGCAATAACAGGGACATTCAACACAAGTGGCCTTACGTACACCTGACAGGGATGATTTATCAGTACCTTTATCAAGAGAATGGACTAGATTCTTTTTAAGGTTGTTGGTGGTAGAGTATGAAACTTTACACCCTAGGTCTTTTAATGAACGACATACCTTGTACGATATGCCCATAAAGGGAACCGATATGTATTTTGCTGCCTGATCTTGATTCTGGGTACCTGACCTGGAAAGGGTGGTAGCCTTCCTTCGTGTTTTTTTTTGTTATATACTGGGATTATATCCATTATTCTGAGGGATGTTTTTGAGGACATTTAAGTAGCACGATTTTCCTTATTATGAAATCATTAGGTTGATGACGTGTTTCGATGTTTAATCTATAGCACCATGAATTAAGTAATAGGTTCCGAGGAAGATACCATTATTGGCATCGAAACCTAGGTAAACTAAAAAAAATTACCTTGCAACTGAAGGCTGAATTTCTTATTGTCTCAACAATTCACGATTTCTCAAGCGCTGCATTATGTCAAAGATTTGTAAATTTTGCTGTGCGTGAGGAGCCTTTTCAGAAATCTACGTCTTCCATTATTATGGTATTAATGCAGCTAATCCCACGAGGATAATGAAATGTAGTCGAATTAAGTCGGCTGATGCTGAGGGAATTAGATTAGGAAATGAGACACTTAAAGTAGTAAGGAATTTTGCTATTTGGGGAGCAAAATAACTGATGATGGTCGAAATAGAGAGGATACCAAATGTAGACTGGCAATGGCAAGGAATGCGTTACTGAAGAAGAGAAATTTTCTAACATAGAGTATAGATTTAAGTGTCAGGAAGTCGTTTCTGAAAGTATTTGTATGGAGCGTAGCCATGTATGGAAGTGAAACATGGACGATAACTAGTTTGGACAAGACGAGAATAGAAGCTTTCGAAATGTGGTGCTACAGAATAATTCTGAAGATTAGATGGGTAGATCATATAAATAATGAGGAGGTATTGAATAGGATTGGAGAGAAGAGGAGTTTGTGGCACAACTTGACTAGAACAAGGGACCGGTTGGTAGGACATGTTCTGAGGCATCAAGGGATCACCAGTTTAGTACTGGAGGGCAGCGTGGAGGGTAAAAATCGTAGAGGGAGACCAAGAGATGAATACACTAAACAGATTCAGAAGGATGCAGGTTGCAGTAGGTACTGGGAGATGAAGAAGCTTGCACAGGATAGAGTAGCATGGAGAGCTGCATCAAACCAGTCTCAGGACTGAAGACCACAATAACAACAACAACAATCTCACCTGCAAGTGTAATATTTGATGACATTCTCATAATTTTAACCGAAACATAGGCACCAACGGATGTATGCTCGTTTCCATCTCTAACCTATGTAAGTATTTTTCCTTAAAGGTTTGATATTCAGCAGAATAGATGCCACCTAATTGTGACTTGAAAGTGATTATTCCTTCCTGTATGTGTATTATTTCTACATGTCTTCTACATTATATCTGAAAATATGCATATCAACCGTTTTGTATGGTTTCATGTCTAATGTGAGAGATGAAATATGTATGGGCAGTAAAGGCAGTACTATATCGAAGTTTAAAACGTTGTGGTAGAGGCAGAATGAATCATGAAATTCTGCTAGACAAGCTCAAGTATTGTGGCATGAGTGGGACAGTGCACAAATGGTTTAATTCGTACCTAACTGGAAGAGTGCAGAAAGTTGAAATAAGTAGTTCTCGTAACATGCAAAGATCAGCACATTCCTCAACCTGGGGAACTATCAAGAATGGGGTTCCACAAGGGTCAGTCTTGGGTCCTTTGTTGTTCTTATTATATATTAATGACTTGCCATTCTATATTCATGAAGAGGCAAAGTTAGTTCTCTTTGCTGATGATACAAGTATAGTAATCACACCTGAGAAACAAGAATTATCTGATGAAATTGTCAATACTGTCTTTCAGAAAATTACTAAGTGGTTCCTTGTAAACGGACTCTCACTGAATTTTGATAAGACACAGTACATACAGTTCCGTACAGTGAATGGTATGACGCCATTAATAAATATAGACCTTAATCAGAAGCATATAGCTAAGGTAGAATATTCTAAATTTTTAGGTATGTCCATTGATGAGAGATTAAATTGGAAGAAACACATTGATGATCTGCTGAAACGTTTGAGTTCAGCTACTTATGCAATAAGGGTCATTGCAAATTTTGGTGATAAACATCTTAGTAAATTAGCTTACTACGGCTATTTTCACTCATTGCTTTCATATGGCATCATATTTTGGGGCAATTCATCACTGAGGAATAAAGTATTTATTGCACAAAAGCGTGTAATCAGAATAATAGCTGGAGTCCACCCAAGATCATCCTGCAGACATTTATTTAAGGATCTAGGGATATTCACAGTAGCTTCTCAGTATATATACTCTCTTATGAAATTTGTTATTAACAACCAAACCCAATTCAAAAGTAATAGCAGTGTGCATAACTACAATACTAGGAGAAAGGACGATCTTCACTATTCAAGATTAAATCTAACTTTGGCACAGAAGGGGTGAATTATACTGGCACTAAAGTCTTTGGTCACTTACCAAATAGTATCAAAAGTCTGACAGATAACCAACAAGTATTTAAGAAGAAATTAAAAGAATTTCTGAATGACAACTCCTTCTACTCCATAGAGGAATTTTTAGATATAAATTAAGAAAAAAAATTATTAAAAAATAAAAAGAAATAAAAATAAAAATAAAAAATAAAGAAAAATAAAAAACACACAAAAAATAAAGTTGTTATATTAACTTAAGTATGTTGTTAAATTAACCTAATTATGTCATGTATTGAAAAATTCGACTCGTTCCACATCATTACGAAATATCGTATTCATGATCCAAGGAACTAGTATTAATCTAATCTAATCTAATCTATGTGTCTGTTTCTGTGGAGCCTGCTGAGAAGCCTTTATGTTCCATAATATGACTTTAAATGTAGCTTCTTCTTCCTGTGTCATCATGTGTCTGTGTGTGTGTATGTGTCTGTGTGTGTGCGTATGTGTACGTGCATGTGTCTGTGTGTGCATGTCTTTTCTCTGTGTGCCTTTTCTGCATGTCTTTACTTTTGTGACTTTTTGTGGCCTTCTTGTGTGACATTCATACCTTTTTTGTGTGTCTCGTTTTGCATCTCTTTCTTTTATACCTTCCTTTGCATATCTGTTTTTGCATATCTTCTTTAGCATATGTAGTTTGCACATCTTTTTTTCCATGTGTTTTTCTTGGAAGTCTTTCTTGTATGTCCTTTTTGTGTCTTTTTTCTGCATATCTTTTTTTGGCATGCCTTACTTTCTGTTCATTTTTATACATGTATTTGTTTTTGCATGTCTTTTTTGCATGTTTTCCTTTATTTCATGTCTTTCTTTTTTCATACCTTCCTTTTAAATTTATTTCTGTTTTGCATGACTTCATATTTTGCGTGTCTTTTTTGCATGTCATTGTTTTTTGCATGTGTTTCTTTGCTGAATGTCTATCGTTCTTGCATGTCTATCTTTCTGCAGTCTTTCTTTTATGCATATCTTTGTTTTCTTGCATGACTTTCTTTCATGCATGTCTTTATGTTTTTGCTTGTCATACTTCCATTTTTTTGTTTTTTTCCCACATTTATTTATGGATGTCTCTGACTTTATTTTCTTCCATGTTATTTTTTTGCATAACAGAATCTTTTTATTTGTCTTTACTTCTTTACATGTATTTATATTTCCTTGTATTTAATTTTTGTATTTCTTTATTTCTAGCACCTCCTTACTTTCTCCCTGTCTTTATTTTGTGGACGACTTATTCCTTTGTATATCTCTTTCTGGGTGTATCTTTTTCATCTTTTTTTTGCTTATCCTTTCTTGTATGTCTTTCTTTGCATGCCCTTCTCTGCGAGTTCTTCTTTTTTGTGCCTTTTCGTGTCTCACCTTTACATGTCTTTTTTGCACATCTTTTTTATTCATGTCCTTTACTATGTGTTATTTTCTGCGTGTCTTTTTTTTGTATCTTTCTTTTTCTTGTCTTTCCTTTGCATGTCTTTTCCTTGTGTGTCTTTTTTGTCTGTCCTCTTTTTGCATGTATTTTATATGTCTTTCTTTACCTATGCTTTTTGCATGTTTATTTTTGTTGTCTCTTTTCATGTTTCTTTGCATGTCTTTTTCTTTGCATATCTTTCTCACAAGGTTTTTTTGCATGTCTTCTTTTAATTTCTATTTATGCATTTCTTCTTTGCCTTCCTTATTATGAATACCTTTTGCAGCATCCTTATTTTGCATGCTTTATTTGTATATTTTACTTGCTTGGCTTTTTGCATGCCTATTTTTGCTTGCCTTTCTTCCATTCTCTTTCTTTCATGCCTATTTTGCATGTCTTTTTGCATGTCTTTTCCTTGTTTGTGTTTCTTTGCCTGTCTTTTTCTTGCATGCCTTTTATATTTGTAATGACTGTTGATAACTTCGTAATTGTAATTGAACACACATATATCTCAATGAATGCACACTTTCATATTCATGTGTAATGAGATCTAATATGTATATGTTTCCATTAAGAGGGAGGGAGGAGAAGGTATCAAGGAGTAAAACATTGGAGGGAATTGATGTGGGGCCATGGCTGTGAATGTGTGTGTGTGGTATGGTTGTGAGAGCAGTTGTCATTGCATGTGTGGTTGTGGTTGCACCTGTGGTTGTGATTGAGTGTGTGATTGTAATTGTCTGTGTGTTTGGGATTGTGTATGTGCTAATGATTGTGTGTGTTGTTGTGATCACATGTGGTTGTGATTGTGACTGTGTTTGTGGCTGTGTATGTGGTTGCAATTGTGTGTGTTGTTGTTTTGGTGTGCAGTGGTGTTGGTGGGAGTCTCTCTCTCTCTCTCTCTCTCTCTCTCTCTCTCTCTCTCTCTCTCCCTCCCTCCCTCTGTGTGTGTGTGTGTGTGTGTGTGTGTGTGTGTGTGTGTGTAGCTGCATATGTATGTTTTTGTTTCTGCATTTCTTAGTGTGTGTGTTGTTTGTATGCGATGTTTTATTTGTGTTTAACTTGGGTTTTATTGCAGGCTGTTTTGTCTGTCTCTTATTTGTGTTTCTTTGAGGGCCTTGACTGCACCTCTCTTCTTGTCCATATTTTTTGTGTGTCTTTCTTATGTGGTTTATTTTGCATTTAATTTCTTGTGCTTCACTTTTTCAGGACTTTCTTCTGTGGTGTTTTTAGTATATTCTTTTCTTGCATAGTTTTCAATGTGTTCTTTTGCATATCTTCTTTTTTGGTGTGTCTCCTCTTCTTGTGTGTGTTCTTTTCTCATGTGTCTTCTTTTTTCTCTCATGTCTTCTTCTTTTGTGTATCTTCTTTTTGTGTATCACCTATATTTGTGTGTCTGTTTTTTGCATACCTTTTTTGCAAGACTTTTTCCATTTCTCTTTCTACTGTATTCTTTTGCGTGCTCTTTTATTCTTATCTCCTTTACGCTTGCCTTTTTCTAGCATGTCCTTTTTTGCATGTCTTTTTTGCATGTTTTTAAGCAACTCATTTCTCTACTAGGTTTTTCCCTGCTATGTTTGTAATGATTGTTGATAATTTCATAATTGTAAATTAGCATACATATATCAATTAACGTAAATGTGTGTTTTCATGTGTAATGATATCGAAGACATACAATTTTCCAGTAAGGGGGAAGGAGGAGAAGATATTAAAGTGTAAAGCATTGAGGGGAATTGGGGTGAGCAAAATAAGAATGTTGTGCTGTGTGTGAGGAGCCTTTTCCTAAACCTTGGTATTCCGAAATAATAGTGTTCAAGCAGCTACTCCATCCTGCTTGTGTATTATTTAACAACATTCCCATGATTGTAATTGAAATGCAGTCACCAACAGCTATAAGTTCGTTTCCACCTCTAAACCGAGAAACGACCTATATATTTCGCCTGAAAGGTAGGTGCAGGGGCGAGTGAATGACATCAGGTTGTAATGCATAATGGAAGGTGGGGATGGTGAGCAAATACGATAGTAGCCTGCTCAGAAGTATGGGTGTCAGAAAATTGAGGATAGGAAAGGGTTCTTCCCTCTGTATGTCTATTATTTCTTCATATCTTGCTTATGGAAAAAGTCAGATTACAAGACATATATACACACATGCATAGTGCTAATATTAATATAACTGAAATTTTTAGTCCTACATATACAACTACATTCAGAGGCACAATTTTTTTTACCAGTTTTGAAACAGAAACTTGTCCATGGAATAGAAGGAGCCGTCGAAAAGAAATAATTGTAAGCTAGATTTAAAACTCGATCTGCTACCTGCCAGACACTTTATGTTGTTGGGCAAATGATCAAAGATATTTGTTGCTGAATAATGTACTCCTTTTTGAACAACTGTTAGCTTCAATAGCAGATAGTAAAGGTCATTTTTCCCTCTAGTGTTGTGCATATGAACATCGCTGTTCTTTGTGAAATGAGATGGATTGTTAATAATGTATTTCATTAGCATATATATGTACTGTGAGGGTGCAGTTAAAATACCTAATTCCATGAATAGGTGCCTACATGACGTCCTTGGGTGAACATAAACAGCACTAATTATCCTCACAGCTCCCTTTTGCGCATTCAATACTTTATTTCAACGTGGTGAGTTACCACAGAAAACTATTCCACAATACATTATTGAGTGGAAATATGCAAAGTATGTTAGGAGGCTGATCTGTTTATTACCAAGACTAGCGTTTATACAAAGAGCAAAAGAAGCCGAAGTTAACTGTTTGAGAAGCTCAGTAGTATGCTTTTTCCATGTCAAGTTTTCATCAATGTGAACACTCAAATATTTGTAGAAATGTACCCTCTTACCTGTGCCCTGTTCATATGCTACATCAATTGTTGGTCTGACTCTGTTCGGTGTACAGTGCTGGATATAGTGCGTTTTTTTTCAAAATTAAGTGAGAGTCAATTTTCTGAGAACCACTTAATAATTCTTTGAAATACATCTTTAACAATATCTTCAGCTGCTTTGTCTGGAAGGGGAGTTATTGACACTTGTGTCATCTGCAAAAAGTACTAGTCCTGCTTGCTGAACATTAAGTGAGGGGTCATTCACATGAATAAGGAACAGCAGAGGACCCAAAATTGTGATAACTCCCTATTCACTAAAATTTACCACCCTCCCAAAATTATTTGAGTAATTCAGCACAAATGTTTGCTTTCTGTTCATTAAGTATGATTCAAACCAGCTGTTTGTGTAGCCTTCAATTCCAAAAAACCTGAGTTTTTCTAAGAGTGTAGCATGATGCACACAGTCAAATACGCTGGAAAGATCACAAAATACCAACTGGCGATAATTTGTTATTTATGGCTTGTACTATTTGATGGGTAAATGTGTAGACAGCATTCCCTGTCGAGTAACCCTTGCAGAATCTGAACTGCGACATGTTGAGTAAATTATTTTCACTTAAATGTAAGACTACTCTACTTTTCCGAATATTTTAGAAAATGAAGTCAGCAGTGTGATTGGTCTATAATTATTTAAATCACTTTTGTCCCCTTTCTTATGAAGAGATTTGACAATTGAGTATTTCAAACTGCCTGGAAAAATTCCCTGTGCCAGCGAAGCATTACATATACCACTAAGGACTCCACTTATTAAATTAGAACAGCTCTTCAAAATTCTGTTAGATACTCCATCAACACCACATGAGCTCTTGTTTTTCAGTATATTTATAATTCCTCAATTTCAGTTGGGGATATTGGTGCTATTTCTAAAGGCCTAAAGTCCTAGGGAATGACATTTTTAACATTTTTTTTTGCTTCTTCAACTGAACCCTTTAATCCTATTTTTGTTGCTACATTCAGAAAGTGACTCTTAAAAATACTTGCAACTTGGGAATTATCACTCACAACATCATCATTTCACTTTATTGCTATGGTATGATGTGCACTGTCAATCTGCCCCATCTCCCATTTGACAATATTCCATATACTTTTAATCTTATTATCTGCATTATTAATTTCTGTCACAAGACTTACGCTTCTTGACTTCTTAATGACTTTCTTTAAAATATTACAGTATCTTTTGTAGTAAGTAAGTAACATCTGATCCTGACTTATTCTGGCCTGTACATATATTTCCCTCTTCCCCTTACATAATATCTTAATTCCCTTTGTAATCCATGGCTTACTTGACTTTGTAATGGATTTTTTGGGTAATGTTTCAGGAAAGCAACTCTCAAATATTGAGACCAATTTACAGTGGAATAAATAGAATTTGGCATCAACATCATTTTCTGTGCATGATGATCAGATAGCCCATCAACAACTGGGTGCACATTAATTATTTCTGCCTGAACACTGTCTATGAAAATGTTACCAATGCATGACCTACTATCCTGCTGCACACAAGTTGAAAAATTTACTACAGATACTAGATTTAAACAACCAAACAAAGATTCTATCTCAATTTTCCTATCTGCATGTTTTAAGAAATCTACATTAAAATCACCACAAACCACTAACTGCTTCTTTTTGTCTGACAGGTAGCTCAATAATGCCTCTAAATTTTTCATGAATAACTGAAAGTTACCTTGAGGGGATCTGTAGATTGTTACAATTACTATAGAAGTATATTACAGCAGCTACTCACAAACACATGCTCCAAGGATCTGATCTACAAAAAAAACTATTTGATTCAATATTTTTGACTTTGTGGCCAATTTTTATATAAGTAGCAATTCCTCCTTTTTCCATGTTGACTCTAAATGAATAAGATACTAATCTGTAATACCTTAAATTTAACTTCTCCATCCTTGCAGATACACGGTGTTCAGAGAGACACAAAACATCTGTACCTTCAGAATTTATAATTTTCTGTCAAGTAGATAGCTAGAATATTACTTTTCTATTCGTTAAATTCTTCATGCGTGGTTCTCGTTACGAAAATTTTGGCTTCGTTTAATTTTTGTTGGTCTGTGAGGCTTCCGCTACTTTTAAATTTGCGAAACCTTCCTTGCTTTCGTAGCAGCTTTCTAACACGGTCGCCGAGCCACGGCGGGTCTTTTCCATCTCTCATAAGTTTTATCGGCACTCGGTACATACTAGTCTAAAGCGTATTCTACAACGCTCTTGAACTTTGTCCATTGGCGCTCAGTACTGTCAGAGCTGGAAATGGAATTTTCATGTTGACCTGTCAGGTAACCTGAAATGTTTCTTGTCGCTCTTACTAAACAGAAAGACTTTTTTTTACCTTTCTTTGTATTGCTATTTGCAGCCGTATTTAGTGGCTCTATAACAGCCTTATGATTATTGATTCCCTCTTCTACGCTGAGTCGAAAGGTTCGTGCCTGTTTGTCATCAGCAACCATACAGTATTACCTTCACTGGTCGCATCTCTGATCAATGCTCAAGATTATAACCAGTAAGGCACTTAGAACAATTTCACACGACTCCCTATCCCTTCTACCCATCCTAATCAAAATCTGTCGTTGGAACATCCGCAACTGAGCATTATACCATAGTTTACAAAATACCGCTACAGTTGTAAGGTTCTTTTATTTAACACACAACCGGTGTCGTAACTTGGTGCTGTGACCCCGAGCGCCGCGGTGGACGGTTACAAGGCGTGGTGTGCTGTCAACGAGTGCAGAGCCAGCGCTCGTTGGTAAAACACCTGCATTTCATTCGCTGTGCTTCTCCCTCCATGTCCTCGCTCCTCCCCTCTGCTCTCTCCTTCCTCTCTCTCGGTGTTCTTACTTATGTCGACTAGCTATCCACCTGGTTTCCTGTATTCCTTGCAGTTTTGTTCTGCTTGCCTTTCGCTGTCATCCTTTCTTTTTGGCTTTTTGGTGCCCCTTTGGGGTTAGCCCTCCACTTCCAAATTTTCTCTCCGCAGTGAGAGCTATTTGAGGAAGATCTTACTCTCTAGATCTACTGCGTGGTTCCTCTCCCACTTTCCTCTTCCTCTTCATTCCCTAACATAGCCCCTCCGCAGCGCTAGGTCACCAGCACCTGTAGGCAGTCCGTGTGGTTGGATTGATATATACCCATCTGGCTGAGTCCCCTGACAACACAGGTATCACACTTCTGACACCTGAGCTTTGAGTGGTTGCTTGTGATTCTGGAGCATTGGTACTCCCAGCAATTTCCGCTGTGGCAGATGGCCCTTGCTGTGACTGGATGGCGCCCATGCGAAAAGCCCCTGATCGGAATGGGTGGCATCAGGGCGGATGCTTAGTGCATGAAGCGTACCAAGCTCCGAAAACCTGGCCATTCTCTTACGGTCATCTCTTTGAGTGGTAACGGACCATTGAATGCTGGCTTCTATGAGCCTGTGGCATAGCCTTGTCTGGCTAGATCTTGGGGGAGTGTTAGGCTCACTGGCTTCAGATGAAATACTTTCCCTGCAACCTGGTCTGTACTAGGACGGACTCGGAAACAATCACCGCCGAAAGGCCATTGATTTATATGGAAAATATCGAGGACAAGTTTGCGGAAGTGGAGTCTGCCAGTAAGATGCGTTCGAATACCCAGTTGATCAAAATTTCTTCTGACACCCAATCTGCAGCTCTTCCTACTTCTCATCTTGGCGACGTCCCGGTGTCCATTACATCCATCTGTCTTTGCTTGTGGTCGAGAGAGTCATTTTACATAGGAACCTCATCCTTCAAACTGACTAACATCGGTTCAATCTGGAACGATAGGGCGTTAATTTTGTTTGGCGTGTGCAGAAAGGTCGTAATGGCAACCGCGCTGATACCGGCGTCTTAATTCCGGCTTTCGAGAGAGATACCCTCCCAGACAGGGCCGAGGTTATGTGTTATCGGTTTGACGTAAAGCCGTACGTCCCGCCGCCCATGAGGTGCTTTCGGTGCTTACGTTTCAGGCACATGTCTTCTTAATGTATAGCGGACCCTATGTATGGTCGCGGGGGTCGCCCTCTCCATGAGGGGAACCCTTGTGATTCGCCATCGGCATGTGTAAATTGTCACTTTCCATGCTCACCAGATAGCACGGCTTACGAGAAAGAAGGTTTCCGACTTGATTATGGTGGCATATTGCTTAGTACGTTACATATCAGACAAATGTAAATTGTCACAGCGACGTTCTCTTCGCTGCAGTCGACGATATCCGACGAGATAGAAGGTATTTTCTATGTCATTCTCATGCCTCCAGCACCAAAATTTTCACGCCCTCATTGTAGCTCTCCCCTGTGCCACTGAGCATAAGTGTAACTAAGAAAAGTATAGACCTTCGTTACAAGCTGTCAGCCTCCACTACAGCCTACATGGCAAAAACAAGAGAGTAACTGATTACCTTTGATATATCGTAACGAGAAAACTACGCTACGATCATGAAATTCGCTCGTAGTGTCAGTAATTGTCTACACATTTAACCTTAAAAGCGATACATCCTGGATGAATAACAGGGACGCTGGTTGTGTAATTCCGCGTTTTGGTTGTTGTGGAAATGCTGTACCTCATCTTTACTCTGGAAGTGACTGTCAAGTGGAGCTGCTTCATCCCAAAAAAGAGGAATAAGAACCTGGATGCTATGTCAGGAGAATACAGATGGGTGAGGCAAAATTTGATAACACAAACAGCTTAGCATCAGCTGGAACTTCACGGTAGTGCGGAAATACCGTGTCGGACAGCTTCCCGCGAAGCCACCGCTTGACAGCCTGCTGTAAACTCGTCAGGACTTTCGATGGCATTCTCCTGCGCGGTTTCTTCTGTAACAGCATAATCAGTTAGCACTACACTATGATAGCTCCAAATAGCACGCAGGACCACCTTTCTCTGTGATGGTTACTTTACATGTTTCCAGTGCTCCATTTGTTCCCTGGTATCGTGGTCTGACATACACAGCACTTGTCCGCGATAATTAGGCTGCAAGTAAGTAATGTGAATAGTCCTGACACAGCTGCAACAGTTCAGCTCCTGCGCTGACTCTATGTGTTTTTAGACTGTGAGCGAGTTGTTATGGAATCCAGCTGAAGGCGACCTATGTCATATTCAGACTCTCGTCTCTGCTGTATCCAGCAACTCCGCCCATGCGCAATATGGTCGTGACCAGCCTGCTGCCATAACTCAGATCCCCCGCCGGCTTCACAACACATACTGCATTGCACACTGAGGTGACGAAAAACACGGGATAGCGCTACGCACATATATAGATGACGGCAGTATCGCGTGCACAAGACGTAAAAGGGTAATGCCTTTGCGGAGATGTTATTTGTAACCAAGTGATTCATTTGAAAATGTTTCTGATGCGATTGTGGTGGCACGACGGGAACGGTAATTGGAGTTGGACACATGGGATATTCCACTTTGGAAATCATTAGGGAATTCAGTATTCCGGGATCCACAGTGTCAAGAGTCTGCTGAGAACACCAAATTTCAGACATTAGATAGTCAGAGCATGTGCTTCGATAAGTGCCGAAGTGATAAGGAATACCACTCAATCCATGATACGAAGACTGCAGCATTGCACTGATAGCAGTGGTCATCACTTCGAACACCTTCTGTAAATGGACGTACATACCACCTTTGTGACCTCCGTTGTCCTTCAGAGACCTTACTGTCACATCACTGGATTCGTCTCCATACCCGCTATCAGAATATAAGTATCAAACTATAGCATCGCACTTAAAAAAACAACGTTGACCTTCATATCTCTGACTGGACCCCACCTAGCAACAACAAAACAACGTCATATTATGGCCCCCGTTGTCCCATGCAACATTTGTCCCACAAACTTTTCAGCTCCTGTCATACACTCAGAGTTATTCTAGGTGTCAATAATTAGTGACTCACCCTGTATTTTTCCGCGATAGTGAGCAGCCTTAAAGAAATCTCTGCTTCCATTCGAATGAAATTACAAAACGAATTTCGATCTTGAATTCTCGATCTTGAAGTATATGTGATAAATTACGTTATTTCGGAGTGCTGGTAGTCAATGCAACACCGAGAATATGGAGATTATGCACGCGCAGACTGACACACTATATCTTAACTGTATTCAATTTAAAACCGAAAATCGCATGAAAATTCAATTTAAGTAACGAATAACTTCTGCTAGTATGTATCTCAGATGGTTTTACAGCATTCTGTAATGTTCCTATACCAGCAGTTTGCTGTTCAAGCCATCAACTAGTCTAGAACCTTCTTCGCGATTTTATCCGTTCTTCTTCGACAACCGCTGACATAGTTAACGTAACTATTTCACGCACGTCAATTTTCGTAAAACTGTGTAGTTTGCCAGCCAAGTAAAGCCAACAACGGCCGCTGGAGAGCGCTGAGAGTGCAAATCGCGTTAACCAGCTCGTCCCGTGTGCCGACGGCGCTGTCGCTCGTGCGGTCGTTTGTCCCAGCGACGGCAGCGTTAGCTGTCTCCCTCGTCAAAAAGCAGATGTACAGAGTTTATGCTATTTTAACCGCCGATTAATAATTACACTATCGATAACCTCTAACCTTGTGATCTTTCGCTTGTGATGGCCGTTGTATTTACAGTGTGTGTGTGTGTGTGTGTGTGTGTGTGTGTGTGTGTGTGTGTGTGTGTGTGCTGTTTTATTTTTCCGCATTTTTCCTGAAAACCGAGGATTTATATTCCCTTGCGCAACGCTTGCTAGCTCCAGTTTTGCCTTGAAAGTGGCAGGATGTGCTTCTGTCGAAATATCGGTGATTGTCGCCGACACACCGGGCTGTATTCCCGGGGCCGGCCGGAGTGGCCGAGCGGTTCCAGGCGCTACAGTCTGGGACCGCGAGACCGCTACGGTCGCAGGTTCGAATCCTGCCTCGGGCATGTCCTTAGGTTGGTTAGATTTAAGTAGTTCCAAGTTATAGGGCACTGATGACATCAAAAGTTAAGTCCTAGTGCTCAGAGCCATTTCACCCATTTTGTATTCCCGGAAGTAATTTGAACATAAATAGATCTGTGCACATTAAGTGCATACAGAATATTTGGCTTGTGAAAATGAGCAAAGCTCGAAAGTACCACATCAATAAATAAAAAGGAACTTTCATGTAAACAATTAATAATCACATATCTTCGATTACAACAATGTGTGAAACTCCCTGGCAGATTAAAACTGTGAGCCAGACCGAGATTCGAACTCGGTACCTTTGCCTTTCGCGGGCAAGTGCTCTACCTAAGCACGACTCACGCCCCGTCCTCACAGTTTCACTTCTGCCAGTACCTCGTCTCCTACCTTCCAAACTTTACAGAAGCTCCCCTGCGAACCTTGCAGAACTAGCACTCTTGAAAGAAAGGATATTGCGGAGACAAGGCTTAGCCACAGCCTGGGGGGTGTTTCCAGAATGAGATTTTCACTCTGCAGCGGAGTGTGCGCTGGTATGAAACTTCCTGGCAGATTAAAACTGTGTGCCGGACCGAGACTCGAACTCGGGACCTTTGCCTTTCGCGGGCAAGTGCTCTACCAAAACACAACTCACGCCCCGTCCTCACAGCAATATCCTTCTTTCAGGAGTGCTAGTTCTGCAAGTTTCACAGGAGAGCTACTGTAAAGTTTGCAATGTAGGAGACAAGGTACTAGCAGAAGTGATGCTGTGAGGACGGGGCGTGGGTCGTGCTTTGGTAGAGCACTTGCCCGCGAAAGGCAAAGGTCCCGAGTTCGAGTCTCTGTCCAGCACACAGTTTTAATCTGCCAAGAGGTTTCGTATCAGCGCACACTCCGCTGCAGATTGCAAATCTCATTCTGACAACAATGTGTGTTTGGACTTTTTTAAGTGCTAAGAAGTTTCTCTGAGAGGATGCAGGGATATGTGTGACTCGAGACTGACGTCCCGTTTTAATTGGCTCAAGTCTGCTATGTCATCCAGACAGAAATCGCAGCTATGTTGAGGAACGCTGTGCTGCATTCTTATACCTCGGATCGTTAGCCTGACGTCAACTGGTCCGCCCTTACTTGTGTGCCCAAAAGTTTTGTCTGCACAGTGTGAATGAGTAATCTGCATAAAACTATACAGTCAAACCTATTTCATTGTTAGCTACAATTTCCAAGAACGTAGTCGTCTGCAGCGTTGACGCCTGCCAGATTGTTTCCATTCAAATAGTTTCTTTGCCCACCGAAGATCTGGTATTTTCAACAAAATGCCCACTCCATTTTAATGGTTATCTTTCAGTTTTATCTATCACTATTTCTTTTGTCCTCATTCTAGCTCTGATTCACTAGCTTATTTTTCAGTTGTTGATGTACCAGCGCCCTTTCGTAAATAGTCCATTTCCACAGATATTAGCCTTCTTTTCAGGTTAGTGTTTATAATCCATAACTCTGATAGAAAAGATTCAACCATTAGCCTACCCACTCTTCTGTTATTGCTGATAGAAATGATCTCGTCGAACCTAAAAAGTTTCACAAACCCTACTACTTTCGTGCTTTCTTCCTTTCTGTACTACCCAATCCAATTTTGTCAGTATATGCCCTTAGATATTTCACTTTTTCTTCCTGTCTCATAACTTCTCCATCAGAGATGTTTATTTCAAATCTAGTGTCAGTGTTCACTACCAGAGATTCGTTTTCTTTAGACTCATAGACGACATTTATTTGTCGTATTCATGAAATAAACGTTATATCATGAAATCATGATCGCTTTCATTTTGTGCTGCAATGGCTTGTTTATCATAAAAACTTAATGAAAACACCTGTATATCATTACAATGATTCCCATATCTCCAAAGCTCTTCCTCCATCTTCGGAGAGCCATTTCATGTATAAATTGAACAATATGGATGACATACTGCAAACCTTGTCTCGGTGCTTTCGTGACAATGATAATTTTGACCCTCTTTTAATCTGTACATAATAATCTCTGTGCATTTGAATAATAACATCTAGAAACCGTGCCATAAGCTTTAGATAAATACAGAGACAATGTGTAGCCCCTCTACTGCTATCAATTTCTTCATTAGCTGCACGGGATCTGTTCTGCCCGAATCCAGTATGCCCGGTTTATGCAAGGAGGAGGATGTCCCGAATAAACAGGCTTGGCGGAACAAAACAGGAATACTGCAAAATGTTGTTATTGATCTTTGTGTTAATTAATCCTGTGATAATAAATAATTAAAAAATACTAATATTAGCAGCTAGAAATTCTCGACGTAACACCTTAGCAGTGTCCCCATAACAAAAGTTAGATCAGTTTCTGAGAAATGAGTTATTCCGGTGGGTATCACGATTGTTTTCACTGTTCGCATCGAGTGTTTGCAGAATTCCGTGGAATATGTAGTTCAGCAGACTCTTCATTGTTTGTAGCGGTTTATTCTTCCGGCAATTTTAATATAGAACGATACGATTCATGCCTATGTCGCTTACTCCTGCTATAGTGTTATTACCTGATTAAAGTTCTACTCGGTTTGTATTTCCGTATTGCTACATTTCTATAAGAGTTCATTACATGCACTAGGTGTATCATATACCTAATATTCCATTTAAAAATTTCTTATTAGATATCCAACAAATTCACTACACTGTCGATCGCTACTATCAATGCAGTCAATTGCTGCTTTGTTAACTAGATAATTCCCGAGACAGCCCATACATCACACCGGATTTCCCATAAGGTCATGCATGATAATATGTAGGGGAAAAGCTAGCGTAGGAAACACATTTAAATGAATCTTGGAACCAGAGTCTGCTAACTGATTACGTTTGAAGTATTTAATTAAGATTATTTCTAACATGAAAAAATACTGTTCTCTTTCTGTAGTAACGTGAAAGTGTAGCGTTATAATCAGCTTCATTTATACCTCTGTCGTATAACGTGGAATACAGGTTTTGTTGTTTAATTCCTGATGTAGTGAATTTGGTGGCTAATCGTTAAATGAATAGCCGTTATGGTGACTTCAGTGTCATATTGTTGGGCACAAATGGAACTGCGAAATACACCTCTGCGAAAATATGGGGCTCTGTGTTGCAACGTTAATATAACAAAAAACACAAGCGTAAGTAGCATAACATTCATTGCCATATTATGTAGCTAATTTTCGGGACACCTGCGGAATTTGGAGTTCTCATGTGGGAACAGACCTTTCAAGATACATTTCCAACAATAGATGAAACAATTTTTATTGCGAGAAATTCGTGCATGAAAAACAGCTATAACTATGTAGGTCTAGTTAAAATTACTATAGTCAAATTTGTAAAGAAAAATTAGGTAAAAAATATATAAATTGTCGTAAAAAAGCTCTACAGCTCAAGTGGAGATGTTGATACCCAAAACGAACAAACAAAATTGTAAACAATCTGAGCATGTATCGCAACATAAACTTCCGTAGATGCTGCGATTCACAGTTGTGAACTAAAAATACTTTACAATTAAACCCACGCCAGCCTTTCTAACAAAAAAGACCAAAACTAACGCTACAATATAGGCGCATCAAAAATGTACTGTTCCTACAACTACACATCTAAAGTGTCAGCTTTACTTAGCAGAGAGTAATTGTGCTGAAGGACTCACACTGCGCAGCTTTCCGCCCCGATCGTGCAGCGGGAGGAACGATGCAGGCGTGAGGTAAGCTGCCAACTCTGTGGTTTCCGTGGAAACCACGTAGGGATGGACAACAATCGCCAGCGCTCGAATGTTAGCAAATGTGCCCTCCTCTTTTAATCTCTGTAAAATAAAAGTCGGTACATATCTCTGCCTCCAGGCTTCCCTCCAATCCCCTAACCCTCCCTCCTTCATCCTCCCCAACCTCTCCCCTTCCCCCCCCCACCCCCCCCCCCCAGCACACACAAAGACGCAAAATAATGAATCGTACACGATGGAATACGTATTCTCCCAGTAGATACAATAACATTACCTCGGGTAAAGTGTATCATACCTACAAACCGTCTCTAGTCATTACATGTTTATGTATTTCACATTCTTCCCTTTTTGCAGTTCAGCTTCCTGTTCCAGGGCTGCACTGAAATTCTTAGTTGCACATGCGTATAATCTGTTTTTTTTTTTTTTTTTTTCGGCCATTCAGTAACCGAGTAACAGCTGTCTCCACATAAGCACAAATATTTTACGAATGCGACATTTCATACATTGACTGCTAAGATGTGTAAGAATAAATGAGGATTTCTTGTGAGACGGACTACAGATATACAACGGATTAAAAAATGCATAAAATTCAAGCAAATGAACCGCTAAATACGTGAATATAAACCTTGGAAATTGAATTTTGTGTTCGGAAAACGTCGAATATCGACTTAAAGTAATAAACATATAGTAATTGACTTTGGTTCGGGAGTATCAAATGCTTTAGTCACGGTATATTCACAACTTAAAAAGTAAGCTAGTAATGTGTGTGACCGTTTGGTTCGAAATCCTTCAACTTTACTATAATTTTATTGAATCAGCTCACCATTATGCTTGTATGAAATACGTCATATGTACTACTGCAGTAATAAGGTGAATTAGGTTTAGATATCTCAAAACAATGAAAAATCAAAACGTACAACACACTTTTTTCGTTAGTCAAATACACAAAGAAAATGTCGAATATGTTACCAAGATTTCCCGTGGATTTAGGAACACTCAAATGCGTGTAAATACAGACGTTTAGCTATTGGTATTCCTAGGAAAACATCTGAGACTACCACCAACTCTCTCTCTCTCTCTCTTCTCTCTCTCACGCACGCGCGCGCGCGCACGCACGCACACACAAACACGCACATATACGTACAAACAATGTGTCTTCTTCACTTGACCTTAATAGATGTGGGATTTCACAGTATTATGATACAACGATAAAAAAACCAGCAAACAAAAGAACATTGAGGAACGGGCTGCAGTGCATCGTCAGCTGCCCGTGGACTGCACAACTTCACAGATCTCTAGACATCAATGACTGTTAGTCCCAAGGACATTAGCCACGAAACTCTTAATATCACGAGAGACGTTGCCACACTGTTACATCTTCTGCCCCCAAGTAATTTTCCGTTGGCCCTGATGAATGGTGATCACTTCAGTTCGTCCTGAAGATAGGATCCAGTTCGGAGCTTCTAAGTTCCCTGTCAAGCAAACACATTTACCTCTTCTTGTTGTCAGTTACTTCTGGGAGGCAGTGTGACGATTAAAATTGTCGTGCCACTATATACGAAGTGCAATAGCAAACGTCTGGAATATTTTATGTCTGATGTTGCTTCATACAAAACAGCCTAAAATTTAAAAATCTTTATCCTTCAGTTTGCTATATTTATCAGAGCGATGAGTGCGGTTATCAGTTTCCTGGCCTTTCCTGCCCTCCTGGGCACACGAAAGTGATCCAACTCCAGAAAACATTTTCCGAGTGAAGAAAAGCCTGGAACAAAGTCCGACGAAATCTTAACGCTGTTTATCTGTCCTAGCGGGAATAAAGAGAGCATCGTGTCGAAACACTTTCAAAAAGGACCTGCATCTATATCCTTACCAATTTATTGGGTTGCATGATTTACAGCTCCCAGAAGAACTTGCGCTTGTTGTGTTCTACTAGCGGTTTCTCAGTGAGGTGGAATCGAGACTGTTGCACCATCATGCAACAGAGCTTTGAAGAGACGCTGTGAGATTCATGAAATTATTGTGCAGCAAAGTGGACAGGGGTTGTGTCCATGTTCAGGTACGGGAGAGCTGGCGCAGCGAGAAGAATGCTACAGCCTTCAGTCATGTAAAGTGTACTGTTTTTCTAGTAACTACATCCAATTTTTTATAAATTTCTGAGTAGTATGGGTGTGGTGCTGCGCTGCGCAAAGAATTCATAAATGAATATGAGGCAGGATAGAGGATCCTTTCACAGCGGATTCAATGCAAAATACACAAATCAAAAAAAGTTTTGCATCACCTCGGTTCCGAGAGTTCCAGAACCTGTACAGAAAAACTGGAATAGAGATCAACATAAACATCATTTGCGCCCTTTTTATTGCTCATGAAAACCACTCATTGCATGTTGTTCCACCATACAGCGAGAGCTTCAGAGGGGTTGGTCCAGATTGCTGTACACACAGGTACCTCTAATACCAAGTAGCACGTCCTCTTGCAATGATGCATGCCTATATTCATTGTGGCATACCATCCACAAGTTCATCAAGGTACTGTTGGTCCAGATTGCCCCACTCCTCAACGGCGATTCGGCGAAGATTCCTCAGAGTGGTTCGTGGGACACGTCATCCATAAACAGCTCTTTTCAATCTGTCCCAGGCATTTTCGATAGGGTCCATGTCTGAAGAACATTCTGGCCACTCTAATCGAGCGATGTCATTTTCCTGAAGCAAATCATTCACAGGATGTGCACGATGGGGTCGCCAATTGTCGTCCAGGAAGCCGAATGCCTCGCCAATATGCTGCCGATATGGTTACACTGTCGGTAGGAGGATGGCATTCACGTACCGTATAGCCGTTAAGGCGCTTTCCATGACCACCAGCGGCGTACGTCGGCCACCCCAAAACAGCAGGGAACCTGTACCTTGCTGCACTCGCTGGACAGTGTGTCTAAGGCGTTCAGCCTGACCGTGTTGCTTCCAAACACGTCCCGAAGATTGTCTGGTTGAAGGCATATGCGGCACTCATCGGTGATGCATCGGTGATGCCAATCCTGAGCGGTCCATTCGGCATGTTGTTGGGTCCGTCTGAACCACGCTGCATTGTGTCGTGGTTGCATAGATGGGCCTCTCCATGGACGTCGGGATTGAAGTTGCGCATCATGCAGCCTACTGCGCACAGTTTGAGTCATAACACGACGTCCCGTGGCTGCACGAAAAGCATTAATCAACATGGTGGTGTTGCTGTCAGGGTTCTCCGAGCCATAATCCGTAGGTAGCGGTCATCCACTGCAGTAGCAGCCCATGGGCGGCCTGAGCGAGGCATGTCATCGACAGTTATTGTCTCTCTGTATCTCTTCCATGTCCGAACAACATCGCTTTGGTTCACTCCGAGACGCCTGGACACTTTCCTTGTTGAGAGCCCTTCCTGGCACAAAGTAACAACGCGGGCTCGATTGAACCGCGGTACTGACCGTCTAGGCATGGCAGAACGACAGACAACACGAGCCGAGTACCTCCTTCATGGTAGAATGACTGGAACTGATCGGCTGTCGGACCGCCTTCGTCTAATAGGCGCTGCTCATGCATGGTTGTTTACATCTTTGGGCGAGTTTAGTGACATTTCTTGAACAGTCAAAGGAACTGTGTCTGTGATACAATATCCAGAGTCAACGTCTATCTGCAGATGTTCTGGGAACCGGGGTGATACAAAACTTTTTTTGATGTGTGTATAACTGGAATTCAGTCACAGCCTGGCACTTTGCTCATTTGCGAGTTTGTGGGGTGGTTAAACATTGATCCTAACAGAACTCTGTTGCGTGAATACTTTTTCAACTTTGGTATTTACTATTTTTTTCTTTCAGACAGCCTTCAGTTTCAACACTACGGGAGTGAACTGAAGATTTCTTGGCTGTTGTGGAAGGGCCATGGACACAAACCCAGGAGAAACATGTGAGTTATATAAATTTATTCAGAATAAATTACCAGCAAATAATTCTCTGAATAGTTCACAAAAATTTCAAATGACTGTGATGACGAACGGCATAGTTTCCAAACAAACAGCACGTCCGGCCATGCTAAAGCTGCCTTCAAAAAACTAACACATGTCGCAAAGAAGTAACATCTAAATCACACATATATTCAAAAAATTACGAGACATACACTGGCAAGTAATCATTCAACATCATTAAAAGGAAACCTGCTTGACATTTACGTAACCAATATTGGGGTGAAAGTCAAATTAAATTAGGCGAGCTTACAAGCCTGCAGTAAAACTCAGTATTCACTAAAAGGGCTACGTCCAGGAGTGTCGAACAAAAATTTCAAGAGAAAGTACACTTTACCTCAAGTTGGAATCTTAATGCCCGCAACTTACGTAAACTCAGTTTCGGCACAGTATAATCAGCTGATGAAAAGCCCAAAGGTTTACAAGCCAGCTGCAATTTTTCGTAACTTGTTTCAAGCATAATAACCATTTAAATTCACAAAGAACTACTGAGAGTTCAACGGCACTAAAACAAATGGCCCAGCGGAATAAAAACGTTTAAAAGGTGTTGAGTGAACAAACATAAGATAAATTTTACACATTTCAGCCTCTATTATTAAAACAACAAATTCTTTAACCAACAAAGCCTTAGGTTCAGTCAAAATTCAGAAAACCACATACCCAAACGTTGTGAGCACAAGTAAGCCTCTAATCCTAATGCTAATGAAGAACTATTTGCATGCAAATGTGACGCTCACCATGCGTTGAAGTGTTGCTTTGCTCTTTATCAGCAAACTTATCTCGGGAATCATCCACAGCGGGCGACTAATATAGGGAGTGGCTGACAACCCCGCCTGGCGTTTCGATCTCCGACGTGTGGTAATTTCCTATGGGTCCAAACTGCTGAGGTCATCGGCCCCTAGGTTTAAACACTACTGAATCTAGCTTCAACTAACTTACGCTAAGGACAACACACACACTCATGCCCGAGGGAGGACTCGAACATCCGACAGGGGGAGCCGCGCGAGCCGTGGCAAGGCCCCCTAGACCGCGCAGCTACCCCGTGCGGCTGATCTCCGACATGTAGACCTTTATTAATAGGCCGTATCCGGCAACTATTCACTATGGCTACCACAGCTACTCCCTGTAATGTACACAACGTCGACCAGGGAACGACACCACTCATCGCCGACCGTTGTGACCGAGCATTTCTAGGCGCTTCAGTCCGGAACCGCGTGACTGCAACGATCGCAGGTTCGAATCCTGCCTCGGGTATGGATGTGTGTGATGACCTTAGGTTGGTTAGGTTTAACTAGTTTTAAGTTCTAGGGGACTGATGACCTCAGATGTTAAGTCCCATAGTGCTCAGAGCCATTTTTGACACCACTCATCCAACTGGCAGAGCGCCATCGCACAACTCCCGCAGGATCTTCACTCAGCTCACAACGACAACATCAACAACTACTACTACTACTACTACTACAAGAAACTCAGCGGTGCAGACACTACTCGTACGGCGTCGCATAGACAACTGCTCGCAGAAGAGACACAGAGTGCTCTTAGCCGGGCCGTCCGTGCTCCTGTATTTCGCAGAGGCTCGGCTGCATTTCCCCCCAGTGAGGCGGTCGACTAGCGCGGCTTGGAGTGCGGCCCGACTCGTTCATTCCCTAGAAGTTCATAGTATTTTCTGATACATCTTTCTCCAGGATCTGGCTAAAAGCTGTTCTTGGTACCACACATTGCTCTTTTTATGATTGAAACAGTCGCTATTAAGTTTTGTCTATCATTATACCTCCAATCGTTCTTACTGTGAGCCGGCCGAAGTGGCCGTGCGGTTCTAGGCGCTGCAGTCTGGAACCGCGAGACCGCTACGGTCGCAGTTTCGAATCCTGCCTCGGGCATGGATGTGTGTGATGTCCTTAGGTTAGTTAGGTTTAACTAGTTCTAAGTTCTAGGGGACTAATGACCTCTGCAGTTGAGTCCCATAGTGCTCAGAGCCATTTGAACCATCTTACTGTGACATTGCAGTGATCTCTATACTAGTAACGTTCTCTGAACGGCACTGTCAAACCAAGGCGGGTCTTTGCTGTCTTTTACTACCTTTCTTGGCGCACACTTTATGTGGACTTTCTGTTACAAAGTCTTTCAGCTTGTGGCATTGCTTTTTTGTACACTAGAGAACAACTGTGTGTAATAGACGCACTTCAGTTTCTCTAACATGACTGTCTGCATCCAGATAATAGAGCGGCTGGACAAAAATAAGAAAACATAAAAAACACAGCACATTTCCATGCCTAATACGGCGCAGGAAGACCGTTGACATTCAAAACAGTTTCTAATAGGCACGGAATGAATACATACAGGTCCTGTATGGTTTCCAATGGAACCTTGACAGGGGCCTGTAGATACTTTCATAGGCATTTCTCTTGTGTTTGGATGTCATGAACGCCTAGGCGCCTTTGTACTGTTTGAAATTACAAGCGCGCAGTCTTATCAGAGGGGCTGTATCGCCTGGAGGCCTGCTTGGACCATTTCTGCTTTTAAAGATGAGCGGGAGATGAGCCCCACTGCTAATCGTGAGATGAAGGAACACAGTACTCTGCAGCGGTGTGTCATGAATAGTAGTACTGCGTAGTCCGCGTGGTACGGCTGCAGTTATATTCTGAGGCAGTGGAACATGTTGATTTACTGGTTAATTATTTGAGATGTGGAAAGGGATTGAAGCATTGTGGGAAGAACGTTTTAGTATGATTATGTCGAGGAGTAGTAGAAGAGGATTTAATTTAAGGTAATTGGTTTCAGAGTTTGTACTTTACCGCGGCAGCTTCTTCTTTCGGACATCCGGAGACTTGAATATAGGGAAATATAAACAACCTTGCATAATGTTCAGTTTGAATTATGGGGTAGGGATAACTGTTGAATATTTAATATCATTTTTACGGGTTGAATTTTTGAAATGACCTCTTACGTTTGTCCGCTTGAGATCTGTAATTTTTTGTGTATTAATGTTTGTAAACCAATGAGAGAGATAAAATTCAATACATAGCTTTCCTAATCAGAAAACTAATAACATCTGATGTTATAATTTATCCCAAGTCGTTATTCGAATCCAAAGTCCATGCCAAAATATGAATTATCATCGTTACTTATTCAGATTTATTCTGAACCAGGTACGCATTCCTTAAAAAAAAGAGAGAGAGAGAACGCAGTTAGTTGTAGCTCAGCAAATGTGACGCGCTCGCTTTTCAAGGCAAGAGCAGTGTCACGGAGTGTAACGGTGTTCCCATTGTACAACAAGTAAGCCAAAATTAAATAATAAAAAAAGTCAACACTGAGTTTCTCCAGGGCCAATTGAAGAGTTTAAAAGTTTAACGATTCTGAGTGTCGAAGTCAGACTGTTCGCTTGCCATTACGAATCTTTAAGCAGAGAACCGGGTAAATACTATGAAATTAGTTTTTCGCAGTCAGATTTTGCAATACGTTCTCGCAGTCAAATTCTTATGTATAATGTTGATGAATTACAATGTTGGAAACTGCTTCTATAATTAATATTCGACCTTACCCTATTCTTTCGCTAACATAGTTTGTTAACTCACAACCAAGCCATAGCATTGGAACACCAAACAATATTTCGAGAAATTCCGTCATTTTCAGAGAATCGTGTAATACAAGAAACACATATGATAACCAGCCATCAACTTTATTATCCATAATTGCCAGATCAATAATCATCAACCTCGCATTAGCCATGTTGAAAATAACAGTCATTATTCGTGTTTTTCGCCGAAACAGGACGTTAGATTCAACGATTTTCTTTGGCGACTCTGCACTATCGCCCGATTGGCTACGACCAACAGAAACTAAATGCCGTAACAGAAGTAGCACACAACAGAAGAACCGCCGACACCAAGCGGGGTAGCGCAGTGGTTAGTTAGCACACGGCAGTCACATTCGGGAGGATGACGGTTCAAACCTGCGTCCGGTGCTGGTTTAGGTTTTCCGTCATTCCCCTAAATCGCTAAGGCAAACGCCAGGATGGTTCCTGTGGAAAGGTACGGCCGCTTTTCTTCTTAATCCTTCCCCAATCAGAGCTTGTGCTCTGTCACTAATGATTTCGTTGTCGACGGGACGTTAAACACTAATGTCCTCTCTCCAAGAGCCGCCAACACTGTATGTGCACTTTAACGGTTCTTCGTACCACGACTTGGACAGATTTACTCATTTTCCCGTGAACGTGAATCAGGATGTTCATATCAAAATTCTCGACGACCAGTAATTGCCCTATCTTCTACGCCTTCATGATGAGTATGGTATCCTGTGGATAGCTACCATCTTCCAATATGGCCACACCCGTGTTCACAGGGCAGCATGCACACGTTCCTGGTCTTACGAACTTCATGCACCCATTACATTTCCACTGGGCTCTCTAAATTAGCCTATCGTAATCCCACAGAAAATGTCTGGGTCTATTTGGAACAGGTGGTAAAGCATAGCAATCAACATCCCTGAAATTTGGTAGCTCTACGAGTTGTTATCGTCCATTTGTGGAATCAATTGCATCAGATGTACACAGCACACTGGAAAAGGCTCGTAGACGCTCTTCCTCGTCGAATTGTGGCCGTTGCCGAGACTAGGGACGTCGTTCACGATGTTAGGGAGACGGAGTTCAGAGGCGACTGAACTTCTTTTATCCGGTGTGCCTATGTGCGACGGTAATCTGCGTGTAATTTTCAGGGACGACTACATGATGCTTTGTTTTGTTTTGTTTTTGGGTGCTAAAACAACTGAGGTACGACGACATGATGGAGGAGCCTTTGCTGACGTACAAGCACTGGCAATTGTCTTCTTCTAATCGTGGTTTCCACGGAAACGACAAAGCTTGCAGAATTCCTCGGGCGCAGTAGTCCCCCTGCCATACCACCGCGGCGGGCAGCAATTCAGCGTGAGTACTTTAGAACACTCATTTTCTGGTAAGTAGAGCTGACACTCTGGTCGCGTAGTTGCAGCTAAAGCACTTTTTTGGTGCGCCTGTATTTGAAGCGCTAGTTTTGTTCCTTCTTGTTAGAAAGGCTGGCGTTTGTTTGAATGATGATGCTAGTTCCAGAATGTTGCTTTGGATTCGCCAGTGCTTAAAGTCAAAACTGATCTGCAGTTCGCAGCGGCTGTAATCAGGCAAACTGTGATTGACAGCCTTAGATGGATTTTTTTTAAATTTTCTGTCTAAGACTGTTAATTATATTTTGCATGGTTACAGCCACTGCGAACTACAGAAAGTACTGTATAGTGCAGAGAATACATTTTTTTTTATTAACGAATTTGTGTAGCAGGAATGTTTGTCAAAACCTGGTCCTCAGTCAATAACGAACATTATCAGTCTTGGCTTGCTTATCCTGTTCGTTGCTTTTGGATTCGTGACAATGCCAGTGTTCATTTTTTCATTGTACTGCCTTATAAATGCGTCTTCGTTTTTGTTTTACGAAACAATCGGTATGGATCGCGTTTCGCGATCGCGTTCTGCAATAGTCGATTTCACTCGTGTTATAGCGTCGTCGTGTTTTTCTGTCCAAATGTCTATTGAAGACTGAAAATCACTGTCTGAGTAAGAGTACCAATTACGGCAAGCATACTCACAAGCCATGCATTGGTTGTGTGTCCGGATTTTTAATTTAAGTCGAGAGTACAAACCTTGTTACGCTATTATGTAAGCCTTCTTGTCTTCTAGTGTAGGGACCATTGCAAATATTTGCGTATATACAGTCAGATGAAAAAGAGGGATAAAATAAGCGTGTCCAAAACGCAGAACAGACGGAAAAATATACAAATGGAACAAGTGCTAAGTCGTCTAGCTATAATTCCCGCGTTGCAGAGGATGATGTAAATGTATAGCAGATGTAGTGATTTTAGTTAGTTACACACATTGGCAACGATTCAGCATACAGATGGAAGGTGGAAGTGAAGAACTCAGTAGCGGGGACACAGGAATGAGACTGCGCGCAGCTTCCGTTCCGTCGCACACCATCGATTAAAGCTAGAAACGTTGTGGAGGCTGTTTGCGATATTCCTCAAAACTCCTCACAAATTTTACTGTAATGAATACTAACTCATGCTGATGGGGGTTTGACGACCGCGTATAATAGCTGTAGCTGTAAAAGCAATAATAAATACAGGGTGTTTATTTTAAATTGAGACAACTAAACTACCTATAAAACGTTGAATCGTACGAAACAAAATGTTCTAGGTGAAAAGCTAATATTAGTAGACGGATCAACTGTCTGTCCTTCAACTCGCCACCTCATAACTATCCTTCGTGTGTAGGTGGGTTCAACTTGGTATATTCAAGTCGGTACCCCCTATTTTATTGCATATTCAGATTTTACTCGAAACAATTCGTACGATTTACTCAACCCATTGTTTCCTATTCCTGCTAGGTTGTGGTGCAATCAACAGATCTCAAGTGTGTGTGTATTTTCGATGAAGAATCGACACATTTGATTTTACATTTCGTTTCATGTAAATGTAAACCTTTGTGTTCTAACGGTTGATACTGACCTTCAAACGTTACCTGAGTGCTGCCAATGTACAGTACAAATAATACTGCTACACACTGATATTTCTGACAAATTAGCTACTTGTATGGTAACGTAGTTTTTTGTTCCTTACGGGGTTGATTGTGGTGAGTCCGCAGACCATCGAAATGCTCGACTTCGGTGGCAGTTCTCCTACTCAGCCATCAGAGACTGATTTCGGTGTGTGTTTCCATACGACCGTCGTGACTCTCGCGCTGCCTTCTATGTGGCTACCGGCGGAATCGAGCCCCAGTCATTGTAATAAAGTAAAATGTCCATAAAGTTATGGTGACAGGCGCACCTGCCTTGGAAACTCACTGAAATCGTGCACACCAATGGCGAGAGAAAAGGAGACATACCGAAATGAGACACCCCAATGGTGAGAGGCAAGGGGGGTTAAGATATCATATGAGTATCAAGCATCCTGATGGGAACAGAAAACTATTACAGCCACGTTGTTGCTCCTGAGTCATGCTAAACGTATTTTCTAAATACACTTGAAATGGCTATCCAAATTGTGCTGTAGATTCAAATTTTGCGACACTAAATTAAATTTCGAATGTAAATACCAACCGTTAGCGCACAATGGTTTCGATTGTAAATGGTATGTAGAATCAAATGCTTCGGCTCTTAACTGCAGCAACAGGCAAAGTTGGTATTTGTCGATTGCTGTGACATTTACCAGGAATGGAAAATAATGATATGAGTAAACAGTAGTATCCGAATAAGTAATAAAAATGCGGGAAGGATTTCTATTTGAATATACAAAGTTGACAATTACATCTACTTCTAAATGGATACTCTGAAAATGACATTTAAGTGCCTGGTAGAAGGTTCGTCGAAGTACCTTCACAATTCTCTATTATTCCAATTTCGTATAGCGCGCGGAAAGAATGAACACCTATATCTTTCCGTACGAGCTCTGATTTGCTTCATTTTATCGTGGTGGTCATCCCTCCCTGTGTAGGTCGGTGTCAACAAAATATTTTCGCATTCGGAGGAGAAAGTCGGTGATTGGAATTTCGTGAGAAGATTCCGTCGCAACGAAAAACTCCTTTCTTTTAATGATTTGCAGCCCAGATCCTGTATCATTTCTGTGACACTCTCTCCCATATTTCGTGATGATAAAAAACGTGTTGCATTTCTTTGAACTTTTTCGATGCACTTCGTCAGTCCTATCTGGTAAGGATCCCACACCGCGCAGCAGTATCGTAAAAGAGGACGGACAATCGTAGTGTAGGCAGTCTCCTTAGTAGGTCTGTTACATTTTCAAAGTGTCCTGTCAATAAAACGCAGTCTTTGGTTAGCCTTCCCCACAACATTTTCTATGTGTTCTTTCCAATTTAAGTTGTTCGTAATTGTAATCCCTAGGTATTTAGTTGAATTTACGGCTTTTAGATTAGACTGATTTATCGTGTAGCCGAAGCTTAACGAGTTCCTTTTAGCACTCATGTGAATGACCTCACATTTTTCGTTATTTAGGGTCACATACGAATATCCACGGACAAAGCAGAAAAAAATACTGCACAAACTGGCAAGGCTAAACTCGAAACAGTACAGACTACCACTGTCAGTCATACGAACATATCATTGCGCTCTCTTCGAGTCGGTACTATGTTTTGCTGCCAGCACGTGGGCCCATAGACTCAGCCTATCCACTAACAGAACCGCCGTACGGCGGGGGCAAAGAAGCATTCTGCTTCGACTAACAGGGGCCTTCAACACAACCTCAGTCGACGCACTTTGCGTCGTGATGGGAATCTTCCCAATAGACGTAACCATAAGATACCGTGCGGCAAAGTACTGGCTAAAGATGGGGAAACTAGACCAGGTTCGGCAGATCACTGGTGAACCATATGCTACATCACGTCAACTCAAAGCATGGCGAGTGGATACCTGGCAGAGCGAGTGGGCTAACAGCGATAAGGGCCGACGAGTCTATAGCTTTTTCAAAAATGGTTCAAATGGCTCTGAGCACTATGGGACTCAACTGCTGTGGTCATAAGTCCCCTAGAACTTAGAACTACTTAAACCTAACTAACCTAAGGACATCACACACATCCATGCCCGAGGCAGGATTCGAACCTGCGACCGTAGTGGTCACGCGGTTCCAGACTGAAGCGCCTTTAACCGCACGGCCACACCGGCCGGCCTCTATAGCTTTTTCCCTGACATCAAAGAACGATTAAGACTGAAGCATATCGATCCTAGCCGCGGTATGGTACATTTTCTGACAGGCCACGGCCCTTATCCCACGCACCTGAGCCGCATGAGTCTGCAGCAGACTACCAGATGCACATGTGGGGAAGAAGGCTCCCCAGAACACACTGTCCTATTCTGCGGGCAACGCACAAACATTAGACACACACTACACATTACCCGGCAGAATACCCAAGATGAAATATACACCATTCTACGAGACCCAGACCTATGTGACAAACTTAATACACTAACTGACGAAATATCCAGGTCCCTGTATACCGAATATCTAAACAATAGACTATTCAGAAGGCAAGGCCGGGGACGCAGACCACAGAGTGCCCATGAGATGGATAGCAGTACAAACACCTCGGGCGAAGACACAGATGTTGAGATAAGCCATGTCGACGACCCATTGTGGCAACCTGCGTATGAGTAGTCTAGGTACCTGAACAACATCCAACACTAAAGAACACACACATGCACACAAAATCACAAATGAGTAATAGTCAAAATCCAGGCACTTACCCCAGGGACCTACGCATCCTGGCGAGAAGCAACACCCAGCCTGGATGGAAGGATCTTAATTGTGGTTCCCCTTAGCTGGGCCCAACCCGACGGATACTTAACGTAGATCGGGGAAAACCACCGTCCAGGCTGAGTTGCCGCGTAACCAGGCGGCAGGAACTGGTCTTACATGCATATGTACACACATACACACACACGCACATAGCACATACATACAAGAACACACACAAGAGGATATGCAGTCAAAAGGTGACATGACACCTGTAAACAAGGGTTAACTCCAAGATAGGCACCTACCATATGAACCTACGCCTCCCGACGAGAGACAACACTGGGCCTGGATGGAAGGATCTTAATTGTGGTTCCCCTTTGCTGGGCCCAACCCGACGGATACACAATGTAGATCGGGGAAAACCACCGTCCAGGCTGAGTTGCCATATAGCCGGGAGGTGCCAATCATTCATCAAGCGAGAACTTGTCTGACAAGCACACATACACACCCACAACCACACATAATAACACACACACAGACCTAAACAAATTCAATAAAATCACTCCATCACATCTAGACTAGTTAATATTTAATTTTGCACTATGTAAGTAGTAAAAAGCTAACTAAGTTTACAAGTACATATGTGAACTGTGAGTGGCGGCCAGCGTCTTGAAGGTCATTCCAAGACCCTGACCGCAACCCACACATAGGTGGTGGTAATTTCTCTATCCTTTTCTTTCCTATCTTTCTGTTTACTCCTTCTTAAATTCAAAATGAAATTGTTTTCCATTTCCGTATTATTTATATTATTTGTAACGTATCTAAAAGCTGCACAACGAACAAGTAACGTAAAAGCCCGCCTCCACGTGGCAAGACTTGGGCAACAGTGTGAGTGGGATCGGGAACAGGGGAGGTAACTCACATAACCACTCCTGGGCCCGAGCCCAGTCACAGTGGCTAAGAGGCTTAATACGACCCACCATAAGCAATTAGAAGGTGGGTCAATAAATAAAGAGCAGCAAAAAAAAAAATAAATAAATAAATTAAAAAAAAAAGGTCTTTAACACTGGTAGCATGCCGCGACAGCGTGGACGTGAACCGTATGTGCAGTTGACGGACTTTGAGCGAGGACGTATAGTGGGCCTGCGGGAGGCCGGGTGGACGTACCGCCGAATTGCTCAACACGTGGGGCGTGAGGTCTCCACAGTACATCGATGTTGTCGCCAGTGGTCGGCGGAAGGTGCACGTGCCCGTCGACCTGGGACCGGACCACAGCGACGCACGGATGCACGCCAAGACCATAGGATCCTACGCAGTGCCGTAGGGGACCGCACCGCCACTTCCCAGCAAATTAGAGACACTGTTGCTCCTGGGGTATCAGCGAGGACCATTCGCAACCGTCTCCATGAAGCTGGGCTACGGTCCCGCACACCGTTAGGCCGTCTTCCGCTCACGCCCCAACATCGTGCAGCCCGCCTCCAGTGGTGTCGCGACAGGCGTGAATGGAGGGACGAATGGAGACGTGTCGTCTTCAGCGATGAGAGTCGCTTCTGCCTTGGTGCCGATGATGGTCGTATGCGTGTTTGGCGCCGTGCAGGTGAGCGCCACAATCAGGACTGCATACGACCGAGGCACACAGGGCCAACACCCGGCATCATGGTGTGGGGAGCGGTCTCCTACACTGGCCGTACACCACTGGTGATCGTCGAGGGGACACTGAATAGTGCACGGTACATCCAAACCGTCATCGAACCCATCGTTCTACCATTCCTAGACCGGCAAGGGAACTTGTTGTTCCAACAGGACAATGCACGTCCGCATGTATCCCGTGCCACCCAACGTGCTCTAGAAGGTGTAAGTCAACTACCCTGGCCAGCAAGATCTCCGGATCTGTCCCCCATTGAGCATGTTTGGGATTAGATGAAGCGTCGTCTCACGCGGTCTGCACGTCCAGCACGAACGCTGGTCCAACTGAGGCGCCAGGTAGAAATGGCATGGCAAGCCGTTCCACAGGACTACATCCAGCATCTCTACGATTGTCTCCATGGGAGAATAGCAGCCTGCATTGCTGCGAAAGGTGGATATACACTGTACTAGTGCCGACATTGTGCATGCTCTGTTGCCTGTGTCTATGTGCCTGTGGCTCTGTCAGTGTGATCATGTGATGTATCTGACCCCAGGAATGTGTCAATAAAGTTTCCCCTTCCTGGGACAATGAATTCACGGTGTTCTTATTTCAATTTCCAGGAGTGTACATACGGCATAGTGAGGGTTGATACACTACGACCTATGGCTCTACGCGCCATAACAAGAGTGACATTTTCTCTGTGCAAAGATGGAACTACACATTGTACCAGCCTGCCGTGTTAGACTTAGATGGCACGCTTTAACATCTGTCTGCTGTGACGGCGCACTGGCAACGTCACAGCAGGCCCTCTCAACGTGGCACTACTTTCGTCCTCGCATTTACCCAGTTCCCTCGACAGTGGTTTAACTCTAGCAATACCAACGCATTTACCGTAATGTGCATTACCAAGGGAGGGACGGGGGCGGTACTTTGTACCCACCCCAAAAAAGTTCAAAATACTTCATTAACTGTTGTTGGCTTATACATACTAACGACATATTCTTTAAAGAGGTACTGACGTGTACGTACTGTCCAGAACTTGAAAATATCTCTCAGATCACTATTGTCAATACAAGACGGCAGAAAACATCATAGGTAGGGCAACTATACCTATGAGTAGTCATCTTGGGCATTACTAACCTCTTCAGCTGTATTAAGTCCTTTATTACCCGATCACTACCGCTTTCGTGGTACTAAAAGCCACATCTTCAGGCGAACATGGGACTAAAACATTAGAGCGGAAAAGCTCGGAACCTTTTTACCCAACATTCGTTGTCTGTCAGTACGAAACATCTACATCTACATCTACATCTATACTCCGCGAGCCACCTTACGGTGTGTGGCGGAGGGTACTTATTGTACCACTATCTGATCCCCCCTTCCCTGTTCCATTCACGAATTGTGCGTGGGAAGAACGACTGCTTGTAAGTCTCCGTATTTGCTCTAATTTCTCGGATCTTTTCGTTGTGATCATTACGCGAGATATATGTGGGCGGTAGTAATATGTTGCCCATCTCTTCCCGGAATGTGCTCTCTCGTAATTTCGATAATAAACCTCTCCGTATTGCGTAACGCCTTTCTTGAAGTGTCCGCCACTGGAGCTTGTTCAGCATCTCCGTAACGCTCTCGCGCTGACTAAATGTCCCGATGACGAATCGCGCTGCTTTTCGCTGGATCATGTCTATCTCTTCTATTAATCCAACCTGGTAAGGGTCCCATACTGATGAGCAATACTCAAGAATCGGACGAACAAGCGTTTTGTAAGCTACTTCTTTCGTCGATGAGTCACATTTTCTTAGAATTCTTCCTATGAATCTCAACCTGGCGCCTGCTTTTCCCACTATTTGTTTTATGTGATCATTCCACTTCAGATCGCTCCGGATAGTAACTCCTAAGTATTTTACGGTCGTTACCGCTTCCAATGATTTACCACCTATGGCATAATCGTACTGGAATGGATTTCTGCCCCTATGTATGCGCATTATATTACATTTATCTACGTTTAGGGAAAGCTGCCAGCTGTCGCACCATGCATTAATCCTCTGCAGGTCTTCCTGGAGTACGTACGAGTCTTCTGATGTTGCTACTTTCTTGTAGACAACCGTGTCATCTGCAAATAGCCTCACGGAGCTACCGATGTTGTCAACTAAGTCATTTATGTATATTGTAAACAATAAAGGTCCTATCACGCTTCCTTGCGGTACTCCCGAAATTACCTCTACATCTGCAGATTTTGAACCGTTAAGAATGACATGTTGAGTTCTTTCTTCTAGGAAATCCTGAATCCTAAAAGGCGGTATGTCATAAAATAAAGCAGCCGGATTCCAATATAGTGAACGGGCCCCGCTTCTTCTAGTTATAAGGAATCGTGCCCAGGGGACGCGGCCGCGTGTTCTGTGTGACATCCATTACATTGGAGTAAGGCTCTTTCATTCTATGACATATCACCTTTTTGCGGTGTTTCGTTCTGACGGACAACGAGTTTTGGGTAAAGGGGTTCCGAGTTTTTACGCTCTAATGTTTTAGCCCTGTATTCACCCGAAGGTGCGGCTTTTAATGCCATGAAACCGGTAATGATCCAATAATAAAGGACTAAATACAGCTGAAGCGGTTATTAGTACCTAAGATGACAATATCAAGACGTTTTCAATAACATGTACTTCCAACCTGGGGGTACTTCATAACCACCTCGAAAAACATTAAGAAAATGCAAATTTTCGTTCACTGTTGTCTTTTACTCGCAGCATACTTTTCAAAGAGATATAAGATCTTGAACCCGAAAATACTGTATGTGCCGTCCATTGTGGAAACTGAAATCTACTACTAAGACTTAAATTTTTGGATTGAGTTTAATTGAAAAATTTATAACATTTTATGGAAACTGGTAGAAGAATTAATTAAAAACACTTCATTTTTTTCACAATTTTTAAATATTAACTAACCTTTTCTTAAAAAAAAGGTAGGTCCTTCACCCCCCTCCAACCCCCTACCCCCCCCCCCCCCCATCGGTACTGCGAGGCTTAATGGAAAAGAAGCGAGGACATGTCTTAAAAAGTTTTTATTCATTTCCTTTAACGGAAGGAAGTATATGTATAAATTTTATGTATAAATTATTTCTTGATTGTGTTTTTAAATCCGTCAATACGTTCAAAAGTCATTCGGTGATACAACAGACTTTTCAAACCAATCAAATATTTTAAAATTTAATATAAAACAACAGCATACCAGTACGCGTTTGGCATTAGTATATGACAGTGACAGTATATTTCATAAGACTGGTTACTCTGTAACCATGAGAATTGTATGTCACATAATATTTGTATTGTAAATAAAAAATAGCTCTGTAACATCGTAGCCATTGAATTAGATCCCAACTGTCATTTACTTTTATGTTTCTTAATAGACCTGAAAATAGAAGACAGTGCCCGGAAACGGTTATTCTTAGATATCAAAATACTGTCAACACACTGAAAAAAGTGTACTTTCTAGAAATTATGATCATGGATAACTCTCCCTTAACAAGTGTAGCCAGTTCTTATGCGTTATAAGCTTCTGTTAAATCCAACACTTGAATCATCTTTGAGAAAAGTCTGGTGGAAACTGGTGTACTCACTTCCTCAAGGACACGCTCTCCCTCTCAATTTTATGAAATAATTGTCTCCTAAAGAAGTATTTTTTATGAAAAATAAGTCAGAGGACGCAACATGTGAGTTATAAAATTGAAGTGGAGACCGTACACTAGTAGTCGTCAATTTGCGGTCCCTGACGCCCGCAGCTCTCGCTCGTATTTTGTAATAATATGCATCTAGCAGTTAACAGCCGAATCCAGTAAGCGCACAAACGTTCGTGGTCAACTACTACAGCTCAACTGGCGGGCTTCGTTACATCTGCATATTTTTCAAGCAAGCATGCCTCGTAGTGTCTTCATATTTTTTCCAACCGCTTTAGCTTGCATAATCACTCACTGGACTGATGACCATAGCTGTTAAGTCCCATAGCGCTCAGAGCCAATTACTCACTGGACCTTTTGGATATCTTACTTGAAGAGATATGGTAAGTTTATGTCATTATTTTTGAATGGATACTATGAAGAAGAATGTTTTGTTATAATCTCATCGATGGAATTGAAGACGCATTGCATATAGTCATCTTCCTTTGATCCAGCGGAACAAGTGCCGTACCACAGATCTTGCGACAATCTTCTGTCAGAGTAATTTCATCTAAGGCGAGCAGGAAAACTTCACATCTATGAAGCGGCCACTTCCATAACACCAAACATATGGGCGGAAATTTTGTTAATAGGAAACTACTAAGGGGGAATTTAGCTATTTGCTGCCGCTAGACAGATAAAAATACTTCTGCCCTTACACTAAGTAGTTTTCATCTGTACGTAACTGGATACTGTATCTGCTGCTGCTAATAATAATAATAAATACGTGCATATTGAAGTCATCACACCCAAGGCGTGCTTTCTCTATAGCAAATTTGACGATCATATCTTCGTAGTCCAGTTGCTTGGTTACGCCAGAATTCATGGCGAGGAAGGCAAGGCAGCTGACTCGATCCTGTGACGTGGATCTTGAGAGATCGGACAAACAATCGGCAATGTTGGGTACAGTGGTTGACAAAAATATTCTTAATGCAACCTCCAAATTAGGAAACACTTCTTGAACGTGGTTTCCACGTCGTACTCCGTACGTCTGAACAAAGTACTTAAGAATGAGATTTCTATGTCCTTGCTCTTCACATATGCTTTAAAATGAATAACCTCATCACTCAAAAAGTCTTCAAAATCGTCTTTGTAATGTAGTTGGAGATTTCTAGCACATTTCAATAGTTCAGAGTTCTGCAGGAAAAGTACTTGTTGATGTTGCTGTTGTCGTCGTCGTGAGTCCAAAAAGTAGTTTGATGCAGCTCTCCATGCTGCTTTATCCTATGCAAGCCACTCCATCCCCGAGTATCTACTGCAAACTACATCCTTCCGAATCTGCTTACTGTATTCATCTCCTGGTCCCCCTTACGGTTTTTACCCCAATGCTTCCCTCCAGTACCAAATTGGTGATCCCCTTGATGCCTCAGAATGTGTCCTACCAAACGATTCCTTCTTCTAGTCAGGTTGTGCCACAAATTCCTCTTCTCCTCGATTCTATTCAGTTCCTCACCAACAGTTACGTGATCCACACATCTAATCTTCAGCATTTTTCTGTAGCACCACATTTCAATAGCTGCTATTCTCTTCTTGTCTAAACTGTTTCTCGTCCAAGTTTCACCTCCATACATGGCTATACTCCATACGAATTCTTTTAGAAAAGACTTCCTCACATTTAAATCTGTACCAGTCCTTACCAAATTTCTCTTCTTCAGAAACTCTTTTCTTGCCATTGTCAGTCTACATTTTATATCCTCTCTACTTCGCCCATCATGAGTTATTTTGTTGCCCAAATAGTCAAACTCATTTACTGCTTTGTGTCATTTCCAAATCTAATTCTCTCACAATCACCTGATTTAATTCGACTACATTCCGTTATCATCGATTTGCTTTTGTTGGTGTTCATCTTACTTTCTCCTTTCAAGACACTATCCATTCCTTTCAATTGCTCTTCCAAACCCTTTGCTGTCTCTGACAGAATTATAATGTCATCAGCAAATCTCAAAGTTTTTATTTCTTCTCTCTGGACGTAATCCTACTCCAGATTTTTCTTTTGTTTTTACTGCTTGCTCAGTATACAGATTGAATGACATCAGGGGTAGGCAACAACCCTGTCTCACTCCCTTCTCAACTACTGCTTCCCTTACGTGTCCCTCGACTCTTGTAACTGCCATCTGGTTCCTGTATAAATTCTAAATAACCTTTCGTTCCCTGTATTTTATCCTGCCACCTTTAGAATTTGAAAGATAGGATTCCAGTCAACATTGTCAAAAGCTTTCTCTAAATCTACAAATTCTGTAAAAGTAAGTTTGTCTTTCCTTAACCCATATTCTATGAGAAGTCGCAGGGTCAGTATTCCCTCGCGTGTTCCTAAATTTCTCCAGTATCCAAACTGATTTTCCCCGATGTCGGCTTCTGTTACTTTTCCCATTCCTCTGTAAAGAATTCGTGTTAGTATTTTGCATCCGTTACTAATTGAACTGATAGTTCAACAACTTTCACAGCTGTCAGCACCTACTTACTTTGGAATTGGAATTATTAAATGTTTATTGAAGTCTAAGGGTATTTCGCCTGTCTCATATATATTGCTCACCTGCTGGAACAATTTTGTCATGCCTGGGTGGTCCAAGTCTATCAGTAATTCTAACGAAATGTTGTCCACTCCCGCGGACATGTTTCGACTTAGGTCTTTCAGTGCTCTGTCAAATTCTACCCTCAGTATCATTTCTCACATCTAATTTTCATCTAAGTTCTCTTTCATTTCCATAATATTGCTGTCAAGTATATCTCCCTTGTATGGACCCTCTCTATACTCCTTGAACCTTTCTGCTTCCCAGTCTTTGCTTAGAACTGGTTTTTCATCTGAGCTCTTGATGTTCATATAAGTGGTTCTCTTTTCTCCAATACTTCCTTTAATTTTCCTGTAGGTAGTATCTATCTTACTCCCAGTGATACACGCTTGTGCGTCCTTACGTTTTTCCTCTAGCCATCCTTGCTTAGCCATTTTACACTTCCTGTCGATCTCATTTTTTGGACGTTTGTATTCCCTTTCGCCTGCTTCATTTAGTGCATTTTTTATATTTTCTCCTTTTATCAGTTAAATTATCTCTTGTGTTACCCAAGGATTTCTACTAACACTCGTCTTTTTACCTACTTGATCCTCTGCTGCCTTCACTATTTCATCTATCAAAGCTACCCATTCTGCTTCTATTGATTTCTTTCCCCTGTTCTTGTCAACCTTTCCCTAATTCTCTCACTGAAACTCTCTACAATCTCTAGTTCTTTCATTTCATCCAGGCCCCATCTCCTTAAATTCCTACATTTCTGCAATTTCTTCAGTTTTTAAATCTACAGTTCATAACCAATAAATTGTGGTCAGAGTCCACATCTGCCCCTGCAATGTCTTACAATTTAAAACCTGGTTCCTTAATCTCTGTCTTATCATTATATGTTCTATCTGAAACCTTCCAGTGTTTGCAGGCCTCTTCCACGTATCCAACATTTTACATGTTTCTTAAAGCAGGTGTTAGCTATGATTAATTTATGATCTGTGCAAAATTCTACCAGGTGGCGTCCTCTTTCATTTCTTACCCCCAGTCCATATTCACCTACTACTTTTCCTTTTATTCCTTTTCCTACAATCGCATTCAAGTCCCACATGACTATTACATTTTCGTCTACCGTAACTATCTGAATACTTTCTTTTATCTCATATACATTTATTCAATCGCTTGATCATCTGCGGAGCTAGTTGGCATATACACTTGTGCTACTGTGGTGAGTGGGCTTCGTGTTTATCATGGCTACAATAGTGCTTTCACCTAGCTGTTAGTAGTATCTTATCCGCGTTCTGTTCTTTTATTCCTCAATAAACACACCCCTGCATTACCGCTATTTGATTTTGTATTTATAACCCTTTATTCACCTGATCAGAAGTCCTGTTGCTCCTGCCACCGAACCTCACAAATTCCCACTATATCTGAGTTTAACCTATCAATCGCCCTTTTTAAATTTTTTACCCTGTCTGCGCGATTAAGGACCTGACATTCCACACTCAGATCCGTAGAACGCGTTTTATTTCCGCTGATAAAGACATCCTCCTGAGTAGTCCACGCCCGGAGATCCGAATGGGGGAATATTTTACCTCCGGAAAATTTTACCCTAGAAGATGCCCTCATCATTTAACCCTGCATTCTCTCGGGAAAAATTACGGCTGTAGTTTCCCCTTGCTCACAGCAGTTGGCAGTACCAGCACAGCAAGGCCGTTTGGCTGATGTTACAAGGCCAGATCAGTCAATCATCCAGACTGTTGACCCTGCAGCTACTGAAAAGATTGCTGCCCCTCTTCAGGAATCACACGTTTGTCTGGTCTCTCAACAGATACCTCTCCGTTCCGATTGCACCTACGGTACGGCTATCTATAACGATGAGGTAAGCACGCCTCCCCATCAACGGCAATGTCCATGGCACTTCAGAAGTCAAAGTTCCTATGAAGTTCTTCAAACATTTTTTTGATCTTTTCTCCAATTCCGACATCAATCTGTCCATAATAAGCAGAAATATACTACCCAAAATTCTTCCTTCCCTTTGAATGTAGTATCAAGATCGGCTGTTTCGTCCACTACCAGTTCTCTTGACTTTTTCCTCTTATTACCTATTTTGTACGTATTTATCTTACTTTTATCAGTGACAGCGTTTTCATAAGTGTCGTACATAGAACGATTCTCTCGAACTTATTCAAGTAACGAATTGTCCAACTTTATTGCAGTTCCAATACCAGTGTCAACACTTTCCAAGAGTTTATCCCTTCAATATGGCTGACCAAAAAGTTGTCACTAAGGCAGTTTCCAGTCTCTGCAGACTGCTTAGCATTCATTTCACCTCGCGTCTTTGTGAAACATTTTGAGTTTCGTCATCTGGAAAATCTCCAAACCTGATATTATTTACTTCCAGTTAACATTGTGCCTTTAGCAGTAATCGTGACGCTCTGACCAGTGTGTTTCTGAAGGTCGTTTAACGGTGACTGAACTATTTAATTCTGACTGCAAAATATTCCAACGGCTGGACTTATTCTGACTTTTCGTAGCTTAGACTTTCTTCCCCCCTTTTTCTTACTTACATGATAGTTTGCGAGCGCCATCTATGTGTCTGACCAAATAGTTTTCATCATAATGTAAAAAAATGAAGTTCATCCACGGTTATAGTGGCGTTCTTCTGGGTCTCTTAATGGGCTCACTGAACATGACGTTACGTCATAATTTTAATAGGTCGTTGTTATGATTGACCACTGTGGCAGAAGGAGCGGAACTTCATGATGACAGACACGAAATGAATTCGCAATTGCGAATGAGGACAACCATCAGCTGTAGAATGGAATGACGAAAATGAAAATTTGTGCCGGACCGGGACTCGAACGAGTATTTCCCTCTTCTCGTGAACAGTTGCCTTACAGTTTTTTAAGAAACCTTCCCGACACCCAAATGGAGGTGTGGGGGCAAAGTGGGCAGGGGTCGCGACCCGAGGCCTCGCCACCAGGTCCCGTTCCCACCCTCCAGGAACCAAAGAAAGCCTAGGGAACGTGGAGCAGGGGTACAATTAGCATAGTGTATTTATTTATTTTTCATTGTGTTCTCTTTTCATTTCTGTTTTTAATTTATTTATTTAGTTTTGACAATAAGACCACCAAAAATATTAGCAAACAGGCCACACGCGAGGAGGAGGGCATAGCAAGACGTCAGACTAAGAATGGCTCTTAGCGCTGTGGGACTTAACATCTGAGGTCATCAGTCCCCTAGACTTACAACGAATAAAACCTAACTAACCTAAGGACATCAAACACATCCGTGCCCGAGTTAGGAATCGAACCTGCGACCGTAGCAGCCGCGTGGTTCCGGACTGAAGTGCCTAGAACCGCTCGGCCACAATGCTGGTCAGAGTAAGAAGAATATTCCGATTACCAGTGAATATATCGAGAAACAGCATGTTCCACAATTGATCGAAGTGTTTCCGGGGTCACGTTTAGAATGTGTTGCGCAAAGCGTGCCTTCAGTGAAGTTAAGTTTGCAGCTGGAACACGGAACACATCTTTCAGATAGCCCCACAACTAGAAGTCACAAGGATTAAGATCAGGTGATCGGGACGGCCAGGCTGTAAGGAAATAGCGGCTGATACTTCTAGCATTTCCGCGCTTCAGCAGCTGCTTAACTGGATTTTCAATGTGCGGAGGGGCGCCATCTTGCATAAAAATGATCCCACCCACACATCCACACTGTTGGAGAGGGGGAATGACATAGTTGCGCAAAAGACACTCTTAGCGCCTACCAGTGACGGTACAGGTCATATGTCAAAAATCTTCCACGGCCAGTAATTGTCCACTTCTATGCGAGCAAGAAATTCTAAAGCAAAGGTCTCTCGTGCTGGCAAGTCAGCAGGAAGCAACTCGTGCACATGTGTAATTTTGAATGGATAACAAAGAAGAATGTTTCGTAGGATATTACGCATCTTGCTTACGGGTATGTCCAATGTTCGTGCGATTCTCCGTGCGCTACACGTTTGCACACCACCTCTCGTCTCCTCCTGCATTGCTGTGGCCACTGCTTGCACTGACGTCGAATCAATTCATTTCCTTCCTCTACCAGGTTGCACACCAAAAGAATCCTTCTTTTCGAAGTACCGAATCACTTTCATCAGATCCATGGCAATTAATCGGACCAACGCCTTTTTTCGGACCCTTCAATGTCTGCAAATTCAGTGGAGCGGCTTGTGCACAGTCATCAATTTTGTAATACAGCTAACGTCGCAGACGCGAAAGGAGGAAAAGCCGTGTACCTAGCATGTTTGTACCAACATCAGTGGGTCTTGCACATGACAGGTGTTTCCATTTGCATATGCTGACACATACAGCGCCATCTATTGATCAGTTTAGCATTGTTTTTTTACTTTTGCCATAAGTTTTCCCTCTTCGCTGATAATGTTCCGTTGCAATTTGACGTCATTCTGACCAGCGGTCTTATGTCTACAGCATTTCGAAACTTTAATTATAACACGCCGTACGTTAAATCACATGCACCGATTACCGTTTGGCTTAGAGTGTATCCCGTCAGAACGACAAAAAATGTGTGCACTGCATGTTTTCATATATTGGCACGACTATGGCCCTTACGGTGGCCAGCGTATTCTCACTTCTGCACTTTCGTGGGCCGCCTGGTTCCACCACGTCGCCGACAAACTTGGTGCAGAATTCTTTGTCCGTATTGATCTCGAAAAATGGCCACATCGAAACCGGTGGCCTCGTCCCAGTAAGTGTCTGCTCTGCAACAAGCAACGGATTCCACTCATCCGCCCCTGTCGCCCGCAGATGCACAACTAAATTCCTTAATTATGCTTTCGGGTGGTTGATCTGCGTTCGACTGAGTATGGGCGGCAGTGCACTTCCTGCAGCGGAAACACAGGATGACGCGACCTGCGTCGTAAACACACTTCGCTGCCCCATTGCAGGCACCTCCTGGTCGAGAGCAGACACCACCGCTATTTTTGGAACAATACCTGTTTCCACGCTGTTATTTCTCTCCTATCATGCATTTTTCACTTCGTCCACACCGTCGGCGACCTACACCCATATCTTTTCAGTTTCTGCCGTCAATTGACGTCTAACTTCCACAATCAAACAATCAAACTTTTAATTAAAGATTTACAGGTCAGTTTCTATCCTCGCAGATTGTCTCGGTGCGACTTGTTCTGCAGTCGCTGCACATTCCCCTGTTTTATTCCTGCTGCTTTCTGATATCGACAGTAGGTGTTCTAATGTGTTCTGACTTTGTACACCTTCCGCATAAGTACCTTGTGCTCCTCCACTGACTCTCGAACTTTCCTCGATTCACCTGTCGGCTTCTTTGTCTATCAGATTTCCGACCAGACATAGATAACACTCATTTCGCAAGACTACCTGCAAAAAATTCCTCATTTTTACGTGTCACGCAACACCGACTACTACAGGAAAAGCTATAAACTTTTGTTAGCATTCGATGCGAGCCCCTCTCGCACGGGTAACATTTCACATTCCTCCGTGGCCGGCCGGTGTGGCCGTGCGGTTAAAGGCGCTTCAGTCTGGAACCGCGTGACCGCTACGGTCGCAGGTTCGAATCCTGCCTCGGGCATGGATGTGGGTGACGTCCTTAGGTTAGTTAGGTTTAATTAGTTCTAAGTTCTAGGCGACTGATGACCTCAGAAGTTAAGTCGCATAGTGCTCAGAGCCATTTGAACCATTTGAGCCACAATCCTCCGTGGTAAGGTGAGGTATAAAAAATATTTTGACGCCACATGCAGAATCGAAGATTTATTAAAAAAATGTTGTTCTTGATATGATTTATTATAATTATTCTTATTATAATGAAACATCACATAATGACTTACCGGCAGTTAAAAGTTTTGTGAGGTCTAAGTTGCAGTACAGTCTTAAATTCATCAAATCATTTTGGTATAATGGCTATGAGTGTGGAATTGTGAAATGGGAGATTGCTGGTTTGTTTCTTACGACCTGCAATTTTTCCTCTTTCTAAAAGATTCTCTAACTTCCTTTTTAATTCAATAGAATTATGTTGTTGTTGTGGTCTTCAGTCCTGAGACTGGTTTGATGCAGCTCTCCATGCTACTCTATCCTGTGCAAGCTTCTTCATCTCCCAGTACCTACTGCAACCTACATCCTTCTGAATCTGCTTAGTGTATTCATCTCTTGGTCTCCCCCTACGATTTTTACCCTCCACGCTGCCCTCCAATACTAAATTGGTGATCCCTTGATGCCTCAGAACATGTCCTACCAACCGATTCCTTCTTCTGGTCAAGTTGTGCCACAAACTTCTCTTCTCCCCAATCCTATTCAATACCTCCTCATTAGTTACGTGATCTATCCATCTAATTTTCAGCATTCTTCTGTAGCACCACATTTCGAAAGCTTCTATTCTCTTCTTGTCCAAACTATTTACCGTCCATGTTTCACTTCCATACATGGCTACACTCCATACAAATACTTTCAGAAATGACTTCCTGACACTTAAATCTATACTCGATGTTAACAAATTTCTCTTCCTCAGAAACGCTTTCCTTGCCATTGCCAGTCTACATTTTATATCCTCTCTACTTCGACCATCATCAGTTATTTTGCTCCCCAAATAGCATAACTCCTTTACTACTTTAAGTGTCTCATTTCCTAATCTAATACCCTCAACATCACCCGACTTAATTCGACTACATTCCATTATCCTCGTTTTGCTTTTGTTGATGTTCATCTTATATCCCCCCTTCAAGACACCATCCATTCCGTTCAACTGCTCGTCCAAGTCCTTTGCTGTCTCTGACAGAATTACAATGTCATCGGCGAACCTCAAAGTTTTTATTTCTTCTCAATGGATTTTAATTCCTACTCCAAATTTTTCTTTTGTTTCCTTCACTGCTTGCTCAATATACAGATTGAATAACATCGGGGATAGGCTACAACCCTGTCTCACTCCCTTCCCAACCACTGCTTCCTTTTCGTGCCCCTCGACTCTTATAACTGCCATCTGGTTTCTGTACAAATTGTAAATAGCCTTTCGCTCCCTGTATTTTACCCCTGCCACCTTTAGAATTTGAAAGAGAGTATTCCAGTCAACATTGTCAAAAGCTTTCTCTAAGTCTACAAATGCTAGAAACGTAGGTTTGCCTTTCCTTAATCTTTCTTCTAAGATAAGTCGTAAGGTCAGTATTGCCTCACGTGTTCCAGTATTTCTACGGAATCCAAACTGATCTTCCCCGAGGTCGGCTTCTACTAGTTTTTCCATTCGTCTGTAAAGAATTCGTGTTAGTACTTTGCAGCTGTGGCTTATTAAACTGATTGTTCGGTAATTTTCACATCTGTCAACACCTGCTTTCTTTGGGATTGGAATTATTATATTCTTCTTGAAGTCTGAGGGTATTTCGCCTGTTTCATGCATCTTGCTCACTAGATGGTAGAGTTTTGTCAGGACTGGCTCTCCCAAGGCCGTCAGTAGTTCCAATGGAATGTTGTCTACTCCGGGGGCCTTGTATCGACTCAGGTCTTTCATTGCTCTGTCAAACTCTTCACGCAGTATCGTATCTCCCATTTCATCTTCATCTACATCCTCTTCCATTTCCATAATATTGTCCTCGAGTGCATCGCCCTTGTATAGACCCTCTATATACTCCTTCCACCTTTCTGCTTTCCCTTCTTTGCTTAGAACTGGGTTTCCATCTGAGCTCTTGATGTTCATACAAGTGGTTCTCTTATCTCCAAAGGTCTCTTTAATTTTCCTGTAGGCAGTATCTATCTTACCCCTAGTGAGATAAGCCTCTACATCTTTACATTTGTCCTCTAGCCATGCCTGCTTAGCCATTTTGCACTTCCTGTCGATCTCATTTTTGAGACGTTTGTATTCCTTTTTGCCTGCTTCATTTACTGCATTTTTATATTTTCTCCTTTCATCAATTAAATTCAATATTTCTTCTGTTACCCAAGGATTTCTACTAGCCCTCGTCTTTTTACCTACTTGATCCTCTGCTGCCTTCACTACTTCATCCCTCAAAGCTACCCATTCTTCTTCTACTGTATTTCTTTCACCCATTCCTGTCAATTGTTCCCTTATGCTCTCCCTGAAACTCTGTACAACCTCTGGTTCTTTCAGTTTATCCAGGTCCCATCTCCTTAAATTCCCACCCTTTTGCAGTTTCTTCAGTTTTAATCGACAGTTCATAACCAATAGATTGTGGTCTGCCCCTGGAAATGTCTTACAATTTAAAACCTGGTTCCTAAATCTCTGTCTTACCATTATATAATCAATCTGATACCTTTTAGTATCTCCAGGGTTCTTCCATGTATACAACCTTCTATCATGAGTCTTAAACCAAGTGTTAGCTATGATTAAGTTGTGCTCTGTGCAAAATTCTACCAGGCGGCTTCCTCTTTCATTTCTTAGCCCCAATCCATATTCACCTACTACGTTTCCTTCTCTCCCTTTTCCTACACTCGAATTCCAGTCACCCATGACTATTAAATTTTCATCTCCCTTCACTATCTGAATAACTTCTTTTATTTCATCATACATTTCTTCAATTTCTTCGTCATCTGCAGAGCTAGTTGGCATATAAACTTGTACTACTGTAGTAGGTGTGGGCTTCGTATCTACACTCCTGGAAATGGAAAAAAGAACACATTGACACCGGTGTGTCAGACCCACCATACTTGCTCCGGACACTGCGAGAGGGCTGTACAAGCAATGATCACACGCACGGCACAGCGGACACACCAGGAACCGCGGTGTTGGCCGTCGAATGGCGCTAGCTGCGCAGCATTTGTGCACCGCCGCCGTCAGTGTCAGCCAGTTTGCCGTGGCATACGGAGCTCCATCGCAGTCTTTAACACTGGTAGCATGCCGCGACAGCGTGGACGTGAACCGTATGTGCAGTTGACGGACTTTGAGCGAGGGCGTATAGTGGGCATGCGGGAGGCCAGGTGGACGTACCGCCGAATTGCTCAACACGTGTGGCGTGAGGTCTCCACAGTACATCGATGTTGTCGCCAGTGGTCGGCGGAAGGTGCACGTGCCCGTCGACCTGGGACCGGACCGCAGCGACGCACGGATGCACGCCAAGACCGTAGGATCCTACGCAGTGCCGTAGGGGACCGCACCGCCACTTCCCAGCAAATTAGGGACACTGTTGCTCCTGGGGTATCGGCGAGGACCATTCACAACCGTCTCCATGAAGCTGGGCTACGGTCCCGCACACCGTTAGGCCGTCTTCCGCTCACGCCCCAACATCGTGCAGCCCGCCTCCAGTGGTGTCGCGACAGGCGTGAATGGAGGGACGAATGGAGACGTGTCGTCTTCAGCGATGAGAGTCGCTTCTGCCTTGGTGCCAATGATGGTCGTATGCGTGTTTGGCGCCGTGCAGGTGAGCGCCACAATCAGGACTGCATACGACCGAGGCACACAGGGCCAACACCCGGCATCATGGTGTGGGGAGCGATCTCCTACACTGGCCGTACACCACTGGTGATCGTCGAGGGGACACTGAATAGTGCACGGTACATCCAAACCGTCATCGAACCCATCGTTCTACCATTCCTAGACCGGCAAGGGAACTTGCTGTTCCAACAGGACAATGCACGTCCGCATGTATCCCGTGCCACCCAACGTGCTCTAGAAGGTGTAAGTCAACTACCCTGGCCAGCAAGATCTCCGGATCTGTCCCCCATTGAGCATGTTTGGGACTGGATGAAGCGTCGTCTCACGCAGTCTGCACGTCCAGCACGAACGCTGGTCCAACTGAGGCGCCAGGTGGAAATGGCATGGCAAGCCGTTCCACAGGACTACATCCAGCATCTGTACGATCGTCTCCATGGGAGAATAGCAGCCTGCATTGCTGCGAAAGGTGGATATACACTGTACTAGTGCCGACATTGTGCATGCTCTGTTGCTTGTGTCTATGTGCCTGTGGTTCTGTCAGTGTGATCATGTGATGTATCTGACCCCAGGAATGTGTCAATAAAGTTTCCCCTTCCTGGGACAATAAATCCACGGTGTTCTTATTTCAATTCCCAGGAGTGTATCTTGGCCACAATAATGCGTTCACTATGCTGTTTGTAGTAGCTTACCCGCATTCCTATTTTCCTATTCATTTTTAAACCTACTCCTGCATTACCCCTCTTTGACTTTGTATTTATAACCCTGTATTCGCCTGACCAAAAGTCTTGTTCCTCCTGCCACCGAACTTCACTAATTCACACTATTTCTAACTTTAACCTATCCATTTCCCTTTTTAAATTTTCTAACCTACCTGCCCGATTAAGGGATCTGACATTCCACGCTCCGATCCGTAGAACGCCAGTTTTCTTTCTCCTGATAACGACATCCTCTTGAATAGTCCCCGCCCGGAGATCCGAATGGGGGACTATTTTACCTCCGGAATATTTTACCCAAGAGGACGCCATCATCATTTAATCATACAGTAAAGCTGCATGCCCTCGGGAAAAATTACGGCCGTAGTTTCCCCTTGCTTTCAGCCGTTCGCAGTACCAGCACAGCAAGGCCGTTTTGGTTAGTGTTACAAGGCCAGATCAGTCAATCATCCAGACTGTTGCCCTCTTCAGGAACCACACGTTTGTCTGGCCTCTCAACAGATACCCCTCCGTTGTGGTTGCACCTACGGTACGGCTATCTGTATCGCTGAGGCACGCAAGCCTCCCCACCAACGGCAAGGTCCATGGTTCATGGGGGGGAATAGAATTATATTCTGTAATATTCGATGTTATGTACATGTGTGAGTGATCCCCCTCTCGAGTGAGTTGTCATTGTCAATATTTACAAATTAAGCATGAAAGACACAGATGCGAGATAATACTTAAACACGTTGGTCATCGGGTAACTCAAACTATGACTCAGTGTATAAAAGACTGATGCGTTTGCAAAAGAATTAAAAGGTGACTTTGACTCAGCTATCGATAAGGTATAAAAGAAAATTTACGAGCTGGCTCTTTTACGACACTTCACAGCCAAACAAGAATATCTGCAATTAAAGTACATCTTTAACCACCAATCTGTCGTTTCTCATTATTTTCTTACAACAAAGTCAACCAATTCCGACGCCTTTTCGACAGATACTAAATGTGCTGACTTTTTCCAACAGTATTTATTCATACAGCGTAAGTTAAATGAGCTGCTGCTTTAATTCGTCTGCTAGAATGGCTGCCCACTCGTTTTAATGACAGAACAACTCCTGAAACTAAGTTTCAGAGTTTCTTAAAAAAAGAAAAAGATAAAAAAGAAACTTACGTTGTTGAGATACCTTAATGAACTACGTTGAACACATACGTCGAATGAAGTCAGTGTTGGATGGCTTCAGCTTGTTTTTTGCTTGTAAATCAACAAATCGTCTCTCATTTTGGCTTCAAAACAGTTAGCACAACTTTTTCGGTGAGTCTTGGAATTAATTCTTGCAAACATTTTAATCTCTACTTTATCCACAATCCGGTCCATACCAATCATTATTTTATACATTTACGTATTTTCGATGTTAGCGTATGGAATAAAGAAAAGTCGTGACCTCCATTACTCTCTAAATGAGACGAATGCTATTGTCTTGGATGTCTTGTTTGCCTCACGTGTTGTGAACCGTACGACCACAAAAGTCCATGACAGCTCCTTCCGTCTTCGATGCAGCGCTTGACGTTAAAATAAGTTACACTTGCAGGAGGTCTTGTGACAATCACAAAACAAACGGAATAAAGTGACACAAATGAAATAACGATGATGCAGCAAACGATGGAGACATAGAACAGAACACTAATACAGCAACAGATAACACATTCTGATGTAAATACTAAGTTACAGCACAAGATATAGAGAATGCTGCAGCAACAGACATTAAATACGCTAACTACATCTCTATCTACTGCGTAAAGTTCATTCGCAACACACGCATATAAATATAGTACAATATATGAATAAAACCGCTAGAGGACCTCCACCAGCAACTTCCCTTACTACATACAACAGAGCTACCAACGCTACCCAGTCTACAGAGAACTCAGATATATAAAATTCATAAAACTTCTAGCTATACACAATTGTTCAACACGCCTTCAGTATGATTACAAACAGAACACAAAACACTCTATTTTACTAGGTTGCATGTTGGTATTCCGGTTTTATGGGTTTATTTACCGATTTTCATCTTTAATTTGTAATTTACTATTGCTATTTGAGGTTGCATATTGTCATTTTTTTATTTGGAGATACAGAGTGGCGCTGTGGAAGCTAGAAAATCTACATCTACATCTACATCTATACTCCGCAAGCCACCCAATGGTGTGTGGCGGAGGGCACTTTACGTGCCACTGTCATTACCTCCCTTTCCTGTTCCAATCGCGTATGGTTCGCGGGAAGAACGACTGTCTGAAAGCCTCCGTGCGCGAACTAATCTCTCTAATTTTACATTCGTGATCTCCTCGGGAGGTATAAGTAGGGGGAAGCAATATATTCGATACCTCATCCAGAAACGCACCCTCTCGAAACCTGGCGAGCAAGCTACACCGCGACGCAGAGCGCCTCTCTTACAGAGTCTGCCACTTTAGGTTGTTAAACATCTCCGTAACGCTATCACGGTCACCAAATTACCCTGTGACCAAACGCGCCGCTCTTCTTTGGATCTTCTCTATCTCCTCCGTCAACCCGATCTGGTACGGATCCCACACTGATGAGCAATACTGAAGTATAGGTCGAACGAGTGTTTTGTAAGCCACCTCCTTTGTTGATGGACTACATTTTCTAAGGACTCTCCCAATGAATCTCAACCTGGTACCCGCCTTACCAACAATTAATTTTAATATGATCATTCCACTTCAAATCGTTCCGCACGCATACTCCCAGATATTTTACAGAAGTAACTGCTACCGGTGTTTGTTCCGCTATCATATAATCATACAATAAAGGATCCTTCTTTCTATGTATTCGCAATAGATTACATTTGTCTGTGTTAAGGGTCAGTTGCCACTCCCTGCACCACGTGCCTATCCGCTGCAGATCTTCCTCATTTCGCTACAACTTTCTAATGCTGCAACTTCTCTGTATACTACAGCATCATCCGCGAAAAGCCGCATGGAACTTCTGACACTATCTACTAGGTCATTTATATATATTGTGAAAAGCAATGGTCCCATAACACTCCCCTGTGGCACGCCAGAGGTTACTTTAACGTCTGTAGACGTCTCTCCATTGATAACAACATGCTGTGTTCTGTTTCCTAAAAACTCTTCAATCCAGCCACACAGCTGGTCTGATATTCCGTAGGCTCTTACTTTGTTTATCAGGCGACAGTGCGGAACTGTATCGAACGCCTTCCGGAAGTCAAGAAAAATAGCATCTACCTGGGAGCCTGTATCTAATATTTTCTGGGTCTCATGAACAGATAAAGCGAGTTGGGCCTCACACGATCGCTGTTTCCGGAATCCATGTTGATTCCTACATAGTAGATTCTGGGTTTCCAAAAACGACATGATACTCGAGCAAAAAACATGTTATAAAATTCTACAACAGATCGACGTCAGAGAAATAGGTCTATAGTTTTGCGCATCTGCTCGACGACCCTTCTTGAAGACTGGGACTACCTGTGCTCTTTTCCAATCATTTGGAACCTTCCGTTCCTCTAGAGACTTGCGGTACACGGCTGTTAGAAGGGGGGCAAGTTCTATCGCGTACTCTGTGTAGAATCGAAGTGGTATCCCGTCAGGTCCAGTGGACTTTCCTCTGTTGAGTGATTCCAGTTGCTTTTCTATTCCTTGGACACTTATTTCGATGTCAGCCATTTTTTCGTTTGTGCGAGGATTTAGAGAAGGAACTGCAGTGCGGTCTTCCTCTGTGAAACAGCTTTGGAAAAAGGTGTTGAGTATTTCAGCTTTACGCGTGTCATTCTCTGTTTCAATGCCATCATCATCCCGGAGTGTCTGGATATGCTGTTTCGAGCAACTTAATGATTTAACGTAAGACCAGAACTTCCTAGGATTTTCTGTCAAGTCGGTACATAGAATTTTACTTTCGAATTCACTGAACGCTTCACGCATAGCCCTCCTTACGCTGACTTTGACATCGTTTAGCTTCTGTTTGTCTGAGAGGTTTTGGCTGCGTTTAAACTTGGAGTGCAGTAGTTTCCTAACTTTGTTGTTGTACCACGGTGAGTTTTTTCCCGTCCCTCACAGATTTACTTGGCACGTTCCTGTCTAAAACGCATTTTACGATTGCCTTCAACTTTTTCCATAAACACTCAATATTGTCAGTGTCGGAACAGAAATTTTCGTTTTGATCTGTTAGGTAGTCTGAAATCTGCCTTCTATTACTCTTGCTAAACAGATAAACCTTCCTCCCTTTTTTATATTCCTATTAACTTCCATATTCAGGGATGCTGCAACGGCCTTATGATCACTGATTCCCTGTTCTGCACATACAGAGTCGAAAAGTTCGGGTCTGTTATCAGTAGGTCCAAGAGGTTATCTCCACGAGTCGGTTCTCCGTTTAATTGCTCGAGGTAATTTTCGGATAGTGCACTCAGTATAATGTCACTCGATGTTCTGTCCCTACCACCCGTCCTAAACATCTGAGTGTCCCAGTCTATACCTGGTAAATTGAAATCTCCACCTAAGACTATAACATGCTGAGAAACTTTATGTGAAATATATTCCAAATTTTCTCTCAGTTATTCTGCCACTAATGCTGCTGAGTCGGGAGGTCGATAAAAGGAGCCAATTATTAACCTAGCTTGGTTGTTGAGTGTAACCTCCACCCATAATAATTCACAGGAACTATCCACTTCTACTTCACTACAGGATAAACTACTACTAACAGCGACGGACACTCCACCACCGGTTGCATGCAATCTATCCTTTCTAAACACTGTCTGTACCTTTGTAAAAATTTCGGCAGAATTTATCTCTGGCTTCAGCCAGCTTTCTGTACCTATAACGATTTCAGCATTGGTGCTTTCTATCAGCGCTTGAAGTTCCGGTACTTTACCAACGCAGCTTCGCAGTTTACAATTACAATACCGATTGCTGCTTGGTCCCCGCATGTCGTGACTTTGCCCCGCACCCGTTGAGGCTGTTGCGCTTTCTGTACTTGCCCAAGACCATCTAACCTAAAAAACCGCCCAGCCCACGCCACACAACCCCTACTACCCGTGTAGCCGCTTGTAGCGTGTAGTGGACTCCTGACCTATCCAGCGGAACCCGAAACCCCACCACCCTATGGCGCAAGTCGAGGAATCTGCAGCCCACACGGTCGCAGAACCGTCTCAGCCTCTGATTCAGACCCTCCACTCGGTTCTGTACCAAAGGTCCACAGTCAGTCCTGTCGACGATGCTGCAGATGGTGAACTCTGCTTTCATCCCGCTAGCGAGACTGGCAGTCTTTACCAAATCAGATAGCCGCCGGAAGCCAGAGAGGATTCCCTCCGATCCATAGCGACACACATCATTGGTGCCGACATGAGCGACCACCTGCTGATGGGTGCACCCTGTACCCTTCATGGCATCCGGAAGGACCCTTTCCACATCTGGAATGACTCCCCCCGGTATGCACACGGAGTGCACATTGGTTTTCTTCCCCTCTCTTGCTGCCATATCCCTAAGGGGCCCCATTACGCGCCTGACGTTGGAGCTCCCAACTACCAGTAAGCCCACCCTCTGCGACCGCCCGGATGTTGCAGACTGAGGGGCAACCTCTGGAACAGGACAAGCAGCCATGTCAGGCCGAAGATCAGTATCAGCCTGAGACAGAGCCTGAAACCGGTTCGTCAGACAAACTGGAGAGGCCTTCCGTTCAGCCCTCCGGAATGGAGTGCGAAGTGACGAAATCGAAACATTTCCAACCTATTCATCTGTCTGAATTCAATAGAGGGGTAACAACAGCGCAGGCAGTCAGAAAGATTTGCTCCGTGTATGTGGATAACACCATTGGACAGAGTACGCCAAGAAAATGGTTTTGTCTTTTTCAAGAGGATCGCTTTGACATTAGTGACTCTCCACGTTCGGGAAGAAATTCAGGGTTTGTTGAAAATCGTTTAAACGTATTAACCCTCAATGACCCACGTCAGCGTACTCGAGGACTGTGATGAACTGTGACCATTCCACCATAGTGTGGCATTTGCATGCAATGGGGAAGGTTAAAAAATCGGGTATATTGATACCAACCACATGCTCCAAACCAAAATCACAAAAATGAGAAGGTGGCTGTAGGAGCATCTCTGCTCGCTCGTCATCAGTTGGCTCGTGAACAATAACGTCCATTTCTATCCTATATCGTTACTGGCGGCGATAAATGATGTCTTACCACCACCATAAGGAAAAGAAAGTGATGGTTGAGCGCAAACAAAGCAGCAACACCTCTTTCAAGACTCCTGCGCGTATCCGCAGAAGATAACGTCATGCATCTGATGGAACAGCGACGGTGTAGTATACTGCGAAATGCTTCCCCGGGGTCACTACTGACGTTTATTGACATCGACGCAATCCAGGAGCAACGACCAGAAAGGCAGCGTGAAGCACTGATACTCCACGATAACGCGCGCCTGCGTTCTGCTGGACTAACAGAAAATACTCCCCTTCTTCAGCTGATCTTGCGCCCTTAGCTTTACACCTTTTCCGCTCTCTATCGAACAACAACAACAACAATCTAATCCAGCGGCTTTATTGTTCTTCATTGAGCATATTGCATTTTCTAATTCGTCCAGTGAGGAAGGTGTGGCAATGTAGTTATTCTCCACAGTAGTGCTCTTGATCTTTGGAGTTACAGATTTTTTGTCAACTTGCCATTGAGTGGTAACTGCTGCCCTATCTGGTTAGCTGTTATACCAGGAAGGGTCGAGGGAGTAGCTTTTGGCTCGTTTCCAAGGTTCTACAGCAATTGTCATGGCTTTATACTGTTTTGTTTCATATCAAGCTGCATCACAAGATGGCACCACTTTTCTTTCCTTGTAGCTGATGTGGCTAATATCACGTCTTCGCCATTTTATGTTGTTTCTTCAGAAATTGGGTCATCATCAAAGAGGTGAAAATGACTTCTTTTCTGAGGGAACAATACAGGTTGGTGAAGATCTGATGTTAGTCATATCAGCCACAAGAAAAGACAAATGCTGCCATCTTCTGATGCAGCTTGATATGAAACAAACCAATAGAAAGGCATGGCAATTGCTGAAGAATCTTGGAAACGAGCCAACAGTACACAGAAGGGGCCTCACCGATGATCGCAACATGGGGAAGATAGACACACAATGTCATGACCAGCGATCGGGTGTACCCTGGGCAACGTAGGGAGCAATTCCAACGGCACGTCCTTCCAACGGCAGATCCTTCCACCGCCAGAACAATCTCAGTACTTAATACAGTTGATATTATGTCCAGAAGTGTTCGAATTGTCTTCTCTAATGTCGTGTGGTTGCTAGTTAGGAGACAGGAGTCCGCATCACCGGTCACCCACAACTTTTATGCCCCGGAATCCCACAACGAAAAAAGCAAACGTCGCTGAAATTCTTCAAACAGCGCTGACACGAAAAAGTGGTTCTATCCGTCCCTTAATTTTGTTGTGGCCATATCATATTCTAATGAGAAAAGAAAGTACAGTGAGTTACGAAACCTTTGCAGAAGGCTTCGAAACCGATTTGTTGGCCGGGAGACCCCATCCGGTGAAGTTGGGCCGCCGAGTGCAAGTCTTATTTCGGTCGATGCCACATTGGGCGACTTGCGTGCTGGTGATGAGGATGAAATTATGATGACAACAACACAACACCCAGTCCACGGGCGGAGAAAATCTCCAACACAGTCGGGAATCGAACCCGGGCCCGCTGCATGAGAGGCAAGAACGTTATTGTTTATTCTGAGGTAATGCTTTTCAAGTTTTGGTTCTCGGCTGTCACCAGCATATAACGAAACAAGGTTTACGGTAACGTCTTGAAATAAGTAAAATTTGCGATGCCATCTTATTTTGAGTAATACACTCCTGGAAATTGAAATAAGAACACCGTGAATTCATTGTCCCAGGAAGGGGAAACTTTATTGACACATTCCTGGGGTCAGATACATCACATGATCACACTGACAGAACCACAGGCACATAGACACAGGCAACAGAGCATGCACAATGTCGGCACTAGTACAGTGTATATCCACCTTTCGCAGCAATGCAGGCTGCTATTCTCCCATGGAGACGATCGTACAGATGCTGGATGTAGTCCTGTGGAACGGCTTGCCATGCCATTTCCACCTGGTGCCTCAGTTGGACCAGCGTTCGTGCTGGACGTGCAGACCGCGTGAGACGACGCTTCATCCAGTCCCAAACATGCTCAATGGGGGACAGATCCGGAGATCTTGCTGGCCAGGGTAGTTGACTTACACCTTCTAGAGCACGTTGGGTGGCACGGGATACATGCGGACGTGCATTGTCCTGTTGGAACAGCAAGTTCCCTTGCCGGTCTAAGAATGGTAGAACGATGGGTTCGATGACGGTTTGGATGTACCATGCACTATTCAGTGTCCCCTCGACGATCACCAGTGGTGTACGGCCAGTGTAGGAGATCGCGCCCCACACCATGATGCCGGGTGTTGGCCCTGTGTGCCTCGGTCGTATGCAGTCCTGATTGTGGCGCTCACCTGCACGGCGCCAAACACGCATACGACCATCATTGGCACCAAGGCAGAAGCGACTCTCATCGCTGAAGACGACACGTCTCCATTCGTCCCTCCATTCACGCCTGTCGCGACACCACTGGAGGCGGGCTGCACGATGTTGGGGCGTGAGCGGAAGACGGCCTAACGGTGTGCGGGACCGTAGCCCAGCTTCATGGAGACGGTTGCGAATGGTCCTCGCCGATACCCCAGGAGCAACAGTGTCCCTAATTTGCTGGGAACTGGCGGTCCGGTCCTCTACGGCACTGCGTAAGATCCTACGGTCTTGGCGTGCATCCGTGCATCGCTGCGGTCCGGTCCCAGGTCGACGGGCACGTGCACCTTCCGCCGACCACTGGCGACAACATCGATGTACTGTGGAGACCTCACGCCCCACGTGTTGAGCAATTCGGCGGTACGTCCACCCGGCCTCCCGCATGCCCACTATACGCCCTCGCTCAAAGTCCGTCAACTGCACATACGGTTCACGTCCACGCTGTCACGGCATGCTACCTGTGTTAAAGACTGCGATGGTGCTCCGTATGCCACGGCAAACTGGCTGACACTGACGGCGGCGGTGCACAAATGCTGCGCAGCTAGCGCCATTCGACGGCCAACACCGCGGTTCCTGGTGTGTCCGCTGTGCCGTGCGTGTGATCATTGCTTGTACAGCCCTCTCGCAGTGTCCGGAGCAAGTATGGTGGGTCTGACACACCGGTGTCAATGTGTTCTTTTTTCCATTTCCAGGAGTGTATTTATTCTTATTTTCTGCTACAGAGTGTAACATTCATATTTCTCATATTATTACTCAATACACTAGTGCATTTACGAAATTTTGAATGTTTAAAAATTTTTCCATTACGTGATAAAGTTGTGATATGAAGGTTATTTATCCTAGACATTTCATTTTATAGTGACCTAGATTCAAAATAGAGTATCTACTATACAAGAAGCAATCTGATTTTTATTTTCTCTTTGTATCATTCCTAACAAATTCCACTAATAAATAAAATATTTTTGAAATTTAGCTTGTTGTTGTTGTGGTCTTCAGTTCTGAGACTGGTTTGATGCAGCTCTCCATGCTACTCTATCCTGTGCAAGCCTCTTCATCTCCCAGTACCTACTGCAGCCTACATCCTTCTGAATCCGCTTAGTGTATTCATCTCTTGGTCTCACTCTATGATTTTTACCATCCACGCTGCCCTCCAGTACTAAATTGGTGATCCCTTGATGCCTCAGAACATGTGCCACCAACCGATCCCTTCTTCTAGTCAAGTGTGCCACAAACTCCTCTTCTCCCCAATTCTATTCAATACCTCCTCATTAGTTATGTGATCTACCCAAAATTTAGCTTATGTAATGTAAAACAAAACTTTATTACACATTAAACAAATAATTATTTTTATATTCCAATATTATAATTAACTTCATAAGACAAAACGTATCTTAATGTGGAAGCTACATATAAAATAGCTTTTCGGTGTAGCATGTTTTAAAAATTACACTATTTCGTTACTATATAAATATATACTCTTTCTATTACACTTCTTAGAGTTTTGAATTCATAAAAATGATTTCTTTTACGTTTGTCTCTGTTGTTACAACTGGAAATTAAACGATTCATTAATTTGAGTAATAGAAGCTTCTAGATGTTTCTGGAAGGAATACTGTCTTATACATACCGCGAAAATTCACACCAACGTAACTTCAGTTCCTCACCACAGTACAGATTTCTTGTGAGATCTTAGACTGTTTATATACTGGACATACAGTCTTTGTTCGATCACTATGAGCATGTAGGCATGAAAATGTTTATCACTTGCGTTAAAACTGTTACACTCTATTGTAATATGCGACGTCTGTGAACAATATTGTGACGAGTGAACGTAAAAACAAAAAGTTTTCAAAACTAAAGCTGAAGATAATGCTTCAGTCTTAATATACTCAAAAACCCGGACGACATAAACTTTAGTCAAAATTTTTAAAGGGATCCCAACCCCTACACACTCATGTCATATACGACATAAGTAGTAGTATAATTTCTTCTCTTAGATATACTGCAGATGTAGTGTTATGTACTAAAAACGCACGAATGAAATATTAGTAGCATATCTAAGGGGGACGTTATAAGTACTATCTGAGGAAACAGAGAGCAACTTCTCGAGACACAAATCACTAGGGAGAAAGTGCAGATGTAAATAAACAAATTACTCTTTTGGTGTAATTAATAAACCAACGCCTGTAGGCAGGCTAATGAGAAGGCTGCGAACTTCATGTCTCATGCTACCTCCAGGTGTGAGTGTTGGTGTGGGAGTCGGGGTGGCGGGAAGGGGGATGCTTTGCATAAAGGATGTCTGTCCTCCAGGGAAACAGCAGGCGCAACAGGTCTTTACGAGCTTCGTAGTCATGAGGTGGCATTTCGCAGGAAGAGCCTCGCTGACAAACTGCGAAAGTGTGCGACTCTTCGCCTACCTTTGAAGGTGAGTAGAGAGCGGCGGTGTTAGAAAACTTTTCGGCTGAAACGTGTAACATCCCTCTTCAGCTAGCAAGGAAACCAAAGATCTGATATTAAATATTTTATTTTTGGAACTGTGTGCGCTGAAAGATAGCTCGTTCGCTGTTGTCTGAGAACGCCAGAAAAAGCAGACTCTTTCGTATCGTATGAGTTTCTGCAAAATACGGTGTTCAAGGATGAAGCAACACGATGAGTGAGGATAGTACAGTTACCAGTCTAACAGTAGCTTGTTATTAAACAATGTAGCTACTTCCGATATGCATTACCATTTTGCGTGGTTTATTCGTTTATCGAATGAAATTCGATTGATAGATTTTAGTCATGCATTTGTTTCGTTTACACACTTTTGAGCAAGTATGCGTCTTCTCAGGTGCGACTGATAGATTGTCATCATCTCTCCACGTTTCCTCTGGACAAAACACGATGCAACGTCCGATGGGTGGCATGGCGGTGGCGCTGCGAATGATCCTGTGTCACTGGCATTAGGCGGTTCTCTTGTAGTCCGGGCGTCGGTGAGACACAAGCCAACGCTCCAGTAACTTCAGACAGCTACTATGGTTCAGTGTGCTTTTAGCGATGCCGTAGTGACATCACACGCCTAGAAGTTGAGTAGTGATTCTTTTTACCATAGTTCCCACAATTCAGTCAGATATGGTGATACAGTTCTGCTGAATACTGTAGCCAATACAGGGTAATTTTTCCATCCTGTACAAAGTCTAGGGAATGATCGATAACAGAATACGGAACAAAGGTGGACTAATGAACTAATGTCCAGATACATACATGTTTTCCGTACTACAGACCATTTACTCAATCATGCATTATTCCAGGAGCAGCGGTCTAATTCGCTCTGTATACTGCGGCCACCGTTACGGTATGGATTGTTTCCTCCTAGAGGGTGGTACTGTTCCTCATACCACATGCCCTAGCGTCCTCTACTGCCATAGTTATTGGTAATGTTGTGTCCGATTCACTTCTCTTGCTGATTCACATTATAGTGGGTGTGATACAGCTTGTACACATTGATTCCCTATTCGAATCGAGAGCATTTCGACATGCTGTTTATTTATGGAGGTGGGCAGAAAGGTTTTATCAGGAGCTCCGTACCCGCCGACCACAACAACAATAGTCAATGTTACTCATACCTCATGTCCTAACGTCCTCTACTGCCATAGTTATTGGTAATGTTGTGACCGATTCACTTCTCATGCTGATTCACATTATAATGGGTGTGATACAGCGTGTACACATTGATTACCTATTCGAACAGAGAGCTTGCCGACATGCTGTTTTTTTTACGGAGGTGGGCAGCATGGTTTTATCAGGAGATCCGTGCCCCCCGACAACAACAACAACAGCCAATATTCCTCATACCTAATGTCCTAGCGTCTTCTACTTCCATAGTCATTGGTAATGTTATGTCCGATTCACTTCTCTTGCTGATTCACATTATAGTGAGTGTGATACAGCGTGGCCCGCATCTCGTGGTCGTGCAGTAGCGTTCTCGCTTCCCACGCCCGGGTTCCCGGGTTCGATTCCCGGCGGGGTCAGGGATTTTCTCTGCCTCGTGATGGCTGGGTGTTGTGTGCTGTCCTTAGGTTAGTTAGGTTTAAGTAGTTCTAAGTTCTACGGGACTTATGACCACAGCAGTTGAGTCCCATAGTGCTCAGAGCCATTTGAACCATTTTGATACAGCGTGTGCACATTGATTCCCTAGTCGAATTGAGAGTTTGCCGACATGCTGTTTATTTACGGAGGTGGGCAGAAAGGTTTTATCAGGAAATCCGTGCCCGCCGACAACAACAACAACAATCAATGTTCCTCATACCTCATGTCCTTGCGTCCTCTACCGCCATAGTTATTGGAAATGTTGTGTCCGACTCACTTCTCTTGCTGATTTACATTATAGTGGGTGTGATACAGCGTGTACACACTGATTCCCTATACGAATCAAGAGCTTGCCGACATGCTGTTTATTTACTGAGGTCGGCAGCAAGGTTTTTTCAGGAGATCCGTGCCCGCCGACAACAACAACAAGAACAATCAATGTTCCTCATACCTCATGTCCTAGCGACCTCTACTGCCATAGTTATTGGTAATGTTGTGTCCTATTCACTTCTCTTGCTGATTCACATTATAGTGGGTGTGGTACAGCATGTGAACATTGATTCCCCATCCGAAACGAGAGTCTGCCGACATGCTGTTAATTTACAGAGGTGGGCAGCAAGGTTTTATCAGGAGATCCGTACCCGCCGACCACAACAACAACAACAATCAATGTTCCTCATACCTCATGTCCAAGCGTCCTCTACTGCCATAGTTATTGGTAATGTTGTGTCCTATTCACTTCTCTTGCTGATTCACATTATAGTGGGTGTGGTATAGCATGTGAACATTGATTCCCCATCCGAAACGAGAGCCTGACGACATGCTGTTAATTTACGGATGTGGGCGTTAAGGATTTATCAGGAGATCCGTCCCTGCCGACAACAACCAGAATAGTCAATATTCCTCATACCTCATCTCCTAGCATCCTCCACTGCCATAGTTAATGGTAATGTTGTTTCCAATTCACATCTGTTGCTGATTGACGTTATAGAGGGTGTGATACAGCGTGTACACATTGATCCCCTATTGTAATGGAGAGCTTGCCGACATGCTGTTTATTTACGGAGGTCGGCAGTATCCTTTTATCAGAAGATCCGTCCCCGCCGACAACAAGCAGAACACTCAATAGTCACCATACTTCATGTCTCAGCATCCTCTACTGCCACAGTTATTGGTAATGATTTGCCTGCGTCACTTCCCTTGCTGATTTACATTATAGTGGGTGCGATAGAGCGTGTACACATTGATTCTCTATTCTAATCGAGAGCTTGCAGACATTCTGTTTATATACGGAGGTGGGGGGAAATGTTTTATCAAGAGATCCGTGCCCGCCGACAACAACAACAACAATCAATGTTACTCATACCTAATGTCCTAGCGTCCTCTGCTGCCATAGTTAATGGTAATGTTATGTCCAATTCATTTCTTTTGCTGATTCACATTATAGTGGGTGTGATGCAGCGTGTACACATTGATTCCCTATTCCAATCGAGAGCTTGCCGACATGCTGTTTATTTACAGAGGGGGGCAGAAAGGTTTTCAACTACAACAACAATCAATGTTCCTCATACCTCATGTCCTAGTGAACTCCACTGCCATAATTATTGGCAATGTTGTCTCCTATTCACTTCTCTTGCTGATTAACATTATAGTGGGTGTGATACAGGGTGTGCACATTGATTCCCCATTCGAATCGAGCGTTTGCCGAAATGCTGTTTATTTACAGCAGCGGACAGCAGTCATTTATCAGGAGATCCATCCCTCCCGACAACAACCAGAATAGTCAATGTTCCTCATACCACATGTCCTAGCGTACTCTACTGCCATAGTTATTGGTAATGATGTGTTCTATTCACTTCTATTGCTGACTCACATTATAGTGGGTGTGGTACAGCATGTGAACATTGATTCCCCATCCAAAACGAGAGCTTGCCGACATGCTGTTTATTTACGGAGGTGGGCAGTAAGGTTTTATCAGGAGATCCGTCCCTGCCGACAGCAATCAGAATAGTCAATGTTCCTCATACCTCATGTCCTGACATCCTCTACTGCCATAGTTAATGGTTATATTGTTTCCAATTCACTTCATATGCTGATTCACATTATAGAGGGTGTGATACAGCGTGTACACATTGGTCCCCTATTGCAATTGTGAGGTAGCCGACATGGGGTGATTTACGGAGGTGGACAGGAACGTTTTATCAGGAGATCCGTCCCCGACGACATAAAGCAGAACACTCAATGTTCACCATACTTCATGTCCTAGCATCCTCTACTGCCACAGTTAATGGTAATAATGTGTTCAATTCACATCTCATGCTGATTCACATTATAATGGGTGTGATACAGCATGTACACATTTATTCACTATTCTAATCGAGAGCTTGCTGACGTGCTGATTATATACGGAGGTGGGCAGAAAGGTTTTATCAGGAGATCCATACCCGCCGACAACAACCACAACAGTCAATATACCTCATACCTCATGTTCTAGCGTCCTCAACTGCCATAGTTTTTGGTAATGTTGTGCCCGATTCACTTCTCTTGCTGATTCACATTATAGTGTGTGTGATACAGCGTGTACACATTGATTCCCTATTCGAATCGAGCGTTTGCCGAAATGCTGTTTATTTACGGAGGTGGGCGGAAAGGTTTTATCAGGAGTTCCGTCTCAGCCCACAACAACCAGAACAGTCAATGTTTCTCATACCTCATGCCCTAGCGTCCTCTACTGCCATAGTTATTAGTAATGTTGTGTCCGATTCACTTCTTTTGCTGATTCACATTATAGTGGGTGTGATACAACGTGTGAACATTGATTCCCCACCCGAAACGAGAGCTTGCCAGCATTATGTTTATTTATGGAGGCGGGCAGTAAGATTGTACCAATAGATTCGTCCCCGCTGACAACAACCACAACAGTCAATGTTCGGCATACCTCATGTCCTAGCGTCCTCTACTGACATAGTTATTGGGAATGTTGTGTCCGATTCAGACCTCTTGCTGAATCACTTTATAGTGGGTGTGATAAAGCGTGTACACATTGATTCCATATTTGAATCGAGAGCTTGCCGACATGCTGTTTATTTACGGAGCCGCGCATCAAGGTCTCGTCAGGAGATCCGTCCCCAGCGACATCATTAACAACAGTCAATGTTCCTCATACCAAATGTCCTAGCGTCCTCTACTGCCATAGATATTGGTAATGTTGTGTCAGGTTCACATCTCTTTCTGATTCACGTTGTAGTGGGTGTGATACAGCGTGTTCACATTGACTCCCTATTCGACACCAGACCTTGCCGAAATGATGTATCTTTACGGAGGCGGGCAGTAAGATTGTGTCAGGAGATTCGTTCCCACCGACAACAATCACAACAATGTTCTTCATACCTCATGTCCTAGCGTCCTCTACTGCCATAGTTATTGGTAATGTTGTGTCAGGTTCACTTCTCGTGCTGATTCACGTAATAGTGGGTGTGATACAACGTGTACACATTGATTCCCTATTCGAATCTATTGCTTGCCGACGTACTGTTTATTTACTGAGGCGGGCAGCATGGGTTTATCAGTAGATCCGTCCCCGCCGACAACTACCACAACAGTCAATGTTGCTAGTATCTAATGTCCCAGCGTCCTCTACCTTCATAGTTATTCGTAATGTTGTATCAGGTTCACTTCTCTTTCTGATTCACGTTGTAGTATGTGTGATAGAGCGTGTACTCATTGTTTCCCTTTTCGAATCTAGAGCTTGCCGACATGCTGCCAATTTACGGAGGCGTGCGGCAAGGTTTTATCAGGAGATCTGTGCCCGCCGACAACAACAACAACAACAATCAATGTTCCTCATACCTCATGTCCTAGCGTGCACTACCGCCATAGTTATTGGAAATGTAGTGTCCAATTCACTTCTCTTGCTGATTCACATTATAGTGGGTGTGATACAGCGTGTTCACATTAATTCCCTATTCGTGTCGAGAACTTGCCGACATGATGTTTATTTACTGAGGCGGGCAGCAATGTTATATCAGGAGATCCGTACCCGCCGACAACATCACAACAGTCAATATTCCCCATACCTCATGTCCTAGCGTCCTCTAATGCTATAGTGATTGGTAATGGTGTGACTGATTCACTTCTCTTGCTGATTCACATTATAGTGGGTGTGATACAGCGTGTACTTATTGAATCCCTATCCGAATCGAGAGCTTGTCGACATGCTGTTTAGTAATGGAGGCGGGCAGCAAGGTAATATCAGGTGATCCGTCCCCGCCGACAACAACCACAATAGTCTATGTTCCTCATACCTCATGTCATAGCGTCTTCTACTACCATAGTTATTGCTAATGTTGTGTCTGGTTCACTTCTCCTTCTGATTCACGTTGTAGTGGGTGTGATACAGCGTGTACACATTGATTCCCTATTCGAATCTCGAGCTTGCCGACATGCTGTTTATTTACGGAAATGGGTAGCAAGGTTTTATGTGAGATCCGTCCCTGCAGACAACAGTCAATGTTCCTCATACCTCATGTCCTAGCGTCCTCTACTGCCATAGATATCGGTAATGTTGTGTCCGATTCACTTCTCTTACTGATTCACATTATAGTGGGTGTGATACAGAGTGTACACATTGATTTCCTATTCGAATTGAGAGCTTGCCGACTTGCTGTTTTTTATGGAGGCGGGCAGCAAGATTTTATCAGGAGAACCATCGCCGCTGACAACAACGACAACAGTCAATGTTTGAAACAAATGGTTTAAAAGGCTCCGAGCTCTATGGGACTTAACAGCTGAGGTCATCAGTCCCCTAGAACTTAAAACTACTTAAACTTAACTAACCTAAGGACATCACACATGTCCATGCCCGAGGCAGGATTCAAACCTGCTACCATAGGAGTCGCACGGTTCCGGACTGTAGATGCCCAGAACCTCTTGCCCACAGCGGCCGGCAATGTTTGAAACGTTCTTTTGAAGTTTGTCTGAGACAGGGTCGTTTCAGAATGCAGGAAATCATGATGAACGTACCCGTAATGTTCGGACACCTGACTTGGAGGAAAATGTGATCAACACTGTGGAAGAAGACCGCCGTGACAGTAACAGGAAATACGCCCGCCAGTACAGGCTAAGCCAGACGACCATCTGGAATATTTTCCATGACAGTTGTTATCACTTACAGAATGTGCAGCGCTTACTAGCGACAGACATCCCATATCGGGAGCAGTTTTGTCACTGGTCTATTCACCAGACAACCACAATTTCGGGATTTGTGTCATCCATCCTATTCATAGATGAGGCCATCTTTACGTGGAGTGGTACCTTCAATTTTCATCATAGTCATCCGTGGGATAGTATGCTGAACCCCGATGGTATGGCGACAGCGAGTTATCAGCATCGGTGCAGCCTGAATGTGTGGGCCGGGATAATTGGCAACCGTAATTTGGGGCTACTCCTACTCCCTCGCCTAACAGGCCGGAACTATCGGCGTTTCTTGCGGGTGGCTTTGACTCCCCTGCTGCAAGAAATGCCATGATTTTTGAACGGTTATGTGGCTGCTACATGATGGTGGTCCATCGCATTTCGCCGTTAAAAGTCCGGACGCATCTCAATCGTGTCTTCCCTGGTCGATGGATCGGACATGGCGGTCCAGTTGCATGACGTTCTCGTTCCCCGGATCTCAACCCGTCGGTATCTGGTGATGGGGCCATGTCAAAAGTGTCGTATATGCAGAGCCTATTCCAGATTTGGAGACACTGGAGCAATGTATTCATGCTACCTTGGACGCTGTTTGGATGCTGCCTGGCCGATGTGAACTTGTGAGACAGAACATTCTACGATGCGTGCATGCATGCGTTGATGCACATGGAATTCATTTTCAAAACATACTGTAGCTGTAGGTGCATGGTACAGCGCGTGTTATACTGCAGTCTCTGTAACAGTGTGTGATTGAATGAATTGTCTCTAGCATTGAAACCAATCATTTCCGGACTTAAGTTCGTTAGACGTTTTTTGTCCGTATCCTCTTATCAGTCAGTCCCTAGAGTTTGTACACGGTGGAAAAAATCACCCTCTTGATCAGTGCCTTCGCCATTATTTGATGTCTTATGAGATACCACTGTAGTCTATTGGAGCGAACCAAATTCTGGCCGGCTCAGGAGGTACCCGGCCGTGTGTACAGCGATTTGACGTCATTTACAATCTGCAGCATGTTGGTCGTTGATAGTCACAGGTTTTGTGAACTACGCTCATAAAAGTGAGCATCGCATGTGTTCGAATCGTTGGCGTGTAATATTATACACTCATGCTCACAAATTAATGATAAATGCAAAATGTGGTGCCACACAACGTGGGACTGCACAAAACTGGTGCTAATAGCTTAGGCACGTAGGTAACACACACGACACAGATCTGCAAGTCCACGGCATTGGTGATAAGTTGAGAAAACCGTCCCGAAACACATGTGCTATAAAACGCCACTGTTTCCTGCACACGTACCCCGACATCAATATGAGATATGATCACCGTGTAAACGTACACAGGTAGCACAACCGGTTAGCATACTCTGGATCAGGTGGTCGAGCAGCAGCTGGTGTATAGCCTCCCATTCTTGCACCAGTGCCTGTCGGAGCTCCTGAAGCGTCCTAGGGGTTTGAAGACGTGCAGCGACACGTCGACCGAGAGCATCCCAGACGTGCTCAATAGGGCTTAGGTTTGGAGAACAGGCAGGCCACTCCATTAGCTGATATCTTCTGTTTCAAGGTACTCCTCCACGATGGTAGCTCGGTGGGGCTGTGCGTTATCATCCAGCATGAGGAAGGTGGGACCCACTGCACCCATGAAAAGGTGGACATACTGGTGCAAAATGAGGTCTCGATACACCTGACATGTTACAGTTCCTCTGTCAAAGACATGCAGTCAAACCACGACCTCCATACAGGTTCCTTTCAAGGACATTAAGGGCTTGGTATCTGGTTCCTTGTTCGCGCCAGATAAACGGCGAGAATCACCGTTCAGACTATACCTGGTACACTGTTCCAATGACCATGTACTGTGTTCTTCACACCTGGCTTTACGAGCTCTTCTATGACCAGGGGTCAGTGAAATGCAACTTGCAGGTCACCGGGCGAATGAACCATGTCTGTTCAGTCGTCAGTAGGCTGTGTGTCTGGAGACAACTGTTCCAGTGGCTGCAGTAAGGTCCCGAGCAAGGTTACCTGCAGTACTTCGTGGCCGTCTGTGGGTACTGATGGTGAGATAACGGTCTTCTTGTGATGTTGCACACTGTGAACGTCCCGTACTGCAGCGCCTGGCCAAGTTTCCTGTCTGCTGAAATCGTTGGCATAATCTTGAGATCACACTTTGTGGCACACGGAGGGCCCGTCCTACGACCTGCTGTGTTAGACCAGCCTCCAGTCGCCCCAGTATTCTACCCATCATAACGTCATCAATATGTTCTTTGAGCCATTTTCAACACACAGTCACCATTAGCATGTCTGAAAACGTCTGCACTCTTACTCGCTGCACCGTACTCTGACATGCACCAACACACTTCTGCGTATGTGGACTGCTGTCAGGGCCACCCTACGATGACTGCAGGTCAAATACACCGCGTGGTCATACCCCCAGGTAATATAAACCCGCGATCCGCCCACCAGAGCTTTGTTTCACCATGTATCAGCATTATCCTTATTTTATGAGCATGAATGTATTTAAAGGTTAATGATTTAGCCGAGTCATGTATGCTAGATACAGTTGTTAAAAGTTGTTTAAAAATTGTTACGTTGTTTTTGATTTAAAGCACGCATATGAGTTTCCTTGCAAGTGATTAGGGAGAATAACGGCTATACAGTCTAGCTTTAAGCTACCTGTTGTGCTTTATTCAACGATTTTGTTCCTAAGCTATCAGTTGGTTTTATTACTTTTGTTGTAGATCTCCTTAATTTTTTGCTATTAACTGGGGATGTAATGTATTTTGCTCCAAAAATCTATTTTTCTAAAATATGATGACCGCTGCGGTCGCAGGTTCGAATCCTGCCTCAGGCATTGATGTGTGTGATGTCCTTAGGTTAGTTAGGTTTAATTAGTTCTACGTTCTAGGTGACTGATGACCTCAGAAGTTAAGTCGCATTGTGCTCAGAGCCATTTGAACCATTTCTTGAACTACAACGTTTAATCTATGTTGTGTGTGAATTCTATTGTGGTAGCAGCTTTAGAAATGCCTTTAAATCTGCACTGAAAGCCACTCCCACCTTTTCCGACATTTGGGAACTGCTTGTTTCAGTGTTTTTCTTTCGATATCTTTGGCTGACATCCATATCTCTGACTGACAGCTATATCTTTGCCTGAAAACTTTCTCGCATGCGGTTTATTTATTTTTGACAATACTAACATATATTAGTAGGTGGAAGGTTGAATTCGCAAACCTTTACATGGAAATCAAGATTTATGCATAATAGGTGGTGGAAAACCTGTGCTCAGGAAACGGTGGTTCCATGGAAATCGGCTTACCAACAAAATCGAGGAAGCAGCTCGAAATGAAGAACATAAGCTCTCAGCTTCAGCATCGAAACTTGCACGAATGACGTTGATATGGTGTCCACTGGATGCAGACTTACTGATTTAGAGCTTCTCTGCCAGGATATAGAGTTTCCATGTTCATGTGTTAGCTGTCAAGCTACGGAATGCTTGATTGTTGTTGAAGATAGAAGAGTGGGAAAAGCTTGTGATTTTAAATTAATTTGTAATTCGTGTGGCTGTGAATTTTCATTTTCCTCCTCCAAAAAAACTGACACCGGTACGTATGAAAGCAATTTTAGGTTAGCATATGCTCTGAGATGCCTTGGACAGGGCAGGGTAGGAGGTAACTTAGTGTGTGGTTTTCTGAACATGCCTCCACCTTGTGCAAAGTTTGAAGAAATAAATGAAGAAATGTCTGACGCTGTATGCGATACTGCCAAAGATTCTATGAAGAAAGCAGTGGAGCAACTGGTGGAAATAAACCAAAAAGAAATAGAGCCTGGGGTAGATAATCATGGCAGGGAACCTCCTACAAATCTCACTTAGCTGTGTGTGTCTGTATCTTTGACCTGTATGAAACCTACAAATCTTACTTAGCTGTGTGTGTCTGTAGCTTTGACCTGGATGAAAAGGGGTCTCACATCTATGTATGGAGTTGCATCTGTTACTGGTATTGACTCGGGTTAAGTTTTAGATGTACACATTATGTCTAAATACCGCCACCAGTGTGCAACAAGGAAAATGTCCAACAGTGAAGACAGTGAGAAACTGTAGTAAGAAATGCATGCAGTAGCGTACTCTAAAAATAATAGTGGCTCAAGTGGGGGAATGGAGGCTGCTGCAGTTGTGAGGATATTTTCCAGATCTGAAGACCAGTTCGGTGTTAGATACATTACCTTGGTGGTGGGAACTCCTCTTCGTTCAAAGCTGTAATAGGTAAAAATCCGTACAATGCAATAATAGAAAAGTTTGAATGTGTTGGCCACACCCAAAAGAGGCTTGGTGGTAGGCTTCGTCGCTTGCTGAAAGAGAAGAAAGGTGAAGATTTGAGGATGGAAAGCCACTAGGTGGAAAAGGCAGGCTTGCCCTGAAAAAAATTTATTCTCTTCAGTTATTTTATGGGAGAGCCATCAGGGAACACACGCGTAATTTAGAGGCAATGAGGCGTACTGTGTGGGCCATTTTTTTCCATAAATTATCTACTGACCAAACACCAATGCACAATCTGTGTCCGAAGGACGATTGGTGTAAGTTCAACAATAGAAATGTGACGCATTCACATAAACACTCATTACCTGAACCTGTTAAGAATGCAGTTAAGCCTACATTCAGGTTTCCTGCAAACCCTTATTTATTGAGGAAATGTCTTCACAGAAAGACACAAAATGAAAATGCAAATTAAAGCCTCAATAATTTAATTTGGATTAGATGCTCTAAAAGGACATTCTGTGGACTTGAAGTACTCAAAACAGATTTCCATGATGCAGTTTTATGTTACAATAACGGAAACAATGGCAGAATTGAAGTGCTGAAGATTGTTGTTATAGATCCTGGTGTATTTACAACAAACGCATTTTACATCATCGACGAGAGCAGGGTCAAGAAAGCTAACAGATCACTGTCTCACCTGCAAATACAGGCCAGGAAGATTAGAAGAGGAGAGAAGAGAAACCTGATGGATAAGGAATATCAGTATGAAGGATTTTAAACTGAGGTGAGGTTATTACCTGCAGAAGTATGAGAAGAAAGTATTTGAACCTCAATTTCTCTGTTTTACATTTTTTACGTTATTAGAAGCCTTCTCTCAAAAAGTATATACGCTAATGCTATGAAATTTTCAGGAGCTGTTCGCAACCTGTTTCTGTCTCAAAACTCTATTAATGAAACAATTTGACCCATAAATTAATAGCTGTAGTTCAGTGATCTTATAACCTTCTCAGGGCACTACAATGAAATTCTCAGATTAATTGCATAATTAGAATTTGAGTTATGCCTTAACGTAAAAAAGACAGTAAAAAAATTAAAAATTCAAATTTCTGGCAAAATATTAATCCTGCATATTTTATTATATTTTTCTGCTGAATCAGAGCTCTTTTTTTTACACACGCAAAATTTTAGATTTGTACATTAATAAACATGACTGTAACGATTTTTAAATTAATGTTTACATTTACCGTTGCGTCCCCCCTTAAACTAGAAGGGTTTGAACATCCTAATGTTTTCTGCTGTCTTTCTGATCGTGAGTCACGTGGTGCATAGAGTAGTTACATTAAGTGAAAACTTTTTTTGCTTGGATAATTACTCTGTCTTAACCCATCAAATTAGTGTCAGGATGTTTTTGATCCATGTTCGCTTATATTAGTATGTTGTATCTTGTGGTCCTTTTACAGTGTAAGCTTTTCCTTGGTTTAGTTCTATCATCTAACAGTTGTGACTACCAGTGGAGGCAAATACCGAACTGGCTTCCGAACTGCTATGATGAATTTTTCAAACTAATAATATGCAAGAAATCAATTTGACATCTATTCTGTTATGCGTACTGATCTCAAGTTTTCGAGACAATTTGGTCCAGTTGGTTCAAAGTGTATAAATTATTAAAGATTTAAATATTTTTGTATTACTCCAAGAAATGTGAAATAAAGGTTTGTCAAACTGGTATTGAATTAAAGTTTTTTGGTGACCTGGTACCTTCTAGCCACCCAAACACTAACTAGCACTTTTAAATTTATAAAATAGTCCATAATTAATGCTTCTGAGACTACTTTCAGCTGAATTAAGCAATTATTTGAAAAAATACATTTCATGTCGCTGACGACCAACAGCAATACGAATAAGATTTCGTTCTTAAGTCAGTGCGTCTCACAATCATAAATAAGCCAACGAAAGATCTGCCGGCTGTCTCCTAATATGGGTCCCCTGTTTTTAAGATATGGCACGTTTATTATATTTTAATTTTATGGCCAATGCCCATTCAGTCGCACACGGTAGTTTTTTTATCTGTCTGTGAGTCATCTAGTACTAGGTCGTGTAGGTTACCGTATTTTACGCTGGCGTTTGTTAGAATACCTCATTTACCACATAAACGGGTGTCTTCCTGCAGCACAGAGTCCATCAAAGTAGGGCTCACTTTCTTGTCTTTAATCCGGCGTTCTGAACGTATAGCTACACTAGCGGGTGTGATAACGTACCAACAGAACGTCCAAATTAATTTTGGGAAATGTTGGTTTTAGGATGTTGCATACTGTTCTTCGTTCAGAGCTACATTTTTAGGTAATTTTATGTTGCGTATCTAGTTGATCTTTCCGTGCATTACCATTAACAGTTGAAGATACGGTTACTTAAACACCATTCCGCTGAATTTGAGGTACATAGCGTTTCAAAAGGATTAATCTGATCTCACAGGAGTATATCCTCTCCATGAATGAAGATGTAAACTTTAGTAAATTTTAACTTGTGCATACGCCTTCAACTATTTTATTTTCAAAAGAAACGTACAACTATGCAAGGGTATGTATTTTACAATTATGCATATATAATGTTAAGTATTTTTTACAAATATGTTTAGTATCAAAGGTTTCATTATCTTTCAAAAATGTTCAGCGTGCCATTCACCACACATGCAAGAAACTTCCAGACAACAGTAATGAGCACATTTAGTTACTACATTTATTGTTGTTATCATGCTGTTCACTTAAATCTGTATTTTTCCGAACCATTCACATTAAAAATATGACATTCCGCTAGATCGAGCGACCTTAGACCGAATGATGCAGTAAAAGATTGGTACGCCCATTACGGCAGATCTATGGCAGTCGCATCTCATCTGTTACATAAACAAAGCAGAACGTATGTATGTATATATATCCAGGAGCCCCAAAGCGCTGGTTCGATTTCAACCAAATTTGACCCAGAAACAGTAGGCCTCACGACTACCAGCACTGTGAGGTTTATAAAATCCTAGCTCTAATATGAACGGAGGTCTGGGCAAAAACGTGTTCTTTCCAGCCCCTAGAGTACAGACAGCCTTGCGCATTGTGTTGGAGTAGTATTGGCCTGCATGATCGACCTGCTATGGAGTCGTATCGACCTGCTTTATTGAACTTTATTGCAGGGGCTGCGTGTGCCGATCAGCTTAGCTGGCGAAAGGCTGAGATCGATAGAGGAGGAGATGGAGCTCGGGTGTTCATCGGAGGCGAGGGTATCATCTAGAGTGACCCAGGGAAGTAGGTCCGCTGTTGTTTTATATCTACATAAATGATATTTTAGACAGGGTGGATAGCAATGTGCGGCTGTTTGCTGATGATGCTGTGGTGTGCGGGAAGGTGTCGTCGTTGAGTGACTGTAGGAGGATACGACTTGGACAGGATTTGCGATTGGTGTAAAGAATGGCAGCTAACTCTAAATATAGATAAATGTAAATTAATGCAGATGAATAGGAAAAAGAATCCCGCAATGTTTCAATACTCCATTAGTAGTGTAGTGCTTGACACAGTCACGTCAATTAAATATTTGGGCGTAACATCTCAGAGCGATATGAAGTGGGACAAGCATGTAATGGCAGTTGTGGGAAGGCGGATAGTCGTCTTCGGTTCATTGGTAGAATTTAGGGAAGATGTGGTTCATCTGTAAAGGAGGCAGCTTATAAAACACTAATACGACCTATTCTTGAGTACTGCTCGAGCGTTTGGGATCCCTATCAGGTTTGATTGAGGGAGGACATAGTAGCAACTCAGAGGCGGGCTGCTAGATTTGTTACTGGTAGGTTTGATCATCACGCGAGTGTTATGGAAATGCTTCAGGAATTGGGGTGGGAGTTACTGGAGGAAAGGAGGCGTTCTTTTAGTGAATCGCTACTGAGGAAATTTAGAGAACCAGCATTTGAAGCTGACTGCAGTACAATTTTACTGCCGCCGACTTATATTTCGCGGAAAGACCACAAAGATAAGATAAGAGAGATTAGGGCTCGTACAGAGGCATATAGGCAGTCATTCTGTTTGGGAGTGGAACAGGGAGAGAAGATGCTAGTTGTAGTACGAGGTACCCTCCGCCACGCACCGTATGGTGGATTGCGGAGTATGTATGTAGATGTAGATGTAGAGATGGACAAAGAGAGGGGAGGAGGGAAAATGGATAAAAGAGGCGGAAGGTAAAGACAAATGGTGGACAGGTGCAAAAACGAGAGGGGGAAGTGGAGATGGGAAAAGGGGGGTGGGGGACATATGGCCAGAGGAAAGTGGGAGGCTGAGGCGGACGTACAGTGGAAGAGGTCGACACAAAGAGGGAAAGGAGGAGGTGTGTTCAGTACATGTGTCAGATACATGCTCTTACATGCATGCGATAGCGTGGTGTTGTTTTGTTCTGCCGGAAAATGAAATTTTCGGCACTTTTTCGCAATATTGGAGAAAGCCAATCTCCTATAGTACCTGTAACCGACTTGTAGTAAAAAGGAGAGAGTTGTAAATCTTTTCTCAGGAAGAGACACGAAATTTATGAAGCCTTAGTGAGTCTCTTCCGTGCTCGACTGTAGTAGGTGCCTGCTCCCATATTCTTACATTGTGGTGCCTCACTTTTCCACTTAAATGTAGCGTATCACTGAACACCGAAAGTGAGAGGAAATTGTTGTGTTCCAAGCAGGACGTGAGCAAAAAGTAACGCGAGAGGTGCCTTTACACAGGCACAACCACCCGCCTGGCGTCTCCAAGATCCACGAAGCAGCCCCCAGATTGCGCCCATAAACACGGACCGCTTCCTGCTTCCATGCCATTTCATCCAATGTGCCGTACATGTTGGCCGATAGAGTGGGCAGCAGAGCTTTCCGTAATTTCCGGATAGTGATCGTTCAATACTGTTGTACTTTTTCGTGTTATCATTAGTGTCATGTTTCCAGGGATTTAAAGCTACCGTTCAGTGGTGTGTTAACAGGATAGCGTTAACGTCTGTCAACCTTTTAATCGTTACCAGTCGTTAGGGGTTCATTACACGACTTTGCAAAATTCCCTCATTGCGTCGGTTTAAGATTATACAGTACTGGCCATTAAAATTGGTACACCCCGAAGATGACGTGCTACAGACGCGAAATTTAACCGACAGGAAGAAGATGTTGTGATATGCAAATGATTAGCTTTTCCGAGCATTCACACAAGGTTGGCGCCGGTGGCGACACCTACAACGTGCTCACATGAGGAACGTTTCCAACCGATTTCTCATACACAAACGGTAGTTGACCGGCGTTGCCTGGTGAAACGTTGTGATACCTCGTGTAACGAGGAGAAATGCGTACCATCACGTTCCCGACTTCGATAAAGGTCGGATTGTAACCTGTCGCGATTGCGGTTTATCATACCACGACAATGCTGATCGCGTTGGTCGAGATCCAATGACTGTTAGCAGCATATTGAATCGGTGGGTTCAGGAGGGTAATACGGAACGCCGTGCTGGATCCCAACGGCCTCGTATCACTAGCAGTCGAGATGACAGGCACCTTATCCGCATGGCTGTAACGGATCGTGCAGCCATGTCTCGATCCCTGAGTCAACAGATGGGGACGTTTGCAAGACAACAACCATCTGCAAGAACAGTTCGACGACGTTTGGAGCGGCATGGACTATCAGCTCGGAGACCATGCATGTGGCTACCCTTGACGCTGCATCACAGACAGGAGCGCCTGCGATGGTGTACTCAACGACGAACCTGGGTGCTCGAAAGGGAAAACGTCATTTTCTCGGATGAATCCATGTTCTGTTTACAGCATCATGATGGTCGCATCCGTGTTTGGCGACATCGCGGTGAATGCATATTGGAAGCGTGTATTCGTCATCGCCATACTGGCGTATCACCCGGCGTTATGGTATGGGGTGCCATTGGTTACGCGTCTCGGTCACCTCTTGTTAGCATTGACGGCACTTTGAACACACACACTCTCTCTCTATTCGTTTAGTCGGTTCCGACTCTTCGTGACCCCATGAACCAAATCACGCCACTTTTTCCTGTCTTGGACTTTTTCCCGTAGACCTTCAAGGTTGGAATACATTGCTTCTGTGATGCCATCGATCCATCTCATCCTCTGACGTCCTCTTCTTCTAGTTCCTTCAGTCTTCCCAGTATTAATGTTTTTTTTTTCAGCGAGGCATGCCTTCGCATTGTAGGTCAGCTTTTGTTTCAACATTAGACCTTTCAGGGAGAAATCTGGTTTTCCTTGCTCCAATATTGATCTGTTGGTTCTCTTTGCAGTCCATGGAACTCTAAGAAGTTTCCTCCAACACCACAATTCGAAGGAGTCAATTCTTCGCCGCTCAGCCTTTCTAACGGTCCAGGTCTCACATCCATACATCACAACTGGAAAGACCATAGCCCTGACAATACGGATCTTTGTTGCTAGTGTTATGTCTCTGGACGTTATAACCTTGTCAAGGTTTGTCATCGCCTGTCTACCGAGCAACAGGCGTCTCCGGATTTCATGGCTGCAGTCGCCATCAGCAGATATCTGGGAACCGAGATAACTGAATGTGGTCACTACCTCCATGGTTTCTCCTACTATGTCCCACGAATTGGTAGGTGTAGTTGCCATTATTTTCGTTTTCTTCACATTCAGTGTAAGACCGGCCTTTTCACTTTCGTCTTTCACCTTCAGCAAGAGTGTTCTCAATTCTTCTTCACTTTCTGCCAACAGGATCGTATCATCCGCGTACCTGAGGTTGTTTACATTTATTCCAGCTATTTTAATCCCTGTTTCTCCTTCGTCTAGTCTCCCGTTCCTCATAACATGTTCTGCATACAGATTGAATAAGTACGGTGACAGTATGCAGCCTTGTCGGACCCCTTTCTGAATCTTTATCCATTTCGTTGTTCCATGCATAGTTCTCACCGTGGCTTCTTGGTCAAGGTAGAAACTACGTATTAGATGAATGAAGTGATCTGGTACACCCATGTTTTTCAGTACGTTCCTTAATTTGTTGTGATCGTCGCAGTCAAAGGCTTTGGCGTAGTCAATAAAGCAGAGGTACACATCTCTCTGGAATTCTCTTGCTTTGTCCATAATCCACCGAATGTTGGCAATTTGATCTCTAGTTCCTCTTCCTTTCCTAAATCCAGCTTGTTTTTCTGGTAGCTCTCGATCTAGATATTGGCGAAGTCTATTTTGTAAGATTTTTAACATGACTTTGCTAGCATGTGAGATAAGTGCGATTGTTCGGTAAGCTGAGCATTCTTTAGAACTTCCCTTCTTTGGAATGGGGATGAATACTGATCTTTTCCAGTCTTCTGGCCACTGCAGCGTGATCCATATTTTTTGACATATTGAGTGCAGCACTTTCACTGTATTCTTTCCAGTGACTTTAAACAATTCTGCTGGTATTTCATCATGTCCACTAGTTTTGTTATCAGCCATATTTTCAAGGGCCCACTGGATTTCGCTCTCCAAAATATCTGGCTCTAGTTCTAAATTAACATTAACATCAGCAGTAGGAGCCCTGTCATTATGCAGTTCTTTCTTGTATAGGTCTTCTACATATTCTGCCCATCTTTCCTTAACATCCTCTGCTTAACTCAGATCTTTCCCGTTTCTATCTTTTATCATTCCAATTTTTGCCTGGAATTTTCCTTTAATTTTTATAATTTTCTTATAAAGATCTCTTGTCTTCCCCATTGCCCGCATCTCGTGGTCGTGCGGTAGCGTTCTCGCTTCCCACGCCCGGGTTCCCGGGTTCGATTCCCGGCGGGGTCAGGGATTTTCTCTGCCTGGTGATGGCTGGGTGTTGTGTGCTGTCCTTAGGTTAGTTAGGTTTAAGTAGTTCTAAGTTCTAGGGGACTTATGACCACAGCAGTTGAGTCCCATAGTGCTCAGAGCCATTTGAACCATTTTTGTCTTGCCCATTCCGTTACTATCTTCAACTTCCATGCACTGTTCATTAAACAATATCTTTTTCTCTTCTAGCTAATTTCTGAAAATCTTTATTTAATTCAAACATAGCTGATCTATGTCCCTCGATTTTTGCTTTCCTCCGTTCGTCTGAAATTTGCAGTGCCTCAACTGATAGCCATCTAGCCTTCTTGCTGTTCCTTTTCTTGGGAATGTGTTTCTCTGCGGCCTCCTTGACGGTATTAGCTACTTCTGTCCACATCTCTTGTGAGCTTTTGTCCTCCAGCTCTAATACATTAAATCTGTTTTGCACCTCTAAAGTGTAGTCGGAGGGTATAGAGTTAAGGTCGTATCTGCAAGTTGGGATACTTTTCGCTACATTCTGAAGCTTCAGCCGAAATTTTGCAATCAGGAGCTCATGATCTGATCCGCAGTCAGCCCCAGGTATTGTTGTAGCTGACTGAACTGCGCTCTTCCACCTCTGATTACAATGTATGTAATCAATTTGGTTCCGGTGTTGGCCATCTGGCGAAGTCCACATATATAGGCGTCGTTTTGGTAGTTGAAACAGTGTATTAGTAATTATTAATGAATTTTCTTGGCAGAATTCTAGGAGTCTCTGTTCTGCTTCAGTTGTTGTACCAAGACCATATTTCCCTTCTACAGCTTGATATCCCACTTTTGCATTCCAATCTCCATCTATGAAGACAATATCCTTTTTTTGTGTTGACAGTAGTAATTCTTGTAAATCTCCATAGAACTGGTCAATAATTTCCTTTTCAGCATCGGTTGTTGGCGCATAAACTTGAATTACTGTGATGTTGAGGGGCTGACCTTGAAGTCTGATGGACATCATTCTATCATTTTTATATTTGCATCCTATTACAGCTTTTCTCACTTTATCACTAACTATGAAGGCTACTCCATTACTTTTGTTGTTATCGTGCCCAGAATAATACGCCATATGGCCATCCGAAGCAAATTCTCCCATGCCAGTCCACCTCATTTCACTTATTCCCAATATGTCGATGTTAATTTTCTCCAGTTCTCTCTTCAGTACATCTATTTTTCCTTGAGACATGGATCTTACATTCCATGATCCTATGCAGTGCTTCTCTTTGCACCATCTTACTCTTCGTGAAGCTCCTCTCAACCTGGTTCCCCCCGGAGATCCGATCGTGGAACTGGAAACTCCAGAACATTTTGAGCTGAGCGAAGCCATGGGGTTTTCTTGGATAGTTCAGTGGTGGTTTCCCGTTGCCTTCCACTGCCCTCCAACTCCTATCTGCTCACCGACTCAGTTTCCCGCTGGGGTTGGTTACCCAACCTTCCGCTGAGTTGCTCGGCTTAACAGGGGCACCACGTGTAGGTAGGAAGTTGGAGAATTGAGGTGACAGAAGCTGTGAGAACTCTCTTGCTGATTTCTTGTAATCGCGTATCACCCTCATTTTATGCCAGAGTCTCGTGATGTCTGCAGAGACCACACCCCCCCACCCCCCAGATCATTTCCTGGGCCATTTTGAACAGTGGACGTTACATTTCAGATGTGTTACGACCCGTGGCCCTACCCTTCATTCGATCCCTGCGAAACCCTACATTTGAGCAGGATAATGCACGACCGCATGTTTCAGGTTCTGTACGGCCTTTTCTGGATACAGAAAATGTTCGACTGCTGCCCTGGCCATCACATTCTCCAGATCTCTCACCAACTGAAAAGTCTGGTCAATGGTGGCCGAGCAACTGGCTCGTCTCAAAACGCCAGTCACTACTCTTGATGAACTGTGGTATCGTGTTGAAGCTGCATGGGCAGCTGTACCTGTACACGCCATCCAAGCTCTGTTTGACTCAACGCCCAGGCGTATCATGGCCGTTATTATGGCCAGAGGTGGTTGTTCTGGGTACTGATTTCTCAGGATCTATGCACCCAAATTGCGTGAAAATTTAATCACATGTCAGTTCTAGTATAATATATTTGTCCAATGAATACCCGTTTATCACCTGCATTTCTTCTTGGTGTAGAAATTTTAATGGCCAGTAGTGTACCACGTAAGGAAGGAGGGAAATTTACATAACAGCCAGAGTAAGTCGAATGCTGACATTTCTTGCAGACTAAAACAGAATATTGCAGTATTACAAGCATAGTCATTAAAATGTCCAGAAGAATGCACATACTGACAGATATAAATAATGCAGATATTAAAACTATATGGAATATTGTCAAACTGGAGACAAGACTGCCACCAAGTGCACAAGATACTATAACAAACTAAATGTCAATGTTGTGGCTGATACTTCACAAACTGCGAGTAGTCTTAACAATCACTTTGTAAATGTAACAGCAAAAATGAGATTAAACGCTTGATTTGATTTGATTTTTAACAGGGAAGCTAAAACAGCTTATGTATAACCCACCAGTGTCCGCACCGAAACTGAGTCTATTGTGCGGTATCGCTCCCTGCTTATCTAGTAAAGCCAACCAATGCCCTTAAATAGTGCAAGGAGTCCCTTTACCAGTTTTTTGTTACACAAGTTCTTCAGGTCTAGTTGTCCCAAAGATTCTATATCTTTTGCTCTCCAATGCCATGCATTCGAGGATTAAATGTGATGCAATTTCTTCACCCTCATCACAGATCCTACATTTAGGGTGTTCTTCCGTTATACCCATTGTGTGTAGGTGTGTTTTGAAATTCTTATGGCCTGTCATCAATCCAGTCATGAGTTTGATCTCTTTCCTGTTCAATACCAGGATTACAGATCTTGTTTTTGTTTGTGGACCTTGGTCCAATATTCTACGTGTTGTTTCCTAAGCCAGTTCCGTATTTCTAGTTTGATCATAGCCTTGGTGATTGTCAGGACAGGTTCCGATCCAATAAATGGAGTCATTGCCCCATCCTGGCCAATATGTCGGCTTGTTCATTGCCACAGATCCCTGAGTGGCCAGAGACCCTCACTAGATTTACCTTATTGCTTCCCCCTAGCTCCACCAGAGCCCTGTGGCATTCTGCAACAATCTTACATCTTGTTGAAGGAGCTGCCAATGATTTCAGGGCTGCCTGGCTGTCTGAATAGATGTAGATGCTACGGTCATTGTATCACCTACGCATATTATTCTCCACACATGCCCTGATTGCAGCAATTGCAGCTTGGAATACAGAGGCCGGTTTTCCTAGAGAGATGATTCAGTCCAGTTTTGGGTGAACCCCGTACACCGCTGCCCCAACTCCTTGGTCTGATTTCGACCGATCGGTGAACCAAACGATGTCCCCCGTACGGTGTCGAACTGTTTTTCCCCTTGCTCCCTGCTTCCAATTATTATATTGTAATGCTTGTTGAAGCAGTTGGAAGTTACTATACAGTCGGTATTTCTCCATTTCATCTGAAGAAGAAAGGGAATGTACTACACATGTCATTTCATAACACTTGAAACAACTAGAAGTAGCACCAACATCCTTCAATGAAATTAAGAGCATTCTAAAAATGCTAAAAAAACGACGACTCGTGTGGTGTTGATGGAATTTCAAATAGAATCTTGAGAAACTGTTCCAACTTAATAAGCAATGTCCTTAGTTAGACATGTAATGCACCACTGAAATATGTAATTTTTTCCAAACGGGTTAAAATGTGCAGTTGTTAAACCTCTCCATAAGAAAGGTGACAAGACAGTCACAAATAATTGCTGTCCAGTTTCTCACTGACACCTTTCTTCAAAATATCTGAAAAAGCGATGTACTCGTGTGCAGTCTCACACTTAAGTAGAAACAATTTACTTAGCATATCGCTGATTGGATTCCAGAAGGGTCGCTTGACTGAGAAGGTTATTTATACATTCACTCACCAAATAGTGCAGTCCTTAAATAATAAAATGTCACCAGATGGCATTTTTCCCACCTTTCCAAGACTTTTGAGTCTGTAGAATATAGATCATGCTACACTCTTAGGAAACCGAAGATTCATGTAATCGTTGGCTTTACACTCAACTGTTCTGTGTCGTCCTTAATAAACAGAATGCAGAAAGTTGTTCTCAATAATTCAAAGATTGTGGCAACGGTAGAAAACTTTATTCACTATGAAGAAATCACAAAGCGAATCACATACGATTCAGTTTTGGGCCTACTCATATTTCTTACATGTGAAATACCTTCCACTTAACATTCAATAAGCAGAATCAAAAATGGTTCAAATGGCTCTCAGCACTGTGGGACTTAACATCTGAGGTCATCAGTCCCCTAGAACCTAACTAACCTAAGGACATCACACACATTCATGCCCGAGGCAGGATTCGAACCTGCGACCGTAGCGGTCGCGCGATTCCAGACTGAAGCGCCTAGAACCGCTCGGCCACAACGGCCGGCTAAGCAGAATCGATACTTTGTAAGCCAATACTAGTTTTATGGTACATCCCATCAGACAGAAAGCAACCAAAGAGATTTTAATGATATTTTTCAAATCATTATTAAATAATTCTCCGAAAACGAATTACACGTCAATTGTGAGATGCAACACAACAGAACATTTTTGGAAATGTGAAATCTTAAGCCACGTTCACACCGTCTTCTTGCTGCTTGCTATCGAAAACGCAAATGACTAATGGTTAAGTTAATCAATGTTGTTTCCTGCAGTGATCAACAAGTGAATCCCCACGTGCATGTGCATGAATTTAAAACTGAGTGATGCAAGAGAAACTGGATCTCAAAGGTGTGTGGCTGGATCCTAAAATATTGGCTACGTTACTGCCCAGGGTCCAGCCAACATATCCATCATATTAACCAAAAGGAAATCAGTCTCAAGTTTAATAAATATATAGACAGGAATTTGTGGTGAAATAATGTTCACTTCCCATTTTTGACAGACTGAATTTATTGCAGAAAAAGTAAATGAACTGTTCTTTCACATTATTCACAACACCTTATTTTCAAAATAATATAATATTTATCAGTACAAGAATGTAAGTAAGTCAACCATCATCAAATGCAGGTACACTTAACATTTAGAAAATCCATGGAAAATATTTAGTGCTTCAGGACACTTCTGTTTAAGAGTTCTGTGATTGCGAACGATATTTTAACTGCGGGCCACCATCAAGTTACCTGCAAAACAGTTCATAGATGTTTAGACTAAGTCGCCTAACCCTAAATTATTCTGAGGCCTCAGGCTGAAAATTTTTTTTTCGAAATATTTACAAGTTCCAACCAATCAGTTCACCCACACAAGCTAAAATAATTCAAAGTTCCTCGCGATCGTCGCACGTGAAACTTTTACAAGTTCACGACCTAAGACTTAGATAATATTTCAGTTCCCCGCTTTATGCGGTTTCCACCCAGACATACGTTCTGTATATACATGAAATCCGCATCACTGCCTGCCGAAATCTTAGCTGTCCCACGTGAAAATGGCTGCCGCTATTTATATCTTCACATCAACGTGACTAAAACTTATGCCCGTCTGACTTCCAAAAACATATACAGGGTAGTCCATTGATCGTAACCGGACCAAATATCTCAAGAAATAAGCATCAAACGAAAAAACTACAATGAACGAAACTTGTCTACCTTGAAGGAGGAATCCAGATGGCACTATGTTGGTCCGCTAGATGGCGCTGCCATAGGTCAAACGGATATCAACTGCGTTTTTTTAAAATAGGAACCTACATTTTATTACATATTCGTGTAGTACGTAAAGAAATATGAATGTTTCAGTTGGACCACTTTTTTCGCTTTGTGGTAGATGGCACTGTAATAGCCACAAACATATCGCTCACAATTTTAGACGAACAGTTGGTAACAGGTAGGTTTTTTGATTAAAATACAGAACGTAGGTACGTTTGAACATTTTATTTCGGTTGTTCCACTGTGATATATGTACCTTTGTGAACTTATCATTTCTGAGAACGTATGCTGTTACAGCGTGATTACCTGTAAATACCACATTAATGCAATAAATGCTCAAAATGATGTCCGTCAACCTCAATGCATTTGGCAATGCGTGTAACGACATTCCTCTCAACAGCGAGTAGTTCGCCTTCCGTAATGTTCGCACATGCATTGACAATGCGCTGACGCACTTTGTCAGGCGTTGTCGGTGGATCACGATAGCAAATATCCTTCAACTTTCCCCACAGAAATAAATCCGGGGACGTCAGATCCGGTGAACGTGCGGGCCATGGTATGGTGCTTCGACGACCAATCCACCTGTCATGAAATATGCTATTCAATGCCGCTTCAACCGCACGCGAGCTACGTGCAGGACATGCATCATGTTGGAAGTACATCGCCATTCTGTCATACAGTAAAACATCTTGTAGTAACATCGGTAGAACATTGCGTAGGGGATCAGCATACATCGATTAGATTTCCATCGATAAAATGTGGGCCAATTATCCTTCCTCCCATAATGCCGAACCATGCATTAACCTGCCAAGGTCGCTGATGTTCCGCGTGTCGCAACCATCGTGGATTTTCCGTTGCCCAATAGTGCATGTTGTGCCGGTCTACGTTACGCTGTTGGTGAATGACGCTTCGCCGCTAAATAGAACGCGTGCAAAAAATCTGTCATCGCCCCGTAATTTCTCTTGTGCCCAGTGGCAGAACTGTACACGACGTTCAAAATCGTCGCCATGCAATTCCTGGTGCATAGAAATGTGGTACGGGTGCAATGGATGTTGATGTAGCATTCTCAACACCGATGTTCTTGAGATTCCCGATTCTCGCGTAATTTGTCTGCTACTGATGTGCGGATTAACCGCGACAACAGCTAAAACACCTACTTGGGCATCATCATTTGTTGCAGGTCATGGTTGACGTTTCACATGTGGCTGAACGCTTCCTGTTTCCTTAAATAACGTAACTACCCGGCGAACGGTCCGGACACTTTGATGATGTCGTCCAGGATATCGGGCAGCATACACAGTACACGCCCGTTGGGCATTTTGATCACAACAGCCATACATCAACACGATATTGACCTTTTCCGCAATTGGTAAACGGTCCATTTTAACACGGGTAATGTATCAGGAAGCAAATACCGTCCACACTGGCGGAATGTTACGTGATACCACGTACTTACATGTTTGTGACTATCACAGCGCCATCTATCAAAAAGCGAAAAAAGTGGTCCAACTAAAATATTCATATTTCTTTACATACTACACGAATATGTAATAAAAATGGGGGTTCCTATTAAAAAAAAAACGCAGTTGATATCCGTTTGACCTATGGCTGCGCCATCTAGCGGACCAACCCAAGCGCCATCTGGTTTCCCCTTTCAAGCTAGACGAGTTTCGTTCTTTATAGTTGTTTTGTTTGATGCTTATTTCGTGAGATATTTGGCCCAGTCACTATCAATGGATCACCCTGTATAAACTATACATTTAATGATGTATGTACATATTACGGATGAGTTTCCAAACCACGAGAAACGCAAAAATGTGAATTTCATCAGCTTTTCATTGCTGCTCGAAGGTTTCGTGTAGCTGTAACGCTTTTCTGGCATATAGTGTTTTTTGCTCATATGGGCGCCATTTTGGATCGTTGTATTGGTACTAGATGTTAAACTATTGAACTAATTACAGTCGTACATATCTAATTACTTCTATTTACTAATGCTGCTGCTACCTTCATTGTTCCATGTTTTATTTACTAGAGCGTTCACTTCTTTATATCCCGAAATATTCATTCCGGCCTGTGATTTGAAATGCGATTTATTAGGATAGTTCAATATCAATCACTGAGCCCTTACCATTGACACAACTTTTGTCTAAATCACTTAAGGCCTTACTATGTTATTAAGTTTTGTAGGTCGTTTTATATCCAAAACATTTAATAACATTCGTCGACTGAGCTGCTAGCCTTACAACAGATGTCGAGCGCACACTCACGTTTGTTATTGTTTTCATAGGCATTCGAGGTGTACTGTCTCAAAAAATACAATTTCAGTTCTGTGCAATAACTACTCATACTAACAACTGATGAAACATATGAATAGGGGTCGGCAAAGACTGTATATTTCTCCAAATTTTTGGATGTGTATTGATGAAAACTTGAGCTGCAAGCAGCATCTTACTGAGCTTCTTAAACAATTACGTTCGATGACTTTTGCTCCGCATATAATTGCTTCTCTTGGAAAGAAACGAATCGATCTCCTTACATATTTTGCATATTTCCACTCAGTAATGTCATACGGAATAATTTTATTGTGTAACTCATTATTTAGAAGGAAAGTATTGATAGTACGAAAGCAACCTGGTGTTCACCCACAGACGTAACGTAGACATCTCTTCAAGGAGCCACGAATTTTAACTGCGGCGTCACAATACATACATTCACTAATGAAATTCGCCATAAATAATCGATCACAATTTAATAAGAACAGTGATGTCCATACCTACAACACTAGAGGGAAAAAATGACCTCTATTGCCCATTATTAAAACTGTCATTGATTCAGAATGTTCAATATGCAGAAATCAAAAATTTTGATCGTTTTTCCAATACCATAAAATGTCTAAAGGATAGCAAAGCTAGTTTTAACACTTTGAGCACCAGTGGGTTCTACCTGAACCAACATTTTACTAACTAGTTTTTGAAGGACCAGTTCACTCAGCATGAAACTACCGATGCTGTCGCATGGCAGCGTCACCTTACAGCCATCAAAGCAACAGCCCGCTCAGAGATTGCGCTACCTGATTGTAGGAGATTGTGACATGCGGTTTATTTTTACAGTGGTCATATTGAGGAGATCTTTGAAGCGAAGTAATTACATCTAAAGTTACTGTAACGTAAATTTGACTTTGTACTACGCTTTTGTGAGTGTTTTAGAAATGACACCACTTCATCAGTGTGTAATTTGGATACAAAATTTAATAAATTTTATGTCTAATTTTGTGTGATGTTTAGGATTATAATTTTTTTAGGCATTATGAGTTCATGGAAGTTTCGAGATGTGGGATTGTGTCTAGGAAAAATGTGAATTTTATTTTCAGATAAATCGCATGAAATGATTGATGGTTGGAAATTGCATGTTCTAGTGCTTCCAAAGTGAAAACACCTCCTTAACCCTTTGAGACCTGAATTTTGTCCGGAGGAAGGAAAGTTTTTCTTTGTGCTCCAATGAACTTCGGTAATTTTTTAATGATTTTAGATGCATGATTTGCGCAAATATATGTACTCGTTTTCAGTTCATACTTTGAATGTTTTGCTTCTTTTTATGGACTACAATAAATACTTTCGAAATATTCACTGTTGTGTTAAATAAACTGAAAATCCAGTAATTACCATGCAAAATAACAATAAAAATCTGCAGTTATGCAGTGGAGAATAACAAACCAACAAATTCCGTGAATGCTTGCGGTCACAAGCTGCTGCTTCTTTACAATGATGCACAACAGATGGTAGCACTTGGGCATGATGAAAAGATTAAACATTCACATGTGTGTAGGTGAGGTTTCCATTGACGAGAATTATTTCTGTTACAGCTGATACAGACTAATTATTTATGTACAGAACTGTAGCCAGAGGTTAAAATAAGTGATTTTTATTTTTTGCCAATTTCTTCTTGTATTCATTGCAACGGCCTTGCCGCGGTGGATACACCGGTTCCCGTCAGATCACCGAAGTTAAGCGTTGTCGGGCGTGGTCGGCACTTGGATGGGTGACCATCCAGGCCACCATGCGCTGTTGCCATTTTTCGGGGTGCACTCAGCCTCGTGATGCCAATTGAGGAGCTATTCGACCGAATAATAGCGGCTTAGGTCAAGAATACCATCATAACGACTGGGAGAGCTGAGTGCTGACCCCATGCCCCTCCTATCAGCATCCTCCACTAAGGATGACACGGCGATCGGATGGTCCCGGTAGGCCACTCCTGGCCTGACGACGGAGTGCTTTCCTGTATTCATTGCTTACTACGATAACAAAAGTTAATTTTGTGACAAATTTTAAAATCATATTCCGAAATGAAAGCACCTCCTTAAAACAACTGAGTGTCTACTTTTTGCGAATTTCTTGTTGTACTCGTTGTGTGCTATGATAATAAAGGTTAATCTTGCGAAAAAAATTAAAATTATATTTGGTTTCACATATCTCAGAGGGTTAAATCTAACTTGAAAGAATTTCTCGTGGACGACTCCTTGTATTCCATTGACGAATATCTACTTAAAAACTGGTACTCAGAAAAAAAAGTAAAAGTTGTTTCATCAACAGAACTCATAAAATGTATTCTTAGTGCTAACACTAATCAAGTACACATGTCCTGTAAACTTATTCGTTCTACATTATTTCGACAAAAGAATCGTTCAAGTTATCTATGGGAGAAGTAACTAACTAGCAGACAATAGGGAACGCATTCAGCTGCGGACCACTTTGCTCCAGCTTCGTATGGGAGGAAATGGATGTTCTTGTGGCGACAGGCTTAGAACACAGGGCGCCAAGGGCACTCACACAGTTTCCGCACCGGCAAATACTCAGTACTGTTCAGCGCCTGAAGTCAACCCAGTGCTGTATGCAGTACTCTGAAGACCGCCTTCCGACTTGGCAGACGCTATTTACAGAAATCTTGAAACTACCCACAGTGTCTGCAATATTATATTCAGTTATAGCGACAAATCTTAGACTGTCAAGTAGAAGCAAAGTTATTTAGATGTCATTATATCAGATTTCGGACATCAGGTACCACGCATCAGATTGTACCAAAGTTAACTGCTATTTTGTAAACATACTTTTAATCGATGTTATTTGCTATTTATAATTGTGTTTGCACATCTCTGTAACTGTTTCGCCGTATCGAACATGTTTTTATTTACAAGCTTGTAAATAGGTCACCGTTAAAGAAACATAGAAGGGAAACAGAATTTTTCTGCTACCATAGCTGCTGGAGCTGAATTAACAAAAGCATGCACAGCAGAAACAGAAGCAGTCTGGAACCGCGCGATCGCTCCGGTCGCAGGTTCGAATCCTGCCTCGGGCATGGATGTGTGTGATGTCCTTAGGTTGGTTAGGTTTAAGTAGTTGTAAGTTCTAGGGGACTGATGACCTCAGAAGTTAAGTCCCATAGTGTCTAGAGCCATTTGAACCATTCGTGTTACGTGTCCACGCCCAGCTGGAATCCACAAACTCTAACCGTTGTTGTGTATTACCGTTATGAAGCGCTTGTAGTAATTTATTCCAACATGGCCTAAAATACTAACGTTTCCGCATAAACAAGTCGAACACATGAGGAGCGGATAACTATCGTATGGTCAGACGAGCTGTCTTCTGAGGACTCTGCTGCTGGTAGCAAGAACAGACTGGGCGACTGGGCGATATTCCCTCACATCAACAGGAACTTCATAATGCGTAGGCTTCCGCGGCCAGAGTCACCATAAAGATCCAAAACAAGGCCACTGTTGATTTCTTTAGTACAGTTTTTTTTATGTTATGGCACGGTTCCATATCCATAAAACTGTTATGTTAACCAGCAACCATCATAGCATGCACTGAACTGTAGGAGCTGCTTATCACACTCTCGGCGAAAATGACGTCGAACATTTGTAACTGAGCTGCATCCGTTAGAACGAAGAACGTAAAACGACTCTTATTACTGTGTTGTCACCACCTCTAACGGTGAACAAGAGAAATAAAGATATTCCTGACATACAGTGGCGGAAAAAAAATGGAACAAAAATGTTCAAATGTGTGTGAAATCTTATGGGACATACCTGCTTAGGTCATCAGTCCCTAAGCTTACACACTACTTAACCTAAATTATCCTAAGGACAAACACACACACCCATGCCCGAGGGAGGATTCGAATCTCCGCCGGGACCAAAAATGGAACACATTCGAGGCCTGTGCTCAGTGGCACCAGAGTATGTGCATTCCGATGGGTTGTGGTGTTATTCATTCATTCTTCACGGTCAGCAGCGACGACACGGCGCTCAGGAGGCCTGTCTGCACACACTCTGTTTTTAATCTGCCAGCAATAACTGTGCTGAGTTTAGGGGCGAACAGTGTCTGCATCATTCGTTCTATGGTACGATCATGCCACTTGGACAAGTACGTACTCGAACTTCAGCCATAGGAACGGAGTCGCATTGTGTGCTTGCGGGAAGCTGGATGGACGTATCGACGGATTTCTGCAAGTGTTGGGCACAATGCATGGGTGGTGTGTCGCCGGTTTTAACAGTGGCCTGGGAAATACTACTACACCTCTAGACCAGGTTCTGGATGTCCACGCAGTACAGTCGTGGGAACAACTGTGATCGAACGAACGTCTTTTAGGGACAAAATACCGGCACTTGTTACAATTACTGTATCATCCTGTATGAGGGACCATTGGAAAGAGTCTGCTTGCAGCAGGAATCAGATTACGTACGCCTCTGGCCAGGCTGCAACTGTTACCTCGTCATGGTTACTCTGGTGTCGTAAAGGAGTTGACTGCAGAGTGGATTGGTACTGCGTTGTTTTCAGAGTGAGAGTGGGTTCTGTACCTATGTGAGTGATTGACGTACCTGTGTATGACGTAACCTGGCGAGCTGCCTAGTACAGAGTGAACTCACCCACGACACGCAGGTCCCACCCCAAATTTCAAGGTGTGGTGGGCCAGTAGTTACAACGACACAATGTGCTGCACTACTGGTTCAATCAAATCAACCCCATGCCAATGGTTACTTTAATGTAATGAATGAAATTTTTCATTAAAGAATAATCAATAATCTAATTTGTTTGTTTTAGTTAATTAATTTTTGTCTTTTCTTTCCTTCAGTAAGTACGAACTTTGTTTTAGAACCTCTCTCTTATTTACGTGTGGTAATAGAAATGCATTTTCAAAAGAATTACGTACATTTAAAAATTACGTGAACTCATATTAACTGATTAAGAATATTTAGTTGAGAATTAAATCCTTTACATAATTCGGCCTTGGCACACATTTTCTAAATGCAGTGGTTTTTTTTTAAATATTTACTGAATTCTTTCCCGGCGTTAGCTATGGAACACAAGACTGTCTCTATTAGCAGAAAATGGTTAAATATTGCCAAGCCGACATTTAATTATCACTGATAAAACACACTTCGCTATTACATTTAAGTTATTTGAGAGAACCAAAATTGTTAAATTTCAACATTAACTATGCGCCACGAATGCACAAATGTGTAACTAGTTAAAATTCATCAATCTCCGGATCACTGTAAAAGAAGAACATTTTCTTAATTCACTGCTAATTTTTATCTGTTCCCGATTTACGGGTTTGGTTAATTTTCCTTTAGCGGAACAATTTTTTTAAATGTGCTGCCACTGCAAATCGATCGGTAGCGGCACAGCCCAGCAACACCGCTAAAAATGCTGAAAATTATTTAAATAAATATTATAGATGACATGGGCAAGCTAATGATACACACTTTTGATAAATTATGATATATTTAGACCCAACAATAATTCAACTTACATTAGTTTGTAATTTCTCCTCTAATGGCGGCTAAATCTAGATACAGACAAAAGAAGTCTACCCATTCATAAAACGCTTCGTCACAGCTTCCTCTCGCTTTCAGCTCTACACGGAGATGACCAAAGAATACACAGTACGTGGTGCTTTTATACTACTGCTGATTATTAACATTTCTTTGTAATCTCATAACATTATTTTCCTCTGGCTAAATTTCACATCTGTGTTATCGCAGATATTGACACATTACGCAATCACATAATGAATATAGAAATATTACCATCCTAAATACAGAGAGAATATTACTACAAAAAAATATTACAATAATAACAAATGTCTTTTACACAAAATTCAATAATATTTTTTGTTAAATAATTACAGTATATACAAATTGCTCAGAGCGGCGTATATGGTACAAATAAATTTTAGTTTATTAATAGCGTGAGTTTGCCAGGGAACGTTACATTGCCCCCTGGCAACATTTGGCAAAGAGTTTCTATACTTTGACACAATGGTGCCAGTAACGTTCTTTACAATTCTGTATTTTTTTATGGAATGGCTCTTTTAATTAGTCCCAGGGTTATATATGTTCATGGCTCCCCCATTTGGGCGAAGGTAGGCAGGAAACCTGGGCAAAACTGTGCTGGAGCCCAGCCATCCCAGTTGTTTCATGATTAATCTTGTCTCTTTAACAGTCATTCTTTTGAATTAATTTAGCAGTTTGTCATCAACGGTTACATAATATCACAGTCACATACAGTTCAACGAAAGTTTTTTGTGTGTGATTAACAACTCGTTATTATTAATTATGCGATATACTGCAAGGTCACTTGTCCTAGGATATATCACTTAGTTTTTTTTTAAATCACTTAGCACAGCTTCACTTTTCATAATGTTTCCACTACCTACATGTTACAAATCCATCTCCTACACTTGTTAGTGTTCATTTTCTCTTATCAGTTTACGGATATACATAATAAATGTTCACTGTTTATCAAAATTGGAGTCATTGACATGTTATGCAGTTTGTGTAAATATTTTGGAAAATGTCAATAATGCTGTAGTTGGTGAGCGGTGCGGAGTGATTGTTGAGCGGCGCTCGGCGCGGCGCGTTGGCTCCGTGTAGGTCACCGCCCCCGGTGTTGACAGCTACGGCGCGGAGAGGCGTGTGGCCGTCTGGTCTGCTACGGGCTGCTGCGGCCCCTGCATGGCTGAGGTAGCCGGGTGTGCGTTGTATATCAGCTCGCCCGTGTGACATCTTCTTGCAGTGCTCCAGCAAACATGCAACAAGTTCACAAACAGTGTACTATCCTTATGGGCATTTTTCCTGCTGTGGGAAAAAACGCACACAGTTATTGGCAGTTATTATTCAGTAGGCCTTCACTAGTCTGGTTTGCACAATGTTTCGTTGTCACAGTAACACGTTTTATGGGCACACAATATTTTTTCACCATGTCATGACTTGTCATTCGTCACACGCAAGTTTTCACCTTAGGACAAAATGTATCTCTGTAGTCAATGCGCTTTCCTAGCGTCCCTTGACACACAAAGAGTTAAAGTTTGACACTAATTTGGTCCCCGTCCATTATCGGCTCACTGTTCGTGCCGTGCTAGTTCCTTGTCCACTTGCACACATGGCGATGATACAGTTTCTTATTGCTTGTACAAAACAAGTTCGTGACGTATTACTGCAGGTTTAACAGTCACTGTCTGTCTCTGCCACACAATACTGCACTTTTGTTTAAGTTTTTTTTTATTTACAATGTCCGTTGTGCATTTTTTTTTTAACAGCACATTCATAACTTCTTGTTCGCTCTTTACCAAGGTGTGTGATAATTGCGTACATGGTAACAAATATTAAAATTTCGTATTAGTTTGCCCAAAAATCATCTATATTCATGTTCGAGTAGATTTTATTTGTGCATTCCAGCCGGATTCAGGCATATTGTTCAATAACTCCTTTGAAATTATGTCTCACTTTACTTGCAAGGTCCTACGTAACTACAGTGTAGTCTCTGTAGGCTAAAATTGACTTGGACTGTATCAGGCTAGCTCCTTTTTTACTGGTTGAATCTGCACATGCTTCAATTGAAGCTTCTTTGTGTGTAACTTTGCGCTACTTAAATTTGCAATAAGTTTGCCTCCCATGGTGCCCTCGGGTCACTACTGGGTGCATTATTCTCTTTGCTAACACTGGTTTGATAATAAAGTTCTCAGGGCCTCATATTATTGATATTATTCTGGGTTCGAATCTGTCAATCTGACAGCTACACATATATACATATATACATATATAATAAAAAAGATTGTACCAAGAAATATTTCAAGTTTGACACACATATAGAATATTATGCAGTACACAAACTAATCACTACTAAAATGTTCCTCCTGACTGATCTCTGTCATAATTTAACACTATAAATAATTGCACTAATCAGGTTATCTGTGCAGACATTTAGAGCATGTCTCAGCTAACACTAATTAAAAGAAGACATAACACAAATATTCATAAACAAAAGAGAAAGTCAATCATATTCTTATAACTAAATACTTCTACACTAGTACATTATCTCTACAGATCACACATCATTAATGTTCATTCATTTTCAAAAGAATGGTGTCCACATAGGACTATTAGTCATTTACTGTAGGAATATTTTGACATCCTTACGCGGATACAGTCCCCGTACTCTCCCTGAGTGGGGATCTGCTAAGAGATAGCTACACTCATGTGGCACACTTACTATTCTAAAAGGTCCATTGTACACCAATTGCCACTTGCTATTCTGTTTCAAGGATGCCGAGGACTTAGGATGATTGCGTAAGAGCACCAAGTCCCCAACACTAAATTTTTGGTTATTCGTCACATGTCGATTATATTTTTCTTTCCTTTTCTGAGCGCACCTGGTAAGGTTGCACCCTGCTTTTCTTATCTTCTCTTCCTTAGGCTCAGGAAGGACTGGGACCTTAGGCAAAGGTGCCAGCCACTCATTCAGAACTCTATTATTATTCATTATAATCTCGTTTGGTGGATACCCCGTAGAAGCATGCGGGGTTGCGTTGTGAATTTCCAAAAACTTAGGTATCAGATCTGACCATCTTATGTGCTTACATGCAATGTATAACCTGAAAAATTTATTTAACTCTCCAAATGTTCTCTCTACTAAACTTGCTTGTGGGTGAAAACGGGATATTAGTATGTGCTTTATATCTTGTTCATGTAAATAGTTCTTCCAGGTATGGCCTGTAAAATAGGAAGCATTATCCGATATTATCGCTTCAGGCTTACCCACCTGTGTAAAATATTCTTTCCCTAACCATTTAACTATTCCACGAGCAGTGGCTGATTTAAGGCAGTATATTTTTAAGTATTTAGAGAAAAGGTCATATACCGCTAAAATGTACTTTAATCCACCCTTGGCTCGAGGGTAGGGTCCTGCTATGTCTATAGATACTAACTGAAGTGGCCGATGAGCCACTATAGGATGCAGTTCAAACCTTGTGGACTTATTTTGAAACTTAGCCTTTTGGCACAGAGGACAAGTCCTGATAATGGTGCGAGTCTGCTGGCTTATTCCCTTAAAGTATCAGAATCTGGATAAAATCCTTATTGTTTTGCATATCCCAGCGTAACCCCATGCTAAATGGGTGTGCCACACTACAGCTGGGATAGCCTGTTGCGGTATACACACGACTGCATGGTCATTTGACACACCTGTTTTATAATACAGAATATTACCTACTATTTTGAAATTCTGAACACTTTTAAGATTGGTTCCTTCTTTAATTTTGCTAATGATATCTCGCCAAATCGGATCAGTTTCCTGCAATATAGACATATTCTTATACATATGTAAAAAGTCCCTCCTATGTACCTAATCTTGTACTAAGAGTATTCGATATTCCTCCGATTGTTCCAAAATCTTTGACACTGAGGATTGCCCTAGTGGGAGCCTCGACAAGGCGTCAGCTACAACATTATCTTGTCGTTTTAGGTACATAATCTTAATTTTATATTCCTGCAATGCTAACCTCCATCTTAGCAAGCGGGTATGGTATAATTTGCAAGACATTAAATAGCTCAGAGCCTGGTGGTCACTGAATACTTTGACTTTTTTGCCATAGATGTAATAATTGAATTTCTTTACCGCCCAAACCACTGCAAGAGCCTCTAATTCGGTAGCGGAATATGCTCTCTCACAGCTGTTTAGTGTGCGGCTGGCAAATCCGATTACATTGATTGTTGTGGGATCGTTGCTCCTGTCCCACTGAAATAAACAAGCGCCCAGACCGTATGAACACGAATCTGTCGCTATGCAAAAATCTTTTGTCATGTCTGGGTGTCGCAGTATGTTTGCATTCACCAAGGCGTTTTTGATAGCGTCAAATGCGCGTTGACATTCTTCTGTCCACACCCAGTGCGCATTTTTACGCAACAGGCTCAATAAAGATTCGTTATTCATTAATTGGTTTGGAACAAACCGTCTAAAAATAGATGCAAGACTCATAAACGCTTTGAGTTGTCTCTTAGTTCTCGGGCTAGGAAACCCACGAATTGCGTCAAGTTTTTGCTGTCAGGTTTGATGCCTTGTGGTGTTATTATGTGACCTAGAAATTTAATCTGATTACGTCCAAATTTGGATTTCTCAAGATTCGCTGTTACTCCCGCTTGCTTAAACCTTTCTAAGACTCTATCCAGTAGTTCTACGTGCTCCTCCCAGGTGGCAGTAGCAATCACCAGATCGTCTACATACACTGTTACCCTTTGCAGCAAATCCGGACCTAAAACCGCGTCGAGGGCTGTTATGAAAACTCCAGGACTTACATTTAAGCCGAAAGGTAGTACCCTAAATTGGTAGCTCCTTCCCCCAAATATAAATGCAGTATATTTCCTCGATTCGGGTGTGAGCAGGATTTGCCAGAATGAACTTTTCATATCAACAGATGTCAAATATTGCACTCCATGGAATTTTTGAATTTGCTCATCTAAGTTTTCCGGATGAGTCCTGGCAGGTACAATAATTTCGTTTATGTCTCTCGCATCTAATACTAACCGTACCTGTCGGTCTGCTTTTGCTACCGCCACCAAAGGACTACTATAAGGGGACAAAGATGGTTCTATTATTCCCCACTCGATCAGTTTTCTTATTTCTTTAGCTACTATTTTCTTCTTGGACCAAGGAATGGAGTATGAGGCTCGACAGTAGGTTTTGTGAGGCTTCACCTCGATATTGTAATGATATCCCTTAACAATTCCTGGTGGTTCTGAAAATACATCTGCATAGTTAGATAATAACTGTACCAAATCCTGCTGTAGCATTAAGTTCAAATTTTCGGACTGTGATACTTCGTTCACAAGTGCGTCCACATTTGCTTTTAATTGATCACTTTGTACGTCTGGATAATAGAGATTTTGTCCTTGACAATGATTGTCTAAATGTAGTATCCACTGATTCCTACATTTTATGTTAATAGCATTACAATTAGGCATAGGTACCTCTTCAGATCTGAGCATGGACAATTCTATCTTCCTACCCGCGTTCATCAAACTTAATTTTCCCCGAGAAAGGTCGATTACTGCGTCCCTTTCTCTCAAAAAATCTACCCCCAAAATGCAGGCTACCCTTAAACCCTTTACTACCAGGAATGAGCACGCTATGGCTTCTTCCCCTATATACATCTCTACCCGCACTTGGAGTTTATTTATTTGTCGCTGTGCACTTATGGCTCCAGTGACTTTGCAATTGTTCACAGGAAAAGTCAGCATACGGTTTTCTTTCCCCAGTACTCTGAATAAGTCCATACTCGTGACACTGACAGTAGCACCTGTATGTACGATTGCTTGCACATCAATATTGTTAATTTTGATCTCAATTATCGCTTGTACTTTGTCTTTGTGCTCCTTTATGCACGTGGATGGTTCAGTTATCAATTCATGTCCCATCTGTACCCCGTCATTATACCTGAGGATACAGATTCCCGATGTTTTGTTCTGTGTCGGGCTGCTTCACTCCAAACCTTAGCCGACGATGGAGAGCGTATCTCGGCTGAATCTGGTTTGTTGAATTACTACAGGTGGATGGGTGTGGCTGCTCTGTGTCGCTGACCTCCACTATGTGTAAGTTGTGTTGCGTCGGCCGCCACGGTTGCGCAATTGGCGCATTTTGTGGTGGCGGTCGGTTATTGTCATATCTTTCACTGTTTTGCCGGTCCGGACTGGGCCTCTAGTTCTGTGGCCAAGTTCGGTTTGCATCATTATAGGTATTAGTGTTCCACGGCCCCCTGGCATTTTTCCATCTACTATTGCTTGGTGGGCCTGTTTCATATCGGTCATCAGACCTCCTTTTCCGGTCATTATTCACCGGCGGACTATTGGCGTTTCGGTCTCTACCTCTATTCCCATTTTGTACATAATCTTGTCTCCTATTGTTACCTCCGCCGTTTCCATTATTTGGTGGAGGCGTGTTATTTCGACCATTTCTGTAACCGTTCCCGTTACTTCTAGCCTGTTCAGAGGCTGCCTTAACATCCTCCTGAATCAGGTCAATTGAGTCCAGAACAGACAAGAAATGTTCCATGTCATTCTCCGACACGTGTATAAGTTTTTCCTTTACGTGTATCGGCAAGTGTGATTTCAAAAGTCTGATCAAATCCCGGGATGAAATCTGCTCGTCCCAATAACGGGTCTTATTAATGTACTTCCCAAAATATGTTCGCAAATTGCCTAGTCGTGGAGAATACGGCTCTGGATTGTATACCTCTTTCCGTAATCTCTCCTGAATACATGTTGACCAATATTTGGCCAAGAATGCCTTTTCAAATTGCTCATATGTGTCGCAACTGTCAGCTGCTTCGGTTGCCCATAATGCAGCATCTCCTTGTCTGTAAGACATAACGAACTGTATTTTCTGTGTGTGACTCCAAACGCTAGGCAAAATGTTTCTAAATCCCTTGATAAACACTACAGGGTGAACAGATTTCTTCTCCGTTGTAAAGATCTGAAACTGTCTGTTTCTAATCAGGCTTTCTTCAATCACTATTTTGGGGTGACATTTATTTGTTTCGGTAACATTGGTTGCCTGTTCTGTCTCGCAGTCGCAATTATTTACTGCTGTATTTATATGCCTATCATTGTTGGACCTGGCTGGCGTGACATACGCCTGTGCGTCGCCTTGCAGCAAGCTGATTTCTAGCGCGGCAAGACGACGGTTGACATTCCGCTGCCACAGCGGAATGTCAGTGTGTACCACCTTTTTTAGGTCCTGCATTTCCGCATTTGAGCCCACATCTCTGGCTTCAATCGCGGCGTGCACTTTCTAGTCTATTTTTTTTATAAATTCGTTTTCAATTTCGTGCACTTGTTCGAACATTTTGTGCTCAATTACTTGATTTGTGTCAATTTCTAATTGTTCCACCCTATTAGTCAGTACACTGATTTCATCTACGATACTGGCGTTAGCCAGTTGGATACTATCTACTCTTTCGCTCAGTTCTTGCACCGTTTTGGGTATAGTTTCATAGTTTTGTCTTAAACTAACAATCTCATTTTGCATAGTTTCCAAGGATTGCATTAACTGCAAGTCTCATGCAGGCGTCGATCACGCTCTGCTTGTTTAGCATCACGTTCTCTATCGCGTTCTGCTTGCATACGTACAAATTCAGCTTGGAAATTGAGCATGCGCTCGAACATAACTCTTAATGATTGCACTTCTGACACCTCACCACTCTCTGGTCCGTATCCAGTGCTTGCGGGTGGCACAGTATTTCCGCTATCAACTGAATCACTGGCTGGCAGTGGCAACATTTCTTGCCCTTCTGCCCCCAGATTCTCACATTGTACTTCCTGAACTACGCCACTAACATTACTTTGTGTCCCACTTTCTAGCTCGGTATCACTACTTACTAACTGTTGTTCATTATCCATGTTGATATCTTTCTGACTAGGCAATCTAACCATAGTCAACAAAAGAAACAAAATCTGAACTAAATATCCTAACACTCAGGTTTCACTGACATTATCACACAAGAAATGGTCATTTGTTGAAACACACTTATTATATACTACAGTGACTAACTACTCAAATGTCCTGTTATTTAAAAAAAAAAAGCACTAACAACAAGCACACCACTAATGATCCGAGAACAGAAGCACAACACCAAGTGAGACAATCTGATGTTCTCTTCCCTAAAGTATTCATCAGTCTAGCCAAGACACAGAAACGTTGCATCAATATTGTATGTTATCATTTTGGTAGTACACTAGGTACACCAAACTGTAGGACCATAATGAACTCTTCATCGTTCAAGGCGGTGGACAGCTTGATATGTCAACACCACATTCTTGTAGAATCAATACTCTCACATCAACGTTGAATTAGTGCAAAAACCAAATATAGTGCTCCATGATCATGAGGATGGACAGGACAAACGGATATTGCAGTAATTTCTGGTAATTAGGTCAGAAGGTGAAGGACATTAAGTCTTATGCTAGTCATAATTGAGAATTACATTAGTGTATCAACCGATTTGAGTAATTATTGGCACTCATTGGTTAGTTACTAAACATTTCTGTACTATGTATGGAGTATTACAGAACAGTATTCATAAGTCATCTAATTACAGTAAATATTGGCACTCATTGGCCAGTTACAAACCATTTTTATGCAGTATTCAGAAGTCATCATTCAAAATGAGTTAATTATTGGCATAGCATTTATAGAGTATAACAAAAATATTATTTACAGAAATTATTGACATAGCATTTATGCATTATTACAAAACATCATTCAGTATTACTCAGAACTCATCATTCAAGTGACATAGGACATATTTAAAATGTAACACACTGTAACTATTACTCAAGGTCTGTGGTCCAATAATACATAGATATAACGGATTGAATACATCTGAGAAGTTTGCATTATATTTAGAACTAGAAATATATCCTAAACTGGTAGCATTATTTGGTTGTATACTGGTAATAGTTGGGACTGGTAATAATTTTTTTGTGCATGTTAGCAATGCATTAAGTTGGGATCGATAATTGCTGGGGCATGAAAATATATGCTTTTGACATATTGCTGGAAATAAGGATTAATAACGTCATTTGTCATGAGTCAGCTGTAGCAAGGTTATGAAAGAAGTAGAGTATATGTGATCACATTCAAAAATGATAGACACAACTGGGTAAAAAAAATGCAAGTACTAGAACAGGTTTAATGACTAACTGCTTATAGCAAATTAATTACATGAATAGCTTCTCATAGAAAAAAAAGTACAAAATGGATTATTGAGCTGAAAGATGAAACGCATATTATGCTGAAAAGTAGTGAAATCCGAATTAACAGGTAATGAAACGTGTACTCATTATGTATGTACTCTAGCTGTCTTTTCCAAAACATTGTCATTATACCATGTGACATAAGACCTACTGTCAAAAGGAACTGCAACAAATACTTAAATAACTACATAGCATTTCTTAACTAATAGTAAATATATAAACTTCATCATTATTCTCATCTGCAAAGGAAAACTTCGTTATTCATATTATCATAACTTCATCACTACCATCAGCTGCATTCTTCATATAACTATTCATCATCATTTATTATCATCTGCAAAAAATAGACACTTCATTATTCATATTCATATTACCATTTACTTCATACAACTATCCATAGTATACAGTTTCTTATTTCTAGCATATTTCATCACTAAAACTAAGATGTGTACTTCTGTCTGACAGCCTGCATCAATCGCCTCGTATTCTGAAAGAAAAATAATTAGTCAAGACTGCTATCATACGATGTGTATAGTGTATTCTGGTTAATGCTTGTTAATTCTGATCCATTTACTCTTCATGACAAGATATTGCATTTTCTTTCGTTCATTGCGATGGTAAAATTTCCATTTCAGAGTAAACCACTGTGGTTTGTTTAATTTATTTCTTGTACACCTTATTGCTTTCTGAAAATGATGCATAAGGATTAACATCTTGCATTTAAATCATATACCCATTAGATAAAGACTTGTTTCTAGTGATGCAACTAAGCATACAGCATAGCATAACAGAAAACGTATTATGTCAAAAACAGACAGTTTTCAAGTGAAAAAATGTATACAAAGTATCATAATGCAGTAGCAAAAAAATGAAGAATAGTCAAGATATTGAGATATCATAAGCAAAAATGTCAAAGTCAACTGGTGTTTGTTATATCTTAATGGTTACACAGTGCATACAGACAAAAATTCTACTTTCGATAGGAAAACAATCATACATACACAAAAAATGAAAAATGTGCACAGTCTGATATATAACGACAAGAAAAGCGACCTGCTAACCTTACCTTGCCGGGCACTTGCCAAGAAAATATATGATAATCATCAGTAAGTAGTCACATAAATATAATTGCATCATTGGTCATATAAAATTCAGGAAATGGCATTACAGTGTGATAAATCGTAAAGTATGTTCATTCAATAAGGGGTTTAATATTGGAGACATGGTGATTGCCCTTGCTTTTTCTGGTTCTCAATGTTTCAATATGTACTACATTGGGGTGAGGAATGCTGCGAGTTCTGTATGGACCTGCGTATAGAAGCTCAAATTTACTGCATCTACTCTTTCCTCTGTTGGATAAATAGTGTGTACGTACTAATATCTATTTTCCAACGTGAAGGTCACGGCGTGTACAAACCTGTTTTTGCTGTCTTCTCCGGCGCTCTGCGGCACGTATGTTGTTGTTGAGTGCAATGTCAATTATTTCATGGTAGCGTAGTCGACGAGATGTAGGAAAGGATACTAATTCCTTAATTTTGTTGGGCGGTTCAACATTTTTTAATATGAGAACGAAGTTTTTCGCGGCGGCACTTATGTATAAAATATTCTCGGTATTCTTGCCGCGTCAGTTCTAGATAAAATCTCGAGCTTTCGACGATTACCTCCATCGTCATCGTCAGGAGCTGACTGTCTCCACTGCTGCTATGGTAGCCTCTATATAGCCCGAAGACGGCTTCTGATTGGTCGGCTTCTGATTGGTCGGCGATTACGTGCTGCTGTCTCAGACGGTGTCACTGTGTGCGCCGGTGGCGCCACCGCTTCCGTTTAAACGTAAACCTTGGAAGGAACGTCTCTGCTGCTTCTCTGCATCAAGCGCTCGTTTCCACGCACAGCTCAGATGGTATCCGCTATCGCGGTTAAAGTTCTTTTGGCTCATTCTGATTTCAACAGCCTCCTTAATAACAGAATCCCAGTACGTGGAGGCATGGGACAGAATTTTAGTTTCATCGAACAATATTTTGTGTTTGTTCGTGAGGCTGTGCTCCGCAATTGCCGATTTCTCAAGCTCTCTATTTTTAATGTGGCGTTGGTGTTCTGCACAGCGGTCGGAAACGGTACGAATAGTCTGACCTATATAATTGCTTCCACACTCACAGGGTATATTATAAACACCGGGGACCCTGAGGTCGAGATTGTCCTTAACAGGGCGCATCATCTCCTTAATTTTCTTAGGAGGACGAAAAATCGGTCTAATACCACGTCTACGCAGGACTCTTCCTATTTTTCTGGAAATTGCGCCACAAAAAGGAAGAACCGCAATCGGTGTTTCATCCTGTGAGGTTGCAGCATTATCACGTTTCCTTCTTTTGGAGAACGCTGCCTTTATATCGCGTGCACTATAGCCGTTCTTTCGGAACACGTTCTTTAGGTGATTAATCTCGAACCTTAAGTGGTCCTCGTCAGAAACAGTTTTAGCACTATATACCAACGTGTTCAAAACGGCTCTCTTCTGAGCAGGGTGATATAAACTCTGTGCGTTCAGGTATAAATCGGTATGCGTCGGCTTACGGTATACAGAGTGGCCAAGACGCCCGTCCGTCTGTCGTTGTACTAAAATGTCTAAGAAAGGCAGTCTCCCTTCCTTCTCCATCTCGACAGTGAACTGGATGTTCGAATGGATGCTGTTCATGTGTTCAATGAATTCTTTAAGAGCTTCTTCGCCGTGTGGCCAGATCATAAATGTATCGTCAACGTAACGATAAAATAAGGACGGACGGAGGGGAGCCGAATTTAGTGCACGTTCTTCAAAATTCTCCATAAAAAAGTTAGCCAATGATGGAGACAACGGAGAGCCCATTGCCATACCGTCTGTCATTTCACTAAAACTGTTTCTGACGAGGACCACTTAAGGTTCGAGATTAATCACCTAAAGAACGTGTTCCGAAAGAACGGCTATAGTGCACGCGATATAAAGGCAGCGTTCTCCAAAAGAAGGAAACGTGATAATGCTGCAACCTCACAGGATGAAACACCAATTGCGGTTCTTCCTTTTTGTGGCGCAATTTCCAGCAAAATAGGAAGAGTCCTGCGTAGACGTGGTATTAGACCGATTTTTCGTCCTCCTAAGAAAATTAAGGAGATGATGCGCCCTGTTAAGGACAATCTCGACCTCAGGGTCCCCGGTGTTTATAATATACCCTGTGAGTGTGGAAGCAATTATATAGGTCAGACTATTCGTACCGTTTCCGACCGCTGTGCAGAACACCAACGCCACATTAAAAATAGAGAGCTTGAGAAATCGGCAATTGCGGAGCACAGCCTCACGAACAAACACAAAATATTGTTCGATGAAACTAAAATTCTGTCCCATGCCTCCACGTACTGGGATTCTGTTATTAAGGAGGCTGTTGAAATCAGAATGAGCCAAAAGAACTTTAACCGCGATAGCGGATACCATCTGAGCTGTGCGTGGAAACGAGCGCTTGATGCAGAGAAGCAGCAGAGACGTTCCTTCCAAGGTTTACGTTTAAACGGAAGCGGTGGCGCCACCGGCGCACACAGTGACACCGTCTGAGACAGCAGCACGTAATCGCCGACCAATCAGAAGCCGACCAATCAGAAGCCGTCTTCGGGCTATATAGAGGCTACCATAGCAGCAGTGGAGACAGTCAGCTCCTGACGATGACGATGGAGGTAATCGTCGAAAGCTCGAGATTTTATCTAGAACTGATGCGGCAAGAATACCGAGAATATTTTATACATTTTTCAATATAACAGTCGGAGATAGCATAGTAGATTCATTTGGTATGGAGTTAATTACATCCTCGAATGAGAGTATGTGTGTGTCCCAATCAATATGTTTTTTATGGCAGTATATTCTACATAGTTTACCAATTTCTTTCATTAGTCGTTCACAAGGGTTCGAAGAAGCGTGATACTTGGATATATAGATCGGAGAAATGTTTCTAGCTCGTAACATACGTGTCCATATTGCAGATCGAAATTGTGGTCCATTGTCGGAAATTACTTTCAATACATGCCCTACATGAAATAAAAAATGTTTTACAAATGCATTCGAAATAGTTTTGGCAGTAGCTTTGCGTAACGGAGTGAAGGTAACAAATTTCGAAGTGAGTTCAACAGCGACAAAGTTGTAACAAAAACCTCTATTACATCTGGGAATCGGACCAAAAAAGGCTACTGCGGCCATGTGTCTCAATTTAACAGGTACAATGGGATGTAACGGAGGAATATGTGAAGTCGTGTCTGATTTAGCTTTCTGGCAGATTTTACATGACGCTAAAACTCGTCGAATACGTTTCTCCATGTTGGCAAAATAACAGTTCTGTCTCAATACAAGAAAACATTTTCTGGCTCCATAATGTGCGTAACTTAAATGAGTATACCAAATTAATTTGTTAACAAGCTCGTCAGGAATACATAATAACCAATTGTTGCTGTCAGGGTGAGAGCGGTGAAACAGAATATTATTGCGTACAGTGTAATGGTTTCTAATTGTAACGTTATTCCTATCTTGCCAATGATGTTTAATTTCATTCCATCGTTGTCTTTGCTCTGCTCTTGTGCTATGTCTCGTAATGACGATGAAATGAAGTTTTCAAATGCGACTTGTTGAATATACATGACGCTAGAATTTGCTTGGCAGAAGTTGGTTGCGATGTCCTGCTGATTGTTGCTGAGAGAACGGGATAGTGCATCTGCTACAATATTTGTGTACCGGGAATGTGAACAATTGTAAAATTAAATTCCTGTAAATAAAGTTTCCATCTGCTTAACCTGTCATGTGTGAATTTTGCGGAAAGTAAAAACTGTATCGCTCTATGATCTGTGTAAACAGTAGTATGTCTTCCATAAAGAAAATGCCTGAATCTCGTAAATGCCCATACAACACATAATGTTTCAAGTTCTGTAACAGAATAATTGCGTTCAGCAGGTGACAGAATACGACTTGCAAAGGCGATGTTTTTAAATACTGTGGTACCGTCTTCTTCAATTTCCTGAAAAATGTATATGTCTAAAGCGGTGCTAGAACTGTCGGTGGCAATGGAAAAATTTCTAGTAAGATCTGGGTGTGATAAGAGGTGCATTCAACAAGGCATGTTTCAAATTAACAAATTCAGAATGTGCTTGGCTATCCCAGGACCAAATAGCGTTTTTACCCGTCAACTGGCATAATCTAGGGGTGTCTAAAGCAGAGTAATGAATAAATTTACGGAAAAAGTTAATTAAACCCAGAAAGCTGCGTAGTTGTTTCTTCGTCGTTGGAACAGTAATGTCACGTAAAGCTTGAAGTCTTTCCGGGTCAGGCGCAATGCCTTCCGCTGAAATTACATATCCAAGAAATTTTATGGAAGTTTTGCCAAAGAGCGATTTGCTAAGATTAACTGTGAGTCCTTGTGCACGAAAAGTTTGCAACAGTTGTTCAAGATTCAGATTGTGTTCAGACCAGTTAGCTTCTGCAATAAGAATGTCGTCTACATACGTTGTGATTCTGTCTTTAAGTTCTGTCGGAAGTATACTACTCAAACCGCGAATAAATGCTGCTGAAGAAATAGTTAAACCGAACGGTAATTTACAAAACTGAGAACAGTCACCAAAACAGAGAAAAGCTGCGTACTTTCTGCAGTTAGGATGGAGCTGAATTTGCCAAAATCTTGATTTCAAATCTAATGTGGAATAAATAGCAGTACCATGAAATTTCCGTAGAAGTTCTTCTAGTGTCTGTGGGCGGTCTGTTTCATTAATAATAATGTCATTGATGTGACGCGAATCAAGTACGAGGCGAAGTGAACCATCCTTTTTCTTAACAATATGGAGCGGGTTTATGTACGGACTAACTGCCGGTTCAATAATTCCTTGGTCTAGCATAGCTTGCAATTCTTTCTTAACTTGTTCTCTGTAGATATAAGGAATGGGATAATGTTTAGCTTTAAACGTGTCGTGCTGTTTAACTTGAAATTCATACATAAAACCGGACATAGTACCAGGGACGTAGACAAAAACTGGAGCTTGCTGTAAAAGAATATTGCGTAGTTGAGTACGTTCGACGTATGTATTTGCACTGCTTTGTTTTACTTTATCAGAAATCATTTGCATAACGTCATAGTCGGCTTCGTCTGGTGTTTCGTAGTTGTGTATGTACGTATCTGTGAACAATGTGGAATGACAGTCTATGTTACGTGATGCAGAAATGACCTCTATCCGATTAATTGTTTGTTCATCTGCAGATAAAGAGTGCTGAAATTCTAATGCCAGTTGTACATTTTCATCCTTTAACAGTAAATAGGAATTTTGAAAGTCAATAATTGCGTCGTGTTGTACCAAAAAATTCGTACCGAAAATAACGTCTATTGTCAATAAGGGAACAATCCAAAAATTTGAGTGGAACGTACGACCTGCAATACAAAACGATATGTGTGTCTGTAATTTTACATCTACTCCTTTACCAGATACTGCTCCTTTTACTTTACTTTTGCCTAATGATAACGTAGGATAGGTATTCTCTTTGTTACATTCGTTGAAAGTTTCTTCATTTATAACTGACATAGTTGATCCAGAATCGATTACTGCTGAAAATTTGGATGATCCAATCTTTACTTCAATGACAGGGTTGGAAATGGTTTTTTGGATAACTGGTTTTTCTTGCAAAAGAGTGTCTCGGATGCAGTCAAAAGTAATAACATTTTCGTGAACAAGATTCTGCCTATCTGAAGTATTGCTTACGTTGCTGAAGGATGCAATCTGTACTGTATCTAGTCAAATTCTATCTCACGTGCAATTATTTGCGGGAGGATGCTGTGGTATTTCGACTATTTTTACTGTTCTGATATTTCGTCCTGACGTATTACGTTCGGGATGATACCGACTGTCTGGTTCATTCATGATAATCTGTTGTGGTTGATTCTGCTGCTGGTAAGACCGACTGTTATTAAATGTACACTGAAAATTGTGCTCATTACTTTTACGTCTGTCATGATAGTCATTGCTAAACGGCGCGTTGCGATAGGAATTGAAATGATGTGTTTTCTGTACGTAGTGATTTCCTTGTTTCTGTGCGTTACTATTTGGCGGAGCCGACGCTATACGTGTAGGCGGCGAAACTTTAAAGCTTGGTTGACCTTGCAGACTACATTGTTGGTTAGGTATGCTAACCGGCTGGTTTTGTTGATGTTGTGGGGAAAAGCCTCTATTGTTGACGAAATGTGTCTGCGATTGCTGATAATTTTGACGATACTCATGATTAAACTTTTTTCTGGTATTAAAGATGTGGTAGTTGTCATTTCTGGAGCGTCTAATGAAAATTGTCACTTTCAGAAAAAAATCTTGTCATATCATGTTTTCTTTACTCATACGTAATCCGAGATAGATCGATAGTTGAAGAGTTGTTCTGATAGATATAAAGGATAGTAGAAGAGAAGGCAGCAGTACAGAAAACTAAAGATGAAATAGCACTACTACGGCCCGGGGCCCTGTACACGCTACGGCACATACTCACCGAAGCGTAATGAATCCCCTGAGGTCTCTTACGCGCTGCTAATAAATTTTAATTTCTGCATTACAGGCAATGCCGGCGAAAATTCGTAAGCAAATTGTTGTATCCAGTCCAAAGGGTGAATCTTTGTTCTGTCATTTTTAAATACCTTAAATTTTCTAACGGATAAAAATTGCTTATAATCAAAATTATCGTCTCTGTATGTCTGAACAGGTTCAGGATTGTATGATAATCTGCTTGTCTGTGACTGTTCGGAATCTAACTCACGTACTCTCTGTAAATTACTTAAATTATACTGGCTGTGTGAGTCTGACAAATGTTCGGAGAGTGGCATATGCTCTGATGTGTTAAAGGCTGAAATATGTTTCATCTCCGTCAATTCGTGCTGTAAAGATGACAATTTTCTACGTAATGTATTATTGGACGAACCTATCTCACTGATCGTCTGCTGTAAATTTTGGAATTCGGGTGTTTGATTAAGCGAAACTGGTGACGTATCGTCTGATTTGGTGTCATTATTATTTTCGATAACATCAATACGACTGGCCAATTCATCATATTTTTCAGTCAGTGCTTTTACCTGATCATCGTTTTTAGTATCACAAGCATTAATTTGTTTTTGTATTTTACGTGTGGTTTTGTTCAATTTTTTAACGTCTGCTTTGATGGCATCGGGAACCTGTATTAGTTCCAACTTTTCAAGTCTGTTGGTCATTGTCTGAAAGTCAAATGTGTGTGTGTCTGTTTTTGTTTTAAGATCGGAGATTTCACTGTGCAATTCGGTGTTCAACTGTTTGATTTCGTCTGATACTGCAGCAATATTGTTGTCTACGTATGTTTTTGCTTTCGTAAATAACTTACGCCTGTCTTCCTGTCTCTGTGCCGTAATTGTTTCCATGACTTGTTGCTTTACTTTATTCTGTTCCTGTATAAATTTGCTGTAACGCGTTTCACTGTTTTGTAGGTGGTGATTAAAACGTTCGTCAATTTGGCTGTTCTGTTGGTCAAATTTCGCGTCTACTTTCGCATCCAGTGTGCATGAAAGTTCTGCTGACATTAATTTAAACTCGTCGCGTAACTGTGTTGCGTTTTCAGAACATTGTTTAGCGACTGCACTAATTTCATCTCTAAGTAATTTCGTTGTGGCTGCATGTGTATTACTTAATTCTTGTGCCACAGATCTAATTTCTTCACTACTGTTCCTAGCACAAGCCTTAATTTCCTCACGTAATTGTTCTTTAGTATCATGACATTGCGCGGCAACGGCTGTAATCTGTTCACTAAGTTGTTTCTTCTGTTCATTAAGTTGTTTGAAATTGTTGTCTTGTTTATCATTAAGTTGTTTGGCATTGCTGTCTAGTTTTTCATTCGGTTGTAGCAATAATGCCATAACTTGTCCCATGCCAAAATTAGTTGCTGTATTCTCTGTGCTGTGTGATGGTGTATGTGCATTTGTCACGTTTTGTGTACCGTTAACCATTTGGTCATTGTCTGATTCACAAAAAGGTTTGCTAATTGAATGTGCTCTGTTGGTCACTACATCGGAATCAAATAAATCTGACGTATTCTGACTACATTCTAATCGGGCGTGTCAAACTGGGCAGCGTTCATTATATCGGAACGTGCCGCGTCATCAATTGTTACATTTACTGTGGACATAATTGAATTTGTTTGCTCATCATTAGAATTAAAATCATCACTAGTGGTCGGTAAGCACTGATTATCAGTAATTAGAAGATTATCACTATTACACTGACTGTCGCTAGTATGATCGGTCAAATTATTCGAGTCTGCTATTTCACTCATTGCACATCGCGATGTACTGTTAAGTTTTTTGCGGCATTTTTCACAAATCAAAATTAAGCACAAAATGAAACAAACACGAAGCAAAAATGGAACAAACACAATTACAACAAAGAGCAATAAATTGCCGATGATCTGTGAGAGAAAGCGTGACAAGTTAGTAAATGCGTTGTGCCAGATGCAAACTACATTAAAGTAAATAAGAGCAAATATATAACTGACTACTTCTCAGAAATTCACAAAGAAATACGATCCTGGCCGGTTGTCGCCAAGTGTAACCTCCCCACAAAAATTAAAATGTATTCTCATTTAGTTTAACCTCAAAACAGAAAAATTCCTTAACCTATCAACAGTAAAAAATATAATTATGTCGTTCATTCACATTTAGCGTAACCTCTTTCACTTCTCTCTGGCCTAGTTTCACTTCTCTGTTCTTTTTTTATTTATTTGCTTTGTTTTTATTATTATTATGATTCGCGTAACATCTCATATATTAAATGAGATATGTTACTACGAAAACAGACTCGAAATACCTTTTAGCGGTGCCGTGCTATGCCTTTCTTTGGATCACTAATTTTCAACAAAAGAAAATGTATTATGTTCCTATTGTTCTGTATCTGGCTTTCTATTAAAGCAGTTATATTACGCAATGATTGTTCAGCATCATAATTTTGCGGTGGATTTTTGTTAATAGTAAAACAACAATAAGTACCACGGCTAACCCGAGAACATGAGACTATTATCGGAGAAAAATAATGTTTTTACTATAAGGTTGCCAGACCAGAACTACGCACAGCAGGATTTCTTTCATGTGATGAAAATAAATTATCTCTTTGCACTATTAGTACTATATTATCAGCAGCCCGCGTCAGCCTGTAAAACACATCATAAAATCTGCTGCTCTGCTCTGCAACTTCGGAAGCTGAAAGAAATAATTTTTCACTTCACTATTACCTGACCGCTTCTTTGCGGTATGATAGGTTTCATGTACTGCAATTTAAATGAACCGCGGCAGTGGCTGGCTCGTTCGTAGCGCCGCTCTGCACCACGAATAATATTTAACCAACTGAAAATGTCTTAAAGGGATGGGATAAAATACCAGGAAAGCTTGACATGAATCATAATACAAGGTTTCACTAAATAACTCTATTCAAACATTTAAACAATTTGAGTAGTACACACCTTTTTGACAATCTTGCCTAATGGCGTCCCTCTTACAAACTTGACAAAAGAATGCTACGCTAGCATACAATATCACGTCACAGGCTATCCTTCTCACGTAACTCCAAGAAGAAGACAGAGAAATTAATGTTCGTTAGGTATTATTTATACAAGTCACATATTCTCATCTTTGTTTGATATTTATCATCTATGGCGGTTTCAGTACTCGCCGACACAGATATTATCTAAAATAAATAATAAAAAAATACATAATTTTATACAATAACAAAATATGATACACAATGTTTTCTCTTTATCACATAATATGTCTTTTACTAAGAGACGTTACAATGCCCCCTGGCAGCAATTGACTAACGTTAAGAATATTCGGCAATATGCTGCCACTAACGTCCGTTTTGTCATTGTATGTTACCTTATTTGGAATGTTCACTATTCACTTGTTTGCTATCTTGCATTATAGTTTTAATCACACTCTTTATGGTTTTCTCACACTTTGCGAGGTGACCGTAAACCTAGTCCCAGGGTCATTACAGTTTTTTGGCTCCACCATTCGGGCTACGTGCGGTCAGAAAACCTTGGAAAACTGCGCCGGAGCCATGGTCATCTCGCCTGGTTTGTCTTAAAACACAGTTCGATTGTTCATCAAAAAAGGTTGGAATTCATTCAATGTTCACAGATAACAATGGTTATGTATGACAGAATGTTAAACTTTTAGTCTCCTTATTAAAAATGTACCTTCTACACTCTTTCACATTTGTGTTCTGTGTCACACTGAAAGTCAATCATTAAACAGTTTTACAGTAGTGTAATTGATTGTCTCTGCACTTACTCACGACCAATGTTCTACCATGGTATGGCATCCGTGTCAGTTTGCTTCACTAATATGACGAAAACATATAACATATATCATCGAACAAGTAAATGTTTTGAGTTTATACACAGTGAATTAAAGAAAAAAAATGTCTGTCACGTAATTTCGTGTCCAATAAATCGTTTTCATATAGAACATTAACAGCGTAGTTGGTAAAGTTCAGTTGAATGTCAACAATGTTGTACGGAGCGGGCGGCGCGAAGCAATTGTTGCGTAGCGTCGTCTGGAACGCGTCGTGCCAACGACCGCTGGGTCGACGACCTGCTCGCCGTAACAGCCACGGTGTGCTGGGGTGGCGCCCGAGTAGTCGCGAACCGCGCCGAACCATTCACAAATGTTGGCGTGTTGCAGTGGTTTCCCGCGACCGGCTGGCTGGCGGCACGGCACTCGTCTCTGCTTCTCCGCATGGCTCCCCGTCACAATGCATGAAACATATATTCCACAACGGTGTACTGTCTTTAAGGATACAGATTACTAGCTGTGGAAGAAAATGCAACTTGGTTAAAAGCGTTTATTGTTCAGTAAGCCGTCGTTTCGCTGGTATGCACAGGATGTTTTGGCGTGATAACAGGTTTCTTGTGGCTTCACAAGTCAATCGCATTGTGACACTGGTATTCAGGGTTCGTCACACATACGTTGTACTACACATTTTCATTTGTTCTCACGGTCGATACGCTGCCAGAGCGTCTTCAACACGCGAAAATGTTTCGGTTCACACACACTAAATGTTTCCGTCGAGCGATGTTTGTTTGGATCGACTCCGAACGGATCACTAACTACCGGTTTTACACACGGTAAATTTATTATTCGTTGAGCACTGCACTATGACAGTTAGTCACTCAACACTTGACTCATACCGACGTATATATTGGTGCAGATACAACAGTCATTTTCTGTCCCTACTACACACAATATTCCGTCCTTTCCTAGATTGTTTATGCACACAGTTTATTTTTAATGCATATCAACTGTTCTTAGCATAATCACTCTCATCTACATTGAGTCCATTGTGTTTACCATGTCATTATACACTTTTAATACTATTACTAGGCATATATGGCTTTTTTGTAATTATTGAAAGGTGTGTGATTTTTGGTACATAGCTTTCTTTTCCATTTTCAGTGTAGCTTGCCCGGTTATCACCCATCTAGCAAACAGATTTTACCATGTGCATGACAGCTGGATTTGGGCATATTGCTCAATAAATACTTCGTTTAGTACTAGTATTATTTTTTAATGATCTGTCCTACACGACTACAGTGTAGTTTCCACGTTGATTGACTTGACTCGCGTATCGCGTAATTAATACTCAAGGATGTGTACCAAGTACACTGGCTTCAATTGAAGCATCGATACATATAAGGCGTAGGTTACACGGGACGGGTTTGTTTCTGATTGAATTCTACTCCAGTGTCGTTCTCAGATCACTATTGGCAGTAAACGTTACATCACATAATTGGTTCGGGCTACAAGGTCAATTTTTGGCCATTAGAGACTCTCTCTCAGGGTTCCTTAATTCTAACACAATTACATCTGTGACATTACTATATGAGATTGCATCATTAATTGTACTCACTTACTACAAATGAAAAATGATTCAAGAAATTAATCATTATTTTATCAACGAAAAGATTGTTCATTGCTTGATGAGCATATAGTATTTTAATGACACTAATTGTCTGTAAACAAAGTCTTCCATTTGCATGCTGTTGCTCGGTTTACTAATTATGCTTTCATGCTATGCTTACTTATTTATGTCTTGCTTCTTCAAAATTCTAAATACATACAAATTCTTTCTTAAAGCTAACATGCTTATACTCTAAAACACAATTGAAATCTTCTTACTGCTACTATTTACATCTGACATGTCACTGAATAAATAATTTTACATCTTTCAAATCTCTTTAGCCACTACTTCCCTCCTCGACCAAGGGATGGGGTAAGATGCACGACAGTATGTTTTGTGGGGCATCACCTCTATGTGATAGTGGTACCCCTTGATAATTCCTGGTCGGTCGGTAGATACCATGTTATATTCCGATAGCAGCTGCGTCAACTGTTGCTTTTGTATGTTGCTTAAACTTTCAGATTCCTGTACTTTGGTTTGAAATGCATCAACATTTGTTTCAAAATTTCTATCTTCTAAATTCGGATAATAGAGGTCTGCTACATGTGAACAATCATCGAGGTGTAGTACCCAGGGGTTCCTACATTTGATATTAATTCGGTTGCAACATGGCACAAACAAGTACCTCCTTCGATTTCACCATAGACAACTCAATCCTCCTACCTTTATTAACTATGCTTAGTTTTCCCGAGGAGAGGTCGATCACTGCGTCCCTCTCATGGAGAAAATCTACTCCCAGAATGCAGGCCACCTTTAACCCTTTAACAATGAGGAACGAGCTCGCTATGGCTTCGCCCTCCTTACAAATCTCCACCTGCACCTGGTACTTAACTAATTGGCTCTGTGCACTTATAGCTCCAGACATCTTGCAATTATGAACCGGGAAAGTCCTTTCCCCAGCGCTTTAAACAACTCTGTATTCATTACACTCACTGAGGCACCTGTGTCGATGATTATATTCACTGCAACATCATTGATTTTCGCATCTATTATGGCTTGCACATTCTCGTTGCTATCTTTCTTACATTCATGCGGTTCGGTCAGTAGATCTTTATTCATACTGATACCGTCGTTGTATCGCAACATATGTATTCCAGGGATATTATTGTCATTCGTGTTGCTCTCACTCCACCCCTCGGCCAGCGATGGAGAGCTTATCGAGGCCGATTCTAGTTTGTTGAATGGCTTGCTTGCGAGGTACTTGGACGGCTATTGTCCGCGACCTCTACTATATTTACGTTTTGATTTGTAGGCCGCCACGACTGCGCAATAGGCGCGTTTTGCAGTGGTGGTCTGCTGTTGTCGTACCGGTCATTACCTTGCCGTTCTGGGCTTGGTCGCTGATTCTGATTCCAATTGCGATTACTGTCACTGTAATTGCTATGCCACTGACCTCGCGCATTTTTCCAGCGGTTGGTCCCTGGCAGTCCGGAATCGTACCGGTCGTCAAATCGACGCTTTTTGTTATGGGACAGTTGACCATACCCGTTCTGACCTCTCCCATTATTACAATTTTGCTAGTGTTCTTGCCGCTTGCTACCACCCCCACCATTTCCATGGTTGTGGTTTTGTGCACTATTATTTCTGTCATGTTTACACCCTGATCCATTATTCCGCGAGTGATCACACGCTGCTTTTGCGTCTTCCTGGATTAAATCTATTGAATCTAGAACAGACAGGAAATGTTCCATGTCGCTCTCTGGTACGTGTATTAATTTCTCTTTGATATGAATGGGTAAATGTGATTTTAGGAGTCTTATTATGTCTCTTGGTGAGATAGGCTCATCCCAGTAACGCGTTTTGTTTATATACTTCTCGAAATACCGTCTCAGATTCCCAAGACGGGGTGAGTACGGTTCGGGATTGTATACTTCTTTTCTTAGCCGCTCTTGTATACAAGGCGACCAGTATTTCGACAAAAACGCCCTTTCGAATTGTTCATACGTCATGCAGCTCCGTAGCCCTCAACGCTGCATCACCCTGAATGTATGACATTACGTATTGAATTTTCTGGGCTTCGTTCCACACACTAGGCAAGATATTTTTAAAGCTTTTCATGAATACTACTGGGTGTACTGACTTACGTTCAGTAGTAAACGTTTGAAACTGCCTATTTTTTATCAAACTTTCTTCAACCAATATTTTTGGACTATACTGGTTTGCTCCTGGGACATAGGCTGTGTGCTCCGAACCGAAGCTACAGGTCTTCGCATTATCGCCTAAAGATTCACCATTGTTGCGTCGCGTATAAGTTTGTGCGTTGCCAAAAACATTGGCTGTTGGCGACATAGTTTCATGTTCAAGATGTTTGCTGCTCTGGGCTAAACCCTTTTCCAAGTCGGATATCCGTTTACTAATATTCACTTGCCACTGCGGAATATCCTCACTGAGTATTTGTTTGATGGTTTGCACGTCGTTCTGTACCTGACTCTTTACTGCGGTACTGAACGATTCAGAATCTCTATCTGCCATGGCTGCTTGTACCTTAGAATTAATATTTTTGTCGATCTCCTTCGCTTCTAGCCATGAGTTGAATTCGGTTTCAATTTTAGTCGCTTGTTCGTTCCACTTCTGCTCTACAAGCTGTGTGGAATCTATTTCTAGCTTTTCTGATCGGTTGGCTAAGACACCTATCTCGTCTACCCGGTTAGTGTTTGCTACTTGCAGGTTGTTGACCTGTACAGTCAACTTCTGCACGGCTTTAGGTATCGACTCATAATTCTGTTTCATACAGGCAATCTCTTTTTTTATAATTTCTAACGATTGCACAAGTTGCTGGTCTCGCTCAGCTTGCTGGCGATCCCGCTCAGCTTGCTGGGCAAGGAACTTGTCCTCTAGCTGGCGATCTCGCTCAGCTTGCTGGGCAAGGAAATTTAGCGTTAACTGGCTATCTCGCTCAGCTTGCTGGGCAAGGAAATTTTGTGTTAACTGGCGATCCCGCTCAGCTTGCTGCGCGAGAAAGATCTCAATTTTTTCATCCTTTTCAGCTTGTTGTTGTGCGAATTTTGACTGGTAATCCAGCACGCGCTCTAATATCGCCTGAAGTGAATACCCACCAGGCAGATTACCACTCTCTGGTTCCTGCTTTTCTGGGGTTGGTGCAATTTCTTTATCTACATCTCCTTGAGCACTGGTGGGCGGTGGCACCACTTCCTGTGCCCCTGCCCCCACATTTTCGCATGGTATATCCTCAAAGAGAGTACTTGTACTGCTTAATTCACCCGTTTCTACATTTCCTGCACTAACTAATGGCTGTTCCTCACTATCCATATTGCTCGGACGCTGACTACGCAATTTTACCATATTCATAAATTACCTACTCGAACACAAGATCTGACAGTTTTGCCACTTGCACACAAAATATGTTAATTTATCTACAATACACTGCACACTAAAAATTAGTATCTACACTCAACTTTGCCCTGTTATAAACACTAACGTCAAACTACGCACACCACTAGCGATATGAGATCACTTCACTGGAGTTAAGCTTCTACAAACAGGACAACTACACTGTAGTCTTACCTTTAGTTTATCTGATTTCGGGGTTCGGCTGCCCCCGGATTGTGTAGTCGTTACAGTTTCTCAGTACTATCAGGATCGTTTCCTCTGACTCACTTGCAGTGGTGCGTTTTTTTTTCATGAAAGAGATTTTGCACATTCATTAATACATGGCATTAATCATGACACATACATACATTTATCACCAAATACATACATGTATATAACAATAGACAATGAAAGAAAACACATAAAACAGTTACTATTTTCGTGGCCACTGCAAATTCGGGCCCCGCGTTTTTGGGCGACAGTTTCACCTCTCTGGCCTACTTTTTTATATTTATTTTATTTCGCCTTACTTTGCTTTGTTTTTATTCTTATTCTTATTATTCGCGTAACAACTCATATATCAAATGAGATATGTTACTACGAAAACAGACTCGAAATACCTTTTAGCGGTGCCGTGCTATGCCTTTCTTTGGATCACTAATTTTCAACAAAAGAAAATGTATTATGTTCCTATTGTTCTGTATCTGGCTTTCTATTAAAGCAGTTATATTACGCAATGATTGTTCAGCATCATAATTTTGCAGTGGATTTTTGTTAATAGTAAAACAACAATAAGTACCACGGCTAACCCGAGAACATGAGACTATTATCGGAGAAAAATAATGTTTTTACTATAAGGTTGCCAGACCAGAACTACGCACAGCAAGATTTCTTTCATGTGATGAAAATAAATTATCTCTTTTCACTATTAGTACTATATTATCAGCAGCCCGCGTCAGCCTGTAAAACATATCATAAAATCTGCTGCTCTGCTCTGCAACTTCGGAAGCTGAAAGAAATAATTTTTCACTTCACTATTACCTGACCGCTTCTTTGCGGTATGATAGGTTTCATGTACTGCAATTTTAATGAACCGCGGCAGTGGCTGGCTCGTTCGTAGCGCCGCTCTGCACCACGAATAATATTTAACCAACTGAAAATGTCTTAAAGGGATGGGATAAAATACCAGGCAAGCTTGACATGAATCATAATACAAGGTTTCACTAAATAACTCCATTCAAACATTTAAACAATTTGAGTAGTACACACCTTTTTGACAATCTTGCCTAATGGCGTCCCTCTTACAAACTTGACAAAAGAATGCTACGCTAGCATACAATATCACGTCACAGGCTATCCTTCTCACGTAACTCCAAGAAGAAGACAGAGAAATTAATGTTCGTTAGGTATTATTTATACAAGTCACATATTCTCATCTTTGTTTAATATTTATCGTCTGTGGCGGTTTCATTACTCGCAGACACAGATATTATCTAAAATAAATAATAAAAAAATACATAATTTTATACAATAACAAAATATGATACACAATGTTTTCTCTTTATCACATAATATGTCTTTTACTAAGAGACGTTACACCTCCCTCAGATAAATTCCGTAATCTTGCAATAATACAATGTGACTAATCTCTCAATAATAAATGTGACTCAGTTACAACCTTTGAATAATTGACTGTTAATTTAACCTGGCAAATTGTGGATGTCAGCAGTGCTGCGTCATGGCCCTGAAAGATCATTCTGAATAAAAAAGAAAAGTTCTTACCTCAATGAAAGTCGCCGGATAACGCATATATATCTGCTCTTACAATAAATTTTTCTGGCACAGCCCTGTGCAATGTTGGCCAATAGATTTGTCATTTACAAAAAGAAACAACTGATTTTTCTTTTGCAATAATCGGGAAGATTATGGATTGGAGAAATTAGTAAATTCTTTAAATTGATATGAATGGTAGTTAAAAGTTGCTTTTTATGAGAAAGATTATTATTAGCAGATTTTTAAAACATTTACATTGGGACTTGAGATAACAATACTACATATGCGCGAGGCTGCTTTTTACCTTATACAATAATGCTCAGGCTCCGGCATCGCTGCACCACGACCGGCCCAGCCAACACCATACACCAGACCAGACTGCACAGTAGCAACAACTTACTCCTACTGCTACACAGTTCCTACTGCAGTCAACACTGCTCTCTGGTCTGAGATTCTCTTATACCTCACATATCGCAGGCAGCGCATGAGCAATACATCGAAATTACATCTGCTCGGACCTCTTACATAACCCTCCACTTGGGGGGGGGGGGGGGGCAAAAATTTGGCAGCGATGGTGAGTCAATTGGACTTGCCATGTGCAACAATTTTTTTAAAAATCTGTTTAGGTACTAAGTCTACAGTCACAGAGTATATACATTATTGATAATTGCAGAACACAATAAAAATGAAATAGAGTGCACACGCACTGAGTACAGAATATATCAAGAAATGACAAAAAGTATACGCAATGAGTACAAAATGATGACAAAGTGCACACGCACTGTATAAGTCTTTAGCATTTTTACATAACATATCATGAAGTGAAATAAAGTGCACACGCACTGAATGCAAAATATATTAACAAATGACAAAGTGCACACCCACTGTATTAAGTCTTTAGTATTTTTAGGACAACTGATCTTAGTAACAAATGAAATAAAGACAATTACATCTGCTCGGACCTCTTACACCGTTCAGCTGCTCTTTTAAGTCCTTAGCTGCCTCTGAATTACAATGTCATGGGCAAACTTCAAGGTTTTTATCTCTTCTCCCTTAACATTAATTTAAGTTGCAAGCATTTCTTTGGGTTCCTTTACTGATTGCCCAGTGTACAGATCTAAAAGCGTCTAAGATCGGCTACAACACTATATCATTCCTTTATTAATCACTGTTTCCTTTTCATGCTCCTCGACTCCTATCAGTGCTGTCTGGTTTCTGTACAAGTAGTAAATAGTCTTTTGCTCCTTGTATTGCACCCCTGCTTCCTTCAGAATTTCAAAGGAAATATTCCAGTCAGTATTGGTAAAAGATTTCTCTAAGTCTAAGAATTCTGCAAAGGTATGTTTACCTTTCCTTAACTTATCTTCTGAGATAAGTCCTAGAATCAGTATTGTCTCGCGTGTTCCTCCAATTCTCCGAAATCCAAACTGATCTTTTGCGAAGTAGGCTTCTACCAGTTTTTACATTATTCTATAAGGAAATCGTGTTAATATTTTGCAGGCATGACTAATGAAACTGATAGTTCGATAATATTCACAATTGTCAACACTTACTTTCTTTGGAACTGGAATTACTACATTTCTTGAAGTCTGAGAGTACGCCTGTCTCACACAACTTGCAAACAAGGTGAAAGAGTTTCGTCATTGCTCGCTCTCCCAAGGTTATCAATAGGTCTGACGGAATGTCGTCTAATTCCGGGGCCTTGTTTCAACTTAGGTCTTTCAGTGCTCTGTCAAATTCTTCTCGCACCATCATATCTCCCGTCTCATCTTCATTTATGCCCTTTCCCATTTCTGTAACATTGCCGTCAAGTACATCTCCCTTGTATAGATCCTCTGTATAATCTTTCCACTTTCAGCTTTCTCTTCTTTGCTTAGTACTTGTTTTCCATCTGAGCTCTTGAAATTCACACGGCTGCTTCTCTTTCCTCCAAAGGGCTCATTAATTTTCCTGTAGGTAGTAGCTGTCTTTCCCCTAGTGATATATGCTTCTATATCGAAACAGATCGGTAGACGTAGATAACACTTCTACAAGGTATGGGCTTGCATCTACTGTTGCTAACTTCTACTCCACTCAGGAACATATATAACATGATTTACATTTTAACGAGCTTTCATGTAACAAAAACATTCAGTGACACTGCATCAAAGCCTTACGCAAGGCTCGTCTAATCCGGAGATAATGATGGCGCTGTGACAATGACATCATACCTCATGCGTAACATACATGCAAGGAAGCACTATTCAGCTCTGTTCATTGTATTTCATCACGTGCTCCAACTGTACTGTTTTTGCATTAAATAGTGCCATTGGTTATCGAATTGCTTTGTCTGTATTGCGGAGTGGTTAAAGAGAAATCCCGTTTGTTATTTGGCTGTGCAATAGACGGTTATAATTTTCTTTCTTGACAGATTAGGTGTAAATTGAAGTTCATGAAATTAAGGAAAGTATCATGATGACCATTACCTATGAAGCCATTACTCCAGATGGAGCCGTTGGATACTGAAAACTTTGAAACTTTTCTTGAATGCATTTGACTCTAGGACTCTTGCACCGAAATACTTCAACAGAATTTTTTTACGTGAATTCCAATACAAAGTGCAGTGAGGTGTTTTCAGAGAGAAGTAACTGAGGAACACAATTCTGGCGATGATGTTGATTCTCTATAGGGTTAAGTACTTCATTGAAGGAAACTGTCCCCCCATAGCAAGACAAATTTGGCAAAATATTCCTGGAAGAGCATCTTCATTAACTGACAGCGAGTTTGTCAGACTGTGTAGAGAGTATTCTTTCACCCCAAATATAATCTCGTTCTCATATCCTCGTTTTCAGATGAAATCAATGAAAACGGGTATTTCTTTGACACATTTCCGGATAACGGACTGAAAAAATAATGTCGTCGGAATAGCAGCCGCTTCCGAGTTTTTTGCTGTGACTCGAACTGTGCAATTAGTATTTGAGTTCTCCTGTTTTTCACTCGGCTTTACAATTGGGAAGTGAACCCAGTTTTATATCATCGTTTCCCAGAACAACATGAGATGGTTAACGGGATTTGATCTTCCGACTTGAGTGGCAGTTGGCAGCAATGCCAAGATTTGTCACAACCCTATTCAGCACCGACCCTTCGGGTCTCACTGTTTCATAATATACTACAGTTAGATAAAGACATTACTTAATGGTAATGAGTTTTTCAGGTTAAACTACATGGCGCCACAATGTCTGCGACTAGACAAAAGGAAAGTAGTAGGTATGCAGCTGTACTGCGCACAAGATCTGTTAATTAAACACCTAAATAAGCAAACCTGAGCACGAGATTAAAAGTTTAATTTCTTCAGCAGACATGTGACTTGTTCTATACTGAAAGGGTGGTCTACTACTTTGTCTACATACTCTGCGCAGCGTCTGTGGTTACGTTCAGGAATTTAGGTTAAGTTGTCACTCAAAGCTGGATTTCATTTGTCGAGACGCGCCCCTTCGGCTGCTTCGTCAGTCACCGCACATGCAATGGCTGGACTTTGTCATGACTTAAGACACAAAAAAATACCGGACATTGGCTGGGAGTGGGCATTGATTTAAATCAACGGGGAAAGTTGAAAATTTATGCTGGACGAGGTTTCGAACACGGGTCTCCTGCTTACTAGTTAGATGTAATGAACACTATGACATCTGGACACATTGGCCATCGCAGCTGCACGGACAACCCTAGCACGATTCCCATCAGACCCAAATTCTCAGCTTATCCACACACTACTAATGAAGTGCCCCTTTCCCATTATGCTCATTACTCGCGGCATTTCACCGATTCCCGTAAGAGTTCGAGAGTAGTGCGCATCCGCACTGAAGAGAAAATTGGCCGTTCTCGCCTTAATCATATGTGTGGGGTGAACTAGAACTTCACCGACAAACTTGCAGAGATCGTTCACGGATGCCTTTTGCGTATTTTGGTATCAGGGACCTACTGTCTCTGGGGGCTCGTTACAGAGCAATAATGTAATTATGATTTATTCGATTTGTTTCCGCAAACACCTTCTTTCTCTGAAAATAACTTCACGACAATAAGGAAACCTGTACTATGCAATCAGAAAAAAGTACAACGGGCAATATAGAGTAATGCAAGAATCCTCAGACATAACCATCCGTCCGGTTAGCCGTGCGGTCCAATGCATGGCTTTCCGGACGGGGAAGGAGCGCCTGGTCTCCGGCACGAATCCGCCAGGCGGACCTGTGTCGAGGTCCGGGGAGCCGGCCAGTCAGTGGATGGTTTTTAGGCGGTTTTCCATCTGCCTCGGCTAATGCGGGCTGGTTCCCCTTATCCCGCCTCAGCTACACTATGTCGGCGATTGCTGCGCAAACAAGTTCTCCACATACGCGTACACCACCATTACTCTACCACGCAAACATAGGGTTACACACGTCTGGTGTGAGATGTTCCCTGGGTGAAAGTGGGCGTGGGGGAAAGGGGGGGGGGGAGGTCCACCGGGAGCCGAAAGGCACAATAACCCTGAAAGAGTGGTTCGGTGTGGGGCGGCGGGGAGTTGAAGTGGACTGCGGAAGTCGTCGTGGGGTTGTAGACCACTGCGGCTGCGGCGGGGACGGAGCCTCTCCGTCGTTGTAGGCCCCCGGTTACAAAAAAAAAAAAAAAAAAATGGTTCGGAGCACTATGGGACTGAACTTCTGAGGTCATCAGTCCCCTAGAACTTATAACTATTTAAACCTAACTAACCTAAGGACAGCACACACACCCATACCAGAGGCTGAATTCGAACCTGCGACCGTAGCGGTCACGCGGTTCCAGACTGTAGCGCCAATAACCACTCGGTCACTCCGGCCGACTGACTGGACAAAAGGAAAGTAGTAGGTATGCAATTGTCCCGCGCAAAGTTCTGTCAGTTAAACACCTAAATAAGCAATGCTTCAAGCCTGAAACTCTTCTTCAGTAAACCTACCCATATCACTGCTGTGTAAGACGGTTAACACGGTACTAGCCCTGCAGGACAACAGAAACCCAACGAGAGAGGTGGCGCAGTGGTTAGCACACTGGACTCGCATTCCGGCATCTTGATTTACGTTTTCCCTTATTTCCCTAAACCGCTTCAGGCAAATTCTGGGATGGTTCCTTTGAAAGAGCACGGCCGACTTTCTTTCCCATCCTTCCCTAATCCGATGGGACTGATGACCACGCTGTTTGGTCCCCTCCCTCAAATCAGCCAACCATTTAAACAAAACTCTGTACAGAACCGAGCAGTACTGAAGGCAAATTTGTGCACAACGAGGTAAGGAGGGCAATACTGCTGTCAAAAACTGAGCGAAATGAAATGAGATACACAGCGCATAACGTCGACATCTGCACCGTTGTGCACTGTTTTCATTGCGATACAAATACAAAGCTAACTGCGGCTACAAACAAAACGAAGTACAACAAGCAGCAGGAAATCGTGGGAGCCGGCCGGAGTGGCCGAGCCGTTCTAGGCGCTTCAGTCTGGAACAGCGGGGCCGCTACGGTCGCAGGTTCGAATCCTGCCTCGGGAATGGATTTGTGTGATGTCCTTCGGCTAGTTAGATTTAAGTAGTTCTAAGTTCTAGGGGACTGATGACCTCTGATGTTAAATCCCATAGTGCTCAGAGCCATTTGAACCATGTTTGAAAACGTGGGTCCCCTGTACCAAGATACTCGCAAGGTATCCCCGACCAGCCTCTGAAAGTTTGTCATTAGAGTTTTGTTTCACCCAGAATTTGCGGCGACTGTTGTTTCGGAGAAGTCCGAATGTAGACATAATTAAGGCGATGACGGGGAATAATCTCTTCGGTGCGGATACACACCAGGCCCTAAATCTTACGGGAATCGGCAGAATGCCACGAGTAATGACGATTATGGGTAAGGGGGCACTACATTAGTAGTGTGCGGATAAGTTGAGAATTTGGGTCTGATGGTGTGGGTGTGAGCGTAGACCATGGAGTTGCGATGACAACTGTGTCCGGATGGCGCATCTTCCTAGTAAACAGGAGACGCGGATTTGAATCCCAGTACGGCTCAGATCTTTAACTTTCTACATTGATTTAAATCAGAGCTCACTCGCCACCAGTCCCTGTAATTTCTTTGTGTCTTAACTCACAGTGAGTGCTGGATCAAAATGGCGTCTCTTCTTTCGGACATGTTCGAAACAACAGTCACCACATATATGTGAGTCATGACTGTTTTAACCTGAAACATTAGGCTCTAACTTCTCTCTTAAATCTGAGTGACAAAGGAATATATACATGCAACGAAAATGCTAAGACCCAGTACTGCGATGTGCCGGGCTGGAGAAGAGTTTGTACCTCTTTAATTATGACGAATTTTGCATGAGAACGAGACATCCACTCGACCCCCTCTTTACCTACCACCTAATTAATTATGCACACAACGGTAACGAAGGGAAATGATGGTGGCCCCTGCTAGTGGTGCACACTCACAATAATTTAATAAAAATCGTAATCTACCCAAAGAGAAGGAAAAGAGAACTTTATCACAATAAACAAAAGGATATGGGATTCTGCATATATCTACGAAATGATTGTGGCTTAAATACTACAATGAGATTTATTATACATCAGAACTTAAAGGCACATGATTATCGACACAAACGGTAGGTTAAAGGACATCAGAACTTAAAGGCACATGATTATCGACACAAACGGTAGGTTAAAGGAAAGGGTATTCTGAACTACTATGTGAATATGAGTTGGCTCGAGAACAAGAGTTCCCACTCTCTGTGATGCAATAGCTTGACGATAATGACTGGAGGTCCTAATCAGTCAAATATTACTCTCTCGACTATATTGTAGTATCGCGATTAGTAGTGAGACCTCACATGAGATCACATGGAGAAACAAGCAAGGTGAATTGTGATAAAGCGAGGGCTCGTGCTGCTGAGGACTTCAGTATAAAATTTATTGGTCCTACAATGACGGAGCCGCATAATGCTTTACCAATCCTGAAATTTGTAGCAGGTGTCGGTAGGCAGCTTTCTGATGATGTAGGCGCCGACTTCTGGTGTGCAGCAACTCTGTTTCAACCCCTGGCTTCGAAGGCTATCCGAGAATTCTAAGTTCTGCCGAAAAAAGTGCGACTACATCGCCAGACCATCCGACTCCGACAAAGATCAGACCCGAATCCCCACGCCCCCACAACGCAAGAGCGAAGCCAGCATTGCTCAACTCTCTACTTTCCTCGAAAACCGCGAATTGGCATTCAGTGCTGATTCCAAAATTCCCCCACACTGTCTCACAACATCATTTGCGCCAATAGCGACCGTCCCCTCCAATTTCGAGCAGGGCTTTATGTCGTCGACTAGCCTCAGTTTAAGTTGACCAATCATGCTTCTGCTATTCAGCTGAGGGCACTGAACTTACCATTTGACCAGCTACGAAAACAACATGCCTAGACTGCCGGCCATCTGGCGCCAGACAGTATCACCCAGCAGGGCACGGTCCACAAGTATTCTCAGAATCAAGAGGACAATGCAGTCAGTCGGTGCCAGGAGTCTTCATTCCTGACGCGTCGGAACAATAAATACATGAACATCAGCGACATTCAGACGTCTCGCAGGTCATTTCGCCCTGCGTACAATAGGCGAAACTCGACCAACTTCAGTCATTCTGCCAGGCGCTTAAGCCCATTGTACGAACCCCTCAGAATTCGTGGAAGTGCAGTCCCCAACCGGAAATGCAGTGTGCCGCGTCCTCCGATGCTCGCCCCGCACAGGTCACCCAGGGAAGTAACCCAACATGCATGGGAATCAAGTGAAAAGTTTTTTTAGTTCTCGGTACAAATACTCTCATTACAATAATCTTATTCGGTCTGTTACCACCTTGCCGTGACATAGAACATTAATAAAATTGATGAAAGTGAGACGCGACATGCAAAAGAGGGCATGGAACCTCTCAGTACAACCGCACAGTGAATAATTTCACGTAGTTTCTTTGACAATCATTGAAACATCGATTGGATACTCTGGTAAGGAGAGAAACATGGAACTATGTATTATGACATATAATCTCCTGTTCAACTGACAAATCATTTATTATGAAAATTCAGCATAATTCGTGACACTAGTTAAACGTCATTTACCTACTATAGTTCATTACATATTGAACAGAGGGTTAGGTTTCAGTTGTGAAAAATCAGCCCGGGATGGCCTCCTAACACACAAGGGGTTCAATATAATCTGCGTTTGGAAGCAGACATGCACACAGCAAAAGGGACTGTGTAAAACTTAATTGACATAGGGGAAACGGACATTCCTTAAACTGGATGCCCATGGCCATTATTAAAACCTCCCATGACAACGAGGTAGTCTATCCCATCCCACTACAAATAAAGACACGCTCGATTTGAAATTCCAAACATAAGACAGAGAAAAGAGTCAGTACCACACGCTCCACTGACTTATTGCTATGACCACAAGGGTGACACGTTACGAGCACAAGATCCCAGTGTTCGATCTAATATGCTAGTGAGTATAGTGATTCACTCCCTACTTTCGGTGACGTTCATATCATTAGGTTTCAACGAGAGCTAACTTGTAAATTTCATCCCAAATGTACACTTACAATCACGTTCTACGAGAAACGTCTGTACTCAACGATGCCTGCAACTGCAGCCCTCATCCCCGAACTTAACATTCCCCCACCCCCGGACGCTGAGTCTAGAGCAAAACTCTTATCGTGAGGACGGTATCGGCCAGTCTCTAAAGCCCACTACACAACGCACCACTCCAAGCCAATCAGGGTGACTGTTGTAAGCCCTGGATGCTAAAGGCCTCAGCTCTTTGAGGACACAGAAGTTTTTAGTACTTTCTGGAAGCTTCCTCCAGCCATCTCCCCTACACCAGTCGAAAGACTCGTTTTGAAAACAGCGGGAAACTGCATTGCCACCTTTATGGGCCTTCCGGATGCCATGAAGGGTACAGGGTGCACCCATCTGCAGGTGGTCGCTCATGTCGGCACCAATGATGTGTGTCGCTATGGATCGGAGGAAATCCTCTCTGGCTTCCGGCGGCTATCTGATTTGGTGAAGACTGCCAGTCTCACTAGCGGGATGAAAGCAGAGCTCACCATCTGCAGCATCGTCGACAGGACTGACTGCGGACCTTTGGTACAGAGCCGAGTGGAGGGTCTGAATCAGAGGTTGAGACGGTTCTGCGACCATGTGGGCTGCAGATTCCTCGACTTGCGCCATAGGGTGGTGGGGTTTCGGGTTCCGCTGGATAGGTCAGGAGTCCACTACACGCAACAAGCGGCTACACGGGTAGCAGGGGTTGTGTGGCGTGGGCTGGGCGGTTTTTTAGGTTAGATGGCCTCGGGCAAGTGCAGAAAGGGCAACAGCCTCAACGGGTGCGGGGCAAAGTCAGGACATGCGGGGACCAAGCAGCAATCGGTATTGTAATTGTAAACTGTCGAAGCTGCGTTGGTAAAGTACCGGAACTTCAAGCGCTGATAGAAAGCACCGAAGCTGAAATCGTTATAGGTACAGAAAGCTGGCTGAAGCCAGAGATAAATTCTGCCGAAATTTTTACAAAGGCACAGACGGTGTTTAGAAAGGATAGATTGCATGCAACCGGTGGCGGAGTGTTCGTCGCTGTTAGTAGTAGTTTATCCTGTAGTGAAGTAGAAGTGGATAGTTCCTGTGAATTATTATGGGTGGAGGTTACACTCAACAACCGAGCAAGGTTAATAATTGGCTCCTTTTACCGACCCCCCGACTCAGCAGCATTAGTGGCAGAACAACTGAGAGAAAATTTGGAATACATTTCACATAAATTTTCTCAGCATGTTATGGTCTTAGGTGGAGATTTCAATTTACCAGATATAGACTGGGACACTCAGATGTTTAGGACGGGTGGTAGGGACAGAGCATCGAGTGACATTATACTGAGTGCACTATCCGAAAATTACCTCGAGCAATTAAACAGAGAACCGACTCGTGGAGATAACATCTTGGACCTACTGATAACAAACAGACCCGAACTTTTCGACTCTGTAAGTGCAGAACAGGGAATCAGTGATCATAAGGCCGTTGCAGCATCCCTGAATATGGAAGTTAATAGGAATATAAAAAAAGGGAGGAAGGTTTATCTGTTTAGCAAGAGTAATAGAAGGCAGATTTCAGACTACCTAACAGATCAAAACGAAAATTTCTGTTCCGACACTGACAATGTTGAGTGTTTATGGAAAAAGTTCAAGGCAACCGTTAAATGCGTTTTAGACAGGTACGTGCCGAGCAAAACTGTGAGGGACGGGAAAAACCCACCGTGGTACAACAACAAAGTTAGGAAACTACTGCGAAAGCAAAGAGAGCTTCACTCCAAGTTTAAACGCAGCCAAAACCTCTCAGACAAACAGAAGCTAAACGATGTCAAAGTTAGCGTAAGGAGGGCTATGCGTGAAGCGTTCAGTGAATTCGAAAGTAAAATACTAGGTACCGACTTGACAGAAAATCCTAGGAAGTTCTGGTCTTACGTTAAATCAGTAAGTGGCTCGAAACATCATGTCCAGACACTCTGGGATGAAGATGGCATTGAAACAGAGGATGACAAGCGTAAAGCTGAAATACTAAACACCTTTTTCCAAAGCTGTTTCACAGAGGAAGACCGCACTGCAGTTCCTTCTCTAAATCCTCGCACCAACGAAAAAATGGCTGACATTGAAATAAGTGTCCAAGGAATAGAAAAGCAACTGGAATCACTCAACAGAGGAAAGTCCACTGGACCTGACGGGATACCAATTCGATTCTACACAGAGTACGCGAAAGAACTTGCCCCCCTTCTAACAGCCGTGTACCGCAAGTCTCTAGAGGAACAGAAGGTTCCAAATGATTGGAAAAGAGCACAGGTAGTCCCAGTCTTCAAGAAGGGTCGTCGAGCAGATGCGCAAAACTATAGACCTATCTCTCTGACGTCGATCTGTTGTAGAATTTTAGAACATGTCTTTTGCTCGAGTATCATGTCGTTTTTGGAAACTCAGAATCTACTATGTAGGAATCAACATGGATTCCGGAAACAGCGATCGTGTGAAACCCAACTCGCATTATTTGTTCATGAAACCCAGAAAATATTAGATACAGGCTCCCAGGTAGATGCCATTTTCCTTGACTTCCGGAAGGCGTTCGATACAGTTCCGCACTGTCGTCTGATAAACAAAGTAAGAGCCTACGGAATATCAGACCAGCTGTGTGGCTGGATTGAAGAGTTTTTAGCAAACAGAACACAGCATGTTGTTCTCAATGGAGAGACATCTACAGACGTTAAAGTAACCTCTGGCGTGCCTCAGGGGAGTGTTATGGGACCATTGCTTTTCACAATATATATAAATGACCTAGTAGATAGTGTCGGAAGTTCCATGCGGCTTTTCGCGGATGATGCTGTAGTATACAGAGAAGTTGCAGCATTAGAAAATTGTAGCGAAATGCAGGAAGATCTGCAGCGGATAGGCACTTGGTGCAGGGAGTGGCAACTGACCCTTAACATAGACAAATGTAATGTATTGCGAATACATAGAAAGAAGGATCCTTTATTGTATGATTATATGATAGCGGAACAAACACTGGTAGCAGTTACTTCTGTAAAATATCTGGGAGTATGCGTGCGGAACGATTTGAAGTGGAATGATCATATAAAATTAATTGTTGGTAAGGCGGGTACCAGGTTGAGATTCATTGGGAGAGTCCTTAGAAAATGTAGTCCATCAACAAAGGAGGTGGCTTACAAAACACTCGTTCGACCTATACTTGAGTATTGCTCATCAGTGTGGGATCCGTACCAGATCGGGTTGACGGAGGAGATAGAGAAGATCCAAAGAAGAGCGGCGCGTTTCGTCACAGGGTTATTTGGTAACCGTGATAGCGTTACGGAGATGTTTAACAAACTCAAGTGGCAGACTCTGCAAGAGAGGCGCTCTGCATCGCGGTGTAGCTTGCTCGCCAGGTTTCGAGAGGGTGCGTTTCTGGATGAGGTATCGAATATATTGCTTCCCCCTACTTATACCTCCCGAGGAGATCACGAATGTAAAATTAGAGAGATTAGAGCGCGCACAGAGGCTTTCAGACAGTCGTTCTTCCCGCGAACCATACGCGACTGGAACAGGAAAGGGAGATAATGACAGTGGCACGTAAAGTGCCCTCCGCCACACACCGTTGGGTGGCTTGCGGAGTATAAATGTAGAATGTAGATGTAGATGTATGGGTCGTTCCCGATGGTCAAATTTGAAGAAATCCAGCGAATTTTCTTTGTCCCTGGTGTGAGGAAAGGAAGAAGGGAATCACCTCACACTAGCTCTAAAGACGCCATGTTACTGTCTTCATGCTAGTGGCTAAGCAAATAATTGGGATGTGGACTGGAATGAGGCCACTGATCTCAGCAGTCACATGAGGAAATTAAAATAAAATATGTTGTCCATTTGAAACCCTTCACCAGGCATCGACATGTTTCAGAACGACGTGGATTATGCAAAAATTAAGTATCAACCAGCAATAGCTCAAAAATGGAATTACGAAAGATACATACAAGTGACATCGACATTATGAGAGATACTGGTAAGGAACATCTGCCTTTCAGTATCACGGTGAATAAAATTAAAAAATCACAACTGAAACAATGTGCTACGATACTAGCTCTGACAGGGTACGCGATCCGCAAGTTCTAAGCTGCAGAATAAATAATCATGTGACCTAAAAGTGCTATCGGATAAAAGTGTCAGTTAATTCAATATAACCTTCGTGAACGTACAGGACTGAAAACAGCATCACCTGGTGGAAGATAAGATCCACATTGGTGAATATTATGTACAGGGCCGAAGTACTTCCACACAGGAATCCCATAAACATCAGGGAAAGAGACCGAAGGGAATACTCCTGCAGGCTCTCCAGTCGGTGCCGCGCTCGCTGTATTGGCTTCCATACTCGCCGTCATTGGGCTACAGCGCTCCTCTGTCACCCACACGACTGAAGAGAAAGAGGGAATAGTGCCAACGTTTTACCGCCATTATTCAGGCCCGGTGGTCTAGCGGTGACGGGCGTGTCTCGAAACCAAGAATTCGTGAGACTGAATAGCGGTCCGGATTTCTTCAGTCTATCTTTAATCTAGCCTTAACCTCTCAAGTATGTGCAGATTATCCAGGAATGGCAGGTGTTTTGTATTCCAAGTGAAAGTGTAGGTCCTCTTTTGGTGGTGGGGCTGATGAGGTAGTCACCGAAGTGGCATCCATTTAAAAGACTAGCTGCTCGGACGTTGAGTCACACTAAATCATTATTATTAATACCAACAGGGACATGACCCAGATGTTCAGCCAACGTCTCCATTTTACGCAGAATTAATTGAATCACTTGCGCCAGCAGTTACTGAAGCCTCGTTTGCATCGCTATGGACTTTTTTCGCAGACCTAATGAGCGCAGATTTTGCCCGTGACAGCTGTTTGTCTAGGTCAGCTACACAAGTATTTGATGTCGGGTTGTTTGCAGCACAATTTCATGTCCAGCGCTCAGCTGCACTCAGTCTGTTAGAAAGATTCTCACTACGTAGGATTAGACAATCACCAGCGGCGAAGCGTCCTCCTCTATCGTGGCTACGTTCTCCATGTCGGCGATCCACGCGTCTTTATCGCAGCGCTGCCCGGTCTAACTCCATCCACACACAGTCATGGTAATAAGTATTCATACTACAGTTGGTGACAAACTACGATGATGTTTTGGGACAGTAAATCACACACAGTGCCGATACGAATAAGTACGATGATGTTGCATCAGATAACCATGTTCTTGGTAATGAAGCTTCCCGTATGCCATGAATCTATTCTGGGAAAATAAAATATGTTACACTCCGCACGGTCTACGACAGGGCAAAATGTATTCATACATTCAACCAAACAAACGGCTGACGCAGCCCCGGAGTGCATGCCACACTTGTGTAGTCGTGTGGCGGCTGTGAAGCAACAGCACGTCGGACGTGGGTACCGTCATACAGCGGAATGGGCAGCAAGAGGAAGGAAACGACCATTGAGGACCCAAGCATCATTGTCGCCCATTATCTTCAACACAAGTCGTATGCCGAAATTGTGAACATCATAGGACGAAGCCAAGCGACTGTGCAATCTATCATTAAGCGAAGTAAGGACAGACATGTAGTAATAAACAGTGAACGACACGGTCGTCCACAGAAGCTTACAACAAGAGAGACCAGAATGCTACTAAGAATCATCAAGAAAAACCCGAAAATGACAGCGTCGGCACTATCCGCATATGTACATGACAACTTCCGAAAGGACATCACTCCAAGGGTAGTTCGTACCATTCTCAATCGTTCGGGCTACAGAGCCAGCGTCCCGACGAGATTAAAGCCCTACATCAGCAAAAAGAACAGGAAGTGGCGCATGGAATTCGCGAAACAGCATGTATACAAGACAGCAGACTTCTGGGATACTGTATTGTTTAGTGATGAAAGCAAATGTAATATCGTGCACAATGATGGTAGGATCTTAGTCTGGAGAAGACCGAATACAGACCTCGGCCGAAACAACACTCAACCCACGGTGAAACACGGAGGTGGTGGAGTGATGGTATGGGACTGTATCTCAGCCTCCGGTGTCGGAAAATTAGTGTTTGTGGAAGGCACCATGGACAGATTTGTGTATATGAACATTCTCAAACAGAACTTACAACAGAGTTTTGACGTCCTGGGTCTTCCTAGAAATTATTACTTCCAACAGGACAATGATCCGAAACATACGGCGCAAATTGTCCAGCTGTTGTTGCTCTACTACACTCCACACACTCTTAAAACACCAGCTCAGAGTCCGGACCTGAATCCCATCGAACACTTGTGGGGTGAGCTGGAAACACGAGTGAGAAAACACGACATCCGTAGTAAGGCCTCTTTGATAGAGGATCTCCTTCGAGAATGGGAAGGTATAACGTCGGAAACTACAAGAAAATTGCTCCATTCCATGCCACAGAGGTTGCGAGGAGTAATACATAGGAAGGTTATGCATACGAAGTATTAAATACGTTCTGGCTTTGTTAGAAGTGTCATTTTTTGTTGGTCTATGAATTTTCTGTTGGCAGTAGAGAACTTGGCAGACGTTTTTGTATTTTGTTTTGTAAACGCTTGTTCATTCTCGTTCTATATACTAGCATAGCTGCATTGGCGACTGGTCAGTGTATATAGTGCATATCCAATTAGTGTTCTTGGTTTCGTATTGTCAATAAAGGCAGTTTACTTTTCTACGCTCTAGTGTATGAATACTTATTTCCATTACTGTACGTCTATCCGCCGCTGCGTCTTCGGATCGTCACGGCTGGTTGCATCCTTCCCTTATGCTGCAGGCGCCCAGTCACATCATGCAGCGACGGAAATGCGCGCGAATTTCAGAATCGGGACCTCCACGGAACCGCTATTTTCACGACAGTTGTTTGTACCTACATTTCCGTCATGGCACATACCATTCAATCGTGAATTAACACGCATTAAGTGTTGCAACCTTTATACTGAAATCTTTAAAAACTTTATCAATAAGATAATAATGATGAGTGCAGGGAGACTTCTGCTTTGGGGCTCACTGAGCAGAGTTTCACAGAACGTCGTACGGTACCAGTAAGGTCTTCTGTTGGGCTGTGTCCTCGACATTCGTTTTTCAGATCTGTTGTTGGTCAAGCATTTATATGAGGTAGTTATAAAGTTGGAAAGAATAAATCTAGACAATTATTTTTTCTTTGTAAAAGCTATTTTTTGTAACAGTCTCAGATGGAAATTGTCACGAATGATTACTTGTTACGATCGCTTAATAATTGTCTTTAGATCTATAAATAAAAATAATTCATTAATAAGTTACTCTAACATGTAAAAAATCATTAACTTGACTAGTTACGTAGAATATACAATGTTTCATTTCTTATTTACATTTATTTTCAGTTATAGATCCGAAGATCATCATTAAGAGGTCAAAACTTCGAGAGGATGCTGAAAAAAATGGCTCTGAATGTTTTATGGGAAAACTCTTGAAGCTCTTCAAATAAAACAAACGCTATTAATGTTCTACATCTCTGTTCTTCATGTCTACATATTTATTTGTCTACATAGTCACCCTGGCGTCGAAAACATTTCTCTCAACGACAGACCCATTTGTTGATACCGTCACTGGACAATGTTGACGAAGCCACAGCCTCACATCTGCTTGCACCGTTCCATCACTTTTAAAGTGTAGTCCTCGAGAGTGTTCTTTAAGTTTTGGAGAGATGAAAATCGAATGAGGCCATGTCGGGATTGTCTGGAGGATGATTGATGACAGTGAATCCAAAGCATCGGATTGTTGGAGAAGTCGCAGCGCTCGTGTGTGCTCTGCCGCTGTCATGCTGAAGGAGGGGGTGCTCCATGTGTAGATGAACTCTTCGAATCCAAACTCGATTACAGCAAGCTCTTTATCACCCACCGACGTAGTTACTTTAAACAACGTCATTTACACCTTACAGTTCAGAGACCGCAAATGTGTAGACATGAAGAATAAAGATGTGACATGTGACTAACGTTTATTTTAACAAGATGTAGGATTTTTCGCCTAACAAATTCTGAGACATTTCTTTTCAACACGCCCTCCTAACAATCACAAGTGATCGGTTTCAACTAAGACTGTTCAAATAAAAATTTTTTTTAAATAATATCCAGTTGCGCCATATCGTATGACAATAGGTCATTTGCTATCAATTCTTTGTGTGTTTACAGATAAAAGCCTGTATTCCTCGCATACAGAGACATCCCCGCGTCGCAGTGCTGTAGCACGCCACTAGAGGTCCCTAAACTAAACAGCGCAGCCCATTGACAGAGCGCAGTATTGTGAGGAGATTCGTTTTCTGCATTTGGAGGCGACAACGTTGCCACAACGTATGCTGAGTTGCTGAAAAAGCACAACAACGCACCATCAGATGACAGTGTTCTAATGGCGCAGACGCTTACAGGGCGGTCAAACAAGAACGAGTGACACGAAACGAAATACAGACCGTCATACTATGAAGAACCGGGAATCAGAAGGCGGACGGAGGTCCTGGTGCACGAAGCCGAACATAACACAATCGAGGCGATAGTGGGAAAAGTGAAAATTGGGTCGTTTCCAGCACCTTGCTCAGTACTTTGAACGTGGGAAGGATCGCCGCCGCCGGATTCCGCTACTGCTCACACACGCTCGCAATGGCCGCCGAATCGGAGTAACGGATATGTTGTAGCTGTGTCAGGCCAATTCAGATCACTGCTTTAGCCACTCATTACGTATGAAACAAAGGAGCGTATCAGGCAACGGAAACCGAAGATGGCGAAGGGTCAACCAGCATCGTACAATTTGATGATAGAAAAGCCAGGAAGGAGGTATACGACTGTGTTGAACAAAATATTTAGTATGCAAAATGACGAATGTGTCAGTGAAGGGAAAGTAGTTGACTGGGAGCAAGTTGACTTTATTATCCCAGCATTACTCGTTATGGACATTGTCATCATCAGATACCATGGGCATAGAAGTTCTGTTCTAGTGATACGTGTAAAGTCTGCTTACGAACGTTACCACTACAACATGTACCTTTTATGTCTGTCTGCAACATGGTGTTCCAAGATATCTAATGATGCCAATTTCAGAAACTCGTAGTATTGGAATGGGAAAGTCAACTTGCTTACAGTCAACGACTTTTTCCTCAGTGACCTATTCAGCATTTTCGCAGGTTACAAACGCTTTAATGTTATGTGTTTTTTGGGAGTGTGGTGTGATGCTAACAAATTGCCCTGGAAAGTGGCGGCACACTACTGAACTCTTACAAGGTTACGGGGACCTCTTCAAATGAGGCTATCCATAGGCGTGTATATGGGTAGGCAGGATCCGTGCAGAATGCCGTGGCTGGTACATGTGGAGACGGCAGTGCGCGCGTGGGGAGAGCGGTAGTATTGGGGACTGTGGACAGGCGCTGTGTGGGAAATGTCGAGCGCTGGAGGGGAAGTGTCGTTCTAAACTGAAGTCCTCACTCACAGTTTTTGTAAATATTAAGCGGTTCCCCTCCACGGTCACACTTGCATGGTGACCACTCGAAATGATCTTTCACCTCTGCTTTCGTTAGTATCTAAAAATAATTCCATTAAAAATGCAGCGATTTATTTTCGCCTGACTTGTTAACAATTTGTAACATTCAAAGAAATGTCACGAAAGGTGAATTTTGAGACAAAACTACGCATTTTCTTATTGATATTTCAGAATTTGTTTATTTTGCCAAAACACAGCGGAGTTCACACAGTCTCACCTCACCAACATGTTGTGCAGACGCAATTGTGAGAGGATTCTGAAACAGTGGTTTATTTTGTTAAGTGAGAAACTGAAAAAAAGTAAGTTAAGTATCTTATGAAAAAGAACTTCCTCGGTACAAAATAAACGTATAATGACTTCACTTACGTTGTTCCAAAACCAATAACATCTCTTGTTCCACCAGCTATCGATGGCCCTTAACGGGTGTAGGATGTCAAACGGGCTGACTTGGAGCATTAGAGGCACCACAGGACATTTTAATTTCCACTGTCTTATACTTTTACGAATAAATTCATAAGACTTTGTCAGCATCGGCAGGAAAGATTCAGGATACACACTCACATCACTGGAAATTAAAAAAAAACATAACAAAATAATTATTTTTACATGTGAAATTTCATCAATTTTTCACTTACTATTGGCTGCATTTGTTGCTATAGGTACACTTTTCTTCATAAATAAGACAGATTCTTCGATAAATTTTACACAGCGGACAAACCATATTTACAGATGTATTAAACTGTAGCATTTATTTAATTTATAAAAAAATGAATCGGCTGTTATGTTTTAAACTTCATGTTTAGAAAAAACTCAAATTTTATAGTTAATTGTCTCCATTTTTACCACAATTTTTAGTACATTTGGGACATTCTACAGTTTAATACACCTGTAAGTACGGTTTACATGCTGTGCAAAATTCATCGAAGTATCTCTCTTACTTATGAAGAAATGTGTTCCTGTAGCAACAAATGCAGCCAACAGTAAGTGAAAACGATGAAATTTCGCATGTAAAAAAATTATTTTGTTATGTTTTTCAACTTTCACTGCTATGAGTGTGAATCCTGAATCCTTCCTGGTCATGCTGACAAAGTTTTATGAATTTATCTGTAAAAGTATAGACAGTGGAAAATTAAAATATCCTGTGGTGTCTCTCCTGCTCCAGGTTGGCCCGTTTGATGTCCTACCCCCTTAAACATTGCGTTCTTTCATCGAAAAAGTATGTAGTCAGGGGACTAACATGGTAGATAACGAAGTTCTGCATAATAACCTTATTCAAAAATACTTCCCTTTTTACATGCGATCATTTGCAAAGATCTCATTTCAGTATCTCAGCCGGCTGCTGTGGCCGAACAGTTCTAGGCGCTTCAGTCCGGAACCGCTCTGCTGCTACGGTCGCAGGTTCGAATCCTGCCTCTGGCATGGATGTGTGTGATGTCCTTAGGTCAGTTAGATTTAAGTAGTTCTAAGTCTAGGGGACTGATGACCTCAGATGTTACGTGTCATAGTGTTTGGTGCCACTTGAACCATTTGAATTTTTCAGTGTCTCGAACCAGAATGAGATTTTCACTCTGCAGCGGAGTGTGCGCTGATATGAAACTTTCTGGTGGATTAAAACTGTGTGCCGGACCGAGACTCGAACTCGACACCTTTGCCTTTCGCAGGCAAGTGCTCTACCAACTGAGCTACCCAAGCACGACTCACGCCCCGTCCTCACAGCTTTACTTCCGCCAGTACCTCGCCTCCTACCTTCCAAACTTTACAGAAGCTCTCCTGCGAACCTCGCAGAACTAGCACTCCTGAAAGAAAGGATATATATCTCAAACCGTTTATAAAATATGAGGAATATTGAAGATATTTCATTCTGGCTTCATTGCCGGTACGGTGCGATCGCAAATGAGTGTGCAACGTCAGATAAATTCTCTCAAATTGGGTGACAGACAGAGACATCCACCCAAAAAAATGCAGTATGTCAGCTAAATTCCGGAAGCAGCAACGTATTATGTAATATGCAAAAAACCAAAATCATAGGGACTCCTATTTTTCATTGCAAAATTTTTCGAATCCTTGTCTTCGTTGCGATTTAACATCACAATAAGTACGACAATTAACGAAATGATGCGCACATCATATAAAGCTGCAAGTAAAGCGAAAATGATTTTTTTTATCTAGTCACCCACCAGCCGAAATGTGGCAACAGTGTTGGCCTCTCCTTCCAAAGAGGCGCTTTGGACGAAAACTAGTCACTGCCCTTCGGCTACCGTATCCTGCGCTGACTATACCGATTGCGCGCGAAAAGACTCTTTTGTTCCACAACAGCGCGAGGGCAGATTCAAATTTATATCAAGAAATGGAAAACCAGGCGTCATGAGGTATGTTACAAGCAAATCGACTACGCGATCGTTTTATCTTTTCACTGAACTGTTGATAGCGCAGTTACCGTTAGTCACTTTGTAAGAGTGCTATGCTGTGTTTGGCGGCACCAACTTCTCGTATGTGACTCCCTAAGTTAGAATTGGATAGTAAAGTTTCTGTGGAAGTATACAGGATGAGTCACTAACTATTGCCACCAAGAATAACTCAGAAAGTATGATAGGAGCTGAAAAGTTTGTGGGACAAAAGTTGCTTGGGATAACGGGAGCCATGATATGACATTGGTTTTTTGATTCTGGGTGGGGTCGTTTCAGAGACATGAAGACAAATTTGTTTTTTTAAATAGGGTGCTGCATTTTGGTAGTTATTTTCTGATAGCGGCTATCGAGACGAACCCATTGATGTGTAACAGTGAGGTCTTTGAAGGTGAACGAAGGTCACAAAGGTGGCATGAACGTCCATTTACAGAAGGTGTTCGAAGTGATGACCATAGTTATCAGTGCAGGGCTGCAATCTTCTTGCCGGCCTGTGTGGCCGAGCGGTTCTAGGCGCTACAGTCTGGTACCGCGCGACCGCTACGGTCGCAGGTTCGAATCCTGCCTCGGGCTTGGATGTGTGTGATGTCCTTAGGTCAGTTAGGTTTAAGTAGTTCTAAGTTCTAGGGGATTGATGACCTCAGATGTTAAGTCCCATAGTGCTCAGAGCCATTTGAAGCATTTTGCAATCTTGTTATCATGGATTGAGTTATATTCCTTATCACATTAGCACTTCTCGAAGCACAACTCTGACAATTATCTCTCTCATATCTTCAGGTATAGTTGGAACGTCTTTATAAACAATAAATTTTACGATTCCACACAAGAAAAACTCCAGAGGCGGCAAGTCTGACGAACGAGCCAGCAACGACACATATCTTCTGCGTCCAATCCAACGATTTGGGGATTGTCTCTGCAACTCATTTTTAGCCATCAGCGGAAAATGTGCTGGACAACCATCGTGTTGATACCGCATACCCTTCCTTTTTCCTAAAGGTATTTCTCCCAATAACAGACCTAATGTTACTTGCAATAATGTGGTTACTTCCTACCATTAAGATTTTCTCCTCTGTCCTCTAGAAATCCACACCAAACATCCACGACCACGGTTTTTGGTGTGCAACTTGCCGCAGCCAACATGGGTTTTGAGTTGCCCAATAATGCATGTTATGCAAATTAACATTTCCGTGGCTCGTGAATGTAGCCTCGTCAGTAAGTAAAACCAAATTAATAAATGTCATCCCTCTGAATCTGAAGTACAGCCCATCGGCAGAATTGAATGCGACGCATACAACTCGTACTAGTTAATTCTTGTTGAAGACTGATATGGTGAGGATGTTATTTATGGCGATGCGGAAGAAGAACAACACTACTCTGGCTTATGCCAGATTCTCTTGCGATTTGACGCGAACTAACACAACGATCTCGAACCACAGTGGCAAGAGTACCAACGTCCACTTCCTCGTTAGTAACTTTCCTTTGTCGGATATGTTTCCGATGCATTAAAGATCCAGTTATTCTCAGTTTATCACGCACGTATTTAAATGCACGACGTGTAGGGTGAGTTGGTTGAGGATATCTTTCAGCGTATAAGTATATAGCTCTCACTGAATTTCTTTGGCGTTCTCCGTAAATGAGAAGCATATCGACTTGGAAGGAATATATCGTTCACATTCGCTTGATTCGACGATACCAGTCTTACTGTTCCTATTAGTGTTTTATTTCGAAACCATCGATGGTGTTTACATGTCAATGGCAGGTTAGATTGATTCGCCATATTCGGCGAATAATTACTATTTGCACGATATACGAGAAAGAATGTGTTTTGATAAATGCCGAAGTGTTTCGCATCGTTGGTGTCACTCTTTTCTATTATTATTATTTGCGTAACAACGCATATATGAAAAGAGCCGCGAAATACCTTTTAGTAATGCTGTGCTATGAATTTCTTTATCATCATTACTTTTTAACAAAACAGAATATATTGAGTTCTTATTGTTCTGTATCTGGCCTTCTATTGAAGCAACATTTTTCGTGACTGTAACTCATTCTAAAAATCAACATATCTTCCCTATTTTATAGTTATTGAAAATGAAAATTACTTTGTTATGAATACTGATGTTACAGTTCGTATGATTGTTCAACAACAAGATTTTGCAGTGGATTTTGTTTCTCGGTAAAACACCATTCAATACCACGACTAGCACCAGAACATGAGACTCTTATTGAAAAAATACGTTTTCACTATAAAGTTTGCCAGATCAGAACCGAGCACAGCAAGATTCCTATTAGATTTTGAAGGTACATTATCTTTTTTGTACTGTTAGCTATATATTATCAGCAGCCCGCGTCAACCTGCAACACATCATAAAATCTGCTGCTCTGCACTGCAAGTCCGGAAGCTAAAAGAAATAATATTATTTCACTATTACTTTCCCGCTTCCTTGCGGTATGATAGATTCTATTTGAGGTAGTTTGAATACGCCACGGCAGCGGCTCTTTCGTTCGTTGCGCAGCTCGGAACCACAGATAATATTTAAATAACTGAAAAATGTCTCAACAGGATGGGATGATATGCAAGCAAGCTATAACAATTAATAATGCAAGTTTTCATTTAAATAACTCTATTCAAACATTTAAATACGTTAACTGTTACACACCTTTAAAATGCGCACGTAATGGCTACATCTTCCAGTCTTGACAAAAAAATGCTACGCTAGCGTACAATACAACGTCACAGGATATCCTACTCGCTTAACTCCAAGAAGAAAAAGACAGAGAAATTAATGTTCGTCATGTATTATATACTAGTCACATATTCTAATCTTTGTTTGATATTTATCGTCTGTGGCGGTTTCATTACACGCCGACACAGATATTCTCTAAAATAAATAATAAAAAAAATACATAATTTTATACAATAACAAAATATAATACATATGATTTTCTCGTTACTACATAATATGTTTTTTGCTACTAGACGTTACAATGCCCCCTGGCAGCAATTGACTAACGTTAAGAATGTTCGGCAAAATGCTGCCACTAACGTCTGTTTGGTTATTATCTGTCACCTTGATTGGAACATTCACTTTTCACTTCTTAGTTCTTTTGCACTATAGTTTTAATTACACTCTTTATAGTTTTCTTCCACTTTGCGAGGTGACCGTAAACCTAGTCCCAGGGTCATTACAGTTATCTGGCTCTCCCATTCGGGCTACGTGCGGTCAGAAAACCTGGGAAAACTGCGCCGGAGCCATGGTCATCTCGCCTGGTTTGTCTTACACACAGTTTGATTGTTCATCACAAAAAAGTTCAGACTTTATCCAATGTTCACAGCTAACAAAGGCTATTTATGACAAAATGTTAAACTTTTAGTCTCTTTGTTACAAATGTACCTTTTACCCTTTTTCACATTTGTGTTCTGTGTTGCAATGAAAGTCAATCATTAAACAGTTTTACAGTAATGTAATGGATTGTCTCTGCACTTATTCACGACAATTCTTCTATAATGTTCTGGCATTCGTGCGAGTTTACTTCATTCACATGACGAAAACATATTATATATATATATATATATATATATATATATATATCACTGAACCAATGAATATTTTTGAGTCTGCACCCAGTAACTAAAGAAAAAAAATGTTTGTCACGTCATTTCGTGTCCAATAAACCATTTTCATATTAGTACGTTAACCATATAGTTGATAGTTCATTTGAATGACGAGAATGTACGGCGCGTGCTGCGCGAAGCAATTGTTGAGTAGCGTCGTCTGGAACGCAGCGTGCCGACGACCGCTGGGGTCGACGACCGGCTCTCAGTAACAGCGACGTCGTGCTGACGTGGCACCCAAGCAGTCGCGAACCGCGCCGAACCATTCGCCAATGTCGGCGTGTTGCAGTGGTTTACCGCGACCGGCTGGCTGGCGGTACGGCACTCGTCTCTGCTTCTCCGCATGGCTCCCCGTCGTAGCGCATGAAACAAATATTCCACAACGGTGTACTGTCTTTAAGGACACAGATTACTAGCTGTGGAAGAAAATGCAACTTGTTTAAAAGCGTTTATTGTTCAGTAAGCCGTCGCTTCACTGGTATGCACAGGATGTTTTGGCGTGATAACAGGTTTCTTGTGGCATTGTGACACTGGTATTCAGGGCTCGTCACACGCACATTGTACTACACACTTTCACTTGTTCTCACGGTTGATACACTGCCAGAGCGTCTCTCAACACGCGAGAATGTTTCGGTTCACACATACTAAATGTCTCTGTCGAGCGATGTTTGTTTGAATCGACTCCGAACGGATCAATCACTATTGTTTTTTTACACTGTCTCTTGTTCGTTGAGCACTGCACTATGACAGTCTGTCACTCAACACTTGACTTATATCGACGTATATATTGGTGCAGATACAACAGTCATTGTCTGTCCTTACTACACACAATATTCCGTCCTTTCCTCAATTGTTTATGCATCTTAACTGCATCTTAACTGTTCTTAGCATAATCACTCTCGTCTACATTGCGTCCATTGTTTTTACTTTGTCACTACACACTTTTAATGCTATTACTAGGCGTATATGGCCTTTTTGTAATTTTTTAAAGGTGTGTGATTTTTGGTACATAGCTTTCCTTTCCTTTTTTTTAGTGTAGCTTGCCTGGTTATCACCCATCTAGCAAACAGATTTTACCATGTGCATGACAACTTGACTTGGGCATATTGCTCAATACATACTTCATTTAGTACTAGCATTATTTTTAATGATCTTTCCTACATGACTACAGTGTAGGTTCCGCATCGATTAACTTGATTCGCGTATCGCGTAATGAATATTCAAAGGCGTGTACCAAGTACACAGGCTTCAATTGAAGCATCGATACATACAAAGCGGAGTTTACACGGAACGGGTTTGTTTTTGATTGGCTTCTGCTCCAGTGTCGTTCTCAGATCACTACTGGCAGCAAACGTTACATCACATAATTGTTTCATATTACAAAGTCAATTTTTGGCTAATAGAGACTCTCTCTCTCAGGGTTCCTTAATTCTAATACCATTACATCTATTACTTTACTATATGAGATTGCCTCATTAATTGTACTTACATACTACACATGGAAAATGATTCAAGAAATTAACCCTCACTTTATCAACAAGAAGATTGTTCGTTGCTTGATGAGCATATAGTATTTTAATGACTCTAATTGTTTGTAAACAAAGTCTTCCCTTTGTATGCTATTGCTCACTTTACTGATTCCACTTCCTCCAAGTTTAATTACATACAATTTTTTTCTTAAAACTAACATACTTAGACTCTAAAACACAATTAAAATCTTCTTATAACTATTACTCCTTATATGTGACATGTCCCTGAATAAATAACTTTACATCTTTACGTGGATACAATCCTTTTATCTTCCCCAAATGGGGATGTGCTAACAAATAGCTACATTCGTGTGGCACGTTTATTACTTCAAAGGGCCCTGAATATAACAATTGCCACTTACTATTTTGCTTTAAGGTGGCTGAGGATTTAGGGTGGTTACGAATAAGTACCATGTCCCCTACATTATATCTCTGTTTGTTAGTTATACCTCGGTCGTACTTCTTTTTTCTCTTTGCAGCACAGCTGGTTAGTTTGTTCCATATCTTTTTTATCTTTTCCTCCCTTGTTTCTGCCCTGCACTCCATGAAATTTTTGTATCTGCTCGTCTAAATTTTCTGGACGAGTCCTGACAGGTATAATAATTTTATTAATATCCCTCGCATCTAACACTAGCCTGATTTTTCCGTTGGCTTTCGCCACTGCTACAAGAGGACTACTGTATGGGGAGAAAGAGGGCTCAAAGATATCCCACTCTAGCATCTTCCGAATCTCTTTCGCCACTACTTCCCTCCTCGACCAAGGGATGGAGTAAGTTGCGCGACAATATGTTTTGTGGGGCATCACCTCTATGTGATAGTGGTACCCTTTGACTATTCCTGGTCGGTCGGTAAATACCATGGTATATTCCGATAGCAGCTGCGTCAACTGTTGCTTTTGTATATTGCTTAAACCTTCAGATTCCTGTACTTTGGTTTGAAATGCCTCAACATTTGTTTCAAAATTTCGATCCTCTAAATTCGGGAAATAGAGGTCTGCTACATGTGAAAAATCATCGAGGTGTAGTACCCAGGGGTTCCTACATTTGATATTCATTCGATTACAACATGGCACAAGTACCTCCTTCGATTTCATCATAGACAACTCAATCCTCCTTCCTTTATTAACTATGCTCAGTTTCCCCAAGGAGAGGTCGATCACTGCGTCCCTCTCACGGAGAAAATCTACTCCCAGAATGCAGGCCACCTTTAACCCTTCAACAATGAGGAACGAGCTCACTATGGCTTCGCCCTCCTTACAAATCTCCACCTGCACCTGGCACTTAACTAATTGGCTCTGTGCACTTATGGCTCCAGACACCTTGCAATTATTAACCGGGAAAGTCGGTATGCTACGTCCTTTCCCCAGCGCTTTAAACAACTCTGTACTCATTACACTTACTGAGGCACCTGTGTCGATGATTATATTCACTGCAACATCATTGATTTTCGCTTCTATTATGGCTTGCACATTTTCGTTGTTATCTTTCTTACATTCGTGCGGTTCGGTCAGTAGATCTTTATCCATACTGATACCGTCGTTGTATCGCAGCATACATATTCGAGGTATATTATTGTCATTCGTGTTGCACTCACTCCACCCCTCGGCCAGCGATGGAGAGCATATCGAGGCCGATTCTAGTTTGTTGGATTGCTTTCTTGTGAGGTACTTGGACGGCTATTGTCCGCAACCTCTACTATGTGTACGTTTTGATTTGTAGGCCGCCACGACTGCGCAATAGGCGCGTTTTGCGGTAGCGGTCTGTTGTTGTCGTACCGGTCATTACCCTGTCGCTCTGGGCTTGTTCGCTGATTCTGATTCCAGTTGCGATTACTGTCACTATAATTGCTATGCCACTGACCTCGCGCATTTTTCCAGCGGTTGGTCCCTGACATTCCGGAGTCGTACCGGTCGTCAAATCGACGCTTTTTGTTATAGGTTGGTTGCCCATACCCGTTCTGACTTCTCCCATTATTACCATTTTTCGAATGCTCTTGCCGCTTGTTACCACTCCCACCATTTCCATGGTTGTGGTTTTGTGCACTATTATTTCTGTCATGTTTACACCCTAATCCATTATTCCGCGAGTGATCACACGCTGCTTTTGCGTCCTCCTGGATTAAGTCTATTGAATCTAGAACAGACAGGAAGTGTTCCATGTCGCTCTCTGGTACGTGTATTAATTTCTCTTTGATATGAATGGGTAAATGTGATTTTAGGAGTCTTATTATGTCTCTTGGTGATATAGGCTCGTCCCAGTAGCGCGTTTTGTTTATATACTTTTCAAAATACCGTCTCAAATTCCCAAGACGGGGTGAGTACGGTTCGGGATTGTATACTTCTTTTCTTAGGCGCTCTTGTATACAAGGCGACCAATATTTCGACAAAAACGCCCTTTCGAACTGTTCATACGTCATGCAGCTATCTGCTACTTCCGTAGCCCACAACGCTGCATCACCCTGACTGTATGACATTACGTATTGAATTTTCTTTGCTTCGTTCCACACACTAGGCAAGATATTTTTAAAGCTTATTATGAATACTACTGGGTGTACTGACTCCCGTTCAGTAGTAAACGTTTGAAACTGCCTATTTTTGATTAAACTTTCTTCAACTAATATTTTTGGACTATATGGATTTGCTCCTGGGACATAGGCTGTGTGCTCCGAACTGAAGCTACAGCTCTTCGCATTATCGCCTACAGCTTCACCATTGTTGTGTCGCGTATAAGTTTGTGCGTTGCCAAAAACATTGGCTGTTGGCGACATAGTTTCATATTCTAGATGTTTTCTGCTTTGTGCTAAACCCTTTTCCAAGTCAGATATCCGTTTACTAATATTCACTTCCCACTGCGGAATATCCTCACTGAGTATTTGTTTGATGGTTTGCACGTCATTCTGTACCTGACTATTTACTGCGGTACTGAACGATTCGGAATCTCTATCTATCATGGCTGCTTGTACCTTAGAATTAATATTTTTGTCGATCTCACTCTCCTTCGCTTCTAGCCATGAGTTGAATTTGGTTTCAATTTTGGTCGCTTGTTCGTTCCACTTCTGCTCTACAAGCTGTGTGGAATCTATTTCTAGCTTTTCTACTCGGTTGGCTAAGACAACTATCTCGTCTACCCTGTTGGTATTTGCTACTTGCAGGTTGTTGACCTGTACCGTCAACTCCTGCACGGCTTTAGGTATCGACTCATAATTCTGTTTCATATCGGCAATCTCCTTTTTCATATTTTCTAACTATTGCACAAGTTGCTGGTCCCGCTCCGCTTGCTGGCGATCTCGCTCAGCTTGCTCGCGATCTCTCTCAGCTTGCTGGCGATCTCGCTCAGCTTGCTGTTGCGCAAATTTTGCCTGGTAATCCAGCACGCGCTCTAATATCACCTGAAGTGAATACCCGCCAGGCAGATTACCACTCTCTGGTTCCTGCTTTTCTGGGGTTGGTGCAATTTCTTTATCTACATCTCCTTGAGCACTAGTGGGCTGTGGTACCACTTCCTGTGCCCCTGCCCCCACATTTTCGCATGGTATATCCTCAAAGAGAGTACTTGTACTGCTTAAGGTACCCGTTTCTACATTTCCTCCACTAATTAATGGCTGTTCCTCAGTATCCATATTGCTCGGACGTTGACTACGCAATTTAAACATATTCCTAAATTGCCTACTCTAACACAAGATCTAACAGTTTTGCCACTTGCACACAAAATACGTTAATTTATCTACACTACACTGCGCACTAAAAATTACTATCTACCATCAACTTTGTCCTGTCATAAACACTAACATCAAACTACGCACACCACTAGCGATATGAGATCACTTCACTGGAGTTCAGCTTCTACAAACAGGACAACTACACTGTAGTCTTACCATTAGTTTATCTGATCTCGGGGTTCGGCTGCCCCCCGGATTACGTAGTCGTTACAGTTTCTCAGTACTATCAGGATCGTCTCCTCTGACTCGCTTGCAGTAGTGCGTTTTTTCATGAAAGAGTGGTTGTACATTCATTAATACATTGCATTAATCATGATACACATACATACATTTATCACTAAATACATACATATATACCTATATGACAATAGACAATGAAAGGAAAATACATAAAAATTTTATTTTTGTGGCCACTGCAAATTCGGGCCCCGCGTTTTTGGGCGACAGTTTCGCATCGTTGGTGTCACTCTTTTCTATTATTATTATTTGCGTAACAACGCATATATGAAAAGAGCCGCGAAATATCTTTTAGTAATGCTGAGCTATGAATTTCTTTATCATCATTACTTTTTAACAAAACAGAATATATTGAGTTCTTATTGTTCTGTATCTGGCCTTCTATTGAAGCAACATTTTTCGTGACTGTAACTCATTCTAAAAATCAACATATCTTCCCTATTTTATAGTTATTGAAAATGAAAATTACTTTGTTATGAATACTGATGTTACAGTTCGTATGATTGTTCAACAACAAGATTTTGCAGTGGATTTTGTTTCTCGGTAAAACACCATTCAATACCACGACTAGCACCAGAACATGAGACTCTTATTGAAAAAATACGTTTTCACTATGAAGTTTGCCAGATCAGAACCGAGCACAGCAAGATTCCTATTAGATTTTGAAGGTACATTATCTTTTTTCTATTGTTATCTATATATTATCAGCACCCGCGTCAACCTGCAACACATCATAAAATCTGCTGCTCTGCACTGCAAGTCCGGAAGCTAAAAGAAATAATATTATTTCACTATTACTTTCCCGCTTCCTTGCGGTATGATAGATTCTATCTGAGGTAGTTTGAATACGCCACGGCAGCGGCTCTTTCGTTCGCCGCGCAGCTTGGAACCACAGATAATATTTAAATAACTGAAAAATGTCTCAACAGGATGGGATGATATGCAAGCAAGCTATAACAATTAATAATGCAAGTTTTCATTTAAATAACTCTATTCAAACATTTAAATACGTTAACTGTTACACACCTTTAAAATGCGCACGTAATGGCGTACATCTTCCAGTCTTGACAAAAAAATGCTACGCTAGCGTACAATACAACGTCACAGGATATCCTACTCGCTTAACTCCAAGAAGAAGAAGATAGAGAAATTAATGTTCGTCATGTATTATATACTAGTCACATATTCTAATCTTTGTTTGATATTTATCGTCTGTGGCTGTTTCATTACTCGCCGACACAGATATTCTCTAAAACAAATAATAAAAAATACACAATTTTATACAATAACAAAATATAATACATATGATTTTCTCGTTACTACATAATATGTTTTTTGCTACTAGACGTTACAAGTGATAAGGAATACCACTCAGTCCATGAGAAGAATATTGCAGCACTGCATTGATACGAATGGACATAACTTCGAACACCTTCTGTAAATGGACGTTTATGCCACCTTTGTGACATTCGTTGACCTTCAAAGACCTTACTGTTACACATCACTGGATTCGTCTCGATAGCTGCTATCAGAAAATAAGTACCAAACATAGCATTCCATTAAAAAAAAGTTGATCTTCATACCTCTGAAGCGACCCCACCTAGCTACAAGAAACCAATGCCATATTATTGTCCGCGTTGTCACATGCTACTTTTGTCCCACAAACATTTCGGCTCCTATCACACTTTATGAGTTATTCTTGGTGGCAATAGTTAGTGTCTCATCCTGTATAACAAGTGAAAGTGACCTTAAGTTGATCGCCGTTGGAGGAAATAAATTTCGAGAAGATAGAGAAACATAACGGCAAGACGTGTGGAGGTTCACGGGACACTACCAAATTACGTATTTACTTAAACGGATCTTCAACCCACATTGAGTTTGCTAATTAGGTCAGTCATAACCTTGAAGCCACTGACAACGTAGACAAATAACACTCAACATTGCAAAACGGAAGGCTGTTACTGGATTATGTGAGAGACCATTAAAATGAATTGCTAAGTCAACTGCAGTGGTCTCGATATTTCCAGCCAAGATGTTATCAACGTTAAAAATTGTATTTATCGCTTCAGAAGATATGTTTAGCCGTCGTTACCGGAAACGTTAAATGAAGTTCATAGTGTTTTCCACGAAATGTCTCTGTCAAATTGCAAGGAGGACTCGCGCTGTGAGAGTCCCGTACAAATTTAATTAAGTATATTGATAGTTCATCCATCCCAGCAATCGAGGCTCTCGACCATTTTTGCCTGTTGACAGCATTCATACTGGCAATATATCGATCTCGGGAATTCCAAGACTTTCGACGTTTCGTGTAAGATAACAACTGAGAAAAATAATATTCTTTTTTGTGATGTAAATGTAAAATAACAATATTCTGATTTTTCCCTTTACTGGTACCGCAAACTTGTCTCTCAACGTCTTTCATGATTCTAAGTAAATGGGTAGATCCTATCGGTTTTAATGAGTATTCGAGTATCAAAATACGTGGCACAAATCTTCTGATTACGGTGACTTAGAAGCTTAAACTTTTTGCATTAACAAGGATTCATAGTCGTTAGTGATTGGTATAAATTTCAGCTTAATAGGTCCAAAAGTTCTTGAGAAAAAGATACGGACAAAGAGGAAGTCGGATAACGAACGACAATTGTTTTTCGTTTGAGATAATGAAAAATTACCAATTTCCGGATTTTTTCCTTTACTTGAACTGTGAAACCTTGCTTTTTCCACATTTCACGATTCTAGGCCGAAGGTAAGTGCCCTACAGGTTTTAATGAGTGAGTTTGCCAGTTTCAAAGAATGTGACATAAATGACTGTATCTTTCGACTGCGTTGACTTAAAAGCTTATATTTATTATACAGCCAAGAAACTTTAGATCTTAGTTTGTGACATAAATTTCAACTGGATGCGGCTACACGCTACTGAGAAAAAGGGGTCCTAACGAAAGGACGGACAGACACATGGTCGAATTACATATGAAAAAAAACTTTTTCTTTGTTGGGATATAATAATAAATTAACTATTCTCGGATATTTTCCTTTATTTGTACTGTGCAACCTTGCTTCTTGCCAAATTTTTTGATTCTACGTGAACGATAATTACGCTGTAGGTTTTGATGTATTGGCGCATTGACTTAGAAGCTTCAAGTTTTTACATGGCCAAGGGACTACAGATCTTGCTATGTGACATAAATTTCAGCTTGACGCGCCTACTCGTTCGAGAGACAAAGAGTTTCTAATAGTCGGACTAACAGACAGGTGGACATGAAAGATCCGTTTTTACCCACAGAATAACTGAACCCTAAAAAGAATGGTTCAAATGGCTCTGAGCACTATGGGACTTAACATCTATGGTCATCAGTCCCCTAGAACTTAGAACTACTTAAACCTAACTAACCTAAGGACAGCACACAACACCCAGCCATCACGAGGCAGAGAAAATCCCTGACCCCGCCGGGAATCGAACCCAGGAACCCGGGCGTGGGAAGCGAGAACGCTACCACACGACCACGAGATGCGGGCTGAACCCTAAAAAGAAGGTATGCTTCCCATTAACGACTCCGGCTTTATTATCGTGTGGTTTTCAACTAAAAGTAAGTTACGAATGCTTTGTGACACTGACAATTTTTTCTTGATGCTACCTGCGAGTACTGCTATAAATTTTTTGTTATTGTCATAAGGAATGAAAACAGGTTCCACATATTTTTACACTACTGGCCATTAAAATTGCTACACCACGAACGTGACGTGCTACAAACGCGAAATTTAACTGACAGGAAGAAGATGCTGTGATATGCAAAAGATTAGCTTTTCAGAGCATTCACACAAGGTTGGAGCCGGTGGCGACACTTAAACCTACATGAGGAAAGTTTCCAACCGATTTCTCATACACAAACAGCTGTTGACCAGCGTTGCCTGGTGAAACGCTGTTGTGATGCCTCATGTAAGGAGGAAAAATGCGTACCATCACGTTTCCGACTTTGATAAAGGTCGAATTGTAGCCCATCGCGATTGTGGTTTATCGTATCGCGGCATTGCTGCTCGCATTGGTTGAGATCCAATGACTGTTAGCAGAATATGGAATCCGTGGGTTCAGGAGGGTAATACCGAACGCCGTGCTGGAGCCAAACGGCCTCGTATCACTAGCAATCGAGATGACAGGCATCTTATCCGCTTGGCTGTAACGAATCGTGCAGCCATGTCTCGACCCCTGAGTCAACACATGGGGACGTTTGCAAGACAACAACAATCTGCACGAACAGTTGGACGACGTTTGCAGCAACATGGACTATCAGCTCGGAGACCATGGCTGTGGTTACCGTTGACGCTGCATCACAGACAGGAGCGCCTGCGATGGTGTACTCAACGACGAACCTGGCTGCACGAATGGCAAACCGTCATTTTTTCGGATGAATCCAGGTTCTGTTTACAGCATCATGATGGTCGTATCCGTGTATGGCGACATCGCGGTGAACGCACATTGGAAGCGTGTATTCGTCATCGCCACACTGGCGTATCACCCGGCTTGAGGGTATGGGGTTCCACTAGTTACACGTCTCGGTCACCTTTTGTTCGCATTGACGGCACTTTGAACTGTGGACGTTACATTTCAGATGTGTTACGACCTGTGGCTCTACCCTTCATTCGATCCCTGCGAAACCCTACATTTCAGCAGGATAATACACGACAGCATGTTGCAGGTCCTGTACGGGCCTTTCTGGATGCAGAAAATGTTCGACTGCTGTCCTGGACAGCACTTTCTCCAGATCTCTCACCAATTGAAAACGTTTGGTCAATGGTGGCCGGGCAACTGGCTCGTCACAATATGCCAGTCACTACTCTTGATGAACTGTGGTATCGTGTTGAAACGGCATGGGCAGCTGTACGTGTACATGCCATCCAAGCTCTGTTTGACTCAATGCCCAGGCGTATCAAGGCCGTTATTACGGCCAGAGGTGGTTGTTCTGGGTACTGATTTCTCAGGATCTATGCACCCAGCCGGCCGGTGTGGCCGTGCGGTTCTAAGCGCTTCAGTTTGGAACCGCGTGACCGCTTCGTTCGCAGGTTCGAATCCTGCCTCGGGCATGGATGCGTGTGATGTCCTAGGTTAGTTAGGTTTAAGTAGTTCTAAGTTCTAGGGGACTGATGACCTCTGAAGTCCCATAGTGCTCAGAGCCATTTGAACCATTTTTTTCTGTGCACCCAAACTGCGTGAAAATGTAATCACATGTCAGTTCTAGTATAATATATTTGTCCAATGAATACCCGTTTATCATCTGCGTTTCTTCTTGGTGTAGCACTTTTAATTGCCGGTAGTGTAAAAACATTGACGAGTGCCCAATTATAGGCATGAGTATTTTGTCAAGCGTTTTTAACGACACCTGCGCTCCACGACAACACTCCAGCTTGTTCTGCATGGGTCTGCTGACTGCTTTTTTGGGCTATAAAATTTTGCTCTCGTTTCTCCAACCGCCCCTCCCCTTCCCGCCCCTTATGCTGAAGATATGTCACCATGTTACTTCTTTCTCTTCTCTCGGATGAAGACACCATCGCATGGCAGTCATTTACAGAAAAACGACTAGGTTATTTTCGGACTGGAACGTTTCCTGACTGCAAAACCAGAGATTTCTGCACCTAAGGTCTACGTCGATTCATCCTAAGCTTTTATACATAAACGTGCACAAGGTGAAGGTGGAATACATATAAAAGGACTAACGCCATTATCGCCCAGTTTCGTGGTTCTAGCTCGATTGGTTCCAGGCTATAACTGAAACTTCATGACTACCCTTCGTAAGAAGCACGCGCTGCAATCTTTGCGCTTACTCACGAGTATACCCGCTACTCGCTCTTCCTCTGTGTAAACACTGAGGTGTGCTACGACGTCTGCGGCGTACCAGACCCACTGTCGGTCCGCGGCGTCCCGGCCGGCAGCTCCCGGCACCGCTGAGAGCCGCCATCCATCACGCGCAAGAGGCCGGTGCTGAGCGGCGCGACGGCCAGCTAGCTGAAATTTCACTTGAACGTAAAAGTCTGTTTATTGTATGCAAGCGGCGCCATAAATCATGCACTAGAGCGCGGGGATGCTCCATATCAACGCAGCCAGAGGCGGCGGCGTCCGTCAGCGATACTCGCGAGTCTGGAGTGCGTCGGTGTGTGGTCCGGCCAGGGCGGTGGCGCGTCTGCGGCCACAGGTCACCTCGCAGGCTCTGCGAGTGAACAGCCTACTCGCTGTGGTCAAATAACGTACGGGAATGCAGCTGCTTGACGTCGAGATGGGAGTGTTTTAATTGAAATTGTATGACCTACTTTTTTTGTTGTTGCCTTTCCTAAACATTTCAGGTATGTGAGAGGAACTTAGGCAGGAATATCGGACGAATTGGGGGAGGGGGACGCAGATGCAAAAGTCCGCTCACTACCACCTTCTCTTCTCAGTGTTCGTTCTAACTAAGGATGTTTAATCCCGAACTATTGAGCCGCGCCGGGCAGCCGTGCGGTCTAAGGCACCTTGCCACAGCTCGCGTCGCTTCCCCCGTCGGAGGTTCGAGTCCTCCCTCGGGCGTGAGTGTGTGTATTGTCGCTAGCGTAAGTTAGTTTAAGTTAGATCAAGTTGTGTGTAAGCCTAGGGACCGATGATCTTAGCAGTTTGGTCCCATAGGAACTTACCACATTTTTTTTCCGAAATATTGACGGTACAACATCCAGGCAGTCATCATTACCGTTTAATGAACTGCACAACGGATAACGCATTGTACAACCTGCAACCTGGGTACACAATGCACAGTTAACCACTCTGCTCATTTCGTCCCACTCATTCCTCATCTCTCTTCAACAATATTTTCAGTACAGTTTCTGGAGAATACTCAGTATTGTAGAACACTCAGTATAATGTCGTTTATTGAAACTGAACCACACTTCTCGAACAATCACTATATACACACAAAAACAAATAACTTGTAGACGACCATTCATCAAGAGTGTCGGTGAGGTCCGTTGGAGCTGGTCCTAGCTCGGCGAGAAACTGGCTGTTACTGCTGCTGCGCTGGCCTTATAAAGCCGGCGGAGGCCGGAGGAGTACTCCAACTTTCCGTGAATCTGTGAGGTGACCGCTGCAGAAAAAGGTTCGCATTAGTCTCTAGCAAGTTCTGTTTGTTTTGAAGAACTGTTTTCCTCTTGGTTGCGCCTGCAAGTGCTTGTGTATGTTATATGGTACACAGGGTGTCTTGAGTGTAGTCTGCCTGGCAGGGGCCGTCTGTGGCAGACATAGAGGTTTCCATTATCTTCAGTGATGCCTAAAACATTCTATGATGACGGGTACAGCATGGATTGGGGTCTACGATAAAATGACGGCTCTGGGTTAAGAAAAACATTCCAAGTTTAAACTCATTGTAAATTTATTATTCTACCCTCTTTGGTGGGAAATAAGACTTTAGAGAGCATCTTTTTCAAACATGATACTGCGTAAGGCGAGCAATGCCATAATACCCTCACTCTATTACAAATCATGACTTAACTATGATTCATAATAAACTATTGCGCCTCTTACTGATTTAAACATACTCGCATTGGTCGGCGGTAAGGAAGTGTTCTCAGTTATTGATTCCGAGAAGGGTATCTTTCATCCAATTTTCCATTAATTCTCTTTCATACACGTACCCATTAAACTACCACGAGGCATTCTGAACAACAGTAATTAACTTAACTTAATCCAAAAGGTGAAGAATCATTTGCTCCACTCGAGAATGGAAAGGTTACACTCTTGCATACGTGCAAAACTGGCACTTACATGGTGCTCAGAAAGAGTCTGAAAATCTTGTAAAGGTGTTTCAGGGTAGGCTGTGCTGAAAAATAATAGTTAAGAAAAAAATTGGATACGTTCCACTATTTTCGCGTTAACTGGTACGTACAGGGTGGTCAGGAAGAGTCTGAAAATCTTGTAAAGGTGTTTCAGGGTAGGCTGTGCTGAGAAATAATAGTTAAGAGAAAAATTCGATACGTTCCGCTGTTTTCGAGTTAACTGGCATTGAAGTTAGCCAAATCAGGTCACTTCTCGCACAGATTGAAGCGGCCCTCCAGATACAATTAGTGCCAATTGTTCGCATAGCGTACATGACAGCGCGCGAGACTGATCAGCCTTCAGGTCAGGTTCGATCCTTGCTACCGTCCCACGTCCAATTTTCGTATTGCTCAGTTGCTCGGTTTTAGGAAACCAAACGAAGGAAACGTTTGGCGACACCTCCCAGGAGGGCCGCTTAATATTTCATTAGAAACAATCTAGCTCATTATCTTGAACAATCACTCCACATTGGACCGGAAGATCAATGAAAAAGTCTCATGATGAACCGTTTCTGTTCATTAATTTGTTTATACGTTCAGTTTAAATTTTAATTAATGCCAGTACTGGTTGTTTCCTGTCACGTGAACGCTCATTAATAACGTTCTTGATCAATTATTATCACACGAAAAGTATTCCAACTTAATCTATACACAAGCAGTACCTCTCATGGGAATCGAGCAAGCACGAGGTTGACACATCGTCCATTCTACCTTGGATCTTCGGTTACACAGTTCAAAAGTACTATCCTGTCATCGTTTTGACCATCAAAAAACTCCACACGCATGAGATATCTCAGCTTTATCTAAGAAACGCTCACTATATTTACGAGTTGCAACATATTTGCAATGAGGTTTCATAGCGATCTAGCAGATAATTGTTTTGTTGTAATTCCATTCATGAACCACAAAAATTTTGTTAACTATATAATTAATTTCGATCAGCTATGACCATCTGCAGACCTGAGTGGATTCAGCGTATCACATAATTCGTCTCATTACGTATATAAATGGTACAGTCGCATTAATGAGCCATAAAGGCTGCGTACCAGAGTACTCAGAGTTCTTTTTTCATGACGAAGCACGTGCATACACACACACACACACACACACACACACACACACACACGCACGCACACACACACACACACTCTCCTCTCCTCTCTCTCTCTCTCTGTCTCTCTTCTCTCTGTGACACTAGAGCCACCACATAACAAAAGATGACTGACATCACAAGTTACCGATAGTGAATAATTAACCAACAGGCGAGGCAACAATAACATTGTCCCTCCGTTGTTTGACTAGGGAGAGAGCAGGATTCGAAGCTCCCTCTCTGCTTATAAGGTCACTTTCTAATTTAACCTGCCTCCTTTCTAATACTCTCCCAATAGCTGGAAGTGCATGCCAGAACTGCCGTATTGTTATATTCCACAGGGTGACCGGTACCAAGGCAGGATTACTCGGCTGTTCTGTCCGTGATGCTTATGCTCAATACACCTCTTGTCCACAGTCCTAATGGTCTGATCACTTTACAGGGTAAATGTCGTGTGACGAAGGCCTCCCGTCGGGTAGACCGTTCGCCGGGTGCAAGTCTTTCGATTTGACGACACTTCGGAGACTTGCGCGTCGATGGGGATGAAATGACGATGATTAGGACAACACAACACCCAGTCCCTGAGCGGAGAAAATCTCCGACCCAACCGGGAATCGAACCCAGGCCCTTAGGATTGACATTCTGTCGCGCTGACCATTCAGCTACCGGGGGCGGACACTTTACAGAGTGTTAGGGGTGTAAGCGCAGATATTCTTGTTGATGACAAAGGACAGCCCGCAGAGCAACAACACATCAGTATTTAATTCATTTTCCAACTAATGATTATAGCTATTACGAGTAGTATATTTTTTTAAAAATTGATTAGTACCTCCAAGTACGCGTGGCACAAACAAACCATTAATGTTTACCTTTCACCTGGGCGATAGGTCAGGTATCGAAGTTTGGACGCGTGGACGCAAAACGGATGATCTTACTGACAAGTGTGGTCCATTTCGTGGCGCAGTTATGACTGTGCTGGAAACATCAGGTAGTAAATTACATGATGTGTTGGCGAGTAGACTATTACACACAGAGAAAGAAACCACTAAAACCGTGAAGTGAAACATATTAAGGTACCAATTATCACGATATCTGTAACTGTACCCCTAACTCTGCCATGGCATGCCACTCTTACATGCCACAACTGCAAGGAATATCACGATAATCCCAAGTTGCTCCTAAAAGGGCCCTAATCCTAGATGGTAGTCGAAAACCACATTTCGCATGATATTACGAAGAATTCTTTTGGAAATGCTTCCCGCAGAAGGCAAAAATGTCGTAGACTTTGGTGCAATCTTATTATGTTATCACTCAACCGATTCACTGTCGATCGACAGTGCAACGTGCGACTTACCTATACTTCACAGTAAACATTCCAACTAAAGGTGACCTCAAGACGGGCTAACTGAGCTGAGAAACTTTTAGAGTCTGAGATGACGTGGGCCCTGTGGACGAAGGAACGAAGTATTCCCTCGCGCTGAGATGGATTGTGACAACTGTTGGCCTGTAGATACAAATAAGTACCAGTTTGCTTCCTGTAAACGGAATGTCCACCGTACACCAACTTCTCGCTGATTAGCTGGCCGCTGTGGCAGAGCGGTTCTAGACGCTTCAGTCCGGAACCGCGATGATGCTACGGTCGAAGGTTCGAATCCTGCCTCGGGCATAGATGTGTGTGATGTCATTAGGTTAGTCAGGTTTAAATAGTTCTAAGTCTAGGTGACTGATGAACTCAGATATTAAGTCCCTTAGTGCTTAGAGCCATTTGAATCATTTTTTTCTCGCTGATTAACACGTCAATGAAGAGAAGACCGCCGATTTTTTCCACCTCCTTCGTGAAAAGAATATTCGGTTAGATTGAGTTAAGATTTGATCAAAAGCCGTTGAAGTTCTCACTTCCGTGAGGCTAAACAACATACGTACCGTCTACATACCTGACAGAAAACATGCAGGTTTCAGGGCCACCGATTTCAAGGGACGCTCTTTTCTTCATTGCATTACACTGAAAACGGCAGGATGTACAACTGTCCAAATTCTGGCAGCTGTGAAATACGTCAGCCGACTTCAGTCCTCTCTGCAGTTTGAAAGACCTATAAGCCGGGAAAAACTCACGTGCAACTGCCACTATTCTGATGCGTCCGTGTCACGAGGGCGCCATGCTACCACATTCCCAAATTTCGATGAAACTTGTAGAGTCTTATGTTTTAAACCTTGTCACGTAAATCGCTTCCATTTCTTCAGCGTAATATTTAATCGGTTCCTCATGTTGGTTCGAGCGAATGCGGAGTTCGTTCCCAATATCTGCCACACAAAATACGACATAGAAACAGTTAAAAATACACTCATAATACTAAACATTATAATCACCAGATTATTAAACATTTTGAACGCAACACATCAGCAACTCTGCGTGACATGCATTGTACAGGTCCTTGGTAGGTTCACGAAGGTAAGTGGCGCCAGATTTCTACGCTCAGATCACGCACCTACCACAAATTGCGGGCCGGAGGTTTGTGGATGCGGAGCAAGCGCACGGAAATGACCGGAGGTGTACAAACTCTGCCTTCTGCCTGCCGGCCACTGCGTCCGCGCAACCATAAAAGCAGCTCAACCTGCCAAAGGAGGACACAAGAGTACATGCGTGCTGAAGCACGGTGATTAAAGCAGGCCGGCTTGGCTTTCCTCGAGCCAGGCAAGTTTCACGGTACCCGTTCAGCCGGCTGCACCTGGTAACAGGCTGCGTCATCAGCTCAACGTGACTAGCGGGTACATGCCTACGTAGGCAGTGTCACTGCAGCTCATTTATCAGAACGGTGGGTGCACAAAATTAACAAACAAAACTTCAAAGAGACTGATAAGAAATTAAGATTTGCGGAATGTACACTAGTCACGAAACAGAGTGCAAGTCCAGCAGTGGATAAGTTTTCGTTGTTTATGACGCAGCTTCAAATAAATTGGTAGGTGCCTCGTAATGCAGATTGTGTAAGAAGTTACTGAACACTCATTCGGGATCCTCGAGCGTGTTACGAATGTTTGTAAGTTTCACCACAGTTTTCTCATTACATAAATATTTCGAACGAGGACAGAAACTTGGTGGCTGCAAGTGTGTAGAAATATGTGCTACGAACTTGAGGCAATTTAGCAGTGTATAGGCTTTATAAATTTAGGGCAAACAAGGACTAAAATAGGAAAAAAATGTTGCTCAGTGGATATTAAAAACCACATTCTGGTGGTACATAACATGGAAATCTTAGCATGATTGAAGGCTTCTGCTTTCAGACATGTACTTTTTACATTAACATAATATGAAAAACTAACTTCATGTTTGCTACAATGCATTTGGGGGACTTAAAATGAACTTTTTTAGTCACTTAGAATGAACTCAAAGAAACTGCAACATATAGCCTGGGAAAAGCAATTAAAATTGTCATAAATGGAGTCATATTTAACTAAAAGACTCTAAGGTTACAGAAACTAGGCTTCAAAAACCTTACTACTGTCGTTGTATAATACACTCCTGGAAATTGAAATAAGAACACCGTGAATTCATTGTCCCAGGAAGGGGAAACTTTATTGACACATTCCTGGGGTCAGATACATCACATGATCACACTGACAGAACCACAGGCACATAGACACAGGCAACAGAGCATGCACAATGTCGGCACTAGTACAGTGTATATCCACCTTTCGCAGCAATGCAGGCTGCTATTCTCCCATGGAGACGATCGTAGAGATGCTGGATGTAGTCCTGTGGAACGGCTTGCCATGCCATTTCCACCTGGCGCCTCAGTTGGACCAGCGTTCGTGCTGGACGTGCAGACCGCATGAGACGACGCTTCATCCAGTCCCAAACATGCTCAATGGGGGACAGATCCGGAGATCTTGCTGGCCAGGGTAGTTGACTTACACCTTCTAGAGCACGTTGGGTGGCACGGGATACATGCGGACGTGCATTGTCCTGTTGGAACAGCAAGTTCCCTTGCCGGTCTAGGAATGGTAGAACGATGGGTTCGATGACGGTTTGGATGTACCGTGCACTATTCAGTGTCCCCTCGACGATCACCAGTGATGTACGGCCAGTGTAGGAGATCGCTCCCCACACCATGATGCCGGGTGTTGGCCCTGTGTGCCTCGGTCGTATGCAGTCCTGATTGTGGCGCTCACCTGCACGGCGCCAAACACGCATACGACCATCATTGGCACCAAGGCAGAAGCGACTCTCATCGCTGAAGACGACACGTCTCCATTCGTCCCTCCATTCACGCCTGTCGCGACACCACTGGAGGCGGGCTGCACGATGTTGGGGCGTGAGCGGAAGACGGCCTAACGGTGTGCGGGACCGTAGCCCAGCTTCATGGAGACGGTTGCGAATGGTCCTCGCCGATACCCCAGGAGCAACAGTGTCCCTAATTTGCTGGGAAGTGGCGTTGCGGTCCCCTACGGCACTGCGTAGGATCCTACGGTCTTGGCGTGCATCCGTGCGTCGCTGCGGTCCGGTCCTAGGTCGACGGGCACGTGCACCTTCCGCCGACCACTGGCGACAACATCGATGTACTGTGGAGACCTCACGCCCCACGTGTTGAGCAATTCGGCGGTACGTCCACCCGGCCTCCCGCATGCCCACTATACGCCCTCGCTCAAAGTCCGTCAACTGCACATACGGTTCACGTCCACGCTGTCGCGGCATGCTACCAGTGTTAAAGACTGCGATGGAGCTCCGTATGCCACGGCAAACTGGCTGACACTGACGGCGGCGGTGCACAAATGCTGCGCAGCTAGCGCCATTCGACGGCCAACACCGCGGTTCCTCGTGTGTCCGCTGTGCCGTGCGTGTGATCATTGCTTGTACAGCCCTCTCGCAGTGTCCGGAGCAAGTATGGTGGGTCTGACACACCGGTGTCAATGTGTTTTTTTTTCCATTTCCAGGAGTGTAGATACCTCCAATTTCATAGGTGTAAAGGACCTCGATTTTCAGAGATGGTTCTGCGTATTGTGGAGAACATGTATTAGAGGTGACCTGATGATGATTAGAATCGAGAATAGCCAGTACTAGTCGAAAGAGGGTACCTGAGGGTATTTTTGATCTGTCGTTGCAACTACAAAAATGCGTTATTTTTCACACCAGACACGTTTCGCTTTATTGAGGTAAAGCATCATCAGTGATCTGTAATTAAGTTATTTACATTTTGATTTGCTTTTAGACCGAAAAAAGTTCGTTAAGAATAGGTTGATTTGTACTTACAGTGATTTTCGGTCGACTTCTCACTTACATCGGGAAATGCCGTTTGATAACACATCGTTGTTTTTCTGCGTTAGACACCGATAATTATGGTCTAATTTTCAGTTGTTCTGCAGCACTATGCATTTCGTATGTGTGGTGTGCAAAAAAGTGTGATGTGAAAAACGTAAGAAATGCATATTGCTCCAGAAAAACTGAAAAATAAACCAAAATAATCAGTGTCTAACGCAGAAACACAACGATGCGCTAGCATACGGTATTTCCCGATGTAAGCGAGAAATCAACCGAAAATCACCGTCAGTACAAATCACCTTGTTCCTAACGAACTGTTTTTGTACCTAAAATCAAATCAAAATGTAACGAACTTAATTACAGACCACTGATGATGCTTTACCTCCTTGAAGGAAACACGTTTGCTGAAAAAATCACGCATTTTTGTAGTTGCAAAGACAGAATAAAAATACGCTCAACAATTGTAAAGCAACTACTAAATGGTTCAAATGGCTCTGACCACTATGGGACTTAACTTCTGAGGTCATCAGTCCCCTAGAACTTAGAACTACATAAACCTAACTAACCTAAAGACATCGCACACATCCATGCCCGAGCAGGATTCGAACCTGTGACCGTAGTGGTCGCGCGGTTCCTGACTGTAGCGCCTAGAACCGCTCGGCCACACCGGCTGGCTAAAGTAACTACTATGGCCACACAAATGAAGAAAGAGGTTACGTTTCAGAGAAAACAGTTCATATCGAAATGAATAAATAAGCCCGAAATACAATCAAAAAGCAAAAAGAACAAATGAAATCCACCATTTCCTGGTCTATAATGACCCAAAATGAATACATGATTCATTGAGTCTGGTCTAGTGGTACTAGGGGTTAGAAGAGTCTTTTCATCAACTTCTGTTCATAACACTACAATGAAAGCTAACAGAGTAAACTGCTACGTAGCACAGTACAGCGAGAACACGGGCAGGCAATTAGATTCCTTTAGCCTGCTTGTGTTGGGCACAGCTTTGCTTGGGTGGGAACAGTGCAGACTGCCCGTTCTGCTGCTAACGAGCAGCAGCTTGCCTGCTTGGCTGACAGGCTAGCATGAGCAAGTTAAAAGGAGAACGTGTGCAGTTCTGGTAATAACCGGGGTATTTTCCATCGGGTTCAGATCACACGAAAAAACATCAAGGTGAGTTCACGACCATTTTTCCATAGTACCATAGCAGATACGTTCCATCGGATTCAGCTCACACGAAAAACCCTCAAAGTGAGTTCACTCGTGTTCCTCAAACAACCTTAGATCGATTCTGGCCTTAAGACACGAACTGTAATTAGATGAAGACGGCACTGTGTTCGAGGAAGACATGAAGCTAGAAGGGATAGAAGTAATCCGCAGTAATGTTCGTGTCATCAACAGGTGTCATGGTACTTTCGTTTAGCACCACACGTTTATTGGGTTCCCCGGGGAATGTCCACGACAGCATAATACTGCTCCGTCCGAGGCGCGCAGCAAATTTGAAGAGCAGCCATTAACCTGGAAGACGGCGTATCCCGACACGACCATCTACATGGTATAACAATGAAGATGGTTCGTCTCCCAAGGCGACAAGTTTCCATTGATCCACAGTACAATCTCTTCGATCCCGAGCCCACTTCAGTTGTAAGTGTTAAGTCAACATGAGAGCTACCGTGCATATTATGGAGCGGCCCCAGTACCTATGTCTCAGTTTCATGAACTCTGCAGGACCCCATGTTCAGTAACGTTCGCTGAACGTTGTGCTCTGAAACACCTCTGTCATCAGATATGCTTTTTCAAAGCCAGGAAAACGAGTGAATGATGGAGGTTAATAGCGCCTAAAAATCTATGTTCCAACTGGCCTGCTTGTAGTTACTTGTAACGGTCTCTGACAACAATTATGTCGAAGACTGTAACAGTCCGGGAGTCGAGTGCTCTAAGAATATTGGCCACAATAATCAAGGAACACTGTCCTAGTCTAGGACTACCAGACCGTGTACATCCACATGGAAATCTCTTAGAAGCGTTCACTTCGCTGCACAGTAAAAGATTAATTCCAAATTACTTGTTACCCAGTAATGCAGAAGATGTCATAGTCATATACATAGGTACCTTTCATAGTCACATGTGTGATAATGAAACGTGACAGCTCACACAGCACCAAGCCAGACAAGCTAGACAAAACTGTTTTGCTGCTTAGTCATACAGAACGAGTGTAGACACTATATTTGTTGAGGTTAGCACACATAAATGATCGTCTCGGAGGAAAGCAACAGACACTTTTAAAAACTGCAGTATTGCTTTGTGTAACGCAACGGGAAACCACCAAACTACCTTTACATTGGACTTATAGTTCTCTTATGTAAACTTCGTGAAGCCTTCCTAATACTGAAAACATTCTGAAAACAGTTCCTCATATAGAACTTTGGACATAGATTACTGCCGATGAACTGTCAGACATAAAGTTAGTGCTAATTGAGGTGGACATGTCGAATGTTAGAACACTAAGGCAATGTGGGAAATTATAATCTCAAGGTCGAAATGAAAAAGGAAGCAGAGGGGTATTTTAGAAATCAATGGTTCGCAGTCACCAAAAATCGGAATTTTTGACGTGCGAATATAGTTTTATTCTCACTTGGTAGGGTGCTATCAAAGTAAGGGTACTAAGTTTTTTGGTGTTGTGCACTGCACAAAACGGAAACTGTAGTATCCTATAACTGTAATATCAATAAGTCGCAGCTGGAATCGGTCAACTCATACAAATATGTGGGTGCAACACTTTGTAGAGATACGAAATGGAATGATCACGTAGGCTCAGCCGTGGGTAAAGCAGATGGGTAGACTTCCGTTTATTGATAGAATGCTAGGGAAATGCAGTCAGTCTAAAAAGTAGGTTGCTTACAAATCACTCGTGGTACCCAGCCTAGAATACCGATCAAGTGTGTTGGACCCTTACCATATAGGACCAACAGGGGATACAGAACGTATGCAGAGAAAGTCAGCATGAATAGTCACAGGTTCGTTTAACCCACGGGAGAGTGTGAGAGATATTCTAAAGGAAATGAAACGGCAGACTCTTGAAGATCGACATAAACTATTCCGAGAAAGCCTACTTATGAAGTTTCAAGAATCATCTTTAAGTGAAGGCTCATGCAATATACTGCAACCCCCTACGAAACACTCACTTAGCTATCATAAGGACACGATTAGATTTATTACAGCACGCACAGAGTCGTTTAAACTATCATTCTTCCTGCGCTCTACACATAAATGGAAAGGGAAAAAAACCCTAATAAATGGTACAGTGGGACGTACCCTCTTCCATACGCTTCACAGTGCTTTGCAGAGTGTGGGTGTAGATGTAAAGTAAGAAAAATAATACATAGGGTATCTGGGAATAGAGCAAAAAAAACAGAAATAACAATTATAGTGAAACTGAATGGAGATTATAAATCGCGCCTGTCACTAGGGGGCAGAGCTTACGTGCAGCTCCTGGTTTTCAGGTAAATGAAAAGGCAAGAGAGACACTGAAAACAGGGTGATTTCCCTGCTGCCAAAATACATCTGCACTCATTAAACACAAGGGATGACATGGCGAGCATTCTCACTAAAATAAAGTATGTCTACGTAAAACTCTTGAATGCTTAGAAATACTCGATCTAGCAACGTTACATTAATTCCATAGCTACAGAACTAAGTGTGTCGATGAAATGAGTCAATCGTCACTTAGAATGTCTTTACAAGCCAAAAACTACGCAAGCGACAGCATGTATGAGTATGTGTAGATAAATATTAATAATCGTCATTCATGCAGTTTCCTTAATAAATAATTGCATGGGAACTTGAAGTGATACAAACTCAAACGAGGTGGCAAATGAAATACATTTGTTTATACCATAACCTGTGATTTGATACACTAGATAGATTTAACTTTACAAGCAGCAAATAAGTTTTCAGCTGAACGAATTAAGCCAGAATACGGCAATCCTAGCAGTCACACATATTATGAAGTTAATAGTGTGTGAGCACATCCATTATTCTTTTTCCTGTTTTAGTTACTTTGCACGATTCATTGCTTTCGATAGTTATTAAGGAGAAATTCTATGTTGATATTTGATATTTTCTGTGTCCTGTTCCATAATGTACACTCCTGGAAATGGAAAAAAGAACACATTGACACCGGTGTGTCAGACCCACCATACTTGCTGCGGACACTGCGAGAGGGCTGTACAAGCAATGATCACACACACGGCACAGCGGACACACCAGGAACCGCGGTGTTGGCCGTCGAATGGCGCTAGCTGCGCAGCATTTGTGCACCGCCGCCGTCAGTGTCAGCCAGTTTGCCGTGGCATACGGAGCTCCATCGCAGTCTTTTAACACTGGTAGCATGCCGCGACAGCGTGGACGTGAACCGTATGTGCAGTTGACGGACTTTGAGCGAGGGCGCATAGTGGGCATGCGGGAGGCCGGGTGGACGTACCGCCGAATTGCTCAACACGTGGGGCGTGAGGTCTCCACAGTACATCGATGTTGTCGCCAGTGGTCGGCGGAAGGTGCACGTGCCCGTCGACCTGGGACCGGACCGCAGCGACGCACGGATGCACGCCAAGACCGTAGGATCCTACGCAGTGCCGTAGGGGACCGCACCGCCACTTCCCAGCAAATTAGGGACACTGTTGCTCCTGGGGTATCGGCGAGGACCATTCGCTACCGTCTCCATGAAGCTGGGCTACGGTCCCGCACACCGTTAGGCCGTCTTCCGCTCACGCCCCAACATCGTGCAGCCCGCCTCCAGTGGTGTCGCGACAGGCGTGAATGGAGGGACGAATGGAGACGTGTCGTCTTCAGCGATGAGAGTCGCTTCTGCCTTGGTGCCAATGATGGTCGTATGCGTGTTTGGCGCCGTGCAGGTGAGCGCCACAATCAGGACTGCGTACGACCGAGGCACACAGGGCCAACACCCGGCATCATGGTGTGGGGAGCGATCTCCTACACTGGCCGTACACCACTGGTGATCGTCGAGGGGACACTGAATAGTGCACGGTACATCCAAACCGTCATCGAACCCATCGTTCTACCATTCCTAGACCGGCAAGGGAACTTGCTGTTCCAACAGGACAATGCACGTCCGCATGTATCCCGTGCCACCCAACGTGCTCTAGAAGGTGTAAGTCAACTACCCTGGCCAGCAAGATCTCCGGATCTGTCCCCCATTGAGCATGTTTGGGACTGGATGAAGCGTCATCTCACGCGGTCTGCACGTCCAGCACGAACGCTGGTCCAACTGAGGCGCCAGGTGGAAATGGCATGGCAAGCCGTTCCACAGGACTACATCCAGCATCTCTATGATCGTCTCCATGGGAGAATAGCAGCCTGGATTGCTGCGAAAGGTGGATATACACTGTACTAGTGCCGACATTGTGCATGCTCTGTTGCCTGTGTCTATGTGCCTGTGGTTCTGTCAGTGTGATCATGTGATGTATCTGACCCCAGGAATGTGTCAATAAAGTTTCCCCTTCCTGGGACAATGAATTCACGGTGTTCTTATTTCAATTTCCAGGAGTGTACTACAGACTCTCCTAAACATTTTGATATATCAGACACTAGTAACAGAGAATTTTAAGACCTTCAAATAATGTCTTAAAATGTGACGTACGACTGACAATTTTCAGCACCTCGTATACACTGCTGGACTTGGATGGTCATGCCCCGGGAACCACATAATCTAGAAGGCTGTAAATTACCTTGTTTTGATATCCACTGTTACGTCTCAGAAGTTGTAATCACGAATAAAAAAAATCAGTCCTGTTTTTCTGGCACTAGTTTGTTAGAAAATATGCAGGGTAACGATTGCAAATATTGTTCTTTTCACCAACCGTAAAAGAAACGCAAATTGTTGAATAGCAGATGTGTGAGATCTATATCTGCTCCTGAAGTTGCAGGAAACACGTGTGCAAACAGTGAAGGAAGTGTAAATAACAAGAATAATGTTTCTGAAATAGCCGCACCTTGTAGTGCTTGGTCTAAATACAGGAAAGCTGAATTTTCTGTTAACCTAGATGGATTTATGCATAAACATTCTCTTCCGGTGACAGTAATAAAGACAATCGACCCTATATTCAAAGATTTGACAAATACAGAGCTACTAAAGAACTGTTTGTATGGGAAGACTCAGAATGCAATGTTTCCTTCTGTAATGTTACGTGGTGCCGTTGCGCCTCTAAATGTTTTTGGCAGCGTCATTACTTGATAACATTTTGTGATGCTGTAAGGACATTTAACGTTTGGAATTATAAAGTATTGAAGGTATTCTGGAGCAGTTAGGAGTGCTATTAGGTAGCACAGTTCTATTGAACTGTGAATACGAGGTGTGCTTGGAGTGTGCAAAGTAGAGTTCAGCGCAAATGACAAAAGAAGCAAGAAAGTAAAGAAGGAGGACAGTACTGGGTAATTGTGACACTGAAGAGGACACCGAGCCACAATAGTAAGTCTGTATATTATTTAATAATGTTAAAAAAAAGCTTAGACTCTCAATATCTCGGAACTACTGTTTTTGCAACAAATGACTCAAAAAAATGTTGAAGGCAGAAATATGAAACACGTCAAGACAAAAAATAAGATTCAACGCATAAATTTTTGTTGGCAGGACATCCACAAGAGAGCATCGTGGAATCAAGTAATAAACCGATTCAGTTGTAAATAGATTTAATGGTTCAATTACGACTGTTTTCGGCCTCTTATGAACCAATCTTCATTTGAAACAGAGGCGTGGCCGCCGCACATGGGACACCAGGCTGCGGGCAGGCGGCAGCGGCACGTCTGTGTCTCAACAGGCACGCCCTTGAGTTTCATGTGGAGTGCAGAGCGTTAGTACATGTCACATAAGGATACATGCACATGAACAGCAACGCTCTCGCTACACACGCAACACACACACACACACACACACACACACACACAAAGGCAGAAGTTGACGGCTTCGGGATCCAGGCTGCTTAAGCAGTGGAATAATTCCATAGTCATATTTCAGCATCTGTATCCATTACATCATCATCCTTTCTAGATACAGATAACATAATATCTTATTTTCTATATCGCTTTTTGTGACCGCCATGTAGGCTTATACACTCCTGGAAATAGAAATAAGAACACCGTGAATTCATTGTCCCAGGAAGGGGAAACTTTATTGATACATTCCTGGGGTCAGATACATCACATGATCACACTGACAGAACCACAGGCACATAGACACAGGCAACAGAGCATGCACAATGTCGGCACTAGTACAGTGTATATCCACCTTTCGCAGCAATTCAGGCTGCTATTCTCCCATCGTGACGATCGTAGAGATGCTGGATGTAGTCCTGTGGAACGGCTTGCCATGCCATTTCCACCTGGCGCCTCAGTTGGACCAGCGTTCGTGCTGGACGTGCAGACCGCGTGAGACGACGCTTCATCCAATCCCAAACATGCTCAATGGGGGACAGATCCGGAGATCTTGCTGGTCAGGGTAGTTGACTTACACCTTCTAGAGCACGTTGGGTGGCACGGGATACATGCGGACGTGCATTGTCCTGTTGGAACAGCAAGTTCCCTTGCCGGTCTAGGAATGGTAGAACGATGGGTTCGATGACGGTTTGGATGTACCGTGCACTATTCAGTGTTCCCTCGACGATCACCAGTGGTGTACGGCCAGTGTAGTAGATCGCTCCCCACACAATGATGCGGGGTGTTGGCCCTGTGTGCCTCAGTCGTATGCAGTCCTGATTGTGGCGCTCACCTGCCCGGCGCCAAACACGCATACGACCATCATTGGCACCAAGGGAGAAGCGACTCTCATCGCTGAAGACGACACGTCTCCATTCGTCCCTCCATTCACGCCTGTCGCGACACCACTGGAGGCGGGCTGCACGATGTTGGGGCGTGAGCGGAAGACGGCCTAACGGTGTGCGGGACCGTGGCCCAGCTTCATGGAGACGGTTGCGAATGGTCCTCGCCGATACCCCAGGAGCAACAGTGTCCCTAATTTGCTGGGAAGTGGCGGTGCGGTCCCCTACGGCACTGCGTAGGATCCTACGGTCTTGGCGTGCATCCGTGCGTCGCTGCGGTCCGGTCCCAGGTCGACGGGCACGTGCACCTTCCGCCGACCACTGGCGACAACATCGATGTACTGTGGAGACCTCACGCCCCACGTGTTGAGCAATTCGGCGGTACGTCCATCCGGCCTCCCGCATGCCCACTATACGCCCTCGCTCAAAGTCTGTCAACTGCACATACGGTTCACGTCCACGCTGTCGCGGCATGCTACCAGTGTTAAAGACTGCGATGGAGCTCCGTATGCCACGGCAAACTGGCTGGCACTGACGGCGGCGGTGCACAAATGCTGCGCAGCTAGCGCCATTCGACGGCCAACACCGCGGTTCCTGGTGTGTCCGCTGTGCCGTGCGTGTGATCATTGCTTGTACAGCCCTCTCGCAGTGTCCGGAGCAAGTATGGTGGGTCTGACACACCGGTGTCAATGTGTTCTTTTTTCCATTTCCAGGAGTGTATTTTTAGCGCAACGCAATCTGACTTTCTAAAATCCCTATAAAAGAATGGCCCTGACTAACATTAACCTATACCTTTCACAAATCACTTACCTCACAAAAATCTTCGTTACTCAAGCTACAGCAATACAGCGAGCGCCACTACTGCCAGCTAAATAAAAGATTCAAACTACGGAAAGCACTAACTACTAATAGGTATAGTTAGCAAATGAAAGATTTTAATAGAGAACAAACAATGTATTTATTTCAATAGTGTTCAAAAGTCATAATGTATATAGCAGTTCATGATATCCATTATTACAAATTTCAAAACTCCGCCATCTCTCTCCCCACATCCACCACTGCTGGCGGCTCACCTCAAACTGCGCAACGCTACGCGCTGTTAACATCCAGCTGCCCAACACTACAATGGCAGACAACAAATCAAACTAGCCACAGCCACACAGCACAGCCAGTGATTTTCATACAGAGCGCTACGTAACGTTGCCAATAAGAAAACATAAACAGCCTACTTACATAGCCCCCATGCTCCCCAGAAAAAATTTTACAATTTGCTTTGGGCAGTGGCCAATACAGATTTGAAAAAAATTTTCATAATTACAATAACAAAGAAATCAAATGCACACACTTATTAATACAATGTTGGTCAAAAGCTAAAATTTTCTCACAGTCCATAAAGACACAGTCCTGATCATTCATCACAGGTAAATTGCAGTGTTTTTCTCAAAGTCTCAGCAGTAAATGAAAATGCACACGGAAGTAGTAGATTTCCATGCAGTCTTGAAGAAGTAGTGTTGTCCTTCCAACGGAAAGACAGTGCTGACTCTTGACATGCAGACAGGTATTGGTCCACAACAGAGCAAACCCACAGCAGAGTCACTCGAAATTTTGAAGAGTATTGGTAGGTAGGTCATCACAGAGCAGACCCACTGTAGTCCTGGTAGATATTACGGTATTGGTGGGCCACCAGAGGTGCAGACCTACTGCAGTCCTTGTAGAAATTTTGGTATTGGTGAGTCAGCAAAGGTGTAGACCCACTGTAGTCATTGTACAAGTAATGGTATTGGTGAGTCATCAAAGATGCAGACCCACTGCAGTCCTTGTAGAGATAATGGAATTGATGATTCATCAAAGGTGCAGACCCACTGCAGTCCTTGTAGAGATGGCCAGCAGCCATCCGCTGCGATTGCGCAGGTGCACAACCACTATCGAAGAGTCTTGCGGACAATATAGCAAGTCCATAACCACCACTTGTGCACTCACGAAGTTTTTGGAATTGTCCTTAGAACCAGCAATACTGTTATCCAGTCCCTTGCTGAATTATTAACACACGTGTAAACACTAACAGTCCCTACTTCTCACATATTGTCCATATACTATGACCAACAGAAACGTGTGCAGTTAAATGGAACTTACAAGTTAATAATATAATGAACTGGTGTCAATTACAATTTTATATCAATAGAATACAATTACAAAGGTACAAAATACATCATTAAAGAACATAACAGTACAGATAACATTTGTAGTAACACAGACTTTACAAAAGAATAGAAATAAACATGCAGATCAGTGTTACAAATATTATGACATAAGTAAATATATAAAATAATGAGTACATACATAAAAGATCAGAATAACTTTCGAAACATCAACTTCACACATGAGCATTAAAACGGAACAGAATAAATAATGTCTAAACATCTTTACAAACTAAATAACATATAATCAATGCAAATTATAATTGAGGATAACAGTATTCCTCATCATAGTGAATGTAGCTGAGTATTAGAAAAATTCTACAACATCAGTCTGTAAGTAGGCTGTTTAGGTTTTTTTTATTGGTAACGCCACATAGCGCTCTGTATGAAAATCACTGGCTGTGCTGTGTGCAGTCTGTGGCTAGTTTGCATTGTTGTCTGCCATTGTAGTGTTTGGCAGCGGCAGCTGGATGTGAACAACGCGTAGCGTTGCGCAGTTGGAGGTGAGCCGCCAGCAGTGGTGGATGTGGGGAGAGAGATGGCGGAGTTTTGAAGTTTGTAATACTGGATATCATATATTATGACTATTAAGGTAAATACATTGTTTGTTCTCTATTAATATCTTTCATTTGCTAACTATCCCTATCAGTAGTTAGTGCCTTCCGTAGTTTGAATCTTTTATTTAGCTGGCGCTCGCTGTATTGCAGTAGTTCGAGTAAAGAAGATTTTTGTGAGGTAAGTGATTTGTGAAAGGTATAGATTAATGTTAGTCAGGGCCATTCTTTTGTAGGGATTTTTGAAAGTCAGATTGCGTTGCGCTAAAAATATTGTGTGTCAGTTTAAGCACAGTCGTGTACAATTTTTCTAAGGGGAAGTTTCATATGTCGACCCTTAGCCGAGGATACCCCACTGGAATCTTCTGATTTTTTCTTGTAGTTTGTGTAATTAGTGTAGATTTTGTTTATGGGTAGTGCGTAATTGTATTGAGAATCTCCTTTGTAGTTGCAGTCTTTCATTGTTGTACAGTAAAACAGTTGTGGTATGCATGTACAGGGCTATTACAAATGATTGAAGCGACTTCATAAATTCACTGTAGCTCCATTCATTGACATATGGTCACGACACACTACAGATACGTAGAAAAACTCATAAAGTTTTGTTCGGCTGAAGCCGCACTTCAGGTTTCTGCTGTCAGAGCGCTCGAGAGCGCAGTGAGAGAAAATGGCGACAGGAGCCGAGAAACCGTATGTCGTGCTTGAAATGCACTCACATCAGTCAGTCATAACAGTGCAACGACACTTCAGGACGAAGTTCAACAAAGATCCACCAACTGCTAACTCCATTCGGCGATGGTATGCGCAGTTTAAAGCTTCTGGATGCCTCTGTAAGGGGAAATCAACGGGTCGACCTGCAGTGAGCAAAGAAACGGTTGAACGCGTGCGGGCAAGTTTCACGCGTAGCCCGCGGAAAATTGGCTCATGCCAGAATTGGATACCGACAGCGCCGACTTCATCTTTCAACAGGATGGTGCTCCACCGCACTTCCAATATGATATTCGGCATTTCTTAAACAGGAGATTGGAAAACCGATGGATCGTTCGTGGTGGAGATCATGATCAGCAATTCATGTCATGGCCTCCACGCTCTCCCGACTTAACCCCATGCGATTTCTTTCTGTGGGGTTATGTGAAAGATTCAGTGTTTAAACCTCCTCTACCAAGAAACGTGCCAGAACTGCGAGCTCGCATCAACGATGCTTTCGAACTCATTGATGAGGACATGCTGCGCCAGTGTGGGAGGAACTTGATTATCGGCTTGATGTCTGCCGAATCACTAAAGGGGCACATATCGAACATTTGTGAATGCCTAAAAAAACTTTTTGAGTTTTTGTATGTGTGTGCAAAGCATTGTGAAAATATCTCAAATAATAAAGTTACTGTAGAGCTGTGAAATCGCTTCAATCAATTGTAATAACCCTGTAGATTTCCACCAAGTATTTCTCAGCTGCGCTTGCAATTAACTAGATATTATTTTCAGTGCTATGTTAAAGTATTCCCCTATTTTTGCTCTTCAAATTGTGTTTTTCTGTGTTGTTGTGTGAAATATTGTGACAATAATGGCGTGTGAAAAACGTAATACTGGGCTCCAAAGTAAACTGAGAAATGACAGTGAAGACGAAAGTAGTGTGTTAGCGCCACCATGTAATGAATTAACTAATGTTCAACACAGTAATTTGGTAACTGTGCATAGGGAAATGGAGCGGGTGGCAAACAATGGCGTAGGCAGTGAAACAATTAGTGAACATGGAAGCATTATCGATCGATCGCTCGGCAACAGCTCGCCTCAGGAAACCGAAATGATAGGACACAATTTTGCAAATACTGTAGATTCAGGTTTTGCGTCCTCACCGTTTTCTCAAATAAGTCAAGATACATTTTCTGCCTGTCAAAATGTGAATGTTGCTGGTGCAAATGCACTGCCGAAAAGCGTAGAGGAACAGATTCCAGACACTAATGCATTGTTATTACAATTAATGCAACAAATGGGACAAAATCTTCAAAAGTTAGACACAATGGAACAGAATCTTCTAAAGTTAGACACAATGGAACAATATCAGAGACAAACACAGCAAAAGCTTCAAAAGTTAGACACAATGGAACAACACCAGAGGCAAACACAGCAACAGTTAGACACAATGGAAAAAAAGCTTCAAAAGTTAGACTCAGTGGAACATAAGCTTGAACAAACACGTCAAAATTTAACTACTGAGTTACATAACATTGAATCGAAATGTCAAAAAGTCTGTAATGACGTAAAAACACAAATTTGTGAGCATTTTCAACCTATTTTTTCGCGGCATGAAAATGCATTACAGAATCACGAAGCAGCCATAAAGGAACTGCAAACCATTGTTCATGAAAATCATGAGACCTTGTCGGCTAAAACTGACTCAGTTGCATCTACCGATTCGGTTACACAACTTGCAAAAACTCAAGAAAACTTAAAGGACACAGTAGATACTATTTCAACACAAATGGACACTCTGAAACTTGGTTCAGAAAAACACACTGAGAAAATAAGTACACTATCGGAGAAAGTAGCCAAACTTTCGGATCAGGTCACTAACTTATCTACAAAGGTAGATGATGATCTGAATGACACATGGCCTGAAGCCTTCACTGACACAGAAGAGTAAAAACAAATTAGAAAATTCAAACAAAATCAAAATCAAATTAATACACAGTACAAAAGAGAAATCCGGCAAGTACAAGATCAGTTGACGCAGGTAATACAAGAATTACATATTTTAGAGGACACTCGCGCTCCAGTACGGGAAGAGGGACATAGAAATACGGAACAACCACAAAATAATAACACAGGACACTTCGGAAATTATGAAAGAAATTGGCAAGGTACACCGAATTTTTAGATGGATCCGCCGAAACGACGTAACAATGACCTAAATGCGACTCGCCGACATGATGATTTTGATTATAAGCTGTTCATTACTACTGTAAATTCAAAACGTTTAAGAATTCTGCCAACGACATTCATCCACAAGCATGGCTCCATCAATTTTCTCATTGTTTTCCTCCCAACTGGTCATTGGAGCACAGGTTAGAATTTATGTGTGGCTACTTGGAGAATGAACCAGCTGTAAGAATGCGATCGGTCATTCACGATTGTCACAGTGAAGGAGAATTTTACCATGTGTTCCTCTCAGCATATTGGTCTCAAGCTACACAAGACCGAGTAAAACATAGCATCATAATGATGAAACATTTCGAACAATCTGAATTTTCCAGTCTTGTGAAATATTTTGAAGACATGTTGCACAAGAATCAGTACCTGTCAAACCCATACAGCCCTTCAGAACTCATCCGCATTTGCTTAATGAAATTGCCTGAACATTTAAGAAATATTATTTTGGCAGGGCGTTGTAAAGACGACATTGAAGCTTTTCAGGGACTGTTATAAGAACTGGAAATTGACACTGACAATTGCGTTACGCAAAAACACGAACACAACAATTACAGGTCACATCTGTCACAATTCCATGATAACAGAAATAATACATGACAAGGCTATTCTTATAACGTAAATCGTGACCAAAACAGACACCACCCATATGACAACCGTTGGCAGAGTAGTAATAATTACAGGGAAAGATCACCTCTCCGCAGTAATGAATATGACAGAGATTACCATAGAAACAGACAATATGGGAACAAAAACAATTATTATCAAGAGAGACAGAATAACTTCAGACGCAACGGTCCAGTGCACAGTTACGACTCAGGGAGAAATTCTCCACCACTTAACTGACAAGAAAGAAGCTACAGGAACTACCGACATGACGACAGACGATATAATCATAACGACAGACTTGAAGTGCATCAGAACTGGCGAGATTCAAACAGAGCAGAGTATTCTCGTCACGGTGAATTTGCATAAATTAGGTCTCCAAATCCCAATAACGATGCGCGCCAACAAAGGAACAGACAATGACTCGCACCGCAGGCTGCCGCGTGCGCCGGCTGGCTCAGAGAAAAATAACATAGACACTAACCTTGAGAAAAATTCCAGTATTCTTTACTGACGTATACCACATGATAACATAAAAGTTGAAATTCTGCATACTAGGAAGACCAAAGTGCTACACCACATTTCACATGTAAAACCATTTATTGAGAGATAACCTGCTTTTTAACTTAGTCTTTGCTATAAAATTTTTCACTTCACGTTACTAGTGATCTTTTTCGATCTTAGAAACTGTTAACATGCAAATATGTTTTAAAGTTAACTATCCAGTCAAGAACCAAGAGAACTTCTTTAAACAGAAATTACGAATGCATTGTTATTGCGAACAGATGACACAGTGTTATTGTGTGTGTACATTCTTGCTTGTTAGTTGCACGATTACGTAACGACTATAAGGCTCACATACTTAGAACATTTACCAGTACTGCTAATGAGATTTTAATGCAACATTTAGGTTTACTTGAAAATACATTCTGAAATTAAAGTACTTTCTGTGAGATACCAGATGAGACAGTGGTTAGTTTATGTGACAGCTACACGATTATATCAAGACGTTACTAATGAGTGACAATTTACAAAGTTGCTTTTGCGGTGTATCTGTTTTATATCTGCACAGTTTTTCTGAATTCTTCTCTAAAGTAAATCATGTTTTAGTAGTAACTTTTGTGGTGTAGCTACAATGAGACAGCCTTTTCCGTAGCACAACAATATGTTACAGCACAGTACTTTCTTGATCACGGTAAGGTACGTAATAACTACGATATCTATACGCAAAGCATTTCACTTTTGTTTATCATGAGGTAAGTACATTGACTTCTGCAGAACTTAGCTTTCAGAGAAAAATAACTACGACACTTCCACAGAGAATATCTTACAGCAAGACGCACATTTAGCGCTACAGGACACGTATTTGAGTGATTAATTTTGTACTTAAACATTTATATTTAAAGATTTTTGAATTACAAAGAAAGTTTTCCGTGATTTCATTCCATTGCGGTAATCTGTAACACCTGAGGGTAAAATTACATTAATCCTCAGGGGGGGGGGGGGGTACACGCTTACTTTGTGTAACATGTGTTTGGCAAGCACAAGGAGCCCTAGCTAATATGGTATTTGCTTATACAACTTTACACATCGGTACCATATTCCTCTAACACATAAATTACATAGCTATCTGATCATTTAACTGAGAGAAAGAAACTTTTTTACTACGGCAGTGACAGATGTTTACGTAATTACACCGTTGGATAACTTCACACTTACGAAATTGTATTTTGTCTGTACTTTGTGAACTGTTCATATTTTTTCAGAACCATTGTTATAGTACGAGAGCTTTGAATGATATATTTGGTATGGGATCATGACTTTAAAGTACAATAAGATGATGCTACCATATATGAGGAATGTGATTACGTGTTTATATGTATATGAATAATGAATAGAAGTTAGAGACTCTGGCTTGTGAAAAAGGATGTTGGAAACCAAGAATCGTACTTTAAGAGTTATAAAATGTATGTAAATGCGTGAATGTATTACAATGCCGACGAAAATTTTTTGGACACTGTTATATCAATAGCATTTTGTTTCTACAGATTTGTAACGCAAATTCTTGACCTGTGAAATATTTTTATATAAGACTGTCACTGTAGCGGAAACTGCTGTCGTAAATATTTCCGTAAGAAAGGTAAGTGACCTTGACGTAATGCGTTTTGGGCGCCCAGCTGAGAGGTAGTCGTCTGACAAAAGAAAGCCATTAGGTGGAGAAAAAAAGAGGCCATTATCCTCGCCATTGACATTCCTTTAGAGATAGCATCGCAAATACGACACGTTCATTACTTGGAAAGATACTTACATCTGCACACCTGATTATGACAAGCATCTTTCTACGAGAGTTGAGAGAATTTCTACTAACTTATGAAATGTCACATGACTATTGAATGACATTTTTATGCTTTGCTTTTCATAGTTGCTTATTTCATTTGATATCTAGTTTCCAGCTGTGTTGCAGCATTGGTTTTATAAAGTAAAATAAAATGCATTTGCTAATGTGAACACTTTCTGTCAACAGATCTATTAAATAATAATTTTGTGATCCACATTCTTCAAAAAAGGAGCACTTGGAAAGGAAAGAACAATAAGAAGGGACTAGTAACAGTAACTGAATACATAATATTCTTTTCAAGTACATGGTAATATTTTTTTTTTACAATAAGTTGTTGTGGTGCAACACTTTAATTACATAGACATTAAGATGTGAATAGACATTTCCCTTTTCTGCATTGTTGTTTTTATTGTAATATTTTTTTTGCTTGAGCTATGTCATGTTTAGATATAAGTTGCTGCTGCTGTTTGCCAGGCATAGTGCTACTAAATTTCACTTTTTATTACTCTGTTAAGCTAGTTTTACTATTGATTTATTTTTCTTGTTGCTGCACATTTACTCATATTAGTTGTAATGTTGCATTGCTTGGTAATTTAGATTTACTGTAGCTTGCTTTGCAATTTTCCATTTTTCTTTTGTCATTTCTGTTTGTGTTAATAGTTTTGTGCTGCTGCATTGCCTCGTCCCTTAGTTTAGCATCTGAGCTCAGTAGATTTAAGTTAGCTTAAGAGGGGGTAGCCTATCAGAGAATGACTTGCGATGACTTTGAAGAAATGCACTGAGACATTATACGAGAAAAATACAGAAAGCATGCTTGGATTGGATTTTTTTGGCTGGAGCAAATATAGAAATATGACGAAAGATCTATGGAATGAAGTTTTTGGTTGGACTGCAGTAACAAATGTTACACTGAAAACAAACCCTGTCCTTTCCTCCTGTGTTATTCCGCTATGTGTTTGTGTAGCCTTGTTTATTTGTGTTTGTCCTGTCTTTATGTGTTTAGCTGATGAGAGTTATGTTGTAGAATTTTTCTAATACTATATTATTTTCTTTGTAAAAATGTTTAGACATTATTTATTCTGTTTTATTTTAATGCTCATGTGTAAAGTTGATGTTTCAAAAGTTATTCTGATCTTTTATGTATGTACTCATGTCATAATTCCTGTAACACTGATGTATATGTTATTTCCATTCTTTTGTAAAGCCTGTACTACAAATTTTATCTGTATTGTTATGTTTTTAATGATGTATTTTGTACCTTTGTAATTGTATTCTCATGTTATAATATTGTAATTGACACCAGTTCATCAAATTACGTAACTTGTACATTACATTTCACTGCACACATTTCTGTTGGTCATAGTATATGGACAATATGTGAGAAGTTGGGACTGTTAGTGTTTGCACATGTGTTACTAATTCAGCAAGGGACTGGATAAGAGCATTGCTGGTTCTAAGGACAATTCCAAAAACGTCGTGAGTGTACAAGTGGTGGTTTATGGACTTGCTATATTGTCTGCAAGACTTCTAAAGACAATTCCAAAAACTTTGTGCGTGCACAAGTGGTGGTTCATGGACTTGCTATATTCTCCGCAAGACTCTTCGATGGTGTATGTGCACCTGCACAGTCGCAACAGATGGCTGCTGGCCGTCTCTACATGGACTTCAGTGGGTCTGCACCTTTGATGACTCACCAATATCATTATTTCTACAAGGACTGCAATGGGTCTGCATCTCTGGTGGCCCACCAATACCACAATCTCAACCAGGACTACAGTGGGTCTACTCTGTGATGACCTACCTACCAATATTCATCAACTTCGACTGACTCTGCGGTGGGTTTGCTCTGTTGTGGCCCATTACCTGTCTGCATGTCAAGAGTGAGCAATGTCTTTCCGTTGGAAGGACAACTCTACTTCTTCAAGACTGCATGGAAATCCACTACTTCTGTGTGCTATTTCTTTTACTAATGAGACTTTGTGAAAAAAAACTGTAATTACTATTATGATGAGTGATCAGGACTATCTTTATGGACTGTGAGAAAATTTTAGCTTTTGACCAACATTGTATCAATAAGTGTGTGCATTTGATTTCTTTGTTATTGTAATTACGATTATGAAACATTTTAACAAATATATATTGCCCAGTGCCCAAAACAATTTGTAAAATTTTTTGTGGGGGCATGGGGGCTATGTAAGTAGGCTGTTTAGGTTTTTTTATTGGTAACGCCACATAGCGCTCTGTATGAAAATCACTGGCTGTGCTGTGTGCAGTCTGTGGCTAGTTTGCATTGTTGTCTGCCATTGTAGTGTTTGGCAGCGGCAGCTGGATGTGAACAGCGCGTAGCGTTGCGCAGTTGGAGGTGAGCCGCCAGCAGTGGTGGATGTGGGGAGAGAGATGGCGGAGTTTTGAAGTTTGTAATACTGGATATCATATATTATGACTATTAAGGTAAATACATTGTTTGTTCTCTATTAATATCTTTCATTTGCTAACTATCCCTATCAGTAGTTAGTGCCTTCCATAGTTTGAATCTTTTATTTAGCTGGCAGTAGTGGCGCTCGCTGTATTGCAGTAGTTCGAGTAATGAAGATTTTTGTGAGGTAAGTGATTTGTGAAAGGTATAGATTAATGTTAGTCAGGGCCATTCTTTTGTAGGGATTTTTGAAAGTCAGATTGCGTTGCGCTAAAAATATTGTGTGTCAGTTTAAGCACAGTATTGTATAATTTTTCAAAGGGGACGTTTCATAAGTCTTATCAGATAAACATATAAAGACAGGAGGAACATAAATATACAAGGGTACACAAACACATAGTGGGATAACACAAGGAAAGGACAGGGTTTGTTTTACTGCAGTATTTTGCAAACAAATCTTTCTTTACTTCTCTTAGATCTCGCTTTGTTCTTCATTATTTCCAAAAAGTCATATCTATACCTGCTTTCTTTACTTTTCTCGTATAACCTCTCAGTGCATTTCTTCAAATTCATCGCAACTCATTCTCTTATAGGCTACCCCCTCTTAAGCTAGCTTAAATCTACTGAGCTCAGATGCATAAACTAAGGGATGAGGCAATGCAGCAGCACAAAACAATTAACACGAACAGCAATGACAAAAAAATTCAAATTGGCAAAGCAATTGCAATATTACAACTAATATAAGGCACTGTGCAGCAAACAAGAAAAATAAATCTGTAGTAAAACTGGCTTAACAGCGTAATACAAAGTCAAATTCAGTAACATTATGCCTGGCAAACAGCAGCAGCAAATGCAATAACTTATATCTAAACATGACAAAGCTCAAGCAGAAAAAATATTACATTAAAAATGGCCATGTTTAATACTTATGTCACATCTTAACACTAGAGTGATGCATCACAAAAACTTACTCTACCAAAAAAAATTATCAAGTAGTTGAAAAGAAAATTATGTATACAGTTACTGTTATTAATCCCTTATTATTGTTCTTTCCATTCCAAGTGCAGATCTGTTGGCAGAAAGTGTTCACATTAGCAAATGCACTTAATTTTATTTTATAAAGCCAATGCTTCAACACAGCTGGAGACCAGATATTAAACATATGAGCAATCTCTCAACTAGAAAGACAATAGATGTAAAATGTTTCTCATCATTTCATTAGGCATTTTAGTGAATATCATAAATTAAGAGCTCCGCAGTGTAATCATATGTTTTCAAGTTTGAGTGTGTCGTATTTGCAATGCTTTGTCTAAAGGAATGTCAATGGTGAGGATAATGGCCTCTTATTTTTCTCCACCTAATGGCTTTCTTTTGTCAGACGACTACCTCTCAGCTGGGTGCCCAAAACGCATTATGTCAAGGTCACTTACCTTTCTTATGGAAATATTTATGACAGCAGTTTCTGCTACAGTGGCAGTCTCATATAAAAAAATTCCACAGATTGAGAATTTGCATTACAAATGTGTAGAAACAAAATCCTATTGATATAACAGTGTCCAAAAAATTTTCGTCGGCACTGTAATACATTCACGCATTTACATACATTTCATAACTCTTAAAGTACGATTCTTGGCTTCCAATAACCTTATTCACAAACCAGAGTCCCTAACCACTACTCATTATTCCTTACCTTATTACATATATACATATTCGTCGACACTTCTTCAATATTTCATCATAACAGATATGTAGCATAATCAAATAACTCATATAGCATCAGCTTATTAATCATAAACATACCTCAGCAGCATAATACACATCGTCGTCGTAATAATAACATCCTAACACCTCAGTCAAATCTCTAAAACGTCGTAGCTTTCTGCAATAATTTCAAAACCTAAAGAAAATTCTCTTCTCATTTCAATAGTGTCATCTACCTCAAACGTACTTTAAAAATCATGATCCCATCCCAAATACATCATTCAAAGCTCTCATAGTATCACAATGGTTCCAAAAAAATATGAACAGTTCACAAAGTACAGACAAAATACAATTTCATAAGTGTAAAGTTACCCAACTGTGTAATTACGTAAACATGTGTCACTGATGTAGTAAAAAAATGTTTATCTCTCAGTTAAATGATCAGATAGCTGTGTAATTTGCGTGTTAGAGAAATATGATACCGATGTGTAAAGTTGTATAAGCAAATACCATATTAGCTAGGGCTCCTTGTGCTTGCCAAACACATGGTACACAAAGTAAGCATATACCCCCCTGAGGATTAATGTAATTAAACCCTCAGGTGTTACAGATTATTGCAATGGAATAAAATGTATCACGGAAACCTTTCTTTGTAATTGAAAAACCTTTAAAAATAAATGTTTTAAGTATAAAATTAATCACTCAAATACATGTACAGTAGCGCTAAACTGTGCGTCTTGTTGTAAGATAATCTCTGTGGAAGTGTCGTAGTTGTCGTCCTCCGAAAGCTAAGTTCTGCAGAAGTCAATGTACTTACCTCATGATAAACAAAAGTGAAATGCTTTGCGTGTAGATATCTTAGTTGTTATGCTTATTGCCATGATGAAGAAAGTACTGTGCTGTAACGTATTGTTGTGCTACAGAAAAGGCAGTCTCATTGTAGCTATACCACAAAAGCTACTACTAAAACATGTTTTACTATCCAGAATAATACAGGAAAACTGTGCAGATATAAAACAGAAACACTGAAAAAGCAACATTGTAAATTGTCACTCGTTAGTAGCGTCGTGATAAAATCGTGTAGCTGTCACATAAACTAACCACTGTGTCATCTGGTATCTCACTGAAGGTACTTTAAATCCAGAAATTATTTTCAAGTAAACCAAAATGTTGCATGAAAATCTCATTAGCAGTGCCGATATATGTTCTAAGTATGTGAGCCTTATAGTCGTTATGTGATCGTGCAACTAACAAGCAAGAATGTACAAATAACAACACTGTGTCGTCTGTTCACTATAACAATGCATTTGTAATTTCTGTTTAAATAAGTTCTCTTGATTCTTGACTGGATATTTAACTTCAAGCACTGTTGCATGTTAACAGATTCTAAGTCTGACAGAGCATACTAGTAATGTAAAGTGAAAAGTTATATGGCAAAAACAAAGTTAAAAAGCAGATTATCTTTCAATAAACGGTTCTACATGTGAAATGTAGTGTAAACCTTTACTCTTCCTAGTACGCAGAGTTTCAACTTGAACGCAATTATCATACGGTATACTTTGGTAAAGAATGCTAAAATTTGCTCAAGGTTAGCGTCTATGTTATTTTTCTCTGAGCCAGCCGGCGCACGTGGCTGTCTGCCGTGCAAGTCATTGTCTGTTTCTTTGTTGGCGCGCGTCGTTATTGGGATTTGGAGGTCTAACTTCTACAAATTCACCTTGCCCAGAGGACCCAGCCCTGTTTAAATCCCACCAGTTCTGATGAAATTCAGATACCTTCTGTCTTCATGTCGGTTGTTCCTGTAGTTTCTTTCTTGTTGGTTAAGTGGTGGAGAATTTCTCCCTGAATTATCACTGCACGGTGGACCATTGCATATGAAGTTATTCTGTCTCCCGTCATAATAATAGTTCTGGGGCCAAATTGTCTGTTTCTATGATTGTCTCTGTCATATTCATTACTACGGAAATGCGATCTTTCTCTGTAACTATTACTCTGCCGGTGGTTGTCATACGGGTGGTGTCTGTTTTGGTCACGATTTATGTTGTAAGAATAGGCTTGTCGTGTCCAGTTATTGTTTCTGTCGTCACGGAATTGTGACGGATGTGACCTGTAGTGATTGATTTCCTGTTTTCGCGTCCCGCGACTGTCTGTGTCAATTTCTAATTCTTGTAAGAGTCCCTGAAAAGCTTCAATGTCGTCTTTGCAACGCCCTGCCAAAATAATATTTCTTAAATGTTCAGGCAATTTCATTAAACAAATGTGGATGAGTTCTGAAGGGCTGTATGGGTTTGAAAGATATTGATTCTTATGCAACATGTCTTCAAAATATTTCACAAGACTGGAAAATTCAGATTGTTCGAAATGTTTCATCATTATGATGCTATGTTTTACTCGGTCTTGTGTAGCTTGAGACCAATATGCTGAGAGGAAGGCATGATAAAAATCTCCTTCAATGTGACAATCGTGAATGACCGATCGTATTCTTACAGCTTGTTCATTCTCCAAGTAGCCACACATAAATTCTAACCTGTGCTCCAATGACCAGTTGGGAGGAAAACAATGAGAGAATTGATGGAGCCACAATTGTGGATGAATGTCGTTGGCAGAATTCTTAAACGTTTTGAATTTACTTGTAGTAATGAACAGCTTATAGTCAAAATCATCGTGTCGGCGAGTAGCATATCGGTCATTGTTACGTCGTTTCGGCGGTTCCATCTAAAAATTCGGTGTACCTTGCCAATTTCTTTCATAATTTCCGAAGTGTCCTGTGTTATTATTTTGTGGTTGCTCCATATTTCTATATCCCTCTTCCCGTACTGGAGCGCGAGTGTCCTCTAAAATATGTAATTCTTGTATTACTTGTGCCAACTGATCTTGTACTTCCCGGATTTCTCTTTTGTACAGTGTATTGATTTGATTTTGATTTTGTTTGATTTTTCTAATTTGTGCATACTCTTCAGTTTCAGAAAAGGCTACAGGTCTTGTGTCATTCAGATCATCATCTACCTTTGTAGATAAATTATTTAGCTGATCCGAAAGTTCATCTACTTTCTCTGATAATGAACTAATTTCCTCCATGTGTCTTTCTGAACCAATTTTCAGAGTATCTACCGTGTCCTTTAAGTTTTCTTGAGTTTTTGCAAGTTGCGTAACCGAATCGGTAGATGCAACTGTCAATTTTAGCTTGCAAGGTCTCATGATTTTCATGAACAATAGTTTGCAGTTCTTTTATGGCTGCTTCGTGATTCTGTAATGCATTTTCATGCCGCAAAAAAATAGGTTGGAAATGCTCACAAATTTGTGTTTTTACGTCATTACAGACTTTTTGACATTTCGATTCTATTTTATGTAACTCAGTAGTTAAATCTTCACGTGTTTGTTCAAGTGTGGTGTGAAGATTTTGTTCCATTGCGTCTAACTGTTGCTGTGTTTGTCTCTGATGTTGTTCCATTGTGTCTAACTTTTGAAGCTTTTGCTGTGTTTGTCTCTGATTTTGTTCCATTGTGTCTAACTTTTGAAGCTTTTGTTCCATTTGTTGCATTAACTGTAATAACAATGCACTGGTGTCTGAAACATGTTCCTCAGTGCTTTTCGGCAGTGAATTTGCACCGGCAACATTCACATTTTGACAAGTGGAAAATGTGTCTTGACTCATTTGAGATAACGGTGAGAACCCAAAACCTGACTCTACAGTATTTGCAATATTTGTTCTGTCATTCCCGATTCCTGAGGCGAGCTGTTGCCGACCGATCGATCGATAATGCTTCCATGTTCACTACCTGTTTCACTGTCTACACCATTATTTGACGCCCGCTCCATTTCCCTATGCACAGTTACCAAATTATTACTTTGAATATTAGTTAATTCATTACATGATGGCGCTAACACACTGCTTTCGTCTTCACTGTCATTTCTCAGTTTACTTTGGAGCCTAGTATTACGTTTTTCACACGCCATTATTGTCACAATATTTCACACGATAACACAGAAAAACACAATTTGAAGAGCAAAAATAAGAGAACACATTAACTTAGCACTGAAAATAATATCTCGTTAATTGCAAGCGCAGCAGCGAAATACTTGGTGCAAATCTACATGCATGTCACAACAACAATGAAAGGCTGCAACTACAAAGGAGATTCTCTCTACAATTACGCGCTAGCAATAAACAATAGCTACACTAATTACACAAACTACAAGAAAAAAATCAGAAGAATCCAGTGAGGTATCCTTGGCTAAGGGTCGACATATGGAAAGTCCCCTTAGAACAGTTATGCAAGACTGTCCTTATACTGACACACAATATTTTTAGCGCAACGCAATCTGACTTTCAAAAATCCCTATAAAAGAATGGCCCTGACTAACATTAACCTATACTTTTCACAAATCACTTACCTCACAAAAATCTTCGTTACTCAAGCTACAGCAATACAGCGAGCGCCACTACTGCCAGCTAAATAAAAGATTCAAACTACGGAAAGCACTAACTACTAATAGGTATAGTTAGCAAATGAAAGATTTTAATAGAGAACAAACAATGTATTTATTTCAATAGTGTTCAAAAGTCATAATGTATATAGCAGTTCATGATATCCATTATTACAAATTTCAAAACTCCGCCATCTCTCTCCCCTCATCCACCACTGCTGGCGGCTCACCTCCAACTGCGCAACGCTACGCGCTGTTAACATCCAGCTGCCCAACACTACAATGGCAGACAACAATGCAAACTAGCCACAGACTGTGATTTTCATACAGAGCGCTACGTAACGTTGCCAATAAGAAAACATAAACAGCCTGCTTACACTGTCAGTCAACAGCCAAGGTCGGCCTGTAGGCGTTTGTGTTGTACGTGTTCCTTCACGTTTCCACTTCACTATCAGATCGGAAACAGTGGACCTAGGGAAATCTCGCGTGCAGTGGAAATCTCGCGTGTGGAAATCTCGCGTACAGACGTATCACACAAGTGATACTCGATCACCTGACCACGTTCGAAGCCCGTGAGTTACGCGGAGCACCCCATTCTGCTCTGTCAGGATGTATATTCACTACTGAGGTCGCTGATACGGAGTACCTGGCAGTAGGTGTCGTCACAATGCACCTGATATGAAAAGCGTATGTTTTGGGGGTGGTCGATTACTTTTGATCACATAGTGTAGATATACATGACAAATAATGCATATTGCTCCTTGATTGTAGTGACAGTGAATATACTGCTTGAGTAACGCCGTTATTAGCCATTAAAGCGGTGTGGAGGTATCGATGAGCACGTTTCAACAGAAGACGATTTCTGAGTGGTGACAGCGACTAGTTAATACAAAATACTGGCGTGCTAATAAGACCACTGTCGTAAGATGTTCAGAGAACCCAGATGAAGATAACAAGTAAAGTATGGTACATAATACGTAAAGCAAGAGAAAAATATATAAGTTACATGAAAAGATCTACGGCATTGACCCATCGAGGCAGTCAAAGCCATGAAACAAGGAGAATAAGACACTGAAGTTCAAAAGAATTCTGTACATAGTCATTTACGGTCATAAATATTCCACTGAATTCCATAAAATAGGCGTACACAATCTTAGATGTACAGAAATACACATCTCTACGGAATAATACTTCATGGAGCCATCTAAGTAGTCAGGACGTAAAATAAACGCAAAATCAGTCAAAATTTAAAAGATACTGTGAATACAGCTGTTTACAGCCACAAAAAAAATTGCTTCCATATTGTGCATCTCGCTGATCAATACGGACAGTTCCAGGTAAAGAATACTGGGTATGCTTCATTTTGTTACCATTGGCGGATAGTTTCTCTACCGCTTGCAGTAAATTGGACACTTGAGCATCTTGCTTTACGATGAGGTTTTCGGTTTAGGACCCGGTAGTGTCCTGATTTTCAATCATTGTACCTTGACTTTGTGACAATTCTGTCAACTCAGATGTAGTCTGTTAATTCTGTAACACTGCTTGCTGACTCTGTAACAATGCCTTCTGACAGTGACTTTTTTGTCAACTCAGATGACATTATCTTCATCATTAATGATACAGCTGCTAATTTTTGCATCGGTCGGCAGATTATGAGTCTTGTTCACATCCATTGCTATTTAATCTGAGATCGAGTTCTTACCATATCCTGAAGTTACTACAGACCTGGCTCTTTTTCGATAGACAGTGGATGTTAATAGTTAATCGCTTTTCACAATTTATTAACAGTAATCATTGCAAAGTCACACACTTGGTACTGAAAACCAATTGAGTGGTTCCTGTACTAACCGCTGTGAGAACACCAAATCATCAGCAAAAATTAGGACAATTTCGTCACTGAATGTAGCTACACACACTCCGTACACACATCTACTGATCTGGAATTTGCGTTATCCTAATTAGGTCTCTGACTGCAAGTTACTGTGTATGGAAAAACTGGAATTTAGATTTGTGGTTTTTCTGCTTTACCGGCGAATTCCTTTCTCCTCTCGTTGTAAAATATTTTAAATTGTCTCCGCTCGTACATTTAGTTTTTGTTGGTACATGGAACATAAAATAAATACTTGTATGATTAAACTTCAAATAATCGTCTTTAATTTACATCTTCATCATTGGATGCCATTTTAGAATAGCTCTTGTCGAGCACTATTATAAAATTTCGACTTCCACGGGAGAAACGAAAACTGGTTTTCGTTTCCGAGTGCTCCTACTGAATACGACAATAACACCCGTCGTATATGGCGGAATTGACATTGGAAAAGATTTCTAATTATTGTAGAGTTTATTTGGCAGGTAAAACCTAGGCTGAATAGCCACTATGAAATTCTAGCATTCCATATAAGAGCACGAAATTGGCACATGAGTTTTAAGTTGATCACCCTCTTTGGATTGTCATCGTTTCCCCTTCGTAAATTTGCAATGAGCATAAGCAAATAATTCACAAGTATTGTTAACGGCAATTATCTATGACTTTATTCACTGTTGTGAACTTATATCATATTAGAATACATTCCGCATAGCTGTACTGCAATAATAAAATAAACTTTAGACTTGGAATAATTCTTAGGATATGTGTATTAGCTGATTAATTGAATAAGCTCTAATGTTGAAGTAAGGCCTAAGCAAAATCTATCGCAGCAGCGAGGTTCGTAAAATAGCGTATATGCCTTTCATAATTTTTAATAGTTAAAGAGTAGAACAAAAATGACTATGACGATGTTTCAATTACGAGAGAGAGTTTCTGGAATCTAGCTAGTGGTTCATGGTGTGGGTTTCTGTAATCATGTCCTAGATCATGAACCACGGGCAACGTATGAGTGGCCAAGTAAGTGGTCCCGACAGTCGGGATACCAGTTACTTTGGAATAAGGTTGGGGGCATCTCGGACATATTCTGAGTCGTAGTCACCTTTATGCTCATATGGCAAAGACTACCAAATCCACCGGTTAGTCCCTCAACCGTTAGGGGTTAAACTCAATGCGACTCGGGGCAAGTAAGGCTAGCAACCTGCTTCCCTGGTACTTTAAATATGATGCTGGCAACAATCAATCAGCTAGGCCGATGATCAAAGATATGAAAAATGCGTATAAATCACTCGAAATAAAATGATACGTAATACAAGACATTTGAATTTATTTCTACTTTACTACCAACTCTATTCGCTACACTTTTCATAGACAGCATCTACGTCTACCATATTATTGTAAAACCAAGAGTTAAGGAGATATGACGTGGTAGGCACTTATAGACCTGAAAACTTAGCGTCTGCTTAAAATAGCGCGCAGTTTAGCTTTAACAGCAGGCATGACGTTTTAATTATCACTTCTTTACTACTAACTGTATTCGCAACACATTTTGTGAGCAGTATCTACGTATATGACCGAAAGTATCTACAAAATTATATCGCTGTACGACTTATAGTTCAGGAGATAATACCGGGTGATCAAGAAGTCAGTATAAATTTGAAAATTGAATAAATCACGGAATTATGTAGATAGAGAGCTACAAATTGACACACATGCTTAGAATGATAAGGGGTTTTATTAGAACCAAAAAAAATACAAAAGTTCAAAAAATGTCCGACAGATGGCGCTTCATCTGATCAGAATAGCAATAATTAGCATAACAAAGTAAGACAAAGCAACGATGATGTTCTTTACAGGAAATGCTCAATATGTTCACCACCATTCCTCAACAATAGCTGTAGTCGAGGAATAATGTTGTGAACAGCACTGTAAAGCATGTCCGGAGTTATGGTGAGGCATTGGCGTCGGACGTTGTCTTTCAGCATCCCTAGAGATGTCGGTCGATCACGATATCCTTGCGACTTCAGGCAACCCCAAAGTCAATAATAGCTGGGACTGAGGTTTGGGGACCTGGGAGACCAAGCATGACGATAGTGGCGGCTGAACACACGATCATCACCAAAGGACGCGCGAAAGAGATCTTTCACTTGCCATCTGTCGGACATTTTGTGAACTTTTTTTTTTGTTCTAATAAAACCGCATGTCATTCCAAACACGTGTGTCAAAAAGTTTACCTCTCTATCTACATTATTCCGTGGTTTACTAAGTTTTGAAATTTATACTGACTTTTTGATCACGCTGTATATTAGAAACACTGATATTCATTAAAAACTAGCTTTTACTTCAAATAGGACACAAATCGCCCAGATCATATTTTGAAAATGAGAAAGCTATGCGACTTCCAACAAACGTTAAGCAAGATTTCGAATCTTTTCCAAACTTTTTATCACTTACATGCTTAACTTCAAATTTTTAAAACATTAACTCGTTTTTAATGTAATCAAACATTCGAAACTGTATTATACATGGGAGTTCCATGCATCCACAATTTAAAAAAATATCCTAAAATTTATCTAGTTTAAATTAATTTATTTACAAGATTCTTCTAGAAAAATTAAGTGTATGAGAAAAATATCACATCACCCCTCTAGTTCAGTACATATAAAAAGTTATCAATTATGGAAAACTGGTAGATGAGCTCTTATAAACTTTCGGAGTTGATAGGTTACTAAGTACAATAATTTAACTTTGGCAGTATAGGGCATACAATCTCTTCTTAAGCGTATTTAAATCAGCCATTAGTAAATGCCTCATGCCATGAGAGATTGCGCATGTGCTGTAGATTCTGAAGGTACTAGGAAGAAGGTCGTTGAAAGAAGATTCAGAATAACTAATCACTCTATTGCTATGTTAATTTATAATATATATATAACATTTTCAATCTTGTAAAACATTTCAGTAGGTATTTTGTCAAACACAAGGGAACCAACAAATCTATAATGTAGCTTGTACTTGGAAAACGACCACAAGAAAGAGGGCTATCTCAGTAGATATGTAGTTTCAATGTTTCATTCGCAAAATCTGAATGGTCAAATTTTCCTTATGACAGAAAGGCCGTCTGATGTCAGCGACGCAATAAAACGATCATGTGCAAGTGTTGCACGATCTTTTGTGCTGGGGTCATTGTTATGACCTCGATGATGGAGTCAGAATATTTAGCACTGGGATTTTCTGCGGTTTATCAGCAACGCCGAAGGCGAAAGATTTTCAGTTTTACGTTGTGTGTTGAACTCTTTGTTCATCATTCATGAGTGCCATCTGTACACAGACTGTGAGAACTTAATCTTTCGATGGGTGTTCGAAAGAGAGCTGAAACGTTTCGTTTACGCAGTGTGTCGTTCTGCTGCAATTAAGTGTAAGGCCTGTTTAAATTAATTTCTCGCGGACTAGTAGTGCCGATGAAAAATTAAACAGATGTTATTCTGAAGTTATATGACTACTTTTTAATGACTACGGAACTAAGTAACGTACATTAATTACCGATATTCATGTTCGGACTTTGAAACAGAGTGCTCACGTGTATTTGAAAGCTTGGTATGGGAATTCGCTTTGTTCAGATCTGAAGTACTGTTAGCTTTACTGTGTGCGAGTATACACCTTGCTGACTAATTCTTCCTACCGCCATTTGCAAGTGAGTTCAGTTTTGTTTATTGAAATAAATTGTGTTCAGTTTCTACCATAAATGCTTTTCGTCTCCACTTAACTAGCTATCCTATCTTATTAATTTCGTTTTTCAAATGTTGTCATCTTTTACAAGTCTCGTAAATTGCTTGAAACTGAATTAAAATTTAACGATTCTACAAGTTGGTCAAAGGAGATAAATGGAGCTATATGTAACTATCCGCTAGACACACGTTTGAGCCAAATTCTACTTGCTTGCACATTTACCCGATCTTCTGTTATTTCGACAGCAACATTTAACACTGATGTTATTACAGGACAGTTCATACAATCCAACAGTCATTTTGATTATATACGTAGAGATGCCAGCCACAGATGCGCATAACAATGAAGTTAAAGAAGGGTATGATACTGTTACGAGAGGATGTATGTGAAAGTGACCGAAATTATGAAATATCTTTATTTTCTACATGGTATTTAAATTTCAGTTCCTGAATGTCACTTTCCAGTTCCACTTATAGGTGTGTGAAAAATAATGATTAACAAAATCTTGCACAGGGCCACGCCCCTTGTTCCTGCAGTGTTTTCACCCAGTTTTATGCATTCACAGTGTGGGGAATGTTTCGGTGTTTAGCAGATGTAGATCTCTGCAAAAGTGTGTTCATGGAAAAACTCAAAATCCTGAAGAAAGTTACTGCTCTCCGATTGGAAAACCATGCCCCAGGACAACATTTGTTTTCACAACTGCTAATCAAGTTGCACCGTATGACACTTGTTTAGTTTTCAACTGTGCTAATCTTGGCAGACTACGAACTCTACAGAGGCTAGGATCTGATCCAGGAGCGAGCACACCGTTGATGCTGAAGGAAGTCGATAACAGGATAACAGATGCAGCTGACGTTATTGTTGCTGACTGTATTGTTACTCAGTTTGAAAACCAGTTTAACCTAAGAGAACTAGAAAAGAAAAGACTCTGTCTGGATGAAGTGGAGAATGCTTATTGTTTGCACTAGTTAACGCAAATAAGGTAAGGCCTAATACAAACACTGTCAACCCTTTGATTCAGGTTTCAAATAACTTCCATTTTGGCTAATTAATGTACCTATATCCTCAAATACCACTGACATTATAGTATTTAAATTTGGCACGCTATTAGTCAATACTATAGTGAAACTTTCGGTGGAAGGAAGGCATTTATGTAAGAGGAAAGTCCTAAGATTTGTTTTTTTTTTTTTTAAGAAATTTAGAGAGCTATAAAACTAGCAAAAGAAGATATCAGTAGTCAGTCCCACAGATATTTGTAAAAATGGTATATCGAAGTTTGCACCAAAACACATAAATTTCGTTCCGACAGTTGTTTCAAAACAGGAACATTTTTACTCATCTTGCTGAAAAAATTTAGTTGTTTGTAATTAAAACATACAATTTCAATAAGCATGAAAGAAAATCAATGGATCCATGTAATATTGCTTAACAACTGTGCCAAATTACTTACACTGGCTTGAAAACTTTGGATTTTTGTAAACTTCTCTATTTTTTACCTCTTAATGAGGTAAATCATTTCAAAAGGGATGACTCTGGAAATAATCGTCGATGGAGTCAGCGAACAGAAAAAATGAGAGAGTTCGATTGGGGCAAATGAAACGAGAAGGTTAATAGAATTTTATCCTGGGCACGTGCTCGTCGTGAATAGACTTTTCGTTACCTTTTGTGAAGAAAGTGTATTTGGAAGCTAACAGAGCATCAAAAATATATGAGGCAGAATCTCGCTTGATAAAAGAACGATTCAAAAGAAACGAACTGCAAGTTTTATCGAAGTTACCATGATCTAGCTATAAGAAACAGTTATTTGAAATTCATGAAGTTAATGAGAAGTAGGAACGTTGATATCTAGGCAATCTGCAGGAACTGAAAGTTCCAACTCCCTTCGAACAACACGTGACAAAACATACCATGCCATCTTAATGAGTTGCTGGTATGGAAACCGATGCCGTGGACTTAAAAGAAGTGTAATGGATGCATCATAGAATGGGCAGAGGACTGTCGCCTTTCAATTTGGCAAAAAAGGTTACACTAACCAGCGATCCAGTAGGTAATTAGATGCACTGTATGTTTCCGATAATTTCGCGCAGACATGAAGCTGATAATTACATTAAGAAGTTGAAGGTGTCCCTTTCAACCAGAGCTCCTGCTTTGTTACGTTATGACGGACCTCGAATATACAAAGCCCTTCTCTGTTTTTTGCCAGACTGTAACGTGTTCATGTGATATTTTTTGTACCTGTGACTGCATACATACTAATCTCGAGATTCATGCTTTCTAGTCTCTGTTTAGTTCCTTTTCTTTTCTATTCTGCCACCTAATTCCTTTCTAATACCAAGCCAAGTTTCCTTAGCAGCATCTATAGCTTCTATGTGAACATTTACGAAGTGTTTGGAAATTACTGATCCAACTTATGTATTGTGACTTTCCTGTACAATTGTCTGCACATAGTTGTTGACAGTATGGTTTAATAATCCAAAGTCAACATACCTTTATAGAGCACAGACAGGGAGATGAGAAGATGGAAACAGCAGGTTAAGAATATATTTTTCCAGATAAAATTCAGACAATTTATAATATTAGCAGGCTACTTTAACATGATAGGAGGGACTCAATATAGAGGGTGTAAATTTTAAGTTGACAAACCAGAATAACTCGAAAAATAAGCGTCACATGAAAAAATGTGTAGGGTCCAAAGTTGATTATTTTAGAGGGGGACATCTTATGGTGCTAAAATTAGCCCGCCACCCCAGCCCCCATTTTTATTCCAAAATAAGATTCTACATAAAAAACTATGTACATTTTGTCATAAACATTTCTTTTGATTCTTGGTAGTTGGCACTGTAATTCCAGGAAATCGATGTTCTCATTTTTGCAGGGAAAATGGTTACGGATAAATAAAAAATACTTATTTACTTCGTAAATTTTGATTCGCTTAAGCTAAAACTCTCCCTCTCTTCCCATAGGATGGGGTTTGAGAGAGAGGAATTAGAGTATTACAAATGTTGACCCAGATATTAATTTTTTCCACAGATTCGTATAAGTTTTGTTTGTTTCGTGGTCATGAGGCCACTCAACTTTTAATTATCAAACAAATCATCTGACTAGCTAACTAACTAGCCAAACATCCTACTTACTAACGAGTGAATTCACTAACTAAAAAACTAACTTACTCACCAACCTAATTTTGTATTCGATTCGGAGTAATCACTCTTGTTTGTCGAGAAATCTCACAACTGGGGTGCTTGCTTAATTTGAGTCTTTTAGTTTCGAGTGCAAAAACTTAGAAAACAGCAGTCATGAATTTATTGACTTCAATCACGTTTTTCACACCTTTATTCCATTTCGGAATATCGCGGCTGTTACGTCGTTTACATTTTTAGAATTATGTACGATATTCGATATCGCACTCAGCCCTGATCTATAATCGATGCTCTTATCCAGACCTTGCTGATTAGCGGCGGAATGTTTCGGAGTGCTGCCGATAGGTAGTGCAGGAACGAGAGATTCGCCCTTTCTCGTAATAAGACTGGGTTCAGAAATTATAAGTATTAATGTAATAAACGCACTGTACTTTTTACCCATTTGAGCAGTCAGACAGCAATACATAGTTTATAACGATTGTCTTTTGGGCGATCACCCTGTGTAACTGCGTTCGCGGCTTTTGCTCGCTACCAGTCGCGTTTGATGGGGAGTTAGAGGGAGTGGTGGTAATATGGACCCCCAGTTTGTTCTCCAATAATATATTGTATACAAATACAATAATAGTATGTTAAATGATATAGTTATACTCTACTGACAGTTAACTAAAACATTATATTGATTAAATTCCTTAAAATGTCATAATATATTTATTATTATTTTGTTTCCCAAAGATGGTAAATTTGACTGCGAACGAGATATGCAATTAATATGGCCCCAGTGGTGTTTGTAATATGGACTCCTGCTATATTTTAAGGAGTTTTTGCTGGAAGTAAAAGAAGAATTGCTTTTTAATTAAAATACGTACTTATTATGAAATATAAAACCATAAAAGTACAAAGTAGCACAGTACTAGCGACAGAAGTCACAAACAGAGTCCTCTTTCTCCGCCCCCACACATTCGCTGTGAGTCCATAAAGAGGACATTAGGCATTGCATCCAAAATTCGCCACGAACATCACCTGAAAACTTCTCGTCACATAATAGGCAAAGAGCATCGTCTTTCCCTGTCTGGAGTTCACCAACCGGAAGGTCACATGGAGAATCACCAGAACAAGTTGAGAGCCCCATGACGTCATCGTCAGCACAATCTGAGTCATCACTGTCCATTTCTTCTTGCTTAATCAGTTTCCTTGAACTGTTGACTACTCTTACTAACGCCTCTTCCACGACCAGATGCTCCCCGCCCTCTACTACGAGTTTGCGTTTTGGTTCCAGAACAAGATGGCTGTGATATAAGTCAAGTTCCTTTTGACAGCTATTAATTTCCCTCGTCCGCGTTCACGGCCAGGAAGACAAGCTGCAACTTTTTTCTCTTGTATGTAAGCTTCTAATTCGTTTTTATATGGAGATCCTGTCACAAGACTAGCAACACACGGGTTTCGCCCATGAGGCGATGTTTCTATCTTCTCAGGTATGGGATGGATATCCCTTGGAGACACACGAAGTGCTATTTTGACAGGCTCATGGACATCAATTTCAATAGCATCAAGGTCCTCTTTAGTCTGAATTCTCTTTCGGGTTCCTGTTCTTTCGGGTGGTCAACAGGCTCAGGAATCGGGACTTCTTCCTCAGCGATCTTAGAATAAATTTCTTTCTAAGGGATAAATTCCTGTTACCCTAAACACTTTTACTGCATCAATGCCGGCTGTACACCGGAGTTAGGCCTTGCCAAAGAGAGACGCTACTTCATAGAGTCCAACAAGTTAGCTTTGATGGAGCATCCACTGACGAATATTCTCGCTGTAGTGAGTCTTAAGTGCACCCATAAAAGTACGATCCAGGGGTTGCAGTTTGTGTGATGTGTGTGAAGGCAGTGACAAAATGGTGATGAAATTTTTTCTTGCCACATCAATCATATCAAAATACCTTACATGGGAGAAGTTTCCATCAAGGATGATTAGAATAGGCGAAGTCTCTGTTGGCTTTGTTTTTTCGACAAAATGTTTCAGCCAGTCCGTGAATAGGTATGCATGAACCCAACCAGATGAGTGGGCTCTCCCAATTTACCAGGAGGAGCACCTTTCATAACAAAGTCTGCCGTATTCGTTCTCGGGAAATACAAACATCGGGGGAACATAAGAACCTCCCGCACTCATCGAACAGATGACCGTTACTAGAGGCACACACTATGCAGTAGTCAGAGAGAAAACTTGGCGTTTATCTCAGCTTGCAGTTACTTGCGGTATCTTAGTGTGAACTACACTAAGCCCTGTTTCGTCGACGTTCCATACACGATCATCTGGATATTTATGTTTCTGGTATTCAGCTTGTAGCAAGTCTTAGAATGAGTTAACTCTCTCACGCGTAAACCCGGTTGCTCGAGCATACGACGTTCCGGTTGGCTTTATAATTGAAAGCTTATCTTGATGACGTCGAAGAAAATAGTCAAGCCAAGCCCTTCCAGCAATTTCATTTCTGAAATCTGTTGCAATTCCATTCCTAACAGCAAGTTGGTAAGCCATTTTTCGAATATACATTCGAGTAAAACCACAGAATTTGGCCTCCATATACTGTAAGTAATCCACTTGTTCACTTTCTAGGGCTGCTGGTAGAGCTAGTTTTCTTCAAAGCTTTTCAGTTTCAACATCTGTCATCTGTGAGGTATTAGCCTCACACACATACCGGCGCAGAGATTTTTTGGACAGCAAAATGTTTCGATGTTTTTTGTAATACCATAGTTTGCCTATTACAGCAGACATTGTCTCTCGCATTTTGCTTTTATTTCACATCTGTCTTTTGGGGGTTGTTTTAGGTGCCAGATTAGTCCTAGGCATCTGAAAACAAATATAAGAACATTTTACGGGCTGCTTCTGATATGGGATCCACATTACAAACACCAATGGGGCCATATTACAGCCACCTACACCTTGTTCAAAAATGGTTCAAATGGCTCTGAGCATTATGGGACTTAACAGCTAAAGTCATCAGTCCCCTAGAACTTGGAACTGCTTAAACCTAACTAACCTAAGGACATCACACACATCCATGCCCGAGGCGGGATTCGAACCTGTGACCGCAGCGGTCGCGCGGTTCCAGACTGAAGCGCCTAGAACCGCTAGGCCACTTCGGCCGGCCCTACACCTTGTAAACTCGTGTAAACAACTTAAAAACGAAATAATACCACACCTTTTAATCTATTTGAAACTGTTGCCAATACTTTCTAGGTTGTATGCATAGAGCTTACACCTAAGTATTAACCAATAATGGTACGTTAATAAAGTCAAATTCACATACCTCTCAAAGTTTTGAACAGGGCTTGAAAAATATAACCTCACTGTCACTCAACCACTGTACTGACCTGCTTCCAGCGCTCCTACAGGCCAGTGAGGATACTAATAGACTAGTCCCAACTATCACCACTAGAGCTCAGCTAAATGTTATTAAGATATTAAGGGGGGGCATATTCGTTGCAGGGACCATATTACCACCATTTCCTCTAGTATTGCTACGCGGAATTATGCCGAGCGGGCCGCTTCTCGCTCATAAAAATTCTAACCCTGCCTTTCTCGACACCCCTTATCTTTCCTCCCTTGAGATTAATAGGTGGTATATGTCATTATGAATTATCTTTGCCCGCATCTCGTGGTCGTGCGGTAGCGTTCTCGCTTCCCACGCCCGGGTTCCCGGGTTCGATTCCCGGCGGGGTCAGGGATTTTCTCTGCCTCGTGATGGCTGGGTGTTGTGTGCTGTCCTTAGGTTAGTTAGGTTTAAGTATTTCTAAGTTCTAGGGGACTGATGACCATAGATGTTAAGTCCCATAGTGCTCAGAGCCATTTGAACCATTTGAATTATCTTTCTGTGGAAGAAAAAATTGAGATGCTGTACATTTATGGAGAAAGTGGGAGAAATTTTGACGATGCAGTCGCGCTTTATGCGCAGCCTTTTCCTGGCCAAGTACGATCACGGTCCTCTTTTGTTCGAGTTATTAAAAAATTTACTGCGGAAGGTAGTGTACCAGAAAAAAAGAACCTGTGCAGCTAATGTCTGTGGAGAAATAGTCAAGTGGCAGTCCTAGCTTCTGTGGCTCATAATCCATATGCGAGCACAAGAGAAATATCAAGGCAATCAGGAATTTCACACACGAGTGTTTGGAAAAACCTGAAGCTCCACAAATTTCATCCATACCATGTATCCGTGCATCAGGAACTACATGGCATGACTTCCAGTACCATCTAACGTTTTGTCACTGGGCATTTCAGCGGATGCAAACAAACCAAAACATTTTTGCCAGAGTACTTTTCTCCGATGAGGCAACATTCACAAACCATGGTGAAGCTAATCGCCATAACATGAAATACTGGAGTGAAGAGAACCCACACTGGATTCGAGAAGTCAACTATGAGCGACCTTGGTCAGTTAATGTTGGGTGGTATAATTGCCGATAAACTGATCGGTACACATCTTATCGACGGTAATTTGAATGGCAACAAATATAGAACCTACTTGAAAATGAACTGCCAAAACTACTTGAAGACCTGAGCATCGAACTTCGACAAAACATGTGGTTTCAACATAATGGTTGTCCAGCGCATTTTTCGTTAGTAGAGCGCGATGTACTAGATCGACTTTAGCATGGTCACTGTATCGGCAGGGCAGGTCCTGTGAATTGGGCAGCCAAATCTTTTGACCTTACCTCGCCAGATTCTTTCTTATGGGGTTATCTAAAGTATATCGTTTATCAGGAAACGCCTACCAATCGCGAAAACATGATGTAAAGAATACGAGATGCTTGCACTGTAATTACACCAAACATATTATCAAAATGTATGCAGGGATTTACAGCACGAGTCAATAAATGCATCAAAGTAGGTGGTCATCACTTTGAATATTTGATTTCATAAAACGGTGAGATGCAAGGGTACGGACAACAAGCAGGCCGAAAGTGAGACGCGAGGGACTCACTGGAAACAAGCACCCTGAAATTCATTTACTTCCAAGTATTTGCCAATAATCAAGAATAAAACGAAACCAGTCGTTCCTTTTCAGGACCACCAAATCTTAAACTTGAATACGTTCATCTTCAGTTATCGAGTGAGTTAGTCTTTTCCTCAGTTAGTCTTTTACTTCGTTTACTCTGCAGGTTAATGAGTTCACTCGTTAGTAAGTAGGATGTTTGGTTAGTTAGTTAGCTAGTCAAATGATTTGTTTGATAATTAAAAGTTGTGTGTCCTCATGACCACAAAACAAAAAAAAACTTATCCGAATCTACGGAAAAAATTAATATTTGGGTCAACATTTGTAAAACTCTAATTCCTCTCTCTCTCAAACCCCACCCTAAGGGGAGAGAGGGAGAGTTTTAGTTTTAGCGAATCAAAATTTACGAAGTAAATAAGTATTTTTTATTTATCCGTAACCATTTTCCACGCAAAAATGAGAACATGGATTTTCTTGAATTACAGTGCCAACTACCAAGAATCAAAACAAATGTTTGCGACAAAATGTACGTAGTTTTATATGTATAATCGGATTTTGCGAATGGGGCTTCCCATTTGAAATTTTAAAGTTGCCTGACGCCCCACTCCAATGGGGCTGGGGTGGCAGGCTAATTTTAGCACCAGTAGATGTCCCCGACGAAAATAATCAACTTTGGATTCTACACATTTTTTCGTGTGAAGCTTATTTTTCAAGTTATTCTGGATTGTCAATTTAAAATTTACACCCTGTATATTACGCAACGCCGGAGTAGAGCCGGATTTGGGCTGGAGTTGTGTGGGCGTCAGCTTATTTTATAAAAGCATTTAAAAACAACAATTTTCGTGCCAACACAATTACAGCAATAGAATGGTAAGCAGTAAATAATAAATCAATATATAGACTGCCTAGATCTTACGTAAAAATTGGCAAAACACAGTAATGAAATAAATAAAAAGATCCTAAGCAAATCAGTGTACATATAAACCAAATGTGTTTCAGCCCCTGTGATACGCAAGCGGGTACCATCAAGATCTCTACTGGGTGTATCAAAAAGAATAATCCGATTTTTAAAAAAATCATAACTATTATATTATTTGAGATGTCTGCATGAACAACGTACTGTTGGGAATAGCAAACACTCTCGTTTCCCATGGTTCCCGCTAAGTAGCATCGGGGTGTGCCCACTTCAGTTCTAGTGAAAATCGTTTTGGGGCAACAGAAAGCATTTTGTGTCATACGTCTTGCGCAGTGCGGGTCAGTAATAACCATTCAGCACGACTTTCGTACTAGGTATGGTGTGCATCCTCCTACAGTACAGAGCGTTAAACGATGGCATGAACAACACCGAGAAACAGGTTGTCTGAGTAAACGCAAATCTCCGGGCCGTCCCTGAGTGTGTCAAACGCATACGTCATACTTTCACAAGGAGTCCGCAGATATCCGATCCCTGTGCAGCTTGACAGCTCAACATTTCCCCGATGTCCGTCTGGCGTGTGTTGCGTCGACGTTTACACATGAAACCATAAAGAATTCAGCTACTGTAAGCCCTTCATGAAGGTGACAAACAAAAACGTGTGGAGTTCTGTAACTTCGTTATTGGCAAGATGGAGTATGACAGTTTTCTTCCACGCTTAGTGTCTAGTGTCGAGGCATTTAAACGGAAAGATGAACCATTATAATGTGAGAATATGGGATACGGAAGAATCACATGAAGTAGTACAACATGAGAGGGACTCTCCAAAGTTTAATGTGTTTTGTACAGTTTACAGGAAAAAATGCATGGTTCATTTTTCTTTGCCAAGAACACTGTTACAGGAAGCACATATCGAGACGTGCTTGAGAACTTTCTTTAACTACAGTTGGAGACTGATCCGAACGATTTCACTTACCAACAGGATGGGGCACCGCCACACTGGCATCTGGAAATGTGGGAATTTTTATATCAAAATATTACTGAACGACGGAACGGTTACAATGGACCAAATGATTCAGCTTTACGTTACTGGACTCCACGGTCACCGGACCTGACTGTATGGGCTTTGTAAAAGACTCTGTTTTTGTCTCTCCGTTACCAACAACAATTAATGAATTGAGACAGCGCATAACAGCAACTGTGGAAGCTGCAACTGAAGACAAGCTAGCTGCAATGTGGGAACAATTTGAATACCGCATTGACATATGCCCTGCATCTCAAAGGGAGGCACTGAACACCTATCAAAAGGTATTAAAGAAACTTTTTGAGTTTACCGTTCATCAAAAAACAAAATTCATTGTCTATGTTTATTACTTTCAGAAATATAGACGTGCCAAATTGGATCATACTTTTTGATACATCCTGTAAATAGAAAGCACAATATTCACACTCTCCGCCTCAGTGCGTTACAGTCGGGCAATAATAGAAGCACAGTAAAAGGAATGAATAAAATCACAACAGGATTTGCCACTACTACCAAGACGCCTGGACTGTGGAAGCTGCAACTGAAGACAAGCTAGCTGCAATGTGGGAACAATTTGAATACCGCATTGACATATGCCCTGCATCTCAAAGGGGGGCACTGAACACCTATCAAAAGGTATTAAAGAAACTTTTTGAGTTTACCGTTCATCAAAAAACAAAATTCATTGTCTATGTTTATTACTTTCAGAAATATAGACGTACCAAATTGGATCATACTTTTTGATACATCCTGTAAATAGAAAGCACAATATTCACACTCTCCGCCTCAGTGCGTTACAGTCGGGCAATAATAGAAGCACAGTAAAAGGAATGAATAAAATCACAACAGGATTTGCCACTACTACCAAGACGCTCCACCACCAACTTACATAAAGTACAGAGGGCTGCCGAGATTACCTGGTCGGTGGACAAGACAACAACATAAAACTCAGAAAACTTATAGATATCTACAATACCTGAGCATGCTTTTAACATGATTACAAATCGTATATACAACTCTCTCTTGTGCAACATTAGAACACGCCCTCAGAATGGAGGTAACACGCAATACACAAACAGTCTTGCACACCCATTGCCGTGTAATACAGGAACTAGTAAAGAGCACTTCGTACTGAAAACACATACGCGAGTCACTTTCTGTCTTTACTGTACACTGTATTTTCCGTACATTTTCCGTGCCAGCAGGACACTTAACATTGGGGACCAATACAGCGCATTCCTAATGCTCCGCATGTTATAGCACTACCAGGGCTACTCTTCTCCCTGTACGGTTATGGCTGCCGTCTTCTCTGGCCACAGGGTAAAATTAACATCGGGTACGCAAACTCTGCAACAGCTTGGCCATGTCCGCATGGACCGTTGAGTGCACAGGGTGCTCGGCTCCTCGGCACAACACGCTCCAACCGAACTTTCGTCTCGGCTGCTGGCCAGCATTCAGCTGCTCTCCTCAGAGCATGGCCTCAGAGGCACTCGCGTGGAAGCTCGCGCATAGAGCGCGCCACCCAAAAGCCCCCACTCTAACGGTGCTAACGCAGGGAAGTCTAAAAGTGCCGTTTTGCACACCACAGTTTCTAAACTCTGAAGAAGTCCCCATGTTCAACAACGTGTACTGAACGGTGTCCTCTGGGAACGATGTGCCTTAACCCGAAGCTTACTCTGTCAACACGTCTGCAACAGATCGCCGCCTATCCTGCGTTGCTCATCGGACAGGCCTCCAGCTTCTGCAATGCCTGCGACGTAACTGGTCTTATCTTTTGATTACATAGACTTAGAAGTTTAAATTTTTACGCCGCCTTAGACATTAGTACGTGACATAAATTTCAACGCGGTACCTCTACCCGTTCCTGAAAAAGGGGGTCTTAACTGACGGACTGACAGGCGAAGAACAAAGTAATTCTATAAGTACAATTTCTTCCATTCCGTCGTTGCGTCTGATACAGCAACCAGTGTAAGATTTGAGATAAAATACAGTCTTGGTTGCGGAGGTTTTTATTTTCTAATAACAATGACACGTTCCACCAATGTTAGGCACCTTCACTCTATAGAATCTGGTAGCGGCAAACGCCGTCCATAAAAATGATTACACGATGCGAATACATTGGCAAAATGCGATTAGGATATCAAAAACTTGAAAACCCACTTGACAGGCACTGGAGATTTTCAGCCTCTTAATAACTTAATTGCATTTTGGCGATGTATTCTCACTGGGTTACCCTTTTTTATGAAGGCCGTGAGCGGTGCCCAGTTTCTATTATCTGTAGATGCCTACCATAGGCGAAACGCGTTACTGAAATTTGAAAATAGAAACGTCCACAACCATGACTTTATTTGTATCTTCAGTGCTGCAAGTGTTCAGTTTTTACCGATTAAGGTACGCAACGCTAATAACGAGTCATACGAGGCACGTTGTGACAGCATAACCATGTTCTGTAAGTCGGTCAAAACAGTCACTAGACAAGTATTTTATCTCATGAATATTAATATTCGAAATACTGAAAAGAAATGTTTTGTATGTTTTAGACTAAGACTTCCAAAAAGAACTTCAGGCGAGCACTTTTAAGTTGTAAGTTGCTCACCTCAAATCCAAATTGCACGAGCTCCTAGATGCGCGTTCGTTTTTCAGTTTAGGAGATAAACCGACGTGCGTATCCAACTGCAAATGTAACACCCGGTGTCTTGTACCAAAAGCGATTTATTTCGCTACTCTCTTTGCGACATAGCACCCTACCTTAAGGCCGTAAATGTGTTACGTCTATACAAAATCCATAGTCTCGTCACAGTACCATGAGCCTCAATATGAAATACCTCGAAACAGTAACCGCAAAAAGAGTCGCAATTCTCAGCCAGGTAGATCGGATTCAGCTGCTATCGTCACTCGAGCTCAGTACGAACGGAACTGATGGTTCTCAACTCGACGAGTCATATCAACCGTGTGACGTCAGCGGTCCCACCAACGTTGCTGCTTAATCGTTCCGTCTCGCAGCGTTCAGTTTCGCTTTTGGTAGCAACGATCTGAGGATGTCGATCTCGCTGACTGAAAGTAGAGCTATAGCAGAAAAGCTACAGACAGATATTTCTGAGCTCTTGTGGCCTGGTCCCATATCCTCGTGATATTTGCAGTGAGCGCTCCGCCCGTGGAAGGTGAGGTCACCGTGCGGCACACCTAACAAGACGATCTTCTTGGGGCAACTCTCTCACTCCTTGCACTTCTTACGATAGTCACGTTGTGCGTGTTTCAAAAGCAGCGGAAAAACGATGGTCGCAGTAGATGAAAATCCTTTCGCGCTGCTGATAGTGAGAGAGAATGAGTAGATGACACGGATGAATTGTTGAGACCGACGGACACGAACTGGCACGGAGCAACTCAGGGCATACCGATCTGCTATTGGCGAGAACGTAAGGTCGCACTTCTCGATCATCGTGAAAAGTGTTCGACTACGACTACTGGCCTAGATATCCAACAACTGGAGATGAGGTACCTTCAGCGCCTAGGAGGGGACTGACATGTCTGGCTAAAACTGTGTAATGTCATCCCTTCTCAACGAATTCGTACAGCAACTACGGCAGATTTTGGTGGTGTTAAATTTCTAGGCTGGCTGCGTGTTTTTTTCTCATAATACATGCGTCAAGCAATAACAATAAAATATGCAGGCTCACAGTTATTAAAGTTATTTCAAATTCGTCTGCGAAAGTAAAAGAAAGTACATTTTTATTGATATAAAACATCATCTGTGGTCTGTAACGAACCATGTTCACAGTTTGGTTTGACTTCTACATCTAGAAGCAATTAGCTGCGAAAGATACGGAGGTGTGATTTTATTTATGTCATTTACTACCTAACTGTCGCTTACTCGGGTAATGCTGCCTGCTTCTTGCACATTTAAGCGGTATTCCTTCGTTTGGCAAAGCTGTTTCTTGCCTGATCTAACGTTGGTTTGAGGCACCATAAATTTCTTGGCTGGCATGAAGTAATGTAGCGTCACCACTGTTTGCTTTCATACTCGTGGCTAAACGCGTCTCTCTGTGTTTTTGTCTAAGTAGTGTTGCCAGTTAAAACGGTGATCTGGTTTTCATATTACCTAAATTTTACATACGTTTGACATTGTGTCAACTGCTGGTTGCAGTCTGATTCGTTATCTTATTCTTTGGAAACCACGTTCCATAAGACCGCTTCTAAATCTTTCGACAAATCTGTTTGGCATCGTTGGATCTGGTAACATACACTGCTGGCCATTAAAATTGCTACTCCACGAAGATGACTGCTATACACGCGAATTTAACCGACAGAAAGAAGATGCTGTGATATGGAAATGATTAGCTTTTCAGAGAATTCACACAAGGTTGGTGCCGATGGCGACACGTACAACGTTCTCAAATGAGGAAAGTTTCCAACTGATTTCTCATACACAAACAGCAGTTGACCGGCGTTGCCTGCGGAAACGTCGTTGTGATGCGTCGTGTAAGGAGGAGAAATGCGTACCATCACGTTTCCGACTTTGATAAAGGTCTGATTGTAACCTATGACGATTGCAGTTTATCGTACCGCGACATTGCTGCTCGCGTTGATCTAGATCCAATGACTGTTAGCAGAATATGGAATCGGTGGCTTCAAGAGGGTAATACGGAACGCCTTGTTGGACCGAAACGGCCTCGTATCACTAGCAGTCGAGATGACAGGCATCTTATTCTCATGGCTGTAACGGATCGTGCAGCCACATCTCGAACCCTGAGTCAACAAAGGGGACGTGTGCAAGACAACAACCATCTGCATGAACAGTTCGACGACGTTTGTAGCAACATGGACTGTCAGCTCGGAGAACATGGCTGCGGTTACCCTTGACGCTGCATCAAAGACAGGAGCGCCTGCGATGGTGTACTCAATGACGAACCTGGGTGCACGAATGGCAAAACGTCATTTTTTTGGATGAATCCAGGTTCTGTTTACAGCATCATGATGGTCGTATCCGTGTTTGGCGACATCGCGGTGAACGCACTTCGGAAGCGTGTATTCGTCATCGCCAAATTGGCGTATCACCCGGCATGATGGTATGGGGTGCCATTGGTTACACGTCTCGGTCACCTCTTGTTCGCATTGATGGCACTTTGAACAGTGGACGTTATATTTCAGATGTGTTACGACCCGTGCCTCTACCCTCCATTAGATCCCTGCGAAACCCTACATTTCAGCAGGATAATGCACGACCGCATGTTGGAGGTACTGCACGGGCCTTTCTGGATACAGAAAATGTTCGACTGCTGCCCTGGCCATCACATTCTCCAGATCTCTCACCAATTGAAAACGTCGGGTCAATGGTGGCCGAGCAACTGGCTCGTCACAATACTGCAGTCACTACTCTTGACGAACTGTGGTATCGTGTTGAAGCTGCATGGGCAGCTGTACCTGTACACGCCATCCAAGCTCTGTTTGACTCTACGCCCAGGGCCGTTATTACGGCCAGAGGTGGCTGTTATGGGTACTGATTTTTCAGGGTATATGCACCCAAATTGCGTGAAAATGTAATCACATGTCAGTTCTAGTATAATATATTTGTCCAATGAATATCCGTTTCTCATCTGCATTTCTTCTTGGTGTAGCAATTTTAATGGCCAGTAGTGTATTAATAGACGTTCATGGTCTTTGCAAGTTCGTAAATCTCATGAACTTCCGTTAATATGTTACGAGATCCGGGATGACAGCACATATATGTCGAAACCGGCAATCAACAGAAAGATTTACAAGCGATCTAGCCTAACCTGATCTTTTAAGAATAATATTACCTAAAACTGCTGTCTCCGTCTGCTGAATAGCAAGGCGGTCATGTCATTTTGATTTTTGTTTGTCATCGATGCGCACGTGAGAGAAGGAGCAAGCTACGTTACTTTGAAACAATCTTTGGTCTTGTCGTGGCACGGTCTTCGCCTCTGCGCAGTCTGATACAGTCTTAGTTGAAGTGTGGTGGGTGATGGACGTATTCGGTACTGCTTTGTGGACTTGTGATTGTATCTGTTATATGAAGAAAGAACAGCAAAAATGAGTATGGTGTACACAATGAAAGGTGAAAGGAAAATAATTTCTTAATAATGTGATCGTTGTTGAAGAGAAGAAGTTTGAGTTAAGACTACAGCGCTGCGCACTTAATTTGTCGGGACGACTATTGTCAGATACTTAACTTGCTCAGAGCTGAGAGAAGGATCACCCCACTTCTCTGAATCAAGGATTAACATTTTAACTGATTATGCTGTTTGATTTTTATAGAAATTCTCTGTTAACATTGTACCCTATTTAAATAATTGTTCAGTTCGTTAAGCATAGTATTGTTCAGACCTATGCTATGTTTGAAGCTTTACTCTGTGTTTTGAATATACACTTCATTCTAAAATCTTTATCTTGTCATATCATTTCTATGGAATGCCTACACTCGCCATCCCACTGTTTGTCATTACGAATTACTGCATGCAACATTTAGAACATGTATTTAGAAATGGAAATATAGCTTAGCCACTGCCTACTTACTGTTTGCTTTTGTGCTTTCGAGAAATCTGGAACAGTGTTGTCCAGACTCGAAGTAAGAGGAAATTTTAATTAGGGCCAGATAACTGCTTTACTTCAGTTGCATTAAAATTAGTTACAGTTCATTTCATATTAGATTATGTTTAGTCAAAGTTTAGCATTGGAGTTTTGGTAATACATACACTTTTATAGTGTGGTAGGTAAAGTTCGGCTAAATTTCAGACAGAAACAAAAATTGCGTGAGGAGGTTAGGTATGATATCTTGTATGTATATTTATCTTGTATGTATATTATGTTATTATGAATTTATTTAGCACGTCAGGTATACGACGGAGTATTGTTAGAGTTGAAGATCTAAACGGAGAGAATGGGAGGGCTTGATGGGAAAAGATGAGTGTAGGTAGTGAACAATGAACGGAAAGTGTGAGAGTGAATTGGTAATGAGATAGAGAGAAGGTGGAGGAGGTAGAAGTGGAGGGGATGGCGGGGGAGAAAGAGAGAAGCGTTGAAGAAAGTGTAATTATTTGTGATAACTTGAAAAATTTTGTATAATGTATAATTTCCGATATTTGTTTAGACTTATTACTAAAGGAGATGAACTTCCAGCAAGAGTCCACGATCGTTATGAGTATTTTATGGATAAAAGCGTCTAGACTGATTAATAAAATGTCATCTGCATTTGACATCATCAGATATGAAATTCTTTGAACATACGAAACAGAGTGAATATTAAAACGTATACCTAATCGATGGGTCAACGAACAACTTTCAAATCGCTGTGAGCACTATGGGACTTAACATCTGAGGTCATCAGTCTCCTAGAACCTAGAACTACTTAAACCTAACTAACCTAAGGACATCACACACATCCATGCCCGAGGCAGGATTCGAACCTGCGACCGTAGCAGTCGCGCAGTTCCAGACTGAAGCGCCTAGAACCGCTCGGCCACTCCGGCCGGCTCTTATTTTATAGTGATGATCATTTCTCTCAATGTGAGTGGGTGCCAACAGAATATTTTCGCAATCGGAGGAGAAAACTAGTGATTGAAATTTCATGAGAATATCCCGTCGCAACAAAAGATGCCTTTGTTTTAATGATTGTCACTCCAATTCACGTATCATGTCTGTGACACTATCTCCCCTATTTCGGGATAATACAAAGCGAGCTGCCCTTCTTTGTACTTTTTAGATGTCATCCGTCAGTCCCACCTGATGCGGATCCCACACCGCACAGCAATACTCAAGAATAGGGTGGACGAGCGTGGTGCTAGCAGTCTCTTTAGTAGACCTGTTGCACCTTCTAAGTGTTCTGCCAATGAATCGCAGTCCTTGGTTTGCTCAACCCAGAATATTATCTATGTGATCGTTCCAATTTACGGTATTTTTAATTGTAATCCGTAAGTATTTAGTTGAATTCACAGCCTTCAGATGTGTGTGACTTATCGCGTAATCGAAATTCAGCTGATTACTTTTAATACTCATGTGAGTACTTTTCTTTATTCAGGGTGAGTTGGCACTTTTCGCTCCATACAGATATCTAAAACATTTTGCAAGTCGTTTCGATCATCTGATGACTTTATAAGACGGTAAATGACAGTATCATCTACAAACAATCTAAGACGGCTACTCAGATTGTTTCGTATGTCGTTAATTTAGAGTCTGCATCTCGTGGTCGTGCGGTAGCGTTCTCGCTTCCCACGCCCGGGATCCCGGGTTCTATTCCCGGCGCGGTCAGGGATTTTCTCTGCCTCGTGATGACTGGGTGTTGTGTGCTGTTCTTAGGTTAGTTAGGTTTAAGTAGTTCTAAGTTATAGGGGACTGATGACCATAGATGTTAAGCCCCATAGTGCTCAGAGCCATTTGAACCATTTTTCGTTAATTTAGATCAAGAACAATAGAGGGACTATAACTCTTCCTTGGGGAACGCCGGCTATTACTTCTGTTTTACTCTATGACTTTCCGTCTATTACTACGAACTGTGACCTTTCTGACAGGAAATCACGAATCCAGTCGCACAAATGAGGCGATACTCCGTAGGCACGCAGTTTGGTTAGAAGACGCTTGTGAGGAACGGTGTCGAAAGCCTTCTGGAAATCTATAAATATTTAATCAATTTGACATCCCCTGTCGATAGCACTTATTACTTCATGAGTATAAAGAGCTAGTTGTGTTTCACAAGAACGATATTTTCTGAAACCATGCTGACTATGTGTCAATAAATCGTTTTCTTCGAGGTACTTTATAATGTTCGAGATTCTTATCTTTGGGTGTTCCCACAGGATTGGGAAGAACTCATCTATCAACTCGGCGTGTGACGAATAGTGCTTACGATTAATACTTACAAGAAAACTGCTAGAACTGCTCTACCATCTGACGCATTATTTATAATTGTCAGTTCATTGTAATAAACGCTAAAAAGTTTTACAACCTTATATTCATTTTGAAACATTTTGTATTAGTACAATAGATGGAATCTGTACTGTTCCGTGGGTGGAATTTAATGGCTGATGTACATGAATTTAGAAGCCTTATCAGACAACAATACCCTTATCAATACGAATTCAAAACCGTTTTCATCGCGGGGTGTACGAGGTGTAGCCCAGCGATTATTTATCTTCATACCTTTTATTGGAGTGTATTTATGTGATAGCATGATTTAAATCTTTTCCCTCGATTGTCCATCTCAGATCATTTCTTTGGCTTTGGCGTAAAATTCGGCCCTCTGAAGCTTTCGCGCCAGTGGACACGGCGTCAGCACAAGATAATGCTGACGCTGGAATAGGGCAATGTGTTGCTGGGAACGGCCAGGGAGCGCGGCGGGGCAGGGGAGAGGATGATCTCTCGAAGCCGGGCGCCGCGCCGCCCCTATCGGAGGCTCAGCCCGGGACGGCGCGGCCCGACACGCGCCGCTGAGCCGCCGACCCGGAAGGAGCGTCCGTCTCGCCGAATGGCGGCTGCTATTGGCTGGCTGGCTCTAAAAGGGAGCCATCCACAACAGTGGCATCGCAACAGAGGGAAATCGTTACTAGTGTCTGAAACTGAGCTGCTGATATCGCTTTCACTGTTTATCAGTCCACTGTGCGTCTACGTGTAATGAAAAGCCCCGTGAAACGCTTACTGCAAGGTTCGATCTTAAGTCCATTATTTTTTGTTTTGAAGTCTTGTTCTTTGAAGTTTACAATGCAGATGAATACGTAAGAGATGCAGTGGTTGTTGTTTCAGAGACCTCTGGCGCCCAGTCACGCATGAAATTAACCTTCCTTTCCGTCGTTCTCTATTGTTAGGTAACAAACTCACGGAAATGGTGTTTTGTTCAGGTAGTGCTCGACTCCTTTCAAATACTTAACGAAAGTAATTTTTATGCAATGTTTAGAGCATTATCTTTTTATTTACTATCGCTTTCAATTTAATCCAACATCAACAGTATGAAATATATTGTTGTTTCAGCCTACATGGCATCATTTCTACTGTTGCGTCTGTAATAAAAATAGAGTTGTTAATGTTGCCACATGCAAAATGCATTTATACAGGTTGAGTAATCTTGTCTCTAGCCTTTCTATGCCTCCAGCTGTGTGGTTCTATAGTAAGTTGTTTGGAAATCAGTAACAAATAAAGATTTGTTTTATTAGCTACTCTTCACGTTACATAACACAGCTTCCACAAAAATAAGGGAGACGTAAGGCTGATTGTCCCTAACAGGAAATCCTTCCAGCAAATTAGGAGTAATTTCCATTACCAGAAGTCAGTTCTTGAAATATTTAAGTTGGTTTTTAGACGAATAAGGAGATTGTTACTCTCACCTCAGCAAGGTCGGTGAGGACGACTGCAGAACAACGGGCAAGATCGCTCAGTTTCGAACCATCGTAAGTAATACAGTGTAATCAATAGCTATAATGAAATACGCGCTTTCTTTTTTCCGTAAGCGCATAGACGCAACCATTGTGCTACGATCATCTGAAATCACACCTCTGACGGAGGCAACGAGATGCGCTTCTAATGCATTTGCATCCATGCTGTTGAATCATTGTTGGTAATTCTTGGAATGTGCAACTATCAGATCCTCAGATTCCTGCCACTTCCGGAGTGATGTAACTGAGAATGTAAGGTAAATTAGTGGGAAACAAGCTCAAATCCAAACTTCGTCCGAGTAGTTCTCGAAACGCCTAAGAGCCGACCGCCGTGTCATTCTCAGACGATGGGCGTCGCTGGATGCGGATATGGAGGGACATGTGGCCAGCACACCGCTCCCCCGGCCGTTTTTATCTTTCGTTACGGGAGCCACTCCTTTCAATCCAATAGTTCTTCAGTAACTGGTCTCACAAGGGCTGAGTCCACCCAGCATGCCAACAGCCCTCAGCAGACCCGAACGGTCACCCATCCAACTCCTGACCAAGCCCGACAGCGCCTACCTTCGGTGACATGATGAGTACCAGTGTTATCACTACGCCAAGGCTGTTGGCATATTATTGGGAAGCAGTTCATAAACAAAGCTGAGCTTAAGTTTAGGACAACCAATACTGGGTAGAACAATCAGGCGTTGCACGATGAGCGGATGGAAGTCTTACAAATAGATGCCACTTTGTGGAGTTGGGTGTAACCAAACTCCCCTAGTTGTTAAATCGGAGAAAATGGTCCTCCAATTTAACGTGGAATCCGAATCGCGTCTCGTCCCTAGAAACTATTTACGGCATTGCGAGGTGGAGACCAGATTACAGGCAGACTGAAAATTTCCGTGCTTACACCAGGATTCATTGATTGCCATTATTTCAACTTTTCTTTTTTTTTTTGGGGGGGGGGTCATCAGTATTCTGACTGGCTTGATGTGACCCACCACGAATTCTTCTCCTGTGCCTACCACTCCATCTCAGAGCAGCGCTTGCAACCTATGTTCTTAATTATTTGCTGTTTGCATTGCAATCTCTGCCTTCCCCTACAGTTTCTACCCTCTTCAGCTCTCTTTACTGCCATCAAGTTATTCCCTGATGTCTTAGCAGATGTTCCATCATCCTGCCCCTTCTTCTTATCAGTGTTTTCCATATTTTAATTTCCTTGTCGATTCTGTGGAGAACCTTGTCATCCGTTACCTTATCAATCTGCCTAATTTTCAACATTCGTCTGTAGCACCACATATCAAATGCTTCGATTCTCTTCTTTTCCGGTTTCCCCACAGTCCATGTTTCAGTACCATACATCCAGTGCTCCAAACGTACATTCTCAAAAATTCTTCCTCAAATTAAGACCCATATCTCCTAGTGCCAGACTTCTCTTGGCCAGAAATGCCCTTTCTTCCTGTGCTAGTCTGCTTTTGATGTCCTCCTTGTTCCGTCCATCATTGGTTTTTTTGCTGCCCAGATAGTAGAATTCGTTAACTTCATCTACTCGTGACCATAAATCTAGATGTTAAGTTTCTCGCTACTCTTATCTCTGCTACATCTCATTACTTTAGTCTTTCTTCGATTTTCTCTCAGTCCTTATTCTGTACTCATTAGGCTGCTCATTCCATTCAGCAGATCCTATAATAATTCTTAAAGTTCACTAAAGCCAGCAATGTCATCAGTGGTTCATATCATTGATATCCTATCACCTTGAATTTTAGTTCCACTCCTGAAACTTTCTTTTACATTCGTCGATGTTTCTTCGGTGTATAGACTAAACAATAACAGTGAAAGACAACATCCCTGTCTTACACCCTTTTTAATCCAGGTATTTCGTTCTTGGTCTTCCACTCTTATTATTCCCTCTTGGCTCTCGTACATGTTGTATATTACATGTCTCTTCCTAAAGCTTACCTCTATTGTCCTCAGAATTTCGACCATCTTACACCACTTGACTTTATCAAACGCTTTTTGCAGGTCGACACATCGTATGAAACTATTTTAATTTTTTTTAGTCTTGCTTCCCTTATCAACCGCAAAATATTCTCACACTCGCGAAAGAACTAAATTGACAAAGTAATTTGGGAGCGAGGAAAAGTACGTTTAGTAAAACATATATTGTTAAACTGTTCTCTAAAAGGTTTCATAAGGAACCAACAACACTACGAAATTGATCCTTTCTCACTCTGAACAGAGAAGTAGATATTCGTGACCAAAGTCAGTAATATCGCCAAATGAAATGTTCTATATAGCCTTCCAAACAAGGAACGGCTTGAATGCGAGGTTGCAAAATGCCAATAATTTTTACAGCATATATTGTCCACCATGCAACCACAATATTGGCTGATAATGTCAACAGGTGGCGGGACTGAAGGTATCTGGTGGTAAGCACAGAATGAGGCTACAGAGAATAGCTGAACTGCATTAGCGACGAGTAACTCACAACAGTGCTATAGTACTAGTCGTTTTGACACACAGCAGAGCAATGGCAACGATAAATAAAGCAAACATTGCGTTATGAATACAACAACAGATGCCGAGTTTGATATTTCGCCCGAAAGAACCCTAGGAAATTAGTAGAGTTACAAAGAAGTGTCAAATCAAATATTAGCGTCTCTGTAAGATGCGTCAGTGGAATTTGTGGTGTCGTATTCGGTCGCCTATGCAGACAGTGTACACGAGGAGCACAAAGACGATACCTGCTAAACAAATGAAAATGATACTGAAACAGGTGTCGAAGTATGGAGTCCATCATCCTTGTCGGACAGGGAGCCACAAACCCAGTCTCCAGTGAAACGTAGTAAAAAACAATCGTCCAAGTTACGTGTGCTAAACATAAAGACGTGCATGGAAAATCATCCGCAGCATAGTAAAAAAAAAGAACGTTAGATTTCCAAGAAGCCCATAGTCATATGACGTGAAGTACATAATAAAAACTACGGATATTCAAAGGAGGACAAGACGTACTTGTTACAAAAGTTGATGTTCGTGCATTTCAAGGGTGCACGATACAGTTTGAAGGATGTGCATGATAGAAATCTACTACGTTAATCACACGAAACTGTGCGTGACATAGATTACAGTGATTTCAAGAGAAATGGTGGATGGTTCAGTAACTTCAAACAGTGCTACAGAACTGCAAGAGGTAACGTAATGAAATTTCAAACAAAGAATCAACTTGACGATGCACAAGAAACTTCAGAATTGTCCCGAACATTTGTAGATGAAATAAACACACTAATCCCGTCGTGCAGTAAGGAATTTCTTTTCAATTCCAACTAATCTGAATTCGAAGAGGGAAAGCATATGAAAGGAACCCTAGAAATCAGAGTTACCGAAAGTATTGTATCAAGATCAACTAACATCAAAACCTTAACGCATTCGTATACAACTGTGGTGACGGTTAATCAGGATGGTAATTTGTCTGGAAAGTTATTTGTTGTGCCGCGAAAAGTTGGAGGTACTTGCCCCCAACGATTCTTTCTCGTGTGCCTGGTCTTGCAAGGGCAGGAGGGAATATTTACTCCACAGCAAGCAAGAGTGGGGAAGTGGGCGTAAGATAACAACAACGACGGTATGAGCATTGCTTTTGGCCAATAGCCAGTCAGAACAAGTTGCTTTTGCTAGATTCCAGGTCTGCGTATAAAAATAATACTCCTTACGAGCAAATTAGCCTCCTGAAAAGTGTGTGACGTTGCAATTCATTCCATCTGGAAACTCTGGATGTTTGTTTTTTCACACTATCTCCAGTTACGCCTTAAAGGATAGTCAGTTTCACGATGAATCCCATGACAGACTGTTTTGCATTCGGTTGCGTGCCAACACAGTCCATCAGTTCTCTTCAGCCTTTTACACGTCCTCAGAGAGATGTAGCGATAGTTCAAAGTTTCAGTACAATATTTTGCGTTATGTATCAAGTAACTGCCTTCTCTCAAAATCCATAGAATGTTAGTTTGAAGACATTCCTCGCTTACAGGGCTGGAAAAAAACATGTACATACCAAAGCCGATGAGAGTAACTCGAAGGGTATTTGAAAATTACAGAACAACTGCATTGATTTCACATGGCCGGCCGTGGTGGCCAAGCGGTTAAAGGCGCTACAGTCTGGAACCGCGCGGCCGCTACGGTCGCAGGTTCGAATCCTGCCTCGGGCATGGGTGTGTGTGATGTCCTTAGGTTAGTTAGGTTTAAGTAGTTCTAAGTTCTAGGGGACTGATGACCTTAGAAGTTAAGTCCCATAGTGCTCAGAGCCATTTGAACCATTTGATTTCACACGTGAGCAAAGTATTATTGAAATGTCCATGACTTACTAACACCATACATGGACAGACTTTTGCCAAGGGAAGAAGTAGGATTCGGGGGTGAAAGGTTATCCAAAGACCTGTAAACATGTTTCACAGACTACAGCAGATCATTTCACCTTGTACGTCACATAAATTATGGCAAGCACTTGCCTTTATGTGAGTACTGTAGCATCTAATACAGATAATTACAAATCTGTACACAAAGCAGTAATCAGTAAGATTGCAATAAGGGGGAAAAGTGATATGGTATGCACTCGTATACACCACATTCGCTCGAATACAAGCTGGATCTTTCGCCCAACATTATGCCTTGAAAAATTACGGTGCTTGACTCTACAAATAAATACTGGTACATATTCGCAGCTCTGAAAATTTAATTGTAAGACTCGTTCCTTAGTTCCAAACTGAGCGGCAATAATGTTACTCTTTGTAAATTAATAGTTATGTATAAGATACAAACGTAACCGTCTTCTGTTGACGTTCCATCTAGTTAGTGGCTATTATCTTGCTCACAGTCGTCACAGTTCGTTTCCACGACATGACACTTAAAGTTTCTCTTGATTATGAATAAAAGTTAGTCTATCAACGAATAGTAACAGCAAAAGTAATTGGTCAATAAAATTTGAAATTCGGTGCAAGTATGATACAAATTTCAAACTAACAGATATTTGTCAAGCAAAGATTACACCAATGAAATGACAAAAAGTATGGTTTGCAACAGTCTAATGTGCGGTGTTAGATCGTACAGGAGAGTAAGCTGCAATATGCCATTTCGTCAAGGAAATCCTACATAGGTCCAAAAATTGCTATAGTTGTATATTCACTGAGGTGAGAAGAGTCATGACATACCTCCAAATATCGTGTCTGACATCCTTTTGCCCGGCATAGTACAGCAACCCAACGTGGCATGGACTCAACAACTCGTTCGAAGTCCTTTGCAGAAATAATGAACCATGCTGCCTGTGTAGCCGTCCATAATTGAGAAAGTGTTACCGATGCAGGATTTTGTGCACGAACTGACCTCTCTATTATGTTCCATAAATGTTCTATTGGATTCATGTCTGGACATCTGTGTGGCTAAATCATTCGCTAGAACTGTCCAGAATCTTCTTCAAACCAATTGCGGCCCGTTGACAAATCCATCGTTGTTTGGGAACATGAAGTTCATGAATGGCTCCAAATGGTCCCCAAGTAGCCGAACATAACCATTTCCATTCTATGATCTGTTCAGTTGTACCGGAGGATTCAGGCCTTCAGTTGGACCAGAGGACCCAGTCCATTCCATGTAAACACAGCGAACACGGTTATGGAACCGCCACCAGCTTGTACAGTGCTTCGTTCACAGCTTGGGCCCATGGCTTCGTGGGGTCTGCACCACACTCGAACCCTACTATCAGCTCCGAAATTGGAACTCATCTGAGCAGGCCACAGTTTTCCGTTGGTCTAGAGTCCAATCGATATGGTCACGAGCTAAGGAGGGCGCTCCTGGCGATATCGTGCTTTAGTACAGGGCTCGCTTCGGTTGTCTGATGCCGTAGCCCATTAACGCAAAATTTCGCCGCACCGTCGTAAAAGACACGTCAGACGTACGTTCCACGTTGATTTCTGCGGCTATTTCACTCATTGTTGCTTGTCTTCTAAAACTGGCAACTCTACGCAATTGTCGCTGCTCTCGGTCGTTAAGCGAAGGTCGTCGGCCACCGTGTTGTCCGTATTGAGAGGTAACGCCTGAAATGTGATATTCTGGAAACACTCTTGGAACTGTGGATCTATCCATACTGAATTCACTAATGATTTCCGAAATAGAATGTCCCATGCGTCTAGCTCCAACTACCATTCCCCATTCAGAGGCTGTTAATTCCCGTCGTGTGGCCTTAATCATATCAGAAACCTTTTCACATCAATCACCCGAGTACGACGACAGCCCCGCCAATGCATTTCCCTTTTATACCTTGTGTACGCGATATTTTCGCCATCTGCATATGTGCATATCGCTGTCGCATGACTTTTGTCACCTCATTGCATATTAACCCCGAAAGTAGGCTTTTGTCATTTGTACGAAGTAACCAGGAGGAATGTGTAGGCATCTCTCAAAAAATAATCCAGTTAAAGATCTTGTAAACTGTAAAGACCTTAAATATACCACATGCAGAATTTGGGGTAATATCGGCTGGTACCGTAGCGTTAAGCATAGAAGTGCCCTCAGAACCTGGTGAAATGACACTTCCCAATCTCAGAGCCAGCCAGAAAATTCACCGAGACAGTCATGAATTTCAAGGCCCATTAAAATGATGCAGCGGCAATCTTACTCGCTGTACCAGACCGGTTTCGCCGACGAGGCGCCCGTCTTCCGGGTCATGTCGATCAATACAACAGTGAACTGTAAATGGGCGGAAATTATCTCATTAAAAAAACGGGAAACGAAATACAAAACATTGCCTTGATGCTAGCAGCTCCCCCACGCGGAATGAAGCTGCCCGCGCCCCCCTCCACCGTAATGTTATTCTGAAGCGTAAAACTTCGCCGAAGAAAAATTTCCCTAAGGGGTTACTAATTTTCAGCCAAGAAGAAGGCTCCATGGCAACAATGAGTGATGGACTAGCTAGCTACTATTTTGGATGTCAGATCTGGTGCGCTGGTCAGTAAAGAGATGTGCTTGTGTTGGATTTCGTTAAAGGGCACCTATCACCCGAGGTAAAGAATAACGTTTCTACATTCAGGTCAGAGCTGGTCGTTGTTCTTGGAGATATAGCTTGAAAACTGTAGGTCTTGACAGTAGCGAGGGGAGCATACTTTTAGAGAAGATTGACGTAAATACTGACAGTGATGGAAGAAACACTAATGGTGGAGTTAATGGCGATATCAGCCGAAACTTAGAAGTCTGGTATTCTTGAGTAATTTATCAATAGTACAGTTTTAAAATGTAGCTTAAGAGTGACCTTATTGTAAACAGTTTTTGTAAATGTCTACTGTGACATAACGTTTTCTCCACTGAGTTTTTCATAGTTCCCGCACTTCAAAAGTAGGAATACTGATAATATTCGGACCAAAAAGAATGCTAGAATTAATATCAGAAGGAGCCCATATTTGGAGGTCTTTCAATTTTTACTAACGTTAGAAAGTGAAAATGAATAGGAACAACAGTCTTTTTGGTTAGCTGTGCTCATAGATAACGCATCACAAAGAACCGTGAATTGTGCTACTTGTGTTGAAAGCAGTTCCCGCAAGATAGATTTACCACCCTTGCTACGTAATCATCGTCTGATATGCTCCTGGCCAGTGAAGGAACCAGTGCAAACCAGCTAGTACCTGTCGTCCGCAGTTACTGTTGCGTCTGCCTTTATTGTAGTACGCATCGGCTGAAAATACCGACGGTAAAAAACTGAACGCTTAGTGAGTTTGCTAACTGATAGTCCCTATCTCTGTAAACTTTAACAGGAATGACGTGGTTGTCTGTCAGCATAACGAGTAAGATTGGACACTGGACTCGCATTCGGGAGGACGACGGTTCAGTCCCGCGTCCGGCCATCCTGATTTAGGTTTTCCGTGATTTCCCTAAATCACTCCAGGCAAATTCCAGGATGGTTCCTCTGAAAGGGCACGGCCGACTTCCTTCCCCATCCTTCCCTAATCCGATGAGACTGATGACCTCGCTGTCTGGTCTCCTTCCTCAAACAACCCAACCCGAGCAAGGCTGGACAGTAAAATAAAATGGCGTGCGACTAGGGCCTCCCGTCGGGTAGACCGTTCACCGGGTGCAAGTCTTTGGATTTGACGCCACTTCGGCGACTTGCGCGTCGATGGGGATGAAATGATGGTGATTAGGAGAACACAATACCCAGTCCCTGAGCGGAGAAAATTTCCAACCCAGCCGGGTATCGAACCCGGGCGCTGAGAATTGACAGTCTCTCGCGCTGACCACGCAGCTACCGGGGCCGGACGGTTGGACACTGGTTAACGCACTGAACTTACATTCGAGAGGAATGGGTTTCCGCCTCCGATTAAGGCTTTTGAAGATTTCTCTACATCGACTACGGTGTCAGTTGGAACGGAACCTTTGAAAATGACGTCACCAATCTCGTTCCTTACACGGCGGCAATCCGAGGATGAGCTTTGGCACTGACGAGGCGTTGAACATTGGTGTCTCTTTTTTTCAACATGGCATTTGAGTATGATTTCATTTCGTGATTCTAAATGTTAAATTTGAAACAGCGTTCAGGTACAGAGCGCATTCCTCTTTAAATAAAATCTGTTAGTGTCAAATTAGATCTTAATATGAGGAATACATTTTCTGAAAACGAACGCGTGGAAAACGACACCGTATAAAAGTGAATCATGGACTGTGATAAATCTGAAAAAGATAAGAAACTGAACCGTTGGACATGCTGTGCTGTAGAACGATGTTGAAATTAGGTGTGATAATAACGTTAATTCCCCACAGAACCTACGAGGAAAGGAATATGTGGCAAACACTGTGTAGATGAAGGGACGACCACATGACATGCATAAAGAAATCGACTTGTACTTGAGGGACCTGTAGAAGGTAAAAACTGTTGGGGAAGACAGATATGGGAATGTATCCATCAAATAACTTGGGGCGTTGGGCGCAACTGCGACTGTGCAACTCGCCGCTGCGGTCGGAAGACTGATAACCCTCCCAAAAACTTGGACAGCCGCTGTTAAAATAAGCATGACGTCGTCGTGGACCAAAGCTTCAAGCACGTTTTACCACGATATCTAGACATCCATTTTATTTATTTAGTACTGCGGAAGGAGAGAACTGGTTATTGTCAGGTATACTTGTTTTCATCGGTGCTGAGACTGTGCATAGCTTCACGTAGGCACATATGGCAGCGTGGAAGTAGTTTTGTGATTTGCAGGAAATGGTCACAGTCTGTCAGTGCGTTTGCCGTATTATACACTCCTGGAAATGGAAAAAAGAACACATTGACACCGGTGTGTCAGACCCACCTTACTTGCTCCGGACACTGCGAGAGGGCTGTACAAGCAATGATCACACGCACGGCACAGCGGACACACCAGGAACCGCGGTGTTGGACGTCGAACGGCGCTAGCTGCGCAGCATTTGTACACCGCCGCCGTCAGTGTCAACCAGTTTGCCGTGGCATACGGAGCTCCATCGCAGTCTTTAACACTGGTAGCATGCCGCGACAGCGTGGACGTGAACCGTATGTGCAGTTGACGGACTTTGAGCGAGGGCGTATAGTGGGCATGCGGGAGGCCGGGTGGACGTACCGCCGAATTGCTCAACACGTGGGGCGTGAGGTCTCCACAGTACATCGATGTTGTCGCCAGTGGTCGGCGGAAGGTGCACGTGCCCGTCGACCTGGGACCGGACCGCAGCGACGCACGGATGCACGCCAAGACCGTAGGATCCTACGCAGTGCCGTAGGGGACCGCACCGCCACTTCCCAGCAAATTAGGGACACTGTTGCTCCTGGGGTATCGGCGAGGACCATTCGCAACCGTCTCCATGAAGCTGGGCTACGGTCCCGCACACCGTTAGGCCGCCTTCCGCTCACGCCCCAACATCGTGCAGCCCGCCTCCAGTGGTGTCGCGACAGGCGTGAATGGAGGGACGAATGGAGACGTGTCGTCTTCAGCGATGAGAGTCGCTTCTGCCTTGGTGCCAATGATGGTCGTATGCGTGTTTGGCGCCGTGCAGGTGAGCGCCACAATCAGGACTGCATACGACCGAGACACACGTGGCCAACACCCGGCATCATGGTGTGGGGAGCGATCTCCTACACTGGCCGTACACCACTGGTGATCGTCGAGGGGACACTGAATAGTGCACGGTACATCCAAACCGTCATCGAACCCATCGTTCTACCATTCCTAGACCGGCAAGGGAACTTGCTGTTCCAACAGGACAATGCACATCCGCATGTATCCCGTGCCACCCAACGTGCTCTAGAAGGTGTAAGTCAACTACCCTGGCCAGCAAGATCTCCGGATCTGTCCCCCATTGAGCATGTTTGGGACTGGATGAAGCGTCGTCTCACGCGGTCTGCACGTCCAGCACGAACGCTGGTCCAACTGAGGCGCCAGGTGGAAATGGCATGGCAAGCCGTTCCACAGGACTACATCCAGCATCTCTACGATCGTCTCCATGGGAGAATAGCAGCCTGCATTGCTGCGAAAGATGGATATACACTGTACTAGTGCCGACATTGTGCATGCTCTGTTGCCTGTGTCTATGTGCCTGTGGTTCTGTCAGTGTGATCATGTGATGTATCTGACCCCAGGAATGTATCAATAAAGTTTCCCCTTCCTGGGACAATGAATTCACGGTGTTCTTATTTCAATATCCAGGAGTGTATTAGTGATACTCCCAAGCTTGGAAAGACGCTAACAGCCGCATTCTTCTGCTCGAAGGAAAACTATACCTATAATCAGGAAGAAAATCATTGGTAGTGCTGTAGGTGATACCACCACAGTGGCGTCTACTAACACTAAAGAAATGGCAACAGTAAATGGATTTCTATAGCGCGTAACTTCTAAGCCCTTCATGCTATCGGGTCCAGGAGTTGTCGTACACATTTCCAGAGACTCAATGATTCCCTTTATTTAGTCTCTAGAGCGACTGTACACGTACTCCAGATAACAAAGTATGCCAACTATGGTAGATGGAAGTAAAGTCTCGTGCACGTTAAAAAGCCGCACCAAGTTTTGAACTGATTGCTATCGATTCAGATTTTACCACCAGGTGGCAGGTTTATCTTATTGTAGCTTATTGTTCCACAGCAGTTCGTTCCGGCAGATCGCACAAGAGGTGATAAAACGTGGTACGTTTGTTTTTTTTACTACTTAAATTGTTTATTCTTTTTCATTTTTTAATTGAACATTGTATAATGTAAGGTCTGAAATGTGAATCAACGAATTACTCGCTGACACTACAGCATTTAAGCTTCACTTTCGTGTGGAAATAACTGTTCCATTTGGTCCCCAAAATCAGCAACGGTGCAAATGGTGAAATGTGGTAAAGCCCGCGGGTGTTTTGGGGTAAATACCGAAGCTCCAACAATGTTAACGCCCGCAAAAGATGACAATAAACAAACACACAGCGAGAGAATATCTTATCTGAAGACATAATTGCGCTTGCGGCCGGGAGGGATCGGTCGTCTGCATTGTTGTTAACACTTTAGTTCAGTCCACCTACATCGACAGGATTCTTGACAACGTCCTTCATCTGTGGTAGCAGATACGTCCTAGGCAGTGTAAAACAGCGTTGATGAAACCGCTACCTAATGCCTCTCACACAGAGGACGTGTAACTCTAGTTGAAAGTCAGTTCCTGGAAGTTCATGATTAAAAAATCGTGCGTTCGGGATATTCAGTCTACTTGCGAAAAGCGTTTAAAATTAAATTAACTCTGTTTTTTATTTATACTGAAACACGTGAAATGGCTATCAAGTCCGTATTTAACATGGTGAAACATTATCATTCGAAGTTCACTGTCTGTATAACAAGTATTCACTCGAAAAGCAGCCAAAATTTTAGCAAGTCCAACCCGACTGATCTCCACATTCTACCAGTCACAGACTCACAACTATTTGCGAGTATAAGATTTGGTCGTTTCAGTGATCTTCTTCGTAAGAAGTGCTTTCCAAAATATTCCATACAGAGCATGAAACACGCCACCGGAGTTGTTACTACGACCAGGAAGTTAACACGCTCATATCTCTCAAACTAGTTAGAAACACCAAACTTTCATTAAAATGTTCACAACTCGAGTCGCTACAGTCACGATATGTTCGAACCGAAATTAGCTCACTATTTCCTCATCTTACAGAGTATTTTTAAGGAGCGGCCTAACATCGTGTTATCCGTAGGTCGGCTAGCAAGCGACTCCCCCCTGAGGTAATCTCCTCTCTGCCCACTCCTCTATTCGCGAGGGAACAGCTTAATTATGATTGACTGTTGATCTAAACGACCAATCAGAACGTTCCTTCCTGATCATTCTCGTGGCAAATCTTGACTTATCCGATCACTAATCTGATAGTGATTAATATCAGCAAAACTTCAGTTTCTTGTATTATGTTTAATCAAAATAAGCAAAGTGCGAAATATTCTTCAATTTGATAAATAAACTTATTCCACCTCTAACTACCATTCTGGTTGCTTTTATACAAAAGCATGCTCACACAGACATACGTCACTTGAATCGTGGTTACAACATAACTTTCCCACGGTTCGTTTGTACAAGGTTTTACATAGAAATGAAATATTAAATTTTAACTGATTTCTCACACACACTCTCTCAATCATTCTCACGAACTCACACAACAAAATATAATCAAATAATAATTTTGACCGATTTTTGTATTACGTAATGCAAAATGACTAACGTTTTAAAAAGAAAATTCTAATTAATTTATTTTTATGCACTGACAAATTTGTAATGGCTTCAATGAGAATGAAATTCAATCTGTTATTGTTCCTAACTTAGATTTAAAAAGCAAGCGTAGTATTTAGGACTTTATCTCCGGAACTATAATAAATAAAAATCTGAAATTTTGACGGCATCATTCCATTATCAACAAAAGACTGTGTACCAAATTTGAACAAAATTGGATAATAACCAACATGGATTATTTACAGTCGTAGAGGGTATGAATTTTCGTATCCACTGAATGTTACGCTACGCAGTTCTCACGGCAGGCAGCGTCAGCTGTGCTGTGAGAGGCGGAGCGAAAAGAAACGTAGCCATCCTGCAGCCACTGAACTGGGCGGCTGCGTACCTTAATGCAACGAATGTTATCTCGTAATAACTTGCTGCGTTACACGCTGTGAGAAATAAAGTTTTAGCAAAACTTTATGGGAAGGCACTGAAATCTGTGCTTCTAACATCGACTCCAAAAAAGCAACGAATGTAAGATAAATGCATGGGAACAGAGAAGCTTACGACTGAGACGGAAAGAGGTGTCAAAGAAGGAAATATCGTGCTGTAGAAATAAAACGGCGGTAAGTTAGATTTCATTACATCAAGCCAAAAAAAGGAAGAAAACAGATCAAATAGCCTAATGATTATTCTTGAGAGTCATATTCAAAATTCTATCATAATGGCAGCAGCTCACAAACAGATACAGACTTACTATTTAGCGACAAAGTATCCGAAAAGAAGAACAGTCTGTCACTTCAAGAAAGAATCGGAGAACTAACAAAGCACACTATTTACTAAATACTTGGATAGCTTATCCACAGTAATTGAATTATTTCATGTTAACCTACTAATACCCATTTCGTGCAGAAAAAAGTATCATTTTTGTAAAAGTATTTTTAACCTTGCTATTGTGCTTCAAACAGAAACACCCATACACTATGTGATCAAAAGTATCCGGACAACTGGTTTAAAATGACTTACAAATTCGTGGCGCCCTTATGATGTTGGCCCAACCTTAGTCTTGATGACAACTTCCACTTTCGCAGCATACGTCCAATCAGAAGCTGGAAGGTTTCCTGGAGAATGGCAGCCCATTCTTCAGGAGTGCTGCACTGAGGAGAGGTATCGATGTCACTCGGTGAGGCCTGTCACGAAGTCGGCGTTCCCGAACATCCCAAAGGTGTTCTGTGGGATTCAGGTCAGGACTCTGTGCAGGCCAGTCCGTTACAGGTGCAACCTCTCCGCCACACGCCGTGCGTTATGAACAAGTGCTCGATTGTGTTGAAAGATGCAATCGCCATCCCCGATTTGCTCCTCAATAGTGGGAACCAAGAAGGTGCTTAAAACATCAGTGTAGGCTTGTGCTGTGATACTGCCTCGCAGAACAACAATGGGTGCAAGCCCCCTCCATGGGAAACACGACCACACCGTAACACCAATGCCTCCGAATTTTACAGTTGGCACTACACTCGCTGGCAGATCACGTTCACCGGGCATTCGCCATACCCATACCCACACCTTGCCATCGGCTCGCCACATTGTGTAACGTTATTCTTCACTTCACACAACGTTGTTCCACTCTGCAATTGTCCAATGTTTACGCTCCTTGCAGCAAGCAAGGCGTCGTTTGGCATTTACGGGCGCGATGTGTGGCTTATGAGCAGCCGCTCGACCACGAAATTCGAGTTTTCTCACCTCCCGCCTAACTGTCGCAGTACTTGCAGTGGGTGGATCCTGATGCAGTTTGGAATTCCTGCGTGATGGTCTGCATAGATGTCTGCCTATTACACATTATGACCCTCTTCAACTGTCGGCAGTCTCTGTCAGACAACAGACGAAGTCGGCCTGTACGCTTTTGTCCCTTAACGTTTCCACTTCACTATGACATCGGAAACAGTGGACCTAGGGATGTTCAGGAGTGCGGAAATCTCGCGTACAGGCGTATGACACAAGTGACACCCAATCACTTGACCACGTTCGAAGTCTTTGAGTTCCGTGGAGCGCCCCATTCTGCTCTCTCAGTATGTCTAATGCCTACTGAGGTCACTGATATGGAGTACCTCGCAAGAGGTGGCAGCACAATGCATCTAATATGAAAAACGTACGTTTTTTGTGAGTGTCTGGATACTTTTGATTACATAGTGTATAGTGAATGGTTCTGTTAGGCCCGCAACTTAAAAAAATGATATATTCTTTGATGGTTTTTCACAATATATTTTGTATTTAGTTTGTTGTGTATAAAAACAGAAGTTTGAACTTTTCAACATTTATTGAACATATTTAATACTAACCCCCCCCCCCGCATGAACCATGGACCTTGCCGTTGGTGGGGAGGCTTGCGGACCTTAACGATACAGACAGCCGTACCGTGGGTGCAACCACAACGGAGGGGTATCTGTTGAGAGGCCAGACAAACGCGTGGTTCCTGAAGAGGGGCAGCAGCCTTTTCAGTAGTTGCAGGGGCAACAGTCTGGATGACTCACTGATCTGGCCTTGTAACACTAACCAAAACGGCCTTGCTGTGCTGGTACTGCGAACGGCTGAAAGCAAGGGGAAACAACAGCCGCAATTTTTCCCAAGGGTATGCAGCTATACTGTATGATTAAATGATGATGGCGTCCTCTTGGGTGAAATATTCCGGAGGTAAAATAGTCCCTCAATCGGATCTCCGGGACGGCACTACTCAAGAGGACGTTGTTAACAGGAGAAAGAAAACTGGCATTCTACGAATCGGAGCGTGGAATGTCAGATCCCTTAATCGGGCAGGTAGGTTAGAAAATTTAAAAAGGGAAATGGATAGGTTAAAGTAAAGATATAGTGGGAATTAGTGAAGTTCCGTGGCAGGAGGAACAAGACTTTTGGTCCGGTGAATACAGAGTTATAAACACAAAATCAAATAGGGGTAATGCAGGAGTAGGTTTAATAATGAAAAAAATAGGAGTGCGGGTAAGCTACTACAAACAGCATAGTGAACGCATTGTTATGGCCAAGATAGACACGAAGACCATGCCTACTACAGTAGTACAAGTTTATATGCCGACAAGCTCTGCAGATGATGAAGAAGTTGATGAAATGTATGATGAGATAAAAGAAATTATTCAGGTAGTGAAGGGAGATGAAAATTTAATAGTCATGGGTGACTGGAATTCGACAGTAGGAAAGGGAAGAGAAGGAAACGTAGTAGGTAAATATGAATTGGGGCTAAGAAATGAAAGGGGAAGCCGTCTGGTAGAATTTTGCACAGAGCATAACTTAATCATAGCTAACACTTGGTTAAAGAATCATGATAGAAGGTTGTATAGATGGAAGAACCCTGGAGACACTAAAAGGTATCAGATAGATTATATAATGGTAAGACAGAGATTTAGGAACCAGATTTCAAACTGTAAGACATTTCCAGGGGCAAATGTGGACTCTGACCACAATCTATTGGTTATGAACTTGTATGAGGTATGCGCTGTCTGCGATATAGAATCGCTGACCAGAGAGCAGTATTGACTGCAGTACGAACTGTGTAACTGTAGCGGTTAGTTGTTGCTAGTCGCTTGTCTGAGGTGGTCTGCGCTTGTCTGCAGTCTGCTCTGGTCGGGAATCTGGAGATGGAGTATTGTTGTATAAGGTAAAGAAGCAGAGTCGCGCATATCTAGTGATGTATTTGAACTGACATCCAAATGTTTTTTAAAAAAATTTCCTAATAATAATTTTTGCAATATAAAGTAATTTTTTTAAAAGCATTCATTTCAATTTTAAAAATCAGTTGCTTCCTTTCACAAATCACAAATGTATAAACCAGCATTGCACGGAGCTGTGTCCAAAAAAAAAAAAAAATGTTAAGTAAGAGCAGATATATTCGCCGTTTTTATTGAGGTAAGAATTTTTGCTTTTTATTCGGAATGATCTTACAGGGCCACGACGCAGCACTGCTGTCGTCGAAATTTTACCAGGTTACTGAATTTATTTTTTTATTATGAGGCTTAGGAATTTTTCTGTTTCGTGCTTACATTAAATGAGAAAAGAATTTTGTGGGTACATTAAATGGGAACCAGTTTTGTTCTGAGGTTACACAAAAATGAGAATCGCTATCCATAATAATTATTTTAATTTCAATTTAAATAATTTTGTGGGTAGGTTATTTTTAATTACAATTTAATTAATCTTCCGTGGGGAAGTTACACTTGGCACCATAATAATTATTTTAATTTCAATTTATAATAATAATTTTGTGAGGAGGTTACACTTGGCGCGAATATTATTTGTGTTCACATTTTCTGTTGAGAGTTTGTGGTGCAAAATTTTACGTGTGGGGAGGTTACACTTGGCGACATCCGGCCAGGATCGTATTTCTTTGTGAATCTCTGAGAAGTAGTCACATATCTGCTCTTATTTACTTAAATGTAGTTTTACATCTGGCACAACGAATTTACTAATTTGTCACTTTTTCTTTCACAGATCATCGGCAATTTATTGCTCTTTGTTCTAATTGTGTTTGTTCCATTTTTGCCTTGTCTTTGTTTCATTTTTGTGCTTATTTTGATTTGTGAAAAATGCCGCAAAACACTGTTAACAGTACATGGCGTTGTGCAATGAGTGAAATAGCCGACTCGAATAATTTGACCGATAATACTTGCGACACTCTGTATAATAATAATGATAATCAGTGCGTACCGACCACTAATATTGATTTTGATCCTAATGATGAACAAACAAATTCAATTGTGTCCTCTGTTAATTTAACGACAATTGATGACGCGGCACGTTCCGTTACAATGAATGCTGCCCAGTTTGACACACCTAATTTGCAAAATTCACGTAGCGAAGAGATAAATTTTTCTCACGAAGGTGAACAATGTGGTCAGAATGCGTCAGATTTGTCTGATTCCGATTTAGTGACCAATAGTGCACATCTGATTACCAAACCTTTTCAAGAATCAGAGGATGACCAAATGGTTACACAAAATGCGAGAAATGCAGATACACCAACACACAGCATGGAAAATAGAGTCGCTAATTTTGGCTTGGATCAAATTATGGCAGTATTACTACAACAGAATGAAAGACAAGACAACAATTAAAAACAACTTAATGAACAGAACAAACAACTTAGTGAAAATCTCAAACAACAACTTAATGAAAATAATGAAAATCTCAGACATCAAATTAATGAAATTAATGAAAAACAAGATGACAATTTCAAACGACTTAATGAATCGAACAAACAACTTAATGAAAATTTCAAACAGTTGAATGAAAAACACGATCACCTAAATGAACAGAACAAACAACTTAACGAAAATATCAAGCAGTTGAATGAAAAACACGATCACCTAAATGAACAGAACAAACAACTTAGTGAACAGATTGCAGTCGTTGCTGCGCAATGTCATGATACTAAAGAACAATTACGTGAAGAAATTAAGGCGTGTGCTAGGAACAGTAGTGAAGAAATTAGATCTGTGGCTCAAGAATTAAATAATACGCAAGCAGCTACAATTAAATTACTTAGAGACGAAATTAGTGCAGCCGCTAAGCAATGCTCTGAAAACACAACACAGTTACGCGACGAGTTTAAATTAATGTCAGCAGAACTTTCACACACACTGGATGCAAAAGTAGACGTGAAATTTGACCAACAGAAAAGCCAAATTGACGAACGTTTTAATCACCACCTACAAAACAGTGAAACGCGTTACCGTAAATTTATACAGGAACAGAATAAAGTAAAGCGACAAGTAATGGAAACAATTACTGCACAGAGACAAGAAGATAAGCGTAAATTGTTTACGAAAGCGAAAACATACGTAGACAACAATATTGCTACAGTATCAGACGAAATTAATACTATCAAACAGTTGAACACCGAATTGCATGATGAAATCTCCGATCTTAGAGCAAAAACAGACACACACATAGTAGACTTTCAGACAGTGACCGACAGACTTGAACAATTAGAGCTAATTCAGGATCCCGATGCCATCAAAGCAGACGTTAAAAAGTTGAACGAAACCACACATAAAATACAAAAACAAATTACTGCTTGTGATAATAAAAACTATGACCAGGTAAAAATACTGACTGAAAAATATGATGAATTGGCCAGTCGTATTAGCGTTATCGAAAGTAATAATGATACCAAATCAGACGATACGTCACCAGTTTCGTTTAATCAAACACCCGAATTCCAAAATTTACAGCAGACAATCAGTGAGATAGGTTCGTCCAATAATACATTACGTAGAAAATTGTCATCTTTACAGCACGAAGTGACGGAGATGAAAAATATTTCAGCCTTTAACACATCACAGCATACGCCACATTCCGAACATTTCTCACAGTCACACAGCGAGTATAACTTCAGTAATTTACAGAGACCACGTGACTTAGAATATAAAGTGACACAGACAAACAGATTTTCATACAATCCTGAACCTGTTCAGACATACAGAGACGATAATTTTGATTATAAGCAATTTTTATCCATAAAAAATCTAAGGTAGTTAAAAATGACAGAGCACAGGTACATGCTTTGGACTGGATACGACAATTTGCTTTTGTATTTTTGTCAGCTTGGCCTGTAATGCAGAAACTAGAATTGGACTGGATACAACAATTTACTTTCGAATTTTCACCGGCATTGCCTGTAACGCAAAAACTAAAATTTATTTACAGCGCGTAATCGACCTCAGGGGATTCATTACGCTTCGATGAATATGTGCCGTAGCGTGCACAGGGCCCCGAGCCGTAGTAGTGCTATTTCATCTTCAGTTTTCTGCACTGCTGCCTTCTCTTCTACTATCCTTTATGTCTATCAAAACAGCTCTTCAACTATCGATCTATCTATGATTAAGAATGTGTAAAGAAAACCTGATACGACAAATTTTACCGAAAGTGACAGTTCTCTTTAGACTACTCCCGAAATGACAACTACCGCCGTAATTTTAATGACAGATGAAATTGTAATCATTAGTATGTACAACATTTTAGCAATCGTCAAAATTATCAACAACAGGCACCACATTTTGTAACAATAGACGTTTTTCACCGCAACAGCATGAAAGCCAGCCGGTTAGCATACCTAACCAACAATGCTGTCTGCACGGTCAACCAAGCTTTAATGTTTCGTCGCCTACATGTATAGCGTCAGCTCCAACAAATAGTAACGCACAGCAACAAGGAAATCAGTACGTACAGAAAACACACCATTTCAATTCCTATCGCAATGCCCCATATAGGATTGACTATCATGGCAGACGTAAAAGTAATGAGCAGAATTTTCAGCGTACGTTTAATAACAGTCGGTCTTACCAACAACAAAATCATCCGCAACAACAAATTATCATGAATGAACCAGACAGTAGATGTCATCCCGAACGTAATACGCCAGGAAGAAATAACAGAACAGTACAAATAGTGGAAATGCCACAGCATCTTCCCGCAAATAATAGCACGTCAGATAGAATTTGACTAGATACAGTACAGGTTGCATCTTACAGTAACGCAAGCAATGCTTTTGACACGCAGAATCTTGTTCACGAAAATGTTATTACTTTTGACGACATCCGAGACACACTTTTGCAGGAAAGACCAGTTATTCAAAAAACCATTTCACACCCTGTCATTGAAGTAAAGATTGGATCATCTAAATTTTCAGCAGTAATCGATTCTGGATCACCAATGTCAGTTATAAATGAGGAAATTTTCAACGAATGTAACTAAGAGAATACCTATCCTACGTTACCATTAGGCAAAACTTAAGTAAAAGGAGCCGTATCTAGTAAAGTAGTAGATGTAAAATTACAGACACATTTATCATTTTGTATTGCAGGTCATACATTTCACTCAAATTTTTGGATTGTTCCCTTATTGACGACAGACGTTATTTTAGGTACGAATTTTCTGGTACAACACGACGCAATTATTGACTTTCAAAACTCCTGTTTAATGTTAAAGGATGAAAATGTACAACCGCCTTTAGAATTTCAGCACTCTTTATCTGCAGAAGAACAAACAATCGTACAGAGGTCATTTCCGCATCACGTAACATAGACTGTCATTCCACATTGTTCACAGATACGTACATACACAACTACATTACACCAGACGAAGCTGACTATGACGTTATGCAAATGATTTCTGATAAAGTAAAACAAAGCAGTGCAAATACATACGTCGAACGTACTCAACTACGCAATATTCTTTTACAGCATGCTCCAGTTTTTGACAACGTCCCTGGTACTATGTCCGGTATTATGTATAAATTTCAAGTTAAACAGCACGACACGTTTAAAGCTAAACATTATCCCATTCCTTATATCTACAGAGAACAAGTTAAGAAAGAATTGCAAGCTATGCTAGACCAAGGAATTATTGAACCGACAGTTAGTCCGTACATAAACCCGCTCCATATTGTTAAGAAAAAGGATGGTTCACTTCGCCTCGTACTTGATTCGCGTCACATCAATGACATTATTATTAATGAAACAGACCGCCCACAGACACTAGAAGAACTTCTACAGAAATTTCATGGTACTGCTATTTATTTCACATTAGATTTGAAATCGGGATTTTGGCAATTTCAACTCCATCCGGACTGCAGAAAGTACACGGCTTTTCTCTGTTTTGGTGACTGTTATCAATTTTGTAAATTACCGTTCGGTTTAACTATTTCTTCAGCAGCATTTATTTGCGGTTTGAATACTATACTTCCGACAGAACTTAAAGACAGAATCACAATGTACGTAGAAGACATTCTTATTGCAGAAGCTAACTGGTCTGAACACAATCTGATTCTTGAACAACTGTTGCAAAAATTTCGTGCACAAGGACTCACAGTTAATCTCAGTAAATCGCACTTTGCCAAAACTTCTATAAAATTTCTTGGACATGTAATTTCAGCAGAAGGCATTGCGCCTGACCCGGAAAAACTTCAAGCTTTACGTGGCATTACTGTTCCTACGACGAAGAAACAACTACGCAGCTTTTTGGGTTTAATTAACTTTTTTCGTAAATTTATTCATTACTCTGCTTTAGACACCCCTAGATTATGCCAATTGACGGGTAAAAACACTATTTGGTCCTGGGATAGCCAAGCACATTCTGAATTTGTCAATCTGAAACAAGCTTTGTTGAATGCACCACTTTTATCACATCCAGATCTTACTAGAAATTTTTCCATTGCCACCGACAGTTCTAACATCGATTTAGGCATATACATTTTTCAGGAAATTGAAGAAGATGGCACTACAGTAATTAAAAACATCGCCTTTGCAAGTCGCATTCTGTCACCTGCTGAACGCAATTATTCTGTTACAGAACTTGAAACATTATGTGTTGTTTGGGCATTTACGAGATTTCGCCATTTTCTTTATGGAAGACACACTACCGTTTACAGATCATAGAGCTATACAGTTTTTACTTTCCGCTAAATTTACACACGACAGATTAAGCAGATGGAAACTTTATTTACAGGAATTTAAATTTACAATTGTTCACATTCCCGGCACACAAAATATTGTAGCAGACGCATTATCCCGTTCTCTCAGCAACAATCAGCAAGACATCGCAACCAACTTCTGCAAAGCAAATTTCAGCGTCATGTACATTCAACAAGTTGCATTTGAAAATTTCATTTCGTCGTCATTACAAGACATAGCACAAGAGCAGAGTAAAAAAAACGTATGGAAAGAAATTAAACATCTTTGGCAAGATAGGAATAATGTTACCATTAGAAACCATTACATTGTACGGAATAATATTCCGTTTCGCCGCTCTTACCCTGACAGCAACAATTGGTTATTATGTATTCCTGACGAGCTTGTTAACAAATTAATTTGGTATACTCATTTAAGTTACGCACATTACGGGGCCAGAAAAAGTTTTCTTATACTGAGACAAAACTGTTATCTTACCAACGTGGAGAAACGTATTCGACGAGTTTTAGCGTCATGTAAAATTTGCCAGAAAGCTAAGTCAGATACGACTTCACATATTCCTCCGTTACATCCCATTGTACCTGTTAAATTGAGACACATGGCTGCTGTAGATATTTTCGGTCCGATTCCCAGAACTAATAGAGGTTTTTGCTACATCTTTGTCGTTTTTGAACTCACTTCAAAATTTGTTACCTTCACTCCGTTACGCAAAGCTACTGGTAAAACTGTTTCGAAAGCATTTGTAAAACATTTTCTATTCCATGTAGGGCATGTATTGAAAGTAATTTCCGACAATGGATCACAGTTTCGATCTGCTATATGGACACGTATATTACGAGCTAGAAACATTTCTCCGATCTGTATATCCAGGTACCATGCTTCTTCGAACCCTTGTGAACGATTAATGAAAGAAATTGGTAAACTGTGTAGAATATACTGCCATAAAAAACATATTGATTGGGACACACACATACTCTCTTTCCAAGATGTAATTAATTCCATACCAAATGAATCTACTATGCAATCTCCGACTGTTATACTGAAAAATGTTGAACCACCTAACAAAATTAAAGAATTAGTAACCTTTCCTACATCTCGTCGACTACGACACCATGAAATAATTGACATTGCGCTGAACAACATCAAACGTGCCGCAGAGCGCCGGAGAAGACAGCAAAGACAGGTTTGTACACGCCGTGACTTTCACATTGGACAGAAGATATTAGTACGAACACATTATTTATCCAACAGAGGAAAGATTAGGTGTGGTAAATTTGAGCTTCTATACGCAGGTCCATATCGAATTCGCAGCATTCCTCACCCCAATGTAGTACACGTCGAAACTTTGAGAACCAGAAAAAGTAAAGGCAATCACCATGTCTCCAATATTAAACCCTTTATTAAATGAATATACTTTATGATCTATCACACTGTAATGCCATTTCCTTATTTTAATATGACCAATGATGCAATTATATTTATGTGACTACTTACTGATGATTATCGTATTTTTTTCTTGGCAACTGCCCGGCAAGGAAAGGTTAGCAGGTCGCTTTTCTTGTCGTTACACGTCAGACCGTGCACACTTTCCATTCTTCATGTATGTATGATTGTTTTCCTGTTTTGTTTGTATGCACTATGAAATATTTAAGATATAACAAACACCAGTTGACTTTGACATCTTGCCTTATGATATCTCAACATCGTGACTATTTTACATTATTTTTTGCTGCTACATTGTGATACTCTGTGTACATTTTTTACACCTGCACACTGTCTATGTTTTTGACATATTACGTTTTCTGTCATGCTATGCTGTATGCTCAATTATATCACTAGAAACCAGTGTTTATTTAATGGGTATATGATTTAAATGCAAGACATTAATCATTGTTCATCATTTTTAGAAAGCAATAACGTGTAAAAGAAATAAATTAAATGGGAATTTCACCTTCGGAATGAACGAAAGAAGATGCAGTACCTCGTCACGAAGAGTAAATGGATCAGAATTAACAAGCATTGACAAGAATATACTATACACATAGTATGATAGCGGTCTTAACTGATTTTTTTTTTTTCAGAATACGAGGCGATTGATGCAGGCTGTCAGACAGAACTACACATCTTAGTTTTAGTGATGAAATATGCTAGAAATAAGGAACTCTATACTATGAATAGTTGTATGATGAAGTGTCTTTTTGCACATGATAATGAATGGTGATAATTAGTGATGAAGAATATAGTAATATGAATAATGAAGTTTTTCTTTACAGGTGATGATAATAATGGAGTTATGGTGATATGAATAATGAAGTTTTTGTTTACAGTTGTTGATAGTGATAAACTTTATATGGCCACTAAACGCACCGCTTTCAAGTTTTTCTTTGCAGATGAGGATAATGATGAAGTTTATGTATTTATGCTATGTAGTTATTTAAGTATTTGTTGCAGTTCGTTTTGACAGTATGTCTTATGTCGCATGGTATGATGACTGAAGGTTTTGGAAAGGACAGCTAGAGAACATATATATTTAATACACATTTCATTACCTGTTAATTCGAAGTCCACTACTTTTCAGCATAATATGCGTTTCTTCTTTCAGCTTAATAGTCCATTTTGTATATTTTTTCCAGGAGAAGCTATTCATGAAATTAATGTGCTATAAGCAGTTGGTCATTAAACCTGTTCTAGTACTTGCATTTTTTTTACCCATTTGTGTGTGTCATTCATGATGTGTTCACATATACTTTATTTGTTTCATAACCTTGCTACAGCTGACTCATGACGAATGACGTTACCTATCCTCATTTGCAGCAATAAGTCAAGAGTAAATATTGTTATGCCCCAGCAATTAATTATCGATCCCAACGCAATGCATTGCTAGTATAAAAAAAATATGTCATATGTCACTTGAATGATGAGTTCTGAGTAATAGTGAATGATATTTTGTAATAATGCATACATGCTCTGCACTCATTAGCTCCCATTTGTATGATGACTTCTGATGATTTGTAACTGGCCAATGAATGCCACTGTTTCTTATATTTCTATTATCTCACTTACATGCTATATATATGAATACTAGTAGCTTGATGCTACACTCATTAGCTCATTAGCTCCTGTTTTGAAGGATGACTTCTGATGTTTTGTAACTGGCCAATGAGTGCCAATGATTACTATAACTAGCTGAATTATGTAAATAGTATGCCTTTAATTAACTCTTGTTGAATGATCACTTTTGAATAATGCATAAGATGGTTTGTAACTGGGCAATGAGTGCCAATGTTCACTATAATCAGATGACTTATGAACATTATTCTGTAATACTTCATACATAGTACAGAAATGTTCAGTAACTAGGCGATGAGTGCCACCAATTACTCAAATCAGTTGATAGACTAGTGTAATTCTCAATGATGACTGGTGTAAGACTTAATGTCCTTCACCTTCAGACCTCACCTACTGACCTAATTACCAGGAATTACTGCAATATCCGTTTGTCCTGTCTATCCTCATCATCATGGAGCACTATATTTGGTTTTTGGACTAATTCTACATTGGTGTACCCTACAAGAACGTGGTGTTGACACGACATGCTGTCCACCACCTTGAGCGATGGAGATGTTATTATGGTCCCACTGTTTGGTGTACCTAATGTACTACATAAATGATAACATTGAATATTAATACGACATTTCAGTGTCTTGGCTACACTGATTAATTCTTCAGGGAAGAGAACTTCAGATTGTCTCACTTGGTGTTGTGCTTCTGTAGAAAGATATGGACTTTCAGTGCAGCTACGTGCAACCTACTGTGCTACAACCATGATGCAATCCTTCCCTTTCCTATCCGAGTTCTTGTAAAAAAAAAATTAAAAAATGCTACAGTGCGTGTGCACTTTATGTCAGTTGATAATATGATTTGTACTCATTGCGTATACATTTTGTGATTACCTGATATGTTCTGTACTACAGTGCGTGTGAACTTTATGTCATTTTTTAATATGATTTGTACTCATTGCGTATACATTTTGTGATTTCCTGATATGTACTGTACTACAGTGCGTGTGGACTTTGTCGTTTGTTAATATGTTTTGTACTCTTTGCGTATACATTTTGTCATTACCTGATATGTTCTGTACTACAGTGCGTGTGCACTTTATGTCATTTGTTAATATGTTATGTACTCATTGCATATACATTTTGTCATTGCTTGATATGTTCTGTACTCCGTGCATGTGCACTATATTTTATTTCATGTTCTGCACTTATATATGTGTATATATTTTGTGACTGTAAACCTAGTTAATTAAGAAAAATTTGTTGCTCATGGCAAGTCCAATTGACTCACCATCGCTGCACAAATTTTTGCCCCCCCCCCCCCATGGAGGGTTATGTAAGAGGTATGCACTGTCTGCGATATAGAATCGCTGACCAGAGAGCAGTGTTGACTGCAGTACGAACAGTGTAACTGTAGCAGTTAGTTGTTGCTAGTCGCTTGTCTGAGGTGATCTGCGCTTGTCTGCAGTCAGCTCTGGTCAGGAATCTGGAGATGGAGTATTGTTGTATAAGGTAAAGGAGCAGCGTCGAGCATATCTAGTGATGTATTTGAACTGTCATTCAAACGTTTTTTAAAAAATGTCCTAATAATAATTTTTGCTATATAAAGTAATTTTTTTAAAAGCATTCATTTCAAGTTTAAAAATCAGTTGCTTCCTTTCACAAATCACAAATGTATAAGCCAGCATTGCACGGAGCTGTGTCAAAAAAAAAAAATGTTAAGTAAGAGCAGATATATTCGCCGTTTTTATTGAGGTAAGAATTTTTGCTTTTTATTCAGAATGATCTTACACGGCCACGACGCAGCACTGCTGTCGTCCAAATTTAACCAGGTTACTGAATTTATTTTTTTATTATGAGGCTTAGGAATTTTTCTGTTTTGTGCTTACATTAAATGAGAAAAGAATTTTGTGGGTACATTAAATGGGAACCAGTTTTGTTCTGAGGTTACACAAAAATGAGAATCGCTATCCATATTAGATATTTTAATTTCAATTTTAAAAAAAATTGGGGGGATGCTATTTTTAATTACAATTTAATTAATTTTCTGTGGGGAAGTTACACTTGGCTCCATAATAATTATTTTAATTTCAATTTATAAATTTTTGTGGGGAGGTTACAAACTGTAGATTAAAACTGAAGAAACTGCAAAAAGGTGGGAATTTAAGGAGATGGGACCTGGATAAACTGAAAGAACCAGAGGTTGTACAGAGTTTCAGGGAGAGCATAAGGGAACAATTGACAGGAATGGGGGAAATAAATACAGTAGAAGAAGAATGAGTAGCTTTGAGGAATGAAATAGTGAAGGCAGTAGAGGATCAAAGAAGAATGAATAGCTTTGAGGAATGAAATAGTGAAGGCAGTAGAGGATCAAATAGGTAAAAAGACGAGGGCTACTAGAAATCCTTGGGTAACAGAAGATATGCTGAATTAAACTAATGAAAGGAGGAAACACAAAAACGCAGCAAGTCAAGCAGGTAAAAAGGAATACATACGTCTCAAAAAAGATGATCGACAGGAAGTGCAAAATGGCTAAGCAGGGATGGATAGAGGAGAAATGTAAGGATGTAGAGGCTTATCTCATGAGGGGTAAGATAGATAGACTTTTGGAGAAAGGAGAACCACTTGTATGAATATCAAGAGCTTAGATGGAAACCCAGTTCTAAGCAAAGAAGGGAAAGCAGAAAGGTGGAAGGAGTATATAGAGGGACCATACAGGGGTGATGTTCTTGAGGACAATATTATGGAAATCGAAGAGGAGGTAGATGAAGATGAAATGGGAGATACGATTCTGCGTGAAGAGTTTGACAGAGCACTGAAAGACCTAAGTCGAAACAAGGCCCCGGGAGTAGACAACATTCCACTATAACTACTGACAGCCTTGGGAGAGCCAGTCCTGACAAAACTCTACAATCTGGTGAGCAAGATGTATGAGACAGGCTAAATTCCCTCAGACTTCATGAAGAATATAATGATTCCAATCCCAAAGAAAGCAGGTGTTGACATATGTGAAAATTACCGAACTATCTGTTTAGTAAGTCACAGGTGCAAAATACTAACGCGAATTCTTTACAGACGAATGGAAAAACAGGTAGAAGCCGACCTCGGGGAAGATCAGTTTGAATTCCGTAGAAATGTTGGAACACGTGGGGCAATACTGACTTTACGACTTATCTTCGAAAATATATTAAGGAAAGGCAAAACTACATTTCCAGTATTTGTAGACTTAGAGAAAGCTTTTGACAATGTTGACTGGAATACTCTCTTTCAAATTCTCAAGGTGGCAGGGGTAAAATACAGGGAGCGAAAGGCTATCTACAATTTGTACAGAAACCAGATGGCAGTTATAAGAGTCGAGGGGCATGAATGGGAAGCAGTGGTTTGGAAGGGAGTGAGACAGGGGTATAGCCTCTCCCCGATGCTATTCAGTCTGTATATTGAGCAAGCAGTAAAGGAAACGAAAGAAAAATTTCGGAGTAGATATTAAAATCCATGGAGAAGAAATAAAACCTTTGAGGTTCACCAATGACATTGTAATTCTGTCAGTGACAGCAAAGGAGTTGGAAGAGCAGTTGAACGGAATGGACAGTGTCTTGAAAGGAGGGTATAAGATGAACATCAACAAAAGCAAAACGAGGATAATGGAATGTAGTCGAATTAAGTCGGGTGATGCTGCGAGAATTAGATTAAGAAATGAGACACTTAAAGTAGTAAAGGAGTTTTGCTATTTGGGGAGCAAAATAACTGATGATGGTCGAAGTAGAGAGGATATAAAATGTAGACTGGCAATGGCAAGGAAAGCGTTTCTGAAGAAGAGAAATTTGGCAACATCGAGTATAGATTTAAGTGTCAGGAAGTCGTTTCTGAAAGTATATGTATGTAGTGTAGCCATGTATGGAAGTGAAACATGGACGATAAATAGTTTAGACAAGAAGAGAATAGAAGCTTTCGAAATGTGGTGCTACAGAAGAATGCTGAAGATCAGATGGGTAGATCACATAACTAATGATGAGGTATTGAGCAGAATTGGGGAAAAGAGAAGTTTGTTGGTAGGACATGTTCTGAGGCATCGAGGGATTACCAATTTAGTACTGGAGGGCAGCGTGGAGTGTAAAAATCGTAGAGAGAGACCAAGAGATGAATACACTAAGCAGATTCAGAAGGATGTAGGCTGCAGTAGGTACTGGGAGATGAAGAAGCTTGCACAGGATAGAGTAGCATGGAGAGCTGCATCAAACCAGTCTCAGGACTGAAGACCACAACAACAACAACATTTAATACGAAATACGTTTTATAAAATTTTAGTTTGAGAAAGAAATGTTGATACATGGTATTCGAAATAGTGTGTGTATCAGGGTTTTTGCATATAAGTACGTGGAATAGCTTAAATTTTAACTTTTGCTATACACAATAATTATCTTAAAATTTAATTACGACATTTGATTTTGAGGAACTCGTATTTAACTCAATTTCTGTGGGTATGTAATTAGCGTAACAATTATTGCAATACTTATTTTCATGCTCTTGGTAGAGGAATGATTGACAGCTGTCACCCTTTTTGTTAGTCTTTCAATCTGCCTTCGGTCCACGCTATTTGCACCGCCCCCTCTTCCGTTCTTTTGCTTCTGAACTCATTGCAGCAATATTTTCCATGTTTACTTTGATTTTGTTAGGAATATTTTTAGTCGTACTTTACTCTCGCACTGGTTTTGTTAACTCATATCCAAGTTCTCATAGAAATAGCCGTCTTTTGTACAATTTGTTTCGATTGCAGCAATGTCTAGCGTGTTGTAGAACAAACAAACTGGCCATCTCTTAGTACAGCTTCTACAAGAAATAAGTGCTAACTAGTTTATCTGTTGTGGCAACTACTCCTTTGGTTTTGTTGTAATGCGGTGTTAATTCAGGCTTCTTATGCTCTTCTGAAGACAAGCTACAGAGAGCAGTACTACTGCTTTATTTTTCTTTGGCACGTACTGTAACGTTCCCTGGCAACACACACACTATTAATAAAATGAAATGACATTTAATTGTACTATGTACGCCACTATGAAGCAATTCGTATGTACTGTAATTGTTCAACAAAAAATATTATTTAATTTTGTATGAAGGACGTTGGTTATTATTGTAATATTTTCTGTAATAATATTCTCGATGTATTTATGATTGTAATATTTCTATACTCATAATGTAATTACGAAATATGTTAATATCTGCGATGAAAAAATGTAAAATATAGCCACAGGGGAAAATAATGTTTTAAGATTACAAAGAGATATTTATTATCAGCAGTAGTATAAAAAGCACTACATAATGTGCATTCTTTGTCGTCTTCCGAGAGCTGGGAGAGAGAGGAACCTGTGACGTAGCATTATATGAATGAGTAGACTTCTTTTGTCTGTATCTAGTATCTTTAGCCGCCTTTATAGGAGAAATTATAAAGGTGTGTAATTTTAATTATTGTTATGATCTAAATACATTGTAATTTATCAAAATTGTATATTACTAATGTAAATTAGCTTGCCCATGTCATCTATAATATTTCTTTAAAGAATTTTCAGCATTTTTAGCGATTATCATTGGTGTTGCTGGGCTGTGCCGCGACCGAACGATTTGCAGTGGCGCCACATTTAAAAAATTGTTCCGCCGTAATATTAACCAAACCCGTAAATCGGGAGTGGGTAAAATTAGCAGTGAATTAGGAAATTTTTTTCTTTCACAGCGATCCTGAGGCTCACTGAATTTATTACTGGTTTTACATTTGTGCATTCATAGGCGGATAATTAGCGTTGAAGTTGTTAATCTGTTGGTTCTTTCAATTTCCAAAGCAAATAACTTAAACGTATAGTGAAGTGTGTTTTGTCAATGATAATTAAACGTTCAGGTTGGCTTGGCAATATGTAACCATTTTATGCTAATAGAGACAGTCTTGTGTTCCATAGCTAACGCTGGGAAAGAATTCAGTAAATATTTAAAAAATCCACTGCATCTAAAAAATATGTGCCCAGACCGAAATACGTAAAAAATTGAATTTAAATAATTTTCAAAGTCATAAATGTTATTAATCAGGTAGTTTGAATTTATCAGCATGAGAGGGTTGCTAAAGTTCACGTTCTTTTAAATGTGCTTAATTCTGTCTAAATGAATTTTTACTACCACACGTATAAAAAGGTGTTCTAAAACAAAGTTCATACTGAAAGAGTAAATAACAAAAATATTTAAAGCCATTTCTTCCCCATTTTCATCCATTCATTAATTTTACATAATAAATATAGTTTTTCCTCATTAAACTGGCGCCCAACGTGGGGCCCGAATAAGCAGTGGCCACAAAATACCCATGAGATAATTAGGGAATTATTGTAGTCGAACTTTGTTGGAGAACAATTAATAATTTTTTCATGTATAGTATATATTGCCTAACCAATATTGCGTGGTAATACCTCTATATGATTTATTTTTTTGCATGAGAACCCTATATACCCAGAGGTAAGCTGAAGAAGAGAGCTCATTATATCAAAAAATTAATTACCTACCACAATACCAGGGGACAGCTGCACCCAAGATAGGTCACCAAAAGGTAAAGCTACAGTGTAGTTGTCCTGTGGGTAGTAAGTAGCCTCAGTGCGGTGTTCTCGGATCATTAGTGGTGTGCTTGTTGTTAGTGTTTTTTTTTAAATTACAGGACATTTGAGTTGTTAGTAATCGTATCATATAATAAGTGTGTTTCAACAAATGACCATTTCTTGTGTGATTATGTCAGTGAAACCTGAGTGTTAGGATATTTAGTTGAGATTTTGTTTCTTTTGTTGACTATGGTTAGATTGCGTAGTCAGAAAAATTTAAACATGGATAATGAACAACAGTTAGCAAGCAGTGATGCCGAGTTAGAGAGTGGGGCACAAAGTAATGTTAGTGGCGTAGTTCAGGAAGTACAATGTGAGAATCTGGGGGCAGAAGGGCAAGAAATGTTGCCACTGCCAGCCAGTGATTCAGTTGAAAGTAGAAATACTGTGCCACCCACAAGCACTAGACACGGACCAGAGAGTGGTGAGGTGTCAGAAGTGCAATCATTAAATGTTCGAGCACATGCTCAATTTCCAAGCTACGTTTGTGCATGAACAAGCAGAGCGTGACCAGAGATTGGTAGCTGAATTTGCACGTATGCAAGCAGAACGCGATAGAGAACGTGATGCTATGCATGCAGCACGAGAAACTGAACGTGATGCTAAACAAGCAGAGCGTGATCGATGCCAGCATGAGAGAGACTTGCAGTTAATGCAATCTTTGGAAGCTATGCAAAGTGAGATTGTTAGTTTGAGACAAAACTATGAAACCATATCCAAAGCGGTGCAAGAATTGAGCGAAAGAGTAGATAATATCCAGGTGGCTAACGCCAGTATCGTGTATGAAATCAGTGTACTGGCTAACAGGATGGAAAAATTAGAAATTGACACAAATCAAGCAATAGAGCAGAAAATGTCCGAACAGGCGAACAAAATTGAAAAGAAATTTACGAACTGGTTAGAGGCAAAAGACACCGAACTTAATCAAACAATAGACGGGAAGGTGCACGCCGCGATTGAGGCCAAAGACTTGGGCTCGAGTGCGGAAGAGCAACACCTAACAAGGGTGGTGCACACTGACATTCTACTGTGGCAGCGGAATGACAACCGTTGTCTTGCGGAGATGGAAAACAGCTTGTTGCACGGCGATGCACAGGCATGTGTGTCGCCAACCAGGTCCAACAATGATAGACATATAAATACAGCAGTGAAAAATTGCGACTGCGAGACAGAATAGACAACCAATGTTAGCGAAGCAAACAAATGTCACTCCAAATTAGTGATAGAAGAAATCTTGATTAAAAACCGACAGTTTCAGATCTTTACAACGGAGAAGAAATCTGTTCACCCTGTAGTATTTACCAAGGGATTTAGAAACATTTTGCCTAGTGTTTGGAGTCATACACAGAAAATACAGTTCGTTATGTCTTACATATAAGGAGATGCTGCATTATGGGCAACCGAAGCAGCTGACAGTTGCGACACATGTGAGCAATTTGAAAAGGCATTCTTGGCCAAATATTGGTCAACATGTATTCAGGAGAGATTACGAAAAGAGGTATATAATCCAGAGCCGTATTCTCCACGATTAGGCAATTTGCGAAAATATTTTGAGAAATACATTAATAAGACCCGTTACTGGGACGAGCAGATTTCATCCCGGGATTTGATTAGACTTTTGAAATCACACTTGCCGATACTTGTAAAGGAAAAACTTATACACGTACCGGAGGACGACATGGAACATTTCTTGTCTCTTCTGGACTCAATTGACCTGATTCAGGAGGATGTTAAGGCAGCCTCTGAACAGGCTAGAAGTAACGGAAATGGTTACAGAAATGGTCGAAATAACACGCCTCCACCAAATAATTGAAACGGCGGAGGTAACAATAGGAGACAAGATTATGTACAAACCGGGAATAGAGGTAGAGACCGGAACGGCAATAGACCGCCGGTGAACAATGACCGGAAAAGGAGGTTCGATGACCGATATGAAACAGGCCCTCCAAGCAATAGTAGATGGAAAAATGCCAGGGGGCCGCGGAACACCAATACCTATTACGATGCAAACCGAACTTGACCACAGAACCAGAGGCCCAGTCCGGACCGGCAAAACAGTGAAAGGTATGACAATAACCGACCGCCACCACAAAATGCGCCAATTGCGCAACCGTGGCGGCCGACGCAACAAAACTTACACATAGTGGAGGTCAGCGACACAGAGCAGCCACACCCATCCACCAGTAATAATCCAAAAAACTAGATTCAGCCGAGATACGCTCTCCATCGTCGGCTGAGGTTTGGAGTGAGAGCAGCCCGACACAGAACAAAACATCGGAAATTTGTATCCTCAGGTATAATGACGGGGTACAGATGGGACATGAATTAATAACTGAACCACCCACGTGCATAAAGGAGCATAAAGACAAAGTACAAGCGATAATAGAGATCAAAATTAAAAATATTGATGTGCAAGGAATCGTAGATACAGGTGCTACTGTCAGTGTCATGAGTATGGACTTATTCAGAGGACTGGGGAAAGAAAACCGTATGCTGACTTTTCCTGTGAACAACTGCGAAGTCACTGGAGCCATCAGTGCACAGCGACAAATAATTAAACTCCAAGGGCGGGTAGAGATGTATATAGGGGGAGAAGCCATAGCGTGCTCGTTCCTGGTAGTAAAGGGTTTAAAGGTAGCCTGCATTTTGGGGGTAGATTTTTTGAGAGAAAGGGACTTAGCAATCGACCTTTCTCGGGGAAAATTAAGTTTGATGAACACGGGTAGAAGGATAGAATTGTCCATGCTCAGATCTGAAGAGGTACCTGTGCCCAATTGTAATGCTACTAACGTAAAATGTAGGAATCAGTGGATACTACATTTAGACAATCATTCTCTAGGACAAAATCTCTATTATTCAGACGTACAAGGCGATCAATTAAAAGCAAATGTGGACGCACTTGTGAACAAAGTATCACAGTCCGAAAATTTGAACTCAATGCAACAGCAGGATTTGGTACAGTTATTGTCTGACTATGCAGATGTATTTTCAGAACAACCAGGAATTGTTAAGAGATATCAATACAATATCGAGGTGAAGTCTCACAAAACCTACTGTCGAGCCTCTTACTCCATTCCTTGGTCCAAGAAGGAAATAGTAGCTATCTCTTAGCAGATCCCCAATCAGGGAGAGTACGGCGACTGTATCCGCGTAAGGATGTGAAAATATTCCTACAGTAAATGACTAATAGTCCTATGTGTTATGTGTAAAAAGCTACACCATTCTTTTGGAAATGAATGAACATTAATGATGTGTGATCTGTAGAGATAATGTACTAGTGTAGAAGTATTTAGTTATAAGAATATGATTGACTTTCTCTTTTGTTTATGATTATTTGTGTTATGTCTTGTTTTTAATTAGTGTTAGCTTAAACATGCTCTAAATGTCTGCACAGATAACCTGATTAGTGCAATTATTTGTAGTGTTAAAATTGTGACAGAGATCAGTCAGGAGGAACATTTTAGTAGTGATTAATTTGTGTACTGCATGATATTCTATATGTGTGTCAAACTTGAAATATTTCTTGGTACAGTCTTTTCTATTATATATATATATATATATATATATATATATATATATATATATATATATATATATATATATATATCAGATTGACAGGTTCAAACCCGGAATAATATTAATAATATGAGACCCTCAGAACTTTATTTTCAAACCAGTATTATCAAAGAGAGTAATGTACCCAGTAGTGACCCGATGGCACCATGGGAGGCAAACTTATTAAAAATTTAAGTAACGCAAAGTTACGCACAAAGAAGCTTCAATTGAAGCATGTGCAGATCTAATCAGTAAAAAGAGCTAGCTTGATACAGTCCAAGTCCAATTTTAGCTTACAAAGACTACACTGTAGTTACGTAGGACCTTGCAAGTAAAGTGAGACATAATTTCAAAGGTGTTATTGAACAATATGCCTGAATCCGGCTGGAATGCACAAATAAAATCTACTCGAACATAAATATAGATGATTTTTTGGGCTAACTAATACGAAATTTCAATATTTGTTGCCATGTACGCAATTATCACACACCTTGGTAAAGAACGAACAAAGAAGTTACGAATGTGCTGTTACAAAAAATTGCCCAACGGACATTGTAACTGAAAACACTTAAACAAAAGTGCAGTATTGTGTGGCAGAGACAGACAGTGACTGTTAAAACTGCAGCAATACGTCACGAGGTTGTTTTGAACAAGCAATAAGAGACTGTATCATCGCCGTGTGTGCAAGTGGACAAGGAACTAGCACGACACGAACAGTGAGCCGATACTAGACGGTGGACCAAGCTAGTGTCAAACTATAACTTATACTGTGCGTGTGTACAAAAAAATATTCTTTGTGTGTCAAGGGACGCCAGGAAAGCACATTGACTACAGAGATACATTTTGTACTAAGGTGAAAACTTGCGTGTGACTAATGACAAGTCATGACATGGTGAAAAAATATTGTGTGCCCATAAAACGCGTTACTTTGACAACGAAACATTGTGCAAACCAGACTAGTGAAGGCCACCGAATAATAACTGCCAATTTACTGTGTGCGTTCTTTCCCACAGCAGGAAAAATGCCCATAGCGATAGTACACTGTTTGTGAAATTGTTGCATGTTTGCTGGAGCACTGCAAGAAGATGTCACACGGGCGAGCTGATATACAACGCGCATCCGGCTACTTCAGCCATGCAGCGGCCGCAGCAACCCGTAGCAGAACAGACAGCCACACGCCTCTCCACGCCGTAGCTGTCAACACCGGGGGCGGTGACCTACACGGAGCCGACGCGCCGCGCCGAGCACCGCTCAACAATCAATCACTCCGCACCGCTCACCAGCTACAGCATTATTGACATATTCCAAAATATTTACACAAACTGCATAACATGTCAATGAACTCGATTTTCGACAATCATTGAACACTTATTATGTATACCCGTAAATTGACGAGAGAAAATGAACACTAACAAGTGTAGGAGATGGATTTGTAACATGTAGGTAGTGAGAACATTATGAAAGTGACGTTGTACTAAATGATTTCAAAAAACTAAGTGATATATCCTAGGACAAGTGACCTTGCCGTATATCGCAAAATGATAATTACGAGTTGTTAAACTCACACAACAAACTTTAGTTGAACTGTATGTGACTGTGATATTATGTAACCGTTGATGACAAACTGCTAAATCATTTCGAAAGAATTACTGTTAAAGAGACAAGATTAATCATGAACCAGCTGGGATGGCTAGGCTCCGGCACAGTTTTGCCCAGGTTTCCTGTCTGCCTTCGCCCAAATGGGGGAGCTATGAACATATATAACCCTGGGAGTAATTAAAAGAGCCATTCCATAAAAAAAAAACTGAATTATAAAGAACGTTACTGGCACCATTGTGTCAAAGTATAGAAACGCTTTGCCAAATTCTGCCAGAGGGCAATGTAATGTTCCCTGGCAACACACACACTATTAATAAAATGAAATGACATTTAATTGTACTATGTACGCCACTATGAAGCAATTCGTATGTACTGTAATTGTTTAACAAAAAATATTATTTAATTTTGTATGAAGGACGTTGGTTATTACTGTAATATTTTCTGTAATAATATTCTCGATGTATTTATGATTGTAATATTTCTATACTCATAATGTAATTACGAAATATGTTAATATCTGCGATGAAAAAATGTAAAATATAGCCACAGAGGAAAATAATGTTTTTTAAGATTGCAAAGAGATATTTATTATCAGCAGTAGTATAAAAAGCACTACATAATGTGCATTCTTTGTCGTCTTCCTCAAGAGCTGAGCGAGAGAGGAACCTGTGACGTAGCATTATATGAATGAGTAGACTTCTTTTGTCTGTATCTATCTTTAGCCGCCATTAGAGGAGAAATTAAAAGGTGTGTAATTTTAATTATTGTTATGATCTAAATACATTATAATTTATCAAAATTGTGTATTACTAATGTAAATTAGCTTGCCCATGTCATCTATAATATTTCTTTAAAGAATTTTCAGCATTTTTAGCGATTATCGTTGGTGTTGCTGGGCTGTGCCGCGACCGAACGATTTGCAGTGGCGCCACATTTAAAAAATTGTTCCGCTATAAAATTAACCAAACCCGTAAATCGGGAGCGGGTAAAATTAGCAGTGAATTAGGAAATTTTTTTCTTTTACAGTGATCCTGAGACTGACTGAATTTATTACTGGTTTTACATTTGTGCATTCATAGGCGGATAATTAGCGTTGAAGTTTTTAATCTGTTGGTTCTTTCAATTTCTAAAGCAAATAACTTAAACATATAGTGAAGTGTGTTTTGTCAATGATAATTAAATGTTCAGGTTAGCTTGGCAATATGTAACCATTTTATGCTAACAGAGACAGTCTTGTGTTCCATAGCTAACGCCGGGAAAGAATTCAGTAAATATTTAAAAAATCCACTGCATCTAGAAAATATGTGCCAAGGCCGAAATACGTAAAAAATTGAATTCAAATAATTTTCAAAGTCATAAATGTTATTAATCAGTTAGTTTGAATTTATCAGCATGGGAGGGTTGCTAAAGTTCACGTAATTTTAAATGTGCTTAATTCTGTCTAAATGAATTTTTATTACCACACGTAAAAAGGTGTTCTACAACAAATTTCGTACTGAAAGAGTAAATAACAAAAATATTTAAAGCCATTTCTTCCCCATTTTCATCAATTCATTTTTAATAAATATATTTTTTTTCATCAAAGTACGAAACCAGTTTTATATCCATCTGAAATCCAAAGATGGTCGAAAACACTGGTCTGCTGTTGTTTGCCAGCGTTACCTTCGGAATCTCAGCTTTGTGCTTCCTGAGAGCTCCAACAAATGTTAAATTTTTCTTTAGAAGTTCTTTGACTAGGATGTAATCCATAAAGAAATTATCGGTGGTAATGATTTGCCCAGTTTTCTCAAAACTTTCCACAAGCCTGAATACAACATTTCTGCCTTGATTTGTTTCTTGTGCTCCATTTTCCGGATTTCCTGTATACACTTCTGCTGCTCAAACATATGCTGTTTTCACATCAGATAAGAATAATAATTTTATTTCACATTTGCCTCTCGGTTTTGAAGGCATGTACTGACGGAAGGGACACCTTCCTCTGAATGGAACGAATTGCTCGTCCACGGTGACATTATCGTGAGGAACGAACATTTTAGGAAATTGTTCCACAAACGTTTAAAAAACAGTCCTGGTAGCAGCCAGTTTATCATGGCGTCGCCTAGCTGATAAATCTGCTGGTTGTATGGAAAAGCTGAAGTGACATCTTTGCATGAAAAACTGGTCGACTGGTCATGTTGTCCCATAGCTCTTCAAAAGATTCTCCAGCAGATCTGTACACACCAACCAATATGAGAAGTCCAAAATAAGCCTTTAGTTCCTGATTTGCAATATATGTGATCTTTGGCTTGTGATACTCGGTTCATTTCTATATTGGTTTCATTCAAAATCAATGGCAACATTTCTTCAGTTATAAACAGTGAAAATGAGGAGACATTCGTTTCGTTAATTCTTCTAAGAGCAAACCGGGTAGGTCCTGGAACAGGACTAGGAATATTTCCAGCCCTAAATAAATAGAAAATAAAAAAAACTAGCTGAGAATTAACCATAAACCAATAAGATAAACTGCAATGAAACACAAGGAAGGTGAATCTGCGTTAGATAAAAAGTAGAGATATGTTGCATACGAAGCCCAAAAGATTATGGAAGATGAATGTTTTCATCTTTCTAGACAATCAGCACACTGTCTTCCCTACCACAAAAATCAGCTTTAACTGAAACGAGTTTCGAATCCAAGACCACAGTGGTGATACCCTAACGTGTTACAAACTTCCTTACAACGCAGACCTATAATAATAATAATTATAAACTCTTAAAATTAATTTGTATGTAATATATTTATTATGCTCACCTTGCCTTTGACGCAGCTGGAGGATTTGTAGACCACTCTCTACCATTACCCGACTTATAAACATTTCCAACTACATTAGTTTCGTAAGATAACGTAGCTGCGCCTTCATCTGCTTCAGTAACAACACTCTCCTCACTTTCAGCTGATACATTATCAACATCACTTGAACTATCAACAGCATCTTGAAAATCTAAATCATTGACAGGATCATCTACTGTTTCGTCATATGACTCATTCAGAAGCCTTTATAATTGTTCATCGCTTAGAAAACGACTAGCCAGGTTGGCACACTAAATCAGACTGACGGTGCAGTTGTTACACCAATTCTTACAACAATATGAAATACCTCTGAGCCATTGTAGATCATAGGACAGCAATCGCGTGTATTACAAACAATTTGTTGGAGGAATTCAAATGAATATCCGCCGTGTTAAAATACCCATTCACAAAAAGTGTGTCAAAGTTATTTACCTCAAAGAGTGTTTTACATTTTGAAACAAAAATTAAGGATAACATAAATTATTACGTACTTGAGGATTACATAAGGTCCTGTCACAAAATAAATATTTCTCGAGGATTTATGTTAATTTTAGTACGCGAACTGGGTCAGTTAGACCCATTCACAATAGGAAGGTTAAGAACTATGTCCAGATTTTCGTGACATTTCACTTCGATACTGTGTTGAATAACTTGGCTACAGTATAACACTGTTACAAAGGGTTATTTCAAATGTTCCTATTATGCAGTCATCTATTTTTAACCATGTTTACCTCTAATGGGCAAAGACTCGCACTGCGGCTCTTTAGCCCATTTTATGGCGTGAAACTCCGCAATTTTTGTTTTAGCTAAATTGTAAAGTTCTCTGCAATTAATAATCAGACAGAGCTGGAATTGGGTGAGTTGGCAGGTAAGAATTCAGCCTATGACTTCAATTTGAAAACGTGGGAACTTCTACGACTCATTGACCACAATATTAGAAAACCTGAAGATTTTGGGGTTTTACACCCACCTACCCTACCAGTGGCTTTAAAAAAAATGCTGGTATAGAGATACGCCAACGAATGCAGGGAAAGTGATTAACCGATAAGAAGACGCCTCACAGGCCGATTTCTTCCTCTAGACACGATCCGACGACAGCTGAAAGGACACGAGGTGCCCTGAAAGTCTCACAGGCGCATTTCGTGAAGCCATTCCACAACACTGCACGTCACCAGCGCAGGCGCTGCTGGCACCGCAATTACAGGAAGGTAAGCCGTCCAGCCATGGAGGCAATTACACGTGCCTGACCACAGCGAACATGAGGTCAACGAAGGCGCCGCGCAGTGTCCTCTGTGCGCTGCCAGTTGGCTGCACTATAGGTACCTGCACCCAGACATATGGGATACACGTTAATGGGAGTGCTTTTATCACTCCAATTTTACCGCTAGTGTGGAAGAAAGATTTTACCATTCATTTCCTGTTCGTCACTCCATCATAAATTCCAAATTTCTCTGCAGTATTCCAGTGGAGGAACTCATGTGACTATGTAAATGATAATCCAACCGTCATCAGGCGTGTCTGTTGCTATTAGAGGTAGATTATCATAGACTGAAATTAAGTAGATAGTTCCTGCGACATAGTATGGGTGGAGATTATACCTGACAGCAGGAATAAATTAATAATTCGTTCCCTTGATCGACCTCCTAGCTCATATGATACAATTACTGAACATTTACGACTTGAGTCTCATTTCAAACAGTTACGCCACTTACACAATTATACACGGTAAGGCAAATAAAACTGTCCCGGAGAACAGAGTTCCAGGGTAGAAAGACACAGAACATAGGAAATTAAATACGGTACTAACGTGACCATTGCAGACGTCAAAAGTGACAACCTTACATCTCTTGGCGCTTCTGGGCCCTGGTCAGTAAGTCTCTAAGGTGAATCGAAGCTGGACTGCAGTATTTGCTGCAGTCTCATCCGAAATGTTCTGCTGCAGTTCTTGAAGACTATGAGGGTAGTTGCGATACATCTTAGATTTGAGGGCTCCCAATGCAAAGCAATCGCACACTGACACATCAGGTGACCTTGGTGGCTAGCTAGACCCGTGACGAGACTGACCTCTGCTAACCACTCTGTCAAGCGTGAAGACAGTGTAAACGTGCTCCAAGGTTGGGCAGGCTGTATGGACAGTTGCTCCATCCTGTTGGAAGTAACTGTAGGTCTTTTCCTCCTCCGTTAATGCTGCCACAAATGGTTTCAAAGTGTTCGAGCCACTTTTATTTGCCCCACCCTATATTTGGTGGTCACTTCAATCCACCTTCGATATGCTGGCAAAAATAAATGCTTCAAGTTAAGGTAGGCATAAAACAGCGTCTGAAATAGTAGTAAATACTTTCTTCGAATATCTTTTGAACAATTCACGAGCTAATCGAAGTGTAAATGGTTGCAAAAACAGACTCGACCTCTTAGCAAAAATTAATCCCTAACAAACAAGGGAACATTATGACTGACATCGGGGTTAGTGACTACAAGGTATTGTAGCTAGGCTGAATACCATAACACCCAAACTCAACAAAAACACCGTATTTTACGGAAAATATGATGCTACAGTCTACAAGCCGAATCTTAATTTTAAAGCAGTTTATTAAAAAATAACATTTTTACCAATCTTATTATCAGTAGTACAAGTTTATATGCCAACTAGCTCCGCAGATGACGAAGAGATTGATGAAATGTATGATGAGATAAAAAAAATTATTCAGACAGTGAAGGGAGACGAAAATTTAATAGTCATGAGTGACTGGAACTAGACAGTAGGAAAAGGAAAAGAAGGAAACGTAGTAGGAGCATAACTTAATCATAGCTAACACTTGCTTCAAGAATCATGAAAGAAGGTTTATACATGGAAGAAGTCTGGAGATACTAGAAGGTTTCAGATAGATTATATAATGGTAAGACAGAGATTCAGGAACCAGGTTTTAAATTGTAAGACATTTCCAGGGGCAGATTTGGACTCTGACCACAATCTATTGGTTATGAAATGTAGATTAAAACTAAAGAAACTGCAAAAAGGTGGGAATTTCAGGAGATGGGATCTGGATAAACTGAAAGAACCAGAGGTTGTAGACAGTTTCAGGGAGAGCATTAGGGAACGATTGACAAGAATGGTGGAAAGAAATACAGTGGAAGGAGAATGGGTAGCTTAGAGACATGAAATAGTGAAGGCAGCACAGGATCATGTAGGTAAAAAGACGAAGGCTAATAGCAATCCTTGGGTAGCAGAAGAGATATTGAATTTAATTTATGAAAGAAGAAAATACAAAAATGCAGTAAATGAAGCAGGCAAAAAGGGATACAAACGTCTCAAAAATGAGATCGACAGGAAGAGCAAAATGGCTAAGCAGGGATGGGTGGAGGACAAATGTAAGGATGTAGTGGCGCATATCACTAGGGGTAAGATAGATACTGCCTACAGGAAAATTAAAGAGACCTTTGGAGGAAAGAGAACCACTTGCATGAATATCAAAAGCTCAGATGGAAACCCAGTTCTAAGCAAAGAAGGAAAAGCAGAAAGATGGAAGGAATATATAGAGGGTCTATACAAGGGCGATGTTCTTGAGGACAATATTATGGAAATGGAAGAGAATGTAGATGAAGATGAAATAGGAGAATTGATACTGCGTGAAGAGTTTGACAGAGCACTGAAAGACATAAATCGAAACAAGGACCCAGGAGTAGACAACATTCCATTAGAACTACTGTAAGCCTTGGGAGAGCCAGGTTCAACCAAACTCTACCGTCTACATCTACATCTACATCTACATTTATACTCCGCAAGCCACCCAAAGGTGTGTGGCGGAGGGCACTTTACGTGCCACTGTCATTACCTCCCTTTCCTGTTCCAGTCGCGTATGGTTCGCGGGAAGAACGACTGTCTGAAAGCCTCTGTGCGCGCTCTAATCTCTCTAATTTTACATTCGTGATCTCCTCTGGAGGTATAAGTAGGGGGAAGCAATATATTCGATACCTCATCCAGAAACGCACCCTCTCGAAACCTGGCGAGCAAGCTACACCGCGATGCAGAGCGCCTCTCTTGCAGAGTCTGCCACTTGAGTTTGTTAAACATCTCCGTAACGCTATCACGGTTACCAAATAACCCTGTGACGAAACGCGCCGCTCTTCTTTGGATCTTCTCTATCTCCTCCGTCAACCCGATCTGGTGCGGATCCCACACTGATGAGCAATACTCAAGTATAGGTCGAACGTGTGTTTTGTAAGCCACCTCCTTTGTTGATGGACTACATTTTCTAAGGACTCTCCCAATGAATCTCAACCTGGTACCCGCCTTACCAACAATTAATTTTATATGATCATTCCACTTCAAATCGTTCCGCACGCATACTCCCAGATATTTTACAGAAGTAACTGCTACCAGTGTTTGTTCCGCTATCATATAATCATACAATAAAGGATCCTTCTTTCTATGTATTCTCAATACATTACATTTGTCTATGTTAAGGGTCAGTTGCCACTCCCTGCACCAAGTGCCTATCCGCTGCAGATCTTCCTGCATTTCGCTACAATTTTCTAATGCTGCAACTTCTCTGTATACTACCGCATCATCCGCGAAAAGCCGCATGGAACTTCCGACACTATCTAATAGGTCATTTATATATATTGTGAAAAGCAATGGTCCCATAACACTCCCCTGTGGCACGCCAGAGGTTAATAACAACATGCTGTGTTCTGTTTGCTAAAAACTCTTCAATCCAGCCACACAGCTGGTCTGATATTCCGTAGGCTCTTACTTTGTTTATCAGGCGACAGTGCGGAACTGTATCGAACGCCTTCCGGAAGTCAAGAAAAATAGCATCTACCTGGGAGCCTGTATCTAATATTTTCTGGGTCTCATGAACAAATAGAGCGAGTTGGGTCTCACACGATCGCTGTTTCGGGAATCCATGTTGATTCCTACATAGTAGATTCTGAGTTTCCAAAAACAACATGATACTCGAGCAAAACACATGTTCTAAAATTCTACAACAGATCGACGTCAGAGATATAGGTCTATAGTTTTGCGCATCTGCTCGACGACCCTTCTTGAAGACTGGGACTACCTGTGCACTTTTTCAATCATTTGGAACCTTCCGTTCCTCTAGAGACTTGCGGTACACGGCTGTTAGAAGGGGGGCAAGTTCTTTCGCGTACTCTGTGTAGAATCGAATTGGTATCCTGTCAGGTCCAGTGGACTTTCCTCTGTTGAGTGATTCCAGTTGCTTTTCTATTCCTTGGACGCTTATTTCGATGTCAGCCATTTTTTCGTTTGTGCGAGGATTTAGACAAGGAACTGCAGTGCGGTCTTCCTCTGTGAAACAGCTTTGGAAAAAGGTGTTTAGTATTTCAGCTTTACGCTTGTCATCCTCTGTTTCAATGCCATCATCATCCCGGAGTGTCTGGACATGCTGTTTCGAGCCACTTACTGATTTAACGTAAGACCAGAACTTCCTAGGATTTTCTGTCAAGTCGGTACCTAGTAATTTACTTTCGAATTCACTAAACGCTTCACGCATAGCCCTCCTTACGCTAACTTTGACATCGTTTAGCTTCTGTTTGTCTGAAAGGTTTTGGCTGCGTTTAAATTTGGAGTGAAGCTCTCTTTGCTTTCGCAGTAATTTCCTAACTTTGTTGTTGTACCACGGTGGGTTTTTCCCGTCCCTCACAGTTTTACTCGGCACGTACCTGTCTAAAACGCATTTTACGATTGCCTTGAACTTTTGCCATAAACACTCAACATTGTCAGTGTCGGAACAGAAATTTTCGTTTTGATCTGTTAGGTAGCCTGAAATCTGCCTTCTATTACTCTTGCTAAACAGATAAACCTTCCTCCCTTTTTTTTATATTCCTATTAACTTCCATATTCAGGGATGCTGCAACGGCCTTATGATCACTGATTCCCTGTTCTGCGCTTACAGAGTCGAAAAGTTCGGGTCTGTTTGTTATCAGTAGGTCCAAGATGTTATCTCCACGAGTCGGTTCTCTGTTTAATTGCTGGAGGTAATTTTCGGATAGTGCACTCAGTATAATGTCACTCGATGCTCTGTCCCTACCACCCGTCCTAAACATCTGAGTGTCCCAGTCTATATCTGGTAAATTGAAATCTCCACCTAAGACTATAACATGCTGAGAAAATTTATGTGAAATGTATTCCAAATTTTCTCTCAGCTGTTCTGCCACTAATGCTGCTGAGTCGGGGGGTCGGTAAAAGGAGCCAATTATTAACCTAGCTCGGTTGTTGAGTGTAACCTCCACCCATAATAATTCACAGGAACTATCCACTTCTACTTCACTACAGGATAAACTACTACTAACAGCAACGAACACTCCACCACCGGTTGCATGCAATCTATCCTTTCTAAACACCGTCTGTACGTTTGTAAAAATTTCGGCAGAATTTATCTCTGACTTCAGCCAGCTTTCTGTACCTATAACGATTTCAGCTTCGGTGCTTTCTATCAGCGCTTGAAGTTCCTGTACTTTACCAACGCAGCTTCGACAGTTTACAATTACAATACCGATTGCTGCTTGGTCCCCGCATTTCCTGACTTTGCCCCGCACCCGTTGAGGCTGTTGCCCTTTCTGTACTTGCCCGATGCCATCTAACCTAAAAAACGGCCCAGCCCACACCATACAACCCCTGCTACTCGTGTAGCCGCTTGTTGCGTGTAGTGGACTCCTGACCTATCCAGCGGAACCCGAAACCCCACCACCCTATGGCGCAAGTCGAGGAATCTGCAGCCCACATGGTCGCAGAACCGTCTCAGCCTCTGATTCAGACCCTCCACTCGGCTCTGTACCAAAGGTCCGCAGTCAGTCCTGTCGACGATGCTGCAGATGGTGAGCTCTGCTTTCATCCCGCTAGCGAGACTGGCAGTCTTCACCAAATCAGATAGCCGCTGGAAGCCAGAGAGGATTTCCTCCGATCCATAGCGACACACATCATTGGTGCCGACATGAGCGACCACCTGCAGATGGGTGCACCCTGTACCCTTCATGGCATCCGGAAGGACCCTTTCCACATCTGGAATGACTCCCCCCGGTATGCACACGGAGTGCACTTTGGTTTTCTTCCCCTCCCTTGCTGCCATATCCCTAAGGGGCCCCATTACGCGCCTGACGTTGGAGCTCCCAACTACCAGTAAGCCCACCCTCTGCGACCGCCCAGATCTTGCAGACTGAGGGGCAACCTCTGGAACAGGACAAGCAGCCATGTCAGGACGAAGATCAGTATCAGCCTGAGACAGAGCCTGAAACCGGTTCGTCAGACAAACTGGAGAGGCCTTCCGCTCAGCCCTCCGGAATGTCTTTCGCCCCCTGCCGCACCTTGAGACGACCTCCCACTCTACCACAGGTGAGGGATCAGCCTCAATGCGGGCAGTATCCCGGGCAACCACAGTCGTAGTCCGATCGGGGGATGCGTGGGACGAGCTGGCTGTCCCCGACAAACCCCCATCCAGACCCCCACAGTGATGACCATTGGCAACAGCCTCAAGCTGTGTGACCGAAGCCAACACTGCCTGAAGCTGGGAGCGAAGGGATGCCAACTCAGCCTGCATCCGAACGCAGCAGTTGCAGTCCCTATCCATGCTAAAAACTGTTGTGCAAAGAACGTCTGAACTAATCTACAGAGAGCGCAAACAAATCGACACAAAATTTAAACGGTTATTAAAATACAAGATTGCCTAGTAAATGCAGTAATGCTGCCACTTGTGCACTGCTGACACACTGCTCGGCGGCGGAAGGAGACTACGCGATTTTACACTATTCAGGTACTAAAACGCGATGCTGCAACTCTCAAATACTATAATACGCCCGAAATTTATGAATTAACCAATGCAAGTACCAAAAACACGCAAAGAAATTAAGAATTAAACTATGTAACAAATGAGTGAGCTAGGAGTATACGACTTGCTGTTGCAGCTGCTTATCCAACGGCGGCAGGGAGCAAGATGTGCAAGATGTAAGTGACAGGCGAAATACCCTCAGACTAAAAGAAGATTCCCAAAGAAACCAGGTGTTGACACATGTCAAAATTATCGAACTAACAGTTTAATAAGCCACGGCTGCAAAATACTAACACCAATTCTTTACACACGAATGGAAAATCTGGTAGAAGCCGACCTCGTGGAAGATCAGTTTGGATTCCGTAGAAATGTTGGAACACGTGAGGCAATACTGACCCTACGACTTATCTTAGAAGCTAGATTAAGGAAAGGCAAACGTACGTTTCTAGCATTTGTGGACTTAGAGAAAGCTATTGACAATGTTGACTGGAACACTCTCTTTCAAATTCTGAAGGTGGCAAGGATAAAATACAGGGAGCGAAAGGCTATTTACAATTTGTACAGAAACCAGAATGCAATTATAAGAGTTGAGCGATATGAAAGGTAAGCAGTGGTTGGGAAGGGAGTGAGACAGGGTTGTAGCCTATTCCCGGTGTTATTCAATCTGCACATTGAGAAAGCAGTGAAGGAAACAAAAGAAAAATTCGAGTAGCAATTAAAATACATGGAGTAGAAATAAAAACTTTGAGGTTCACTGATGACATTCTAATTCTGTCAAAGACAACAA